>NC_071500.1:90625000-91250000 GCF_028408465.1 Anastrepha ludens
AAAAATTCATTTTTTTTTTGTATTTATTAATATCAAAACTCCCGTCCAGAACATGTTGAACGGCAGCATCACCTCACTGCAAGAGCATTTTTTTTTTTTTGTTTTGTCCCCATTTATTTTATACATCTGTCCATTGACATTAAGTATGTTTAACATTAAGTTGTTTAACAATTTGGTCAGGATTTATAAACATCGCTTAATGGCCAGTGTCAAAAGCGATAAAATACATATACAATTAAATAATATGCAATAATACAATACATGTTTCACTTTATAGTACATGATTACATTTTACAACAATTTTTAATTATTTTTTTTTTTTACATATTTATGGCCGCAAATTTTTTTGGAACCTCTACCTTTACTTGAATTAGAAACTCACACAAACTCCATGGACTATAAGACTTCGCAACTGAAATTTTTCTAAAAATCCAATTAGAAAGTGTAAAATTTTATTGCCAATCATTTCGCTTGACAGCCTCTAAATTTTGACATTGGAAACTCACATTTTCCTTGTCTGCAGTTTGTGCATGTAAGTTATCACTCCTTTCGAAAACTTCTGCTTTGCGAAAAGGTCACAGAAAAGGACTCCACAGACCCATAAATTGAGATTAGCATACTAAGCTACAACTGAAACTCGACTTCTAACTGTCCACTCAGCTGCACGCAATACCGCTAGCCAATAAAAATAAAACATTCAATTTTCCACTCCATCTCTCAAGTGTCGCTAAGGTGCAAAATTATAGACACCAGCGCGAAAAATATCAATTAACATTCTCTACAGCGGGAAGTAAAACACAAAATGAGATGATGAAGGCGCTACATGACATACTTATGTATGCACGCAAAAAAACAAAAACAAAACGCAAGAAAAAATATATATTTCTGCCGGGATAGGCAGTAGAGTGCGCTGAAAGTTGAGAAGTCACAAAATGTGCCAGCAGAATTTATGGTGCCATAAAAATTAAATGCCTACATGACTTAATATGCCCCAAAGTGGTGGGCAATTTTCACAGCCCACCTTATAAATCACAAAAAATGAAGCAAACGCAACGAAGATGAAACGCAAAAACGGCCAAAATACAAAAAACAATAACATCACGCAGAACAAAAGCAATAACTATCAATGGCGCTGAGTGAAGATGTGGCAGATTGTATGTAATTAACATTTGTTGCTTGGGGAGAGAGAGGGGAGGCATTCTCATACGCACATGTCAATAAAGGAACTTCATATGTGTGTATGTATGTATGTGTAAGTAGACATTGATGTATCAAAAACTAAAAGCCGACTCCGTTTTCAACAACCGCACCAGAAAAAGTTCACCACGTAACGTCTGGTGTAGTAGGAGGATGAGCTGTGCCTTCCAAAAATCGAGGGAAAAAAAACAAAAATAAACATCAAAACCAGTTTGTGCGTTGCAAAAAAGTAGAGCAAAGTTTTTGGCCAACTACGCCCTTTTACAGTTCAACGTGATTGCAAGTGCAAATTATATGTTTGTATGTATGTGTGTATGTGTGCAGGTATATGACACGCAGCAGGGCGTTTGGGCGACGCAGAACAGAGCAGCGTAGAGGAGAACAGAGTAGTGTAGAGGCGAGCAGAGCAGTGTAGAGGAGAGCAAAGAAGTGTAGGGGAGAGCAGAGCAACATCGAGCGATATGTTGAGGTGAAGTCGTGCGGTTGCGGTCAGTGCGCGTCACACATTTTACACGTAATTACATAAATTGGCACGCAACGTTGGGCGCGTTCATATATCCGAGTATGTATGTGTCGAGTGTATATACGCTTGAGCTGGTGGTATTCATACACATGGCAGTTATTGTAGGCTCATATATAGAGCTGTGTTTGTAGCCTCTCATAAACAGTGGCACGTGATGACACCCTTCGGCGAACCAGTAGGGAAAAGCGCTTCACGAAATTTGTAAATTGTGCGCTTTTCTTACACTTTTCTGTAATCTTAGCCGTTGGATTAACCGAAAGCACATCCATCATGAAATTGCAGAAATCCCTTGACGAAGTTGTTCATAGCCTGAAAATTGAAATATAAAATTGAATGAAACCAAATCAGTTCACATGAATTTCAGTAACAAGAAAATTATATGCATTCTGTCAAAAAATGATCAGAAATTGTTCAATAAAACGCAAAGTAATTGTTAAAGCATCAAATTTTATGTTGTTTCCTTTGTTCGAAGCAGTACAAATGCCAATGATTCGTCCAGTCATCAAAGCACCTTTTAAACCGTTTTAAAAAATCTTCTTCAGCTCCTTCAGGTAGTAGTCTGGTCAAATACTTATTTTTTATAGATGTTTTTTTAGGATTTTTTTTTTTAAGAAAATAAAATGCAATCGTTTTGATTTTATAGTATGTTATTATTGACATCAAATAGTATATAAAAACATTTTTTTTTTTTTGGCATATTGCTTTGTAGTAGGATGGCACCAAAGTAAACGTCTTAATAAAAAGTTAGGTGGCTTGTCACCGGGAATTTGGCTCTTCGGGACATCTGAAACGAAAAAGTTAAACTGATTATTATGATTCTGACAGGTGCTACATGGTAAATTTTTTTTAAATAACAAAATGGCGGACTTTTGCTAAAAAGGTATTCTCAAATTTTCCCTCTATCGACTCAAAGCGGCGTCCGCAGAGTGGCAATGTAAGTTTTGGGAAAAGTAAAAAGCAACAGCGGGCTAAATCCGGTGAATACGGTGGTTGTTCGATGACACTCGTCGAGTTTTGGTCAAAAAAGTGTTCACAGTATGAGACTTGTGAGACGGTGCGTCATCATGGTGCAAGATCCATGAGTTTTCTTTCCACAAATTGGGCCGTTTCCCAAGCATATTCTCTCTCAAACGTCGCATAACTTCCAAATAATATTCTTTACGCACAACACCTTATAATCAAAGAAGGCGAGTAGCATGACTTTCACTTTTCACCGACTTGACGTGCATTTTTGGGTTTCGACTCATGTGGATAGCGCCATTCAGCCGACTGTTGACTGGTTTGCATGTCAAACTCATACACCCACGTCTCATCACCTGTTATGATGCGCTGTATAAACGTTGGGTCCGAATTCACTTGCTCAAGCATGTTTTCAGCCACCTTCTTCCGATGAACTTTTTGAAAGAAATTCAACTTTCTTGGAACGAGTCGAGCAGCTATGCGTCTCATGCCCTATTAATGATGTAAAAAGTTTCAAATTCATTCGAGAGATACGCTAAGGTCACGAGCTACCTCCGTCAAACTTAAATGATGGTTTTCCAGCACCATTTACTTGACTTTGTTGGTATTTTCATCCGTTGAAGACGTTGATGAGCGACCAGCGTTTCGTTTATACAGCGTTTCCAAAACAAAGCTCTTTCAGGCAAATCGTTAGAGCTCCTTGGTACGTGCCAAGTAAAGGTCTGATACAAAAACTGTGTCAGATTCAGTCAATCTCTTTGAAATGAAAAATGCGGAAGAATAAAAACACACATTAATGTAGAAGCTTCCGTACTAAGTGATGAAAGAACTGGTACTAGAAGATTAAAAAAAAAAATGGTCAAGACTTATTTGTCATGATTGTATGATTTGAATTTTGTTAAATGAAAAATTCTTATTAGTTTAAACAAAAAGTAATGTTATGGATGCCAAATAAGCTTCTAGCACTTCAATAAATAAAAGCAAAAACACAAAATCTAAAGTAATAGTGCCAATAAAAAAATAATATAACATAAATGTATAAGCCCACTTTATCTTAGATTTTAGATTATTGGGAATGTTATAATTATAATAATTTTTATTTTTATTGTATTATAATAATTTTTATTTTGAATTTTTTTTTTGTAATTTTTTTTTTTTTGTTTTGTAATTTTTTTTTTTTTTCAAA
Organism: Anastrepha ludens; assembly: GCF_028408465.1. NCBI lineage: Eukaryota > Metazoa > Arthropoda > Insecta > Diptera > Tephritidae > Anastrepha > Anastrepha ludens. The sequence continues at coordinate 90,628,867 of NC_071500.1, forward strand.
CAACTGAAGAATCCTGGAAACTTATGCCAACTCAGTGAAACACTCGCAAAGGTGCTCTACCAACTTTTGACCCTGGTCTTTCAGAGGAACTATGGCGCTAATCAATTCTTCTGGGTGGGCTTACCTTTACATATTGAACGTTTAAGCGAATATATACTTTTAATTTTTAATTTTTTTTTCAGTTTACTTCTTATTATACCCAAGTCCACAAGTCAACCGATTTTTAGGGGAATTGACGACAATATCAAAAATACTTCGATTATTTCATATTGAATCGCTTACTTATCTCTGCGTGCACAATCGCAAATGTGACAACCTCATAAAGGAATTATCTGCGAAGCCAACTTGCCGTTTTGAAAATCGTGATTTAAAACTACGAGAATTACGGACGAATTTAACCTTTCAAAACGTGCATATCATCGGTCAGAACTCAATTTTAAATAATTTATTCAAAGTACATTATGAGGTATTAAGAGTAAAAGTTATTTCACTGGTGAATTTCAGATAAAAGTATTTCAACAGAATTGACTGAATTGAAATCTAATGTAATCACCATCAAATTCCAAAGTAAAATTTTGGACACTCTACAAAAAAATGCTGATAAATCTGTATGCTGCACTTCTTTATTAATGGTATGCAATGAGCTGACAGCTAAACTAAAAATATCACGCGTTGCATGGACCCAACACTATACAGCAACAACCACGCGAAAACCTTGCAAAATGCTTTCCAAAACCTCGCAGAAGAGAAAACTAGTAAGAGAAAATATTGCACTTTCAAAAGGAAAGATTTCAAAGCACAAAATTTGTAAATCAAAAAGGGAAATCTTTTACATTTTTATTAGAAGCAGCTCAATTTTCCAGATCAAAGAAATTCTAATGTAGTAATGCGATCCGAGTATGTCTGGTATAGCAGAGAGTTGTATATATTAAAAATCAAGTAAAAATTTCTTGCTTCCCTCTCAACTTTCCGACTGGGATTTTGTCGAATTTTTTCATACATTCATACACACAAATATTATCGAAGATATTCACAAATAAGTATGTAGTTATGCCAGCCCTCACTCTGTCTCAATATAACAGTTCCACCTCCTTTTGTTGTCATTATTTTACTCTGTATGGGGCGCAACTAATTTCGCGGCTACATTGTTTTGAGCGCAATTTTGAAATACTTTTGAGTTACTTTGCTGAATATTTTACGTTTTTGTTCGTTTTGGGCTTTTGCTTCACATTTTTTGATAATTTTTTTATTTCTGAAATTGTTTTTTATAGTACTTCTTTTATTTTCTGTTTTCAGAATATTTCTTTGTCTTAATTTTGTTTTTTTCCTTGCATTTTGTTCGCAAGAAGATATTACTCACGCGTTTTTGGAACAAGAATTTATCGAATTTATAATTAGTTTTTGTTGCTGCCAATTTTTATTACTACTGCAACTTTTAATTCGATTTTTTTGCTTCTGCAAGCATATCCGAGTACTCGTATATAAAAAGTGCAGGATTCTACTGATTTCCATTGCATGCCTTCAGCAGCTGATGATTGCCGGGTTTTCATACCTTCAGTTTTATTCTTTGCATGCATCTCTTATTTTTTCTTGTTACTATTTGAATTTTCTTATTTCTATTTTACGAACCCAAGGCTGGTTTAACAATAAAATAACAAATTCATTTTTTGCTTTTATTTATTTATCGATATTTCGACCTCAATTAGAAGTCGTCTTCAGAAACTCTTGGCGGCGCTTGGTCCGCCAAAAAAATACGAAATCTGATTATTTGGCGGCAATTAAAACAATTTAAATATTTTTTTTTTGTTTGATTAATAAAGTTGGATTTCATGCGTTAAAGATGTCTCAAGTTTTATGACAATAATTTTTTTTTCAATTGTGGCGTAGCAGGAATTTTTTTTAAAAAGTTGTATATAACGTAAAAAATTTTACAAAAAATATGCATAAAACAGTGATTGTACATGTGATAAAAAAATACAACAACAAACATTTGTAATAAACAACAAGTTTACAAACAACCAAAAGAATAAAATCAAAATTAAAAAAATAATAAAAATATATTTTAAAAAAAATAAAAATAAACTTAAGTTGCATTTTTTATTATATTTTTCTTATTTCGTTCTCAAATGTATTTTAACTAAAAAACTATAAAAAAAACAAATTTTATAAAGCAATAGTTAATAGAAAGAGAAAACAAAAATACAAGAAAATATACAAAAGTGTTTTATGGTTATATTTCTTAATTTACTTTTTTAACTCGTGCTCAAATGTATTTTAGCGAAAAAGATTTCAGGAAAAAGGTTAAAAAAAATTTAAAGAAAATTAATTTAAAAAAGTAAAATATAAAAAAAATTACAAAAAAACTAGAAAAGGTGTTTGAAGTTATATTTTTCATTATTTTAATCCCTTTATTTTTTATTTACTTTTACTTTTTATTTACTTAATTTTTTATATTATTATTTACAAAAAATTTAAAAAGTTCAACTTACAAAAGAAAACTAAAACAAAATTCTTTTAATTATATTTTCTATTCTAATTTTTGTCTCAAATTTATTTTAGTGAAAAAAATTTATGAACAAAAATTTTATGAAAAAGGTTAAAAAATTAAAGAAAAATGAATTACCTAAAAGTAAAATATAAAAAAATTATAAAAAAACTAGAAGATGTTCTTGAAGCTATATTTTTCTTTTTACTTTTTTATTTCCTTTATTTTTTTATTAATTTTTATTTTTTCTTACTTAACTTCTTAAATTTTTCGTAAATTAAATTTTATTATTATTTATTTATTTCATGTTTTTATATAAATTTACTTTTTCTCTTACTAAAATTTTTTTTTACAAAAAATTGTTTTATTTACAAAAAAATGTAATGTTTTTATTCAAAAAAATTTAAAAAGTTAAGTAGGAAAAAAAGTAAAAATAAATAAAAATTATATTTTTATTTACAAAAAATCTAAAAATTTAAAATTACAAAAGAAAACTAAAAAAATATGCTTAATGCTTTATCTTTTGTATTCTACTTTTTCTAATTTCGTTTCAAATGTATTTTAGTGAAAAAAATTATAAAAAAATGTAAAAAAAATTTACAAAAATTAAGATTATAAAAAAGAAAGAGTAATGTTTGAAGTAATATTTTTATTCCAGTTTATTTTATTTCTTTCTCAAATAAATTCCAAAACAAAATTTTATAAAAATTTTTCTTTTAAATTAAAGAAAAATTTTATTTACAAACAACGACCTTAAAAAAAATATTTGAAATTACATTCCATATTTCATCTTTTTTAATTTCTTCTAATTCAATTTCTAATTCAAAAACATTTAGTGAAAAAATGTATAATCTTACAAAATTACAAAATGTTAGAACTATAATTTATAAAAATTCGAAAAAATTTTTGAAATTATAGTTTTTATTTCGTCACTTTATTTCTTCTCATATGAATTTTAGTGAAAAAATGTATAAAAAAAATTCATGAAGTTAATTTACATCTGCGCATGCATGGAAAAGATAATGCCAAATGCTACGGAATTTCGAGGCTCTCGCTTTCTTATTCCCCATCAAAATATTTGTATTGAGTCACCAAAAGCATCACTCGACACAACCCATCGCAACCTCAATGGAAAGTGAATTGTTTTTGATTGCCTTACCTCGAAACTACTCTAGTACCACCGCTTCTTATTGCTGTTATTGTAATTTTTACAAATTTGAAATATTTTTATTATTCCCCAACTTTCTTATTAATAATTTTGTGCATTTCGCATTTATTGTGTCACTCGCAGCGGCGGCCTAACTGTGCTATCCACGCTGTGAACTGGGTCACACAACGCCTGCCAAGCGACAACCTCATGAAAATCTCATGAACCTTTCAGCGACATCACCTTCTTTCAGCTCAATTTGTATCCTCCGCAGGCTCCATGCACAGCAACCTGCAACAACAATCAGCAATAAATACGCTTACACTATTTTTGTAGCGCTCGGGGAGTTGTCGGCTTACTTAGCGCTCTTATGTGTTTACGGCACCTGGCTGAACACCGCTGCTTTTGCGTTCTGTTTTCTTTTTGTGCATTTCTGCTTCTCTTCTTCTTCTTCCTTTCCGTGCATTATAATCGTTTTGCCCTCACTTCGCTAGCTCGTTTGTATGCATGCCGCGCTTGCGCTTGTGTTGCAATAAAATTGCAATTAATTTTTATTGACAAATATAACGAATTGCTACAACAAAACATAACAATATATTAAACACAAAGCAACAAATAAAATAAAATCATATATTTTATGAAGTTAAATTAAGTTTATAATTTTTCGTTTTTGTTCTTTTTTCCTGTTTTGCTCGTTTTGTGTGTTTTGACTCCCCTGGTGTATTGCGTGCGTTGATTGGTTGGACGAGTTCGTGTCTTAAGTCTTTCATAAGTGATGCTGAAAGGATTGATGTACATTACGGTGGAGCGATAGCATGTGCGTATATGGAATTATAATTATTTTTTTATCTATCTGTTTAGGTTTTGTCATGGCATAGCAGTGTGAAAAATTTTGAAAAATTACTTTTATAAGACTTAATAGAAATCATAAAATATTACCTACCTACGATAATGGTTTGAGATGTCCCTGGCCTCATCAAATTTGAAAAAATTTGCAAATTTTGGGAAACCATTACTAAAGCTCAAATATCTAAGATTTTAAGTGTTATGTTTGTATATTTTTTCTAACTGCAATACTGAATGCTTGACATTTCTTTTCTTTGAAACAAAAAACCCAAAACCATCAGCAAGAAAAATTGTCAAAAATCAACGCAATTTTTGAGCGACGTCAAACTTAAAGTAAATTATAAATTACAATATTATATTAAATTATATGAAAATTCAATGGAGCATATTCGCTTTGAAGCTTTCCTTTGAATTCTTATTAATAAATTTAAAGTTTTGAGGACATTTTTCTGAATTTTTCTCTATTCTTTTGGTTTTTTTTCTTTGATTTTCGATAAAGTCAGAAACTTGGATTTATATGGTTTTTGTAGGCAAATTAACTCTATTTTAATAAAAAAAATATCAAAATTAAATAAGAAAGAAACAAATTGTCAACACTTGACATTAAATCCCTATGCTATAGTTATGGCGATCCTTTGTCGGGCACAGACGCCGAACTCTCCAGAAATGATTTACTCAGACAGAGTTCTAAAATAGCTAAATTTTTTGTATTATTTCTTCTCGCTAAGTGGCACAGTTTGTAATTCTTCCGTAATAAAAAAACAACAAATTTTACACAGTTGCTGAAAGCACTTTTCACTTAGTACTCGGAGGTTTTGCGAGTTGTGTTTTAAAAATTCAGAATATGGTGCGCCCAGTAAATGGATTAACTAGCAGTTTTATGAAAGCAGCTTTCCAAGGCGGAACCTCCTTTGCAAGTTTGCTATGGCGACCGATTTGGAAACCACTTTTTCTATTATTTCATGTTGCATAACTTCGAGCCCGTACCAAAAGAATGACTGATTGACATAAATCCCCTCGACACCTTAATGAAAGTCAGTGGGAATGGTACGGACTTCATAGTAGACTTTATTTCAAATCATTAATGCTAAAAATATTTTTAATCGCATAGAAAACGCAACTGACTCAGATAAAATACAATCTTGGTGCATAACTTTGGATATTTTCTTCAAGTATCAATGCGAAGTAGTTAAATACGAGGGCTGCTTTTTATATTTTGGAACCATTAATGAGAATGCAGTAAAATAATAATAAAAATAGCTTCATTGTTTTTCAAAATATTATCCAAGGAAGTTAATATAGGTACTTCTGCATTCGCTTCAATCAATTTTCAAAGCACTTTTGCCACTTAGAAGTGGATACCTCCAAAACGAGCTGTTTAAAGGCTTCACATTTTATTTTTGATTTTCGTGAACAAAAAGAAATCGAAGGGTTCCAAATCAGTGCTATACGAGGTGTGTTCAAAAAATATCGCGAATTTTGTGTTTTTTTTTTTTAAATTATTTTTTTATTCATTAATATAAAGGTATTTTGTCGGCTTTAAAAATCATTTTTTGTATCTTGTTCAGCTCCTCCTTCTCGTCGATCGTAGCGTAGTGCCGAGCATTTCTGGCGTATTGTTTCGCGCAAATTGCGCATAACTTGCAGGTAATATACCTTATTGACCGTTTTACCCTGTGGCAAGAACTCATGATGCACAACGCCCCAGCAATCGAGGAAAACGGTAAGCAAAACTTTTACATTCGACCGAACTTGACGTGCTTTTTCCGGTCTTGGCTCGTGCGGCAGCTTCCATTGAGATGATTGAGCTTTAATTTCCACGTCCTAACCATAAACCCACGATTCGTCACCAGTTATGACCCTCTGGAGCAAATTAGCAAATTTGGGTCGTCGCGGATAAAGTCCAACATCTCATTAGCAATGTTCATGCGATGCTGCTTCTGGTCGAAATTGAGCAGTTTTAGTACGAATTTTGCGGCGACCCGTCTCATGCCCAAATCATTAAAAAAATCGAATGGCACGAGCCATCAGCAACTTCTCTAACGGTGATTCGACGATTGGTTCACATCTTCTCGGCCTTCTAAGAACATTTTGTACCACCGATAAACGTTACTTTGGTCCAAAGCAGCTTCTCTGTATGAGGCAGTCAACATTCGGAATGCATCCGCGCACTTAATTTCATTTTTCACATAAAATTTGATACAGGCTCTTTGATCCATCTTTTTGAATAGGTAAAAATCGAAGACGAGCCGAAACACATGCAAGCAAAGCAGCTGTCAACAATTAACTAAACATTCAAAATGTCTGAACTCGTCGGCATGAGTGAGAGACGTGAGTACCAACATAACGCCACAAAAAAATCGAAATTCAAATATACTTAGCCTACGAAAATTCAAAATTCGCGATACTTTTTGAGCACACCTCGTAAGGCGGATGACTCATTAACTCTATCTTTTGAGTGCTCAAAAACTCTCTTGTGTGAGCCGATACGTTAGAGCTCGCATTGTCATGGTGAAGGGTGATTCGTGGCAGTTGTTTTTTCCTTAATTCTCTGAAAACTTCTTACGCCCAAATAGTTATGTACCACTCGGAATTGACTATTTTAAGCTTCTTTAGTGGTAAAGTTGAAACATGATCAGATTTTGAAGATTTTTGCATTGAGGTGCTTCTTCTGTGAACAACTTTTGTTGGATTAAGCTCGTCTTGAAACATCCATACTGTCCATTTTCGTTCTGTTTATGACTCAAACGCATACATGGATCCAAGCTTCATCACCTGTTATTATGTCGCAGACGTGATTTGAACCACCGCGGCAAAATTTTCTCGTTTTTTGTTTTTGCAATTGTCAATTTCAGCGAGATAATATAGAACAAGAAAAAAGAGCTTGAAGTGATCCTACCCAAAGAGGGTGCAACACCAAGCATAATCTCAGTGAAGGAATTGCCGTTTGAGCTCGTCCATATCCTGCTGAGTTTGGATAAGCTAAAATATCGGTGTACCAGACTGCTTTTTCTTTATGTCTATTCTTTAGAGATGGGCGATTTGTTAATAACTTTTATACTTTTTTTGTTTTTGGTTTCAAACCAAAGTAAATAAGAACAAATGAATTTTCAAAAAGGCGCTTTACAATAAAGATTAATAAAATTTTTATATTATCTTGCTTTTCAAGATACAAAAATTCCTTATTATCTTATCTTAGTTGTTGATAGCCACACAATCCTTGGAAAAATTGCTACAAATCTAAATGTGTTGGTCATTTGTTATTCAAGTATGTCCAAATTTTGTAAAACAGTGTCCGAATATGAAATGTATTTCCGTTTTAAAAGCAACAAAAAGTTTGTTTATTTATTTATTAGAAATATGGCATAACACTGCACAACAGCATTTCTGATGATTGGGTTATGATACATGTTTATAGTCCAATTTTTAATGAAAATTTCAAATCTGTAACTGAAATTCCTGTATCAGCTCTATACAACTCTATATGACACATTTGACTTTTTGTAATAAAACACTATAGATTTAAAGATTATTTTATTTTATTGCCTTCTTAAGTTTAAAAAAACTTTTCTTTTATATGATTTCCTTGCTGAAGTTGAAGGCATAGAACTGTTGTTAATGCTCCAACAATAGTCGGTGTGTGTTCCAGTAACCTTGATAGCGTTCCTCCATCGTACGAAAGTCCTGGTGGAATCGCTTGCCCTGTTCTTCGCTGAGATCCCCAAGATTGGCTGGAAAATAGTCAAGATGGTTGCGAAGAAAGTGTAACTTAATGCTCATATTACATCCAACCCTTTGGAAGTGACCCATTAGTTGTTCGACGTGCTGAGAATAGTCAGAACTTTTCTTATTTCCTAAGAAATCTTGAACAAGCCAAACAAACTCATTCCATGCCATTTTCTCAATCACTGTCATAGTGTCTATGAAATTTGAGTCTTTTATTAACGACCTTATCTGTGGCCCGTCAAAAATACCCGCTTTTATCTTTTCTGCACTCAATTTTGGAAACTTTTTAGACAGAAAAAGAAAACAATTTCCATTTTTGTCAAGAGCTTTAACAAATTGTTTTATAAGCCCCAGTTTTATATGTAACGGAGGTAAAATTATACGATCCCTTGATACTAAAGGTGGGTTTATCACGTTCTGTTGTCCTGGTACGTACGCTTCCCGAGCAGGTCAATCTTTTTTAATCCAATGTTGATTTTTAGCTATATTACCCCATAAGCAAAGAAAACAGGGAAACTTTGTGTAACCACCTTTTTGGCCTAAAAGAAAGTTTACCATTTTTAAATCAACACATATGACCCAATTGTGTTCCGCATATTTAATTTTGTCTAAAACCAGAGCAACAGTTGTATATTCTTCTTTTACTTTAGTAGAATGTGCAATGGCAATGAGCCCAATTTGTTCCCATTGTGTAAGAGAACACATTTTAAACTCCGTTTTGATGAATCTATAAATAAACGCCACTCTCTAAAAAAGTAATTTTGTAATCCCATTGCAGCCATTAAACCAGGTACATTTTTACAAAATACAAAGTCATCTTCTTCAGCAAAATATTCAAGGAAAGTTTGTTCTCTTCTGCGATAGTAAGAAATTTTAGTGTCTTTTGTGACTAAAATGAAGTCGTTTAAATCATCTTGGTTAAATGGTTTTGGTGTTCCCAGGTCACAATCAAAGTCACTATCGCTATTGTCTGTTTTTGCCTCAAAATGTTAAGGTTCTTCCTGTGAAGCGCCAGGTTGAGGTTCAGATGACATCGTAGGGCTCAAAACACGTCTATGTGCCGATCGTATGGAAGGATATTCTCATTTGCTTCGATTTTTTCGGTTAATGCCAGTTATTTTTACCATACAAAAATAACAGTTGTCGTGGTGGTTCACAGGTTCAATCCAGATCATAGCAGTTTCGTATCTTAATTTATTCCTTTTCTTATTCGTCCACAAACGAAGAAACTCAACGCCCGTTTTGCATACCTTTTGTGGAATCCAAAGCTTACTTTTCATTTCCATTGGGTGACCGAAGTAATTTTTGTACGCCTCATTTACGAACGATGTCACATTCAAACGGTTTTCTTGAAACATATACTCTCCGCAAATAAAACAAAAACTATTCCGATCATTTATATAAACTCGTCTTGACGATGCCATAACAAATAATATTAAGAAAATGTAATATTTGTTTAAATATTCGTCAATTAACACTGAAATATAGTGATTTTTTTGTGACAGCTATAACTCGTAAACAAGAGCTGTTAGAAAAAAAAATGAGGGTATATTTAGAATCAGCGTTGTCAAATTAGTAAACATCAAGTATCAAAAGTTATTCATCAGACAAAAAGTGCGTTTTTGCTTTTTTGTGTAATTATATTACAATCCGAAAGTCACTAGTTGCCTAAAATAATATAAATACATTTTTCACTTAATTATAAAAAATTATTAAAATGAAAAATAAAAATCTAAGTTATCATTATTTAAGATAGATAAGAAAATCTTAACACTCTTAAAATAAGTTTTCCACTAGTAAAGACAAATCTGGTTTTGGTATATTAGAATATTTTATATGGTGCAAAGAGCAAAACGTAAACTAAATTCAAAAATAATTCTTAAATACAATCTTTAGAAAAAACAGCCTCAATAAAAAAAGAATCCTTAAAACTAAACATCCAAGTCTACCATCCACATATCGCGCACTAATTCAAAATATGCACACATACACACTAAATAAACTACTTTATCGACCCTGCGCGCTACCAGCGCCGTCTGTTGGGTAAATTAACCAACTTCATCACTTCACTGCATGACGATCGGAAAGAGCTGCGAATTCGTTAGCCAAGCAGTAAATGCGGAGAAAGTTAGCATTCATTAAGATTCTCTGTTGCCACCGTCGGGTTAGAGAACTTGGCTACGTAGTGAGTTTTTATTTCCGTTGTATTATATCTATCAAAGTCTCCAACTCAGCTGTGATCATAAGTAGCTGAGTTCCACTTCGAAGTCGACAGATGTCACAAAGTGTAGTATTCGGAGTTTTCGGAGTGAAATGTCTAGATTTTAATAATAAAGGATTTATGAAAAAAAGAAAGACTGTACACTAGGTTGGAAAATAGGCTTTTTTTACTGATGATTTTTTGCATCGGGTCTTTTTTAAGAGCTTGAGAACTTAAAATGATAATATGATACAAAATAGAAATGTTGTTAGAATGGATTATCTTTATTATAATTTGGTAGATAATTTCATGGCATTCATTTTTTTTTTGACATGATATCCGGCATATGCCCAATTTTTGAATACTTTTTCCAATAAACCTGCCGTATGGCGTCAATTATGGCTGGAAATCGATAGTCAATCGCGCTGCATGTCGTCGAAGTTTAGCTGATTAATTTTTGGAAACAAAAACTCAGTCAACTTTGCACGAGAGCGCTCGCCATTCACCGTAACAGCACCTCCTTACCCATTTCGAAAGAAATAAGGATCGACAATGCCGCCAGTGCGCTATCAACTTCGCAAACAGACTTTTATTTTTTTTTTTCAAAGTAACTTTCCAGAATTTGGAAGCGTTGTTATGGCTTTAAGCATTTCGTAATGACTAAGCAAACCTTACTGAGCAGCTACTCAGCTGTCAAACCATAGTTATCGATATCAATAGTTCTCATATTGCTAAAAAGAACACCCAATATATCAGAAAATTTAAACTTCAATTAATATGCAGTAAGAAAAAATTTAATTAAATGCTTCTATGGACATATGTAACTTTTTCTGTATATTCTAGAGGCCAGGGTTTTCATTTGAATTCAATACGGCTTCAAATTTATTCTGATAAAAAATGTTTCCCGATAATGCCATATACTCGATAACAGTACCCGTTAAAAGTAAGTGACTCGAATCGGACTCCTAAAAAAAACACAGAGAATTTTCTTTGCCATTTTATAAAGAGTTAAAAATATGCTTTTAAGATCTTCTCCCATTCTTCTGGCGAGTTACTCTTTACAGTCGAAATTCCTGCCGCTTTGGCAAGATCTTTTATTTTTTGTCATTTTTTCCTCAAACGAGACCTCAGCAGAGTTCTCCAAAAACATAAGCCATCGCAATATCCTCCTGCGACTCACTACTGATTGAAGCATTAGGAGCTTCAGCCTTAATAAGGCATCTTCTAATCAATTAGACAGGCTGCTTTAGAATAAACAACGGGATCCGTGATGAGAATATATTTGGATCCAGAGCTCGAAGTTGTAGTTATAGCAATGGTACCCAGTGATGGTAAATGTAGGGAAAACTCCCTACATGTAGGGATTTTTGTCGAAAAATGTGGGTGTAGGGAAAAAAAGGACCGATTTTGTTAAATTCTGTAAATGTAAGGAATTTTCAAGAAGGACAGAAAAATATTTAAAATAGCGGGAAAAATTAGAAAAGCTCATTTAAAATAAAAATCCTCAGTAAGGTTTCATGGCAGACTTTTTTTCTTTACGGCAGAATACTTTTAAAAGCGTTAATACGGCAACATTCCCGTTTTTTCGTCCTTAACGCTAACGCGATTTTTTCTTCGCGCGAAAATTGTTAGTTTTCTGGTGCTTTTCACTTTTAAAGTAAATTTGCAATTAATTTAGTTTTAGCTTTTTTTATATTTAAAATGCATACATATTTATATATGAGTTCCCCCTCTTCGACTGACTGTTCGGAGGAACACCAAAAAGAACAATGCAAGTATCGGAAACAAAAGTGCAATAACAAGTGGCTTGACGACGACAATTTTAGTGGCTGGTTGGAAACTGTGGCTAACGATCCATTCAAATGCAAATGCGCTGCGTGCGACAAAGTTTTGAACTGCGGCAAGTCAGATTTTCAGAAGCACGCCGAATCAGAAATGCACCAAAAAAAATATGAAGGCAATAAAAAAAACACCTAAAATAAACAGATTTTTTTAAGAAAAAATCGAGTAAACCAAATAGTTCCAGAAATTTCGACTTAAGACTTAGCATGTTCTTCGCTGAGCATAATATCGCGCTGCAAGTGGTGAACCATTTAATCCCACTTTTAAAAGAAACCGTGCCGGATTCTGAAAAAAAACCTTGTCTTGCTTTAAACAAAACTGAATGTAATGAAAAAGTCTAATTTTTATTCTTTTTGCAGAATTTTTCTTTACATTTGTGTTTATAATATAAAAAAATACAATATGTGTACTTATACATATTTGAAATAAAATTTGTTTTTATTATAAAGTGTCAAAATAGCACCAATTCCAAAACTTAAGCAAATAATTCAATTTTGACGTTGCAAGTGCCTCATTATAGTGTAAACGCAGGAGAAAAAATGTAGGGAATTGTGCAGGGAAAATTTTTTGTAAGCGTAGGGAAAAGTAGCGAATTTTTTTGGGCTGTGTAGGGATTTTTCAAAAAATCACTTACCATCACTGGTGGTACCGTGGATCTCTACTTAACTGAATCGTGTTTTCAGCTGTGATTTAAAAGTTTTGCAAAGCTACCACAGCATAATTCATGTATTTTCAAAATTAAAATTCTTCAAAGAAAAGCAAACCGTGTACTCGATTACCGCCTGAGTACTTGCATGAAGGACTCGAGTGCAGATATTACTCATTGTCTTACCAAATGATCGTGTATTTACTCGTAGTTACTTGTATGGGAAGAACACTATGTGACCTTTCGTTACCCCGTGGAATCATTGGAACTTATAAACATATAAATACTAACCCACCTGCTGTCAAAAAAATTGCAAATAATTTGTTAATTTGTTTTCAAAGTAAGGGCATAACTCTTTTCCTTTGTTGTTTTCCACTTTTTCGCATTATTCAGTAAATGTATAAGAAAATCAACTTCAAATTTTTAAATCCATTGCTTAGAAATTTTTAAGCCCAAATTCCAAAAAATAAAATGAAATGCGAAACTTATGTATGTTTGAAAAATACACTCTCCGACATTCCAACAGAAATTCTTATACTTAAGGAACTTACTATTAATAATTTTAACTACCTCTACGATTTCTTCTCATATGTACCCCCTCGCAAAATTATTTTCTGCGTATCCAGTCTTATTGTCCATTGAATTTTAGTATAACAAAGTTAATGTTTCAAGTGGCCACAAAATGCAGTTGATCTTTGACATTTTTTTTCGATGAGGTGACACGGCTTTTCCTCCATATAAAATAAATACACGAATCTTTTATATGGAAGAAAAAACCCGGCAGCGTTAACAAAATATTTTGCCAAGATATCAAGACTCATTTCGAATATTTATTATTACAGTAAACATTTAGATTTAGATATATATAATATATTAAATATAAGGTATCTTAAAATTATGTGTATAAAAGTCCAATTTGGTATATAAATTTCCGAATATCAGTTACGTTAGCTAATAAAAATTCCTTTAAGAGATCTGCTTGTATTTTGTCTTGAAATAAGTTTGTCGTTGCATTTGGCAGGATGGTGTAGTACCGTTTAAAAAATGTTGCTGGGTGATTGCCGTATGATGTAATCGAAGTCTTAAAATATTTTTACTATTACTCCTGGAATTATGGGTACATTGCCGTTCTTGCTGATGGTTGTACAGGAATGGCGAGAAGTTAATCAAAGGTCCGCCGACATTGTTTTTATATATTTTTCGGCACTTTCACGGAGGTCAAATATGTACACGCAAATATATCAGATCTGAGTCGGGATATTCATACTCAGCAGTCCCTTAATGACCTGGGACCCATATTATTATTTTTTTTACGTTTTGTTGGCTTTTTAATTGTTACTGCAAATTAAGTAGCTCCCTTGTCTTTAGAGCCCTTGCTAAAAATAATTTCAATCAAAGTACAACCCAAAGACTCTTAATAAGGAGAAATGATTTTTGTTATACCAAAGTAGAGGGAACCGAGGAACGATTAGAGTCGTTAAAAAAATATTTTCAACCAGCTATCTAATGACCAAACTCGTCATAAATGAAATTACGGTGGTGGATTGCTAATGATTTTGGTAGGGGATTGGGCTCAAGGGGACACAGGTAGTGAGTATCGCCGTTCACATTTCAGGCATATGTTGAGTATATAATATAAGGGTCGATTTTAGATAAGTAGGAGTCTAACCTACTACATTATCCAGACCGTAAATACGCAAAATTACGCGGTTCACACAAGGCAATGAATGGTGGTTGGACTCCGATAATGGCATTTTTGGGACAAGAACTTAGCAAATTATTAAGAGACTCTCGATGAATATCATTATTTAATGTCTGTATGTAAACTAGCCGATACACTAGTTGTAGTCATATTAGGTCATGGATCTTGTCGGTGTAACCAAGAGATGTCTCGTGACTAGCCAGGGAGATGGCTCAGCTCTAGCAAATACCTGCAGAGGTGATTGCTACGATAACACCACAATAGGAATTGCCTGCAAAGCTCCTTACTGTGCTCTTCAAGCATCGTTGTGAAGGTGTTCCAGGGCAGACATCAGAAGGCATCCCGTGGCTATCTTGATAGCAGTATTCTGACAGCTTGTTGTTGTTGTTGTTGCAGTTCACTAGGCACTGCCAATGCGTTGCCGCACGTGTCGTCTTTGTCTAGCTCAACTAACGGTAGACTCAGGTTTGAAGCTTTGGTTACTTTTAGTGTAGTCAATAAGCAACTTTTGCATTCACTGGTGATAAAAAACTGATAATTATTACGTGTCTCGAATGCACTCGTAAACTTAGAGGGAAATCGGATCTTGCTTGCCTTGCAATCATAACCGCTAGGTGCACGATTTTTGAAAGTACCAAATTTGAAATGAGATTCTGACAAATTTGGCTGAAGTTTAACTGTCAGGTTTACGACGATTGTTGCGCGCAGTCTTAATAGCGTCATGCAATTTGCCTATTTTTATTTTTATTTTTTAGTGTTTTTTTATATCTATTTATTTATTATTTTAATTTTTTTATGTATTTTTATTTCCTTGTTTATTGTTTATTTTGTTTGTTTAAATTTTTATTAATGTTTTTAATTTTTTTTGTTTTTTTAATTTTGAGTTCCGTTTCTGCTTTAAGTTTTTTCATGTTTTTTTCTTTGTTTTTGGTTTTCTTATCTTGTTTGTTAAAAATGTGTGTTTTTTTTTTGTTTTTTTTTTTAATATTTTGTTTAGTTTCTGCTCTCAATTTTTTTCATGTCTTTTTATTTCTTTGTTTTTTTGTTTGTTTTTGGCTGTCCTGTTTGTATAAATAATTTTTTTTTATGTTTTTAATTTTTTTTCTGTGTTTTTTTTTTGTTTTAATTTTTAGTTTAGTTTCTGGTTTAGTTTTTCTTTATGTTTTTTTATTTTCTGGTTTTAAATTTTGATTTTAAGTTTTCTTTCCTTAGTTTTTAAGTTTTTTTTTTGTTTTTGGTTTTTTGTTTTTATTTATATATTTTTTTTTTATATTAATGATTCATACTTTTCTGTGTCATTTTTAATAATAAATCATGGTCAATATCGAAATTAGCAAGGAAAATATTAAAAGAAAACTTCGGCATGAAATTCTGGCAATTTGGCAAAAGTTTAACGTTCTAGCTGTAAATGCGACCATTGTAAATCGCAGTATTTAAATCGACGTCATAAATTTTTTGCTGAATTTTTCTTTTGAGTTTTTTACTTTTTTTATTTTTTGGTTTTAATTTTTATATTGTATTTTCTTGTTTTAATTTTTTTTTGTTTTCTCTGATTCTTTTTTTTTTGACGGTTTTATGTTTTTCATTTTCTTGGTTTTTACATTTTTTTATGTTTCGTGTTTTTCTTGTTTTTGTTTTTTTTTTTGTTCTAATTTTCTCTTACATAACACAAACTCTTGTTTGTTTTATTTTTTTATGTTTTTGTTCTGTTTTAATTTTTTTCTCATGTTTTTTTATTTTTTTTTTAGTTTGAATTTTGTTTTTTTGGTTTGAATTTTTTTATGTTCATGATTTTTTTTTTTTTTTAATTTGTTTTTTGGTTTTCTTCCATTTTCTTGATTTTATTTTTTTAAAGGGCTTAAAGGATTCTAAAGGATTAACTGACCAAGCCAATCTCTACTTAAAAAATATATTCATCTCAGCATTACGAATGAAGTATTTTCCACTGCCTTAGAAAGTTGCCGAAATCATTGCAATACCTAATAAAGACGTCTCTGAAGCTTCTTCATACAGACCAATTATCCAAACTTTTTAAGAAGCTTATACTTGACCGCCTTAACCCCATACTACAGGCGCGAAACTTATTTCCTTTACACCAATTCGGATTTCGTTGAAAACATTCAACAATAGAACAGGTACATACAGTATCAAATAAAATATTGTCAGAAATTAATAAAAGAAATACATGCGTTGCTGTGTGTCTTTATGTAGCGAAAACTCTCTACAGCGTGTGGCATGAGGGTTTAATATTTAAACTTGAACAGTATCTTCCACTTGACTACTATTTGTTAATGAAAAGCTATTTAGCAAACAGATACTTTTACGTGAAATATGGAGACAAGTACTCTAACATTCAACTCATGGAAGCCGGTGTGCCTCAGGGCAGTGTACTAGGGCCTGTACTATATGTGCTGTACACAGCCGATATTCCCTTGCCTGCAAGTATCGACATGATAGCAACTTTTGCAGATGACACCGTCCTATTGGCAACTCATAAAACCTCAGAAGCAGCAACAAACAAGTTACAGCAGATTTTGAACAAAACAAATTAAACCATGTAATGCTTGGAGTATACAAATCAATAGTGGCAAAACAATTCCTCTAGTTTATTCTAACAAGAAAGTAGGACACAAGAATCTGACAATAAACAAATTACAAATCCCGATAGACACCAAAGCAACATACCTTGAAATGACTATTGACTCAAAACTTCTCTGCAAAGAACATATCACGTTGAAAAGAAATGAGGTAAGAAACAGATTCCGACCACTATATTGGCTACTTGGCAGGCGCTCGCAACTGTCATTGCAATTAAATTGTCAGTGAATAAAACACTTATATACAAAACTTTGATTGTGCCAATCTGGGCATACAGCATAGAAATCTGGGGAACTGCAAGTAAAAGTAACATTGACATTATTCAACGACTACAATCGATAATACTCAGAACTATAACCATTGCACCTTTGCAAGTGCCAAATGAAGATATCCATCGCGACCTCAACATCAATTTTTTTTTCCTTGTTCACTCCTTTCGGTAGCATAGGGCCTCGACAAGACTCAGTCTTGTGTTGGTTTCGTTAATCTTTTTTTGATTTCTGACAGGATAAGTGATTAGCCTGCAGCGATACAGTAGCAGAAATCATCCGCAAACGCAGCAGAAATCAAAAAATTAAAAAAAAAACTTTAACGCAAGAAAATAATTTTTTTTTTGTGTTTATTTTTCGTTTTTAAATTTTTTGTTTTTTCTCTTGTTTTGTTTTTTTGCTTTTAGTTTTTTTTTCTTGGTTTTTTTTGTTTTAAATTTTTTTTCTCTTGTTTTTTATTTTTTGTTTTAATTTTTTTTTCTCATGTTTTTGTTTTATTTAGTTTAAATTTTTTTTTGTTTGAATTTTTTTATGTTCTTTGTTTCGTTTTTGGTTTTAATTACTTACTTTTTTATGTTTTTTCTTTCTTGTTTTTGATTTAAGTTTTTTTTTGTTTTTTTATTGGTTTATTTTTGTAACATTGTTTTCTTGGTTTTATTTTGTTTTTGATTTTCGTTTTTTGGGCTTTCGTTGTTTCTCTTGTTTTTTTTTATTTTTTAGTTTTTTTTTTTCTTGTTTTAAAGTTTTTTGTTTATTCTCTGTTTTTGTTTTAAATTTTTCCCCTTTTTTTGGTATTCATTTTTTTCTCCTGTTTTTTTTTGTGTTTAGTTAAATTTTTTTGTTTTTCGTTTGAATATTTTTTTTTGTTTTTTGTTTCGGTTTTGGTTTTAATTACTTACTTTTTTTATGTTTTTTATCTCTTTTGAGTGTTAAAATTTTTTTTGTTTAGTTTTTTTATTGGTTTATTTTTGTGACGTTTTCTTGGTTATATTTTTGTTTTTGATTATCTTTTTTTTGATTTTTGTTTTCGTTGTTTTGTTTTACTTTTCTATGTTTTTTTATTTTTTTGTTTTGTATTTTTTTTCGAATTTTATTTTGTTTTTTTCTTGTTTTGCCTTTTGTGTTTTCGTTTTTTTTATTCTTTTATGTGTTTTTTTTGTATTTACTTTTTAATTTTTTCTTTGTTTGTTTTTGGTTTTTTATGTTTTTTGGTTTTACTTTTCTCTTATTTTTATTTTCTTGCTTTATTTTCTTTTTCCTTTTAACTTTGTTTTGTTTTTTATGTTTTTTTGGTTTACTTTTCTATTTTTCTTTTAATTTTATTGGTATTTTTTGTTTCTAATTTTATTTTGTTTTCTCTGTTTTTTCTGTTCTTGTTTTTAATTTTTTTGCCTTTCGTGTTCGTTTTTTGTTTTAATTTTTTTTATTAAGTTGCTTTTTTTAATTTTTTTTGTTGTGTTTTCTTCGTTTTTAATATTTTTGTTTTGGTTTTTTATTTTCTTTCTTTTTAATTTTTTTTTTTTTTTTTTTTTGTATTATTGACTCATTCTTCTAAAATCAGGTCATTATCGAAATTATCAAGGAAAATATTTAAAGAAAAGTCCACCTAACTATGCAAAATACATGCCGAACAGCAGAAAAGTGCCAGCTTAGCATTGGAGTTAACGATAGCTGATTTTTTTCGACTTCATTCCAAACTACTTAAGTAAGCCATTGAAAAATGAAAATCTTTTTTGTTTTTTTTTTTTGTGGGGCTTGCCCGAAATATTTTTTATAAAGTTTCACAAAAGCATAGAAAATAGAAAATATACGTATGCATAATTCTAACTCTCTAACTTAAAAATTTACTAAGCTAAGTTGACACATAACTTAAAAGCTAAAAAGTAAGACAAAAAGCAAAACAAACAGACCTGAAGACATTACTAAACTAGCCCATAGTCATATCTTAAGCCAAATGGAAGACAAATTCCATGCGTGTGCGCATGACATATTAATAATACAAATGATGATATATAAATGATATACAACACATTTTTACAATTAAAATTTTAGCTAAGATTCTAAATATATACATATATACATTATTTTATTTGTTATAAAACGTAGTGCCCGCATAGTGCATAGTGGGACAGTGAAATTGGTGGCCCAAATTACAACTATGCTTCGACAGTACGCCACTTCAGCAGATTTTAACGACTTATTTTCAGTATCAAATTCAAATGAATTCTTGCGTCCAATTCCCTTTTTGTATTATAGTTACATTTTGTTGCTATTATAGTTACTTCTTAAAACTACTTGAAGACTCTGCGACACTTGTTTGTCGCAGTCTTCTCTCTTGTAGCGTAGCGCAAATGTGGTAAGTTGCCTTTTTTTGGTTTTACTATCGAAATTTTAATATTACCGCTTAAAATCGATCGATTACGTAGTTGTTTGAAGAAAAGTTGCAAATTATTCTCACCTTCGCGTAGCTAATTACACATTTCATATGTGTATTTAGAAAACTTCGAAATGTGCGTAGTGCCCGAATAGTGCATCTGTTGATGCCCGCTCTTGCCCCATGATGTTCTTGGAGCCGGAAATGCAGCTATGCTTCGGCAGTACGCACACTTGAGAAGTTTTTTTTTTCTCGTGTGTAATGGTTAGTTTTCGGTATAATTTCAATTTTGTCGTTGTTATTTTCAATTGGTGCTTATTATTGTTACTTTTTGTTGTTATTAT
This sequence comes from Anastrepha ludens, assembly GCF_028408465.1. NCBI lineage: Eukaryota > Metazoa > Arthropoda > Insecta > Diptera > Tephritidae > Anastrepha > Anastrepha ludens. Next base: position 90,649,046 of record NC_071500.1, read on the forward strand.
CAGCTACTACTCACTAATGTTCGTTTTGATTGCTTGAAGACCGCGTGACTTGTTTTTCTTATCGTTGGTTTATTTACTTCATCTCAGAGTTCGTACGAGCGTAGCGCCTTCGCAGTGCGTGCAACAAATCAGTTGCTTTCTTCGCTTTTAATCTCAAAAGGTGTACATTTACGCCTTAACTCGATCTAAAATCAAACATTTTAAATAAAGTTTAGTGTCAATTATATTGGATAGTCAATTGGTGTTTGTAATAGTTACCTTTTACTGGCTTCTACTATTGATTGCTTGAAGATCGCTTTGTCTTCATATCCCCCGTTGTTATATTTACATGTTTCTGTTGTTGTTACATTATTCACCAGCCAACCAATAGCACACATTTTCTGCAGCACATTCAGCATTTACAGTTAGAGGTCACCACACCACTCACCGCTTTCGTTGCTTTTGTTTTTGTCCCATCATCACCATCACCATCACCATTATCATCATCATCATTGGCATTGTTGCTGCCGTTGTTGCTATTGCTGCTGTTGTTGCTGCTTCTCTTGTTGCTATTACTGCTGACGCTGCTACTTCTCAATCCTCTATGTACATATATGTTAAAATATCCCCCCTGTTTACGCTCGTAGTTAAAGGTCCAAAGAGAGAGTCCAATGACCGATAGTTTTGGAAAGAGTCCGCCAACTCATCCTTGCTCTTCCGATCTTGATTTTCTTCTCATTATAATCGTTCATAGATTGCTTGCACCTCCGTAACCTGGGTCAGGGGGCTAGTGCCTCTGTCTTTCTCTCCAGTTTAAGTAATTAAATACACCAATAACTCAGCAAACGCGAACATTTAGTTGCAAAATTTACATATTTACAAAAATAAATTTTAACTAAAAATTTGAATTTTAACTAAAAATTTTAACTAATAAATTTAAACTATTTAAAGCTTTTCAACACGTAAAACGCCAGCTTAAAGCAATTGCTATGTAGCGCTACGTGATGTTCTATGAACGGTGCACTTGAAGTGTATGCCTTCGGTCTGACAGCGATGGCCTTATATAGGCCAGAAAAACATGACCTTGCCACGATCTGTGAGGGAATTCCACCCTTAACAATGATTGCTAATCCCTTACGCCATGCTGCTCTTTCGCACCTCTACGCATGAACTGCATCTCATCGTTCACACTCTTTCTCTTTCGTTCACTCATTTACACCTACGCTCAGCTATCTACTCATTTCCCTATTTTAGCACAGTCATTCATTGTCCACTATTCTAGGATTAGGGGCTGAAGTATTTAGTCACTCTACATAACAGTTTTGTTGTTGTGTCTCATTTGCACATTTTCATGGTCGCAGGTTAACAGCAACAACCTGAAATCAGTGACTACACAGGCACAAGCAGCATTTGTGGAACAATAGTTTTTCACCCTCCACAGTTTTCTTCATATCTCCTTTATTATTTGTTTAGTTCATTTTCTTGGATTTTTGAGCTGTTGGAAATGGCTTTGGTATTGTTAGTGTATTTTGTCGTTATCTACACCAAGGGCGTATGTACATGCATACATACATATCTATGGATTGCTTGGCTAAGGCTTTAGTAACGGACTTCAACTGTACCTTTGCTGCAATTTCTCGAAATCTTGCGGTATGTATGTATGCGCATATGTGTCAGTGTATACTCGTATATACCTACTTCCCTAGATATGAAAATTTTGGGTTTTTTTCTGTGTTCATTCTTTGTTAAAATGTATGGGTTTAAATTTTCCGTAAATTTATTTTGAATATTTCACGAATATTTGAATTATAATAGAAATCTGCATTGAATTTTAAGTAGATAAAAAATCGAAAAATTTTAAATAAAATCTACATTCAAGGAATGGTGAAATCATTTTCGAAGGAAACATTTTTATCATTTCCTCCTCAGATACTCACATATGCTTGTGTATATATGTACATACAAATGTATTTATGTGTGTAGAATATCTGACGAATATTTGGAATTAATACACGATTTTATGATTTCTTTAACTTATCAAGTAATTTTGAAGGGACTAGGAATAGTCAGCAGCACCGCAGTTGAATATTTCTGATATTTTTTTTCTTTTTATGTAGTAATTTAATTCATATTAAAAAGCTAATAATATACTACACCTAATTCTGTTTTTACACGGTAGATTGGTTCCAGAAAATAGCGTGTAAAAAAACCCGGGTAAAAAAAGGCATTAATTGTATGCAAAAAAAAGGTGTTTGGCTCCTAATATCTAAAACCTTTTAAAATGACTGAAAAACAAGGATTTTTAAGAGCAAGTATGCATGTTTATTTAATTAAATCACATATACAATGTTTATTTTTACAAGCATAGTTATTAAAGATAAAAAAGATTTGCACTCGAATCTTAAAAATAATATGAATTAAATGCATGGCAAGTTCAGGAACTAAAAATAGTTATGTTAAACAGCTATGTTGTTAACGAAAAGAATAGGTTATTAAATTTTTAAGGTAAAAAATGAAAAAAAAATAAGTGATAATCATAAATACAGGAACATAAATTTAATTGCTGTCATCATCAGTTGCTCGCATTCGCTTGCTTCGAACGCGTATACAATCACTATCATCGGTGGAATAATTTTGAACTGGACTTTCTCTTGCTCGTGCAGCATCTACATTTTTCACAATGAACACTGTTGTGCAGCTCTTTCGACATTGGGATCATTTGTGATGGAATGCTGTCCTAATTTATTTGCAAGTTGAAGTCCTTCTTGAATTAAATTTGCAGTTAATTTTACAGGTTTTCACTATCACTGCTCTCTATAGAATCAGCATTCTGTGAGGCAAAATGTAATACATATTTTCTCTTCGCTAAGAACTTTATCAATCAACAGTTCATCAATGTCATCGAATACCAAGACATCAAAACCCTCCACACCAACTGCGTGTGCCAAATCAATTATATTGGGATATTATTTGTATTTGGATCCACATGATTTTTGCTTTTACACATTATGGCCAAATTGCTCTCGAACATCCGTTTAAGGTTGATGGTCGTAAATCTGATAATGCTAAAGCAGCATGTTTAACGCAATCTTTAATAGAAAACTTTTTCCAAGCATCAATTACTGTAAGAGTTTTATCCTTATCCAAAGTGTCCAAAATGTACTGGTATGTTCTTTTGATGTACGTAAGTTTTAAATGTTGCGATAATTCCTTTGTCCAATGGTTGGATTAGGCTCATGGTGGTAAGAATAAAACTTGTACATTTTCGTGTTCCAACTGAGGATGCCCGGGTGCATTGTCTACCAACAGAAGAACTTTAAATTCTAAGCCTTTTCCATTCAGATATTTTCTAGCTTCTGGTACAAAATATTCAATGAACCATTCTGTGAAAACTGTAGTTGCCACCCATACTTTTTTATTGGCCATCCAATTAACCGGCAATGTACCAAAATCGACACCTTTCATTGCTCGAGGCCTAAGTGCACGATTGATAAGCAGGGGCTTTAACATCCGATCTCCAGAAGCGTTACTGCAAAATAAAAATTTGACTCGATCTTCTTCAAAATTTTTTTCCAAAAAAGACCAGTTTCGTCGGCATTAAAAACCTGGTCTGGGCTGTATGCACCATCGGCTATTCTTTTTTTTAAGTTTTAGTGGAAATTCTTTGGCGGCTTTCTGATTTCTATCAGCAATCTTGTCCATGATTTTTATGTTATGAAGCGCATGCCTTTGGAGAAATCCCGTTAACCATCCTGTGCTTGCAGAAAATAAGTAGATTTTCTCATGAGTTGATTGTATGGATATAGACGGTTGTTCGTCTTTTATCATTTTATAAAACCTAAGTTCTTGCTGTTTGATATTGTTTCCGTCCACGGGAATTTGTTTTTGTGCATTGTCCTCAAGCCATATTATGAGTGTTTTTTCCATTTTTTCTTTAGTGGCATCTCTAGTGTATGATGAAGACTTAACAGATGGTTTCGTTCCAGAAATCACCGATTGCCTAATTGAAATTTCATTTTTTTTATAATTCTTATTGTGGCTTCATTAAAACCGAATATTTTGCCAAGAAATGTTGAGCCTTCTCCATTTCGAAAGCGATCTAAAATTTAGCTTCACATTCAAGTCAAAAGTCTTAATAGAGTGTAACGATGCACTCAACAAACTGGCCACTCATAATCAGGTCTCACGGATTTGGGAACCAGGACATGAAGGACACGAAGGAAATAAAAAAGCAGATTTGTATGCTAAAAAAGGGGCAGAAGGACTTTGCCTGGCAGAAGGACTTTGCCCTGGAAAAATGGATCGAAACAAAAACACTGGAACACTGGAACGGCACAAGCGGCCTTAATCACTCCAAAAAGTTTTCGACCTTCAATGCCAGCAGAGCAAAATCTGCTCTAACCTTAGATAAAAAGGGCTTCAGATTACTCATGAAGCACTTCCAGGTTACTCTGCCTGTAATAAACGCTTTAACACAATAGGGCTATCTAGTACAAGATTATGCAGGTTCTGCTGCGATAAATAGGAGTCCATGGAACACTTAATCACCAACTGGGAGGCATTAGGCAACAGGAGACACAGAGTCCTGGACTCGTACCTACTAGAGGAGGAAGACCCACAATTGCTCCCTCCTAAGGAGCTGATTTTATTCCTCGGTATACTAAATAATTATAATTAAGTAATTAGGAGCACACAGTAGATCAATCTGGTCGCAGTACATAAAAGCCTTAGCCTAACCCGTACAACCATTACCATCGTACCTCTATCTTAGCCTAGTATTGTGCGAAGCGAATGAACATATAGGCGAATTTGCAATTTCGAACTGTAAGATGCGATTCGCTAGCGAATTCGCCACAAAATGGCGTATGAGTGTCGAAAATGAATTTTCTCTATTGCAATTGGCGAAAAAACTACATTCGTTTCGCCATTACTGTCAAAATTTGGCTACTGTTTATTTTTTTGACATTGAAAAGATAGAAAGGACGTAAGTAGATACACTTTAAATTTATGTGCCGTGTGACATCTATTTGTTTCCCAAGTTGAAGTTACCACTTCGTGGAAGGAGATTTCAGACGATAGAGGAGATCAAAGAGAATGCGACGAATGAGCTGAAGGCCATCCCTTCCTCGGCCTACCTGGGATGCATTGAGGACTGGGTTAAATGGTGACACATGTATGTTACCTCAGACGGGTCATATTTTGAAGGAGATAAAATAAATTTGCCTGAAATTTAACGCTGTTTTGTTTTATTTAAACATTTGCAGTACTTTCTGATCATAGGGTATATAATCTATCTAATAATTAATAAAAAAAAATAAAATAAAATAAAAAACTAAGAAAAATTAAATTTTCAAAAAGGAGCTTTGCAATAAAAATTAATAAAATGTATCTTGCTTTTCAAGATACAAAAATTTCTTGTTATCTTATCTTGGTTGTTGATAGCCACACAATCCTTGGAAAAATTGCTACAAATCTAAATGTGTTGGTCATTTGTTATTCAAGTCTGTCCAATTTTGTAAAACAGTGTCCGAATATGAAATGTATTTCCGTTTTAAAAGCAACAAAAATTTTTTTTATTTATTTATTAGAAATATGGCATAACACTGCACAACAGCATTTCTGATGATTGGGTTATGATACATGTTTATAGTCCAATTTTTAATGAAAATTTCAAATCTGTAACTGAAATTCCTGTATCAGCTCTATACAACTCTATATGACACATTTGACTTTTTGTAATAAAACACTATAGATTTAAAGATTATTTTATTTTATTGCCTTCTTAAGTTTAAAAAAACTTTTCTTTTATATGATTTCCTTGCTGAAGTTGAAGGCATAGAACTGTTGTTAATGCTCCAACAATAGTCGGTGTGTGTTCCAGTAACCTTGATAGCGTTCCTCCATCGTACGAAAGTCCTGGTGGAATCGCTTGCCCTGTTCTTCGCTGAGATCCCCAAGATTGGCTGGAAAATAGTCAAGATGGTTGCGAAGAAAGTGTAACTTAATGCTCATATTACATCCAACCCTTTGGAAGTGACCCATTAGTTGTTCGACGTGCTGAGAATAGTCAGAACTTTTCTTATTTCCTAAGAAATCTTGAACAAGCCAAACAAACTCATTCCATGCCATTTTCTCAATCACTGTCATAGTGTCTATGAAATTTGAGTCTTTTATTAACGACCTTATCTGTGGCCCGTCAAAAATACCCGCTTTTATCTTTTCTGCACTCAATTTTGGAAACTTTTTAGACAGAAAAAGAAAACAATTTCCATTTTTGTCAAGAGCTTTAACAAATTGTTTTATAAGCCCCAGTTTTATATGTAACGGAGGTAAAATTATACGATCCCTTGATACTAAAGGTGGGTTTATCACGTTCTGTTGTCCTGGTACGTACGCTTCCCGAGCAGGCCAATCTTTTTTAATCCAATGTTAATTTTTAGCTATATTACCCCATAAGCAAAGAAAACAGGGAAACTTTGTGTAACCACCTTTTTGGCCTAAAAGAAAGTTTACCATTTTTAAATCGACACATATGACCCAATTGTGTTCCGCATATTTAATTTTGTCTAAAACCAGAGCAACAGTTGTATATTCTTCTTTTACTTTAGTAGAATGTGCAATGGCAATGAGCCCAATTTGTTCCCATTGTGTAAGAGAACACATTTTAAACTCCGTTTTGATGAATCTATAAATAAACGCCACTCTCTAAAAAAGTAATTTTGTAATCCCATTGCAGTCATTAAACCAGGTACATTTTTACAAAATACAAAGTCATCTTCTTCAGCAAAATATTCAAGGAAAGTTTGTTCTCTTCTGCGATAGTAAGAAATTTTAGTCTCTTTTGTGACTAAAATGAAGTCGTTTAAATCATCTTGGTTAAATGGTTTTGGTGTTCCCAGGTCACAATCAAAGTCACTATCGCTATTGTCTGTTTTTGCCTCAAAATGTTAAGGTTCTTCCTGTGAAGCGCCATGTTGAGGTTCAGATGACATCGTAGGGCTCAAAACACGTCTATGTGCCGATCGTATGGAAGGATATTCTCATTTGCTTCGATTTTTTCGGTTAATGCCAGTTATTTTTACCATACAAAAATAACAGTTGTCGTGGTGGTTCACAGGTTCAATCCAGATCATAGCAGTTTCGTATCTTAATTTATTCCTTTTCTTATTCGTCCACAAACGAAGAAACTCAACGCCCGTTTTGCATACCTTTTGTGGAATCCAAGGCTTACTTTTCATTTCCATTGGGTGACCGAAGTAATTTTTGTACGCCTCATTTACGAACGATGTCACATTCAAACGGTTTTCTTGAAACATATACTCTCCGCAAATAAAACAAAAACTATTCCGGTCATTTATACAAACTCGTCTTGACGATGCCATAATAAATAATATTAAGAAAACGTAATATTTGTTTAAATATTCGTCAATTAACACTGAAATATAGTGATTTTTTTGTGATAGCTATAACTCGTAAACAAGAGCTGTTAGAAAAAAAAATGAGGGTATATTTAGAATCAGCGTTGTCAAATTAGTAAACATCAAGTATCAAAAGTTATTCATCAGACAAAAAGTGCGATTTTGTTTTTTTGTGTAATTATATTACAATCCGAAAGGCACTAGTTGCCTAAAATAATATAAATACATTTTTCACTTAATTATAAAAAATTATTAAAATGAAAAATAAAAATCTAAGTTATCATTATTTAAGATAGATAAGAAAATCTTAACACTCTTAAAATAAGTTTTCCACTAGTAAAGACAAATCTGGTTTTGGTAGAATATTTTATATGGTGCAAAGAGCAAAACGTAAACTAAATTCAAAAATAATTCTTAAATACAATCTTTAGAAAAAACAGCCTCAATAAAAAAAGAATCCTTAAAACTAAACATCCAAGTCTACCATCCACATATCGCGCACTAATTCAAAATATGCACACATACACACTAAATAAACTACTTTATCGACCCTGCGCGCTACCAGCGCCGTCTGTTGGGTAAATTCACCAACTTCACCGCTTCAGTGCATGACGATCGGAAGGAGCTGCGAATTCGTTAGCCAAGCAGTAAACGCGAAGAAAGTTAGCATTCATTAAGATTCTCTGTTGCCACCGTCGGGTTAGAGAACTTGGCTACGTAGTGAGTTTTTATTTCCGTTGTATTATATCTATCAAAGTCTCCAACTCAGCTGTGATCATAAGTAGCTGAGTTCCACTTCGAAGTCGACAGATGTCACAAAGTGTAGTATTCGGAGTTTTCGGAGTGAAATGTCTAGATTTTAATAATAAAGGATTTATGAAAAAAAGAAAGACTGTACACTAGGTTGGAAAATAGGCTTTTTTTACTGATGATTTTTTGCATCGGGTCTTTTTTAAGAGCTTGAGAACTTAAAATGATAATATGATACAAAATAGAAATGTTGTTAGAATGGATTATCTTTATTATAATTTGGTAGATAATTTCATGGCATTCATTTTTTTTTTTTACATGATATCCAGCATATGCCCAATTTTTGAATACTTTTTCCAATAAACCTGCCGTATGGCGTCAATTATGGCTGGAAATCGATAGTCAATCGCGCTGCATGTCGTCGAAGTTTAGCTGATTAATTTTTGGAAACAAAAACTCAGTCAACTTTGCTCGAGAGCGCTCGCCATTCACCGTAACAGCAGCTCCTTACCCATTTCGAAAGAAATAAGGATCGACAATGCCGCCAGTGCGCTATCAACTTCGCAAACAGACTTTTATTTTTTTTTTCAAAGTAACTTTCCAGAATTTGGAAGCGTTGTTATGGCTTTAAGCATTTCGTAATGACTAACCAAACCTTACTGAGCAGCTACTCAGCTGTCAAACCATACTTATCGATACCAATAGTTCTCATATTGCTAAAAAGAACACCCAATATATCAGAAAATTTAAACTTCAATTAATATGCAGTAAGAAAAAATTTAATTAAATGCTTCTATGGACATATGTAACTTTTTCTGTATATTCTAGAGGCCAGAGTTTTCATTTGAATTCAATACGGTTTCAAATTTATTCTGATAAAAAATGTTTCCCGATAATGCCATATACTCGATAACAGTACCCGTTAAAAGTAAGTGACTCGAATCGGACTCCTTCTAAAATTCACACAAAGAATTTTCTTTGCCATTTTATAAAGAGTTTAAAATATGCTTTTAAGAACTTCTCCCATTCTTCTGGCGAGTTACTCTTTACAGTTGAAATTCCTGCCGCTTTGGCAAGATCTTTTATTTTTTGTTATTTTTTCCTCAAACGAGATCTTAGTAGAGTTCTCCAAAAACAAAAGTCATCGCAATATCCTCCTGCGACTCACTACTGCTTGAAGCATTAGGAGCTTCAGCCTTAATAAGGCATCTTCTAATCAATTAGACAGGCTGCTTTAGAATAAGCAACGGGATCCCTTGAGGGGGGAGTCTGGTTTATGAGGTCTAAAAATTGCATCTCTTTGCGATTTTTTTTTTTTGTAAGGAAAAATTAATTTAGCAGTGCAAAGTTTTTTCTATCTTTTAATGAAAATTTAGAAAGTATAAACAATTTTTGTACTGGTTAAAATAAGTTGAAAAAAATGTTTAACATAGAAATTAGTAGAGCGCTGCAACGCTGGAGTTTCCAACTGGCGTACAAGATACAGCTGAACTAAGAAAACTGACAGAAATTCCAAAATTTCAACTTTTTGGAAAAAAAAATTCACTTCAACTTGTATAAAAATCTTGAAAAATTTTTTTTTATCTATTTGGTTAGTTCAAATAGAATAGAATTTAATACTGAAGGGAACAAGCTATGATTAATTTCGAAAGGTTCATTAGTTGTTTTTCATTCATGTACGCCAATTCAAAGAAATCATAAAAATGAAAAGTCGAGAAAAGAAGATAAAGTTTGTACTATAGCTGTCCGGTCACAGCGTAACTACCTAACGCTCGCCTACCTTTGGCTTTGTATCTACGGAAATATTGAGAGTTAGGCCCTGTAACTTTGTGTGAATCTTCTGAAATATATTAGGAATCGCTTAAAACGAAAAAAAAAAAAATTGATTTTTTTGACCTTATAAACAAGGATCCCCCCTTATAAGAATATATTTGGATCCAGAGCTCAAAGTTGTAATCATAGCAATGGTACCGTGGATCTCTACTTAACTGAATCGTGTTTTCCGCTGTGATTTAAAAGTTTTGCAAAGCTACCACAGCATAATTCATGTATTTTCAAAATTAAAATTCTTCAAAGAAAAGCAAACCGTGTACTCGATTACCGCCTGAGTACTTGCATGAAGGACTCGAGTGCAGATATTACTCAGTGTCTTACCAAAGGATCGTGTATTTACTCGTAGTTACTTGTATGGGAAGAACACTATGTGACCTTTCGTTACCCCGTGGAATCATAAACTATACTAACCCACCTGCTGTCAAAAAAATTGCAAATAATTTGTTAATTTGTTTTCAAAGTAAGGACATAACTCTTTTCCTTTGTTTTTTTTCACTTTTTCGCATTATTCAGTAAATGTATAAGAAAATCAACTTCAAATTTTTACATCCATTGCTTAGAAATTTTTAAGCCCAAATTCCAAAAAATAAAATGAAATGCGAAACTTATGTATGTTTGAAAAATACGCCCTCCGGCATACCAACAGAAATTCTTATACTTAAGGAACTTACTATTAATAATTTTAACCACCTCTACGCATGGACGCATTTCTTCTCATATGTACCCCCTTGCAAAATTATTTTCTGGGTATGCAGTCTTATAGTCCATTGAATTTTAGTATAACAAAGTTAATGTTTCAAGTGGCTACAAAATACAGTTGATCTTTGACATTTTTTTCCGATGAGGTGACACGGCTTTTCCTCCACATAAAATAAATACACGAATCTTTTATATGGAAGAAAAAACCCGGCAGCGTTAACAAAAAAAAAATATTTTGCCAAGATATCAAGACTCATTTCGATTATTTATTATTACAGTAAACATTTAGATTTAGATATATATTAAATAAAAGGCATCTTAAAATTATGTGTATAAAAGTCCAATTTGGTATATAAATTTCCGAATATCAGTTACGTTAGCTAATAAGAATTCCTTTAAGAGATCTGCTGGTATTTTGTTTCGAAATAAGTTTGCCCTTGCATTTGAATATTTCATGGGTCATAGGGCAGTTGGCAGTTTGCAGGATGGTGTGGTAGTACCGTTTAAAAGATGTTGCTGGGTGATTGTCGTATGATGTAATCGAAGTCTTATTAATATTTTTACTCCTGGAATTATAGGTGCATTGTCGTTCTTGTTGATGGTTGCACAGGAATGGCGAGAAGTTAATCAAAGGTCCGCCGACATTCTTTTTATATATTTTTCGGCACTTTCACGGAGGTCAAATATGTACACGCAAATATATCAGATCTGAGTCGGGATATTCATACTCAGCAGTCCCTTAATGACCTGGGACCCATATTTTTATTTTTTTTACGTTTTTTTGGCTTGACTGAGCTTGAATTTTCTCAATGAGAGGTTATTTATTTGTAGGATTTTTCAATGTGCTTACAACGGGCTGCCAGAGCGCAGATGCCAGTACTTGCTTGTCGTTGTAGCTGCGTATTCCATTGCGAGATTTATTCCAAGGGTTTCGGCGGTAAATATGGAGTAGTGTAAAAAGCGAAGTCCAGTCTTAATTATCCTTTGTCTTTAGAGCCGTTGCTAAAAATAATTTCAATCAAAGTACAACCCAAAGACTCTTAATAAGGAGAAATGATTTTTGATATACCAAAGTAGAGGGAACCGAGGAACGATTAGAGTCGGGAAAAAAATATATTCAACCAGCTATCTAATGACTGTCATAAGTACTGCCGCGATGTACGGCAATCCCGCCAAACTCGTCATAAATGAAATTACGGTGGTGGATTGCTAATGATTTTGGTAGGGGATTGGGCTCAAGGGGGCACAGGTAGTGAGTATCGCCGTTCACATTTCAGACATATGTTGAGTATGTAGGAGATAAGTAGGATTTCAGATAAGTAGGAGTCTAACCTACTACATTATCCAGACCGTAAATACGCAAAATTACGCGGTTCACACAAGGCAATGAATGGTGGTTGGACTCTGATAATGGCATTTTTGGGACAAGGGCTTAGCACGTTAGTAAGAGAGTCCGGATGAATATCATTGTTTAATGTCAGTATGTACACTAGTTGTAGTCATATTTGGTCATGGATCTTGTCGGTGTAACCAAGAGATGTCTCGTGACTAGCCTGGGAGGTGGCTGAGGTCTAGCAAATACCTGCAGGGGTGATTGCTACGATAACACCACAATAGGAATTGCCTGCAAGGCCTGTGCTCTTCAAGCATCGTTGTGAAGGCGTTCCAGAACAGACATCAGAAGGCATCCCGTGGCTATCTTGATAGCAGTATTCTGACAGCTTGTTGTTGTTGTTGCAGTTCACTAGGCACTGCCCATGCGTTGCCGCACGTGTGGTCTTTCTCTAGCTCAACTAACGCTAGACCCAGGTGGCAGGTTTGAAGCTTATGTTACTTTTAGTGTAATCAATAAGCAACTTTTGCATTCACTGGTGATAAAAAAAACTGATAATTATTACGTGTCTCGAATGCACTCGTAAACTTAAAGGGGAATTGGGTCTTGCTTGCCTTGCAATCTTAACCGCTAGGTGCACGATTTTTGAAAGTACCATAAATGAAATGAGATTCTGACAACTTTGGCTGAAGTTTAACTGTCAGGTTTACGACGATTGTTGCGCGCAGTCTTAATAGCGTCATGCATTTGCCTATTTTTATTTTTATTTTTTAGTGTTTTTTTATATCTATTTATTTATTATTTTAATTTTTTATGTATTTTTATTTCCTTGTTTATTGTTTATTTTGTTTGTTTAAATTTTTATTAATGTTTTTAATTTTTTTTGTTTTTTTAATTTTGAGTTCCGTTTCTGCTTTAAGTTTTTTCATGTTTTTTTCTTTGTTTTTGGTTTTCTTATCTTGTTTGTTAAAAATGTGTGTTTTTTTTTTGTTTTTTTTTTTAATATTTTGTTTAGTTTCTGCTCTCAATTTTTTTCATGTTTTTTTATTTCTTTGTTTTTTTGTTTGTTTTTGGCTGTCCTGTTTGTATAAATAATTTTTTTTTATGTTTTTAATTTTTTTTCTGTGTTTTTTTTTTTTGTTTTAATGTTTAGTTTAGTTTCTGGTTTAATTTTTCTTTATGTTTTTTTATTTTCTGGTTTTAAATTTTGTTTTTAAGTTTTCTTTCCTTAGTTTTTAAGTTTTTTTTTTGTTTTTGGTTTTTTGTTTTTATTTATATATTTTTTTTTTATATTAATGATTCATACTTTTCTGTGTCATTTTTAATAATAAATCATGGTCAATATCGAAATTAGCAAGGAAAATATTAAAAGAAAACTTCGGCATGAAATTCTGGCAATTTGGCAAAAGTTTAACGTTCTAGCTGTAAATGCGACCATTGTAAATCGCAGTATTTAAATCGACGTCATAAATTTTTTGCTGAATTTTTCTTTTGAGTTTTTTACTTTTTTTATTTTTTGGTTTTAATTTTTATATTGTATTTTCTTGTTTTAATTTTTTTTTGTTTTCTCTGATTCTTTTTTTTTTTGACGGTTTTATGTTTTTCATTTTCTTGGTTTTTACATTTTTTTTATGTTTCGTGTTTTTCTTGTTTTTGTTTTTTTTTTGTTCTAATTTTCTCTTACATAACACAAACTCTTGTTTGTTTTATTTTTTTATGTTTTTGTTCTGTTTTAATTTTTTTCTCATGTTTTTTTATTTTTTTTTTAGTTTGAATTTTGTTTTTTTGGTTTGAATTTTTTTATGTTCATGATTTTTTTTTTTTTTTTAATTTGTTTTTTGGTTTTCTTCCATTTTCTTGATTTTATTTTTTTAAAGGGCTTAAAGGATTCTAAAGGATTAACTGACCAAGCCAATCTCTACTTAAAAAATATATTCATCTCAGCATTACGAATGAAGTATTTTCCACTGCCTTAGAAAGTTGCCGAAATCATTGCAATACCTAATAAAGACGTCTCTGAAGCTTCTTCATACAGACCAATTATCCAAACTTTTTAAGAAGCTTATACTTGACCGCCTTAACCCCATACTACAGGCGCGAAACTTATTTCCTTTACACCAATTCGGATTTCGTTGAAAACATTCAACAATAGAACAGGTACATACAGTATCAAATAAAATATTGTCAGAAATTAATAAAAGAAATACATGCGTTGCTGTGTGTCTTTATGTAGCGAAAACTCTCTACAGCGTGTGGCATGAGGGTTTAATATTTAAACTTGAACAGTATCTTCCACTTGACTACTATTTGTTAATGAAAAGCTATTTAGCAAACAGATACTTTTACGTGAAATATGGAGACAAGTACTCTAACATTCAACTCATGGAAGCCGGTGTGCCTCAGGGCAGTGTACTAGGGCCTGTACTATATGTGCTGTACACAGCCGATATTCCCTTGCCTGCAAGTATCGACATGATAGCAACTTTTGCAGATGACACCGTCCTATTGGCAACTCATAAAACCTCAGAAGCAGCAACAAACAAGTTACAGCAGATTTTGAACAAAACAAATTAAACCATGTAATGCTTGGAGTATACAAATCAATAGTGGCAAAACAATTCCTCTAGTTTATTCTAACAAGAAAGTAGGACACAAGAATCTGACAATAAACAAATTACAAATCCCGATAGACACCAAAGCAACATACCTTGGAATGACTATTGACTCAAAACTTCTCTGCAAAGAACATATCACGTTGAAAAGAAATGAGGTAAGAAACAGATTCCGACCACTATATTGGCTACTTGGCAGGCGCTCGCAACTGTCATTGCAATTAAATTGTCAGTGAATAAAACACTTATATACAAAACTTTGATTGTGCCAATCTGGGCATACAGCATAGAAATCTGGGGAACTGCAAGTAAAAGTAACATTGACATTATTCAACGACTACAATCGATAATACTCAGAACTATAACCATTGCACCTTTGCAAGTGCCAAATGAAGATATCCATCGCGACCTCAACATCAATTTTTTTTCCTTGTTCACTCCTTTCGGTAGCATAGGGCCTCGACAAGACTCAGTCTTGTGTTGGTTTCGTTAATCTTTTTTTGATTTCTGACAGGATAAGTGATTAGCCTGCAGCGATACAGTAGCAGAAATCATCCGCAAACGCAGCAGAAATCATATTGTCCGTTTAATGAACCATACAAATACTGACATGTGGCGACCAACCCCAACTCAGCTGATAACTAGAATAATTTAAAGTACAAGTGTACAAACATTTGTAAACTCACACAAAAACTGAACCAAAATTAATTATTTATTAATAATAATTAATGGTATGAAATCCAAGCTGTAGAAAGAATTGCTTGGTGTCATACGGCAGGTGTAATTAATAAAGGAGGCAAAAACAAAAAATTTGTTTAAGGTTTTTTTTTCATAAAAAAAACAGGACCAAAAAATTAAATAAAAAAAAAAACAAGAGAAAAAAATTAATAAAAAAGAGAAAATTAAAAAAAAAACTTTAACGCAAGAAAATAATTTTTTTTTTGTGTTTATTTTTCGTTTTTAAATTTTTTGTTTTTTCTCTTGTTTTGTTTTTTTGCTTTTAGTTTTTTTTTTCTTGGTTTTTTTTGTTTTAAATTTTTTTTCTCTTGTTTTTTATTTTTTGTTTTAATTTTTTTTTCTCATGTTTTTGTTTTGTTTAGTTTAAATTTTTTTTTGTTTGAATTTTTTTATGTTCTTTGTTTCGTTTTTGGTTTTAATTACTTACTTTTTTATGTTTTTTTTTTCTTGCTTTTGATTTAAGTTTTTTTTTGTTTTTTTATTGGTTTATTTTTGTAACATTGTTTTCTTGGTTTTATTTTGTTTTTGATTTTCGTTTTTTGGGCTTTCGTTGTTTCTCTTGTTTTCTTTTATTTTTTAGTTTTTTTTTCTTGTTTTAAAGTTTTTTGTTTATTCTCTGTTTTTGTTTTAAATTTTTCCCCTTTTTTTGGTATTCATTTTTTTCTTCTGTTTTTTTTTGTGTTTAGTTAAATTTTTTTGTTTTTAGTTTGAATATTTTTTATTGTTTTTTGTTTCGGTTTTGGTTTTAATTACTTACTTTTTTTATGTTTTTTATCTCTTTTGAGTGTTAAAATTTTTTTTGTTTAGTTTTTTTATTGGTTTATTTTTGTGACGTTTTCTTGGTTATATTTTTGTTTTTGATTATCTTTTTTTTGATTTTTGTTTTCGTTGTTTTGTTTTACTTTTCTATGTTTTTTTATTTTTTTGTTTTGTATTTTTTTTCGAATTTTATTTTGTTTTTTTCTTGTTTTGCCTTTTGTGTTTTCGTTTTTTTTATTCTTTTATGTGTTTTTTTTTGTATTTACTTTTTAATTTTTTCTTTGTTTGTTTTTGGTTTTTTATGTTTTTTGGTTTTACTTTTCTCTTATTTTTATTTTGTTGCTTTATTTTCTTTTTCCTTTTAACTTTGTTTTGTTTTTTATGTTTTTTTGGTTTACTTTTCTATTTTTCTTTTAATTTTATTGGTATTTTTTTGTTTCTAATTTTATTTTGTTTTCTCTGTTTTTTCTGTTCTTGTTTTTAATTTTTTTGCCTTTCGTGTTCGTTTTTTGTTTTAATTTTTTTTATTAAGTTGCTTTTTTTAATTTTTTTTGTTGTGTTTTCTTCGTTTTTAATATTTTTGTTTTGGTTTTTTATTTTCTTTCTTTTTAATTTTTTTTTTTTTTTTTTTTTTTGTATTATTGACTCATTCTTCTAAAATCAGGTCATTATCGAAATTATCAAGGAAAATATTTAAAGAAAAGTCCACCTAACTATGCAAAATACATGCCGAACAGCAGAAAAGTGCCAGCTTAGCATTGGAGTTAACGATAGCTGATTTTTTTCGACTTCATTCCAAACTACTTAAGTAAGCCATTGAAAAATGAAAATCTTTTTTGTTTTTTTTTTTTGTGGGGCTTGCCCGAAATATTTTTTATAAAGTTTCACAAAAGCATAGAAAATAGAAAATATACGTATGCATAATTCTAACTCTCTAACTTAAAAATTTACTAAGCTAAGTTGACACATAACTTAAAAGCTAAAAAGTAAGACAAAAAGCAAAACAAACAGACCTGAAGACATTACTAAACTAGCCCATAGTCATATCTTAAGCCAAATGGCAGACAAATTCCATGCGTGTGCGCATGACATATTAATAATACAAATGATGATATATAAATGATATACAACACATTTTTACAATTAAAATTTTAATTATTTATTAGCTAAGATTCTAAATATATACATATATACATTATTTTATTTGTTATAAAGCGTAGTGCCCGCATAGTGCATAGTGGGACAGTGAAATTGGTGGCCCAAATTACAACTATGCTTCGACAGTACGCCACTCCACCAGATGTTAACGACTTATTTTCAGTATCAAATTCAAATGAATTCTTGCGTCCAATTCCCTTTTTGTATTATAGTTACATTTTGTTGCTGTTATAGTTACTTCTTAAAACTACTTGAAGACTCTGCGTCACTTGTTTGTCGCAGTCTTCTCTCTTGTAGCGTAGCGCAAATGTGAGCAGTGCTCGCGTAAGGCATGCCACAGGTCGCTACGTTAAGTTGCCTTTTTTTGGTTTTACTATCGAAATTTTAATATTACCGCTTAAAATCGATCGATTACGTAGTTGTTTGAAGAAAAGTTGCAAATTATTCTCACCTTCGCGTAGCTAATTACACATTTCATATGTGTATTTAGAAAACTTCGAAATGTGCGTAGTGCCCGAATAGTGCATCTGTTGATGCCCGCTCTTGCCCCATGATGTTCTTTGAGCCGGAAATGCAGCTATGCTTCGGCAGTACGCACACTTGAGAACTTTTTTTTTTCTCGTGTGTAATGGTTAGTTTTCGGTATAATTTCAATTTTGTCGTTGTTATTTTCAATTGGTGCTTATTATTGTTACTTTTTGTTGTTATTATCAGCTACTACTCACTAATGTTCGTTTTGATTGCTTGAAGACCGCGTGACTTGTTTTTCTTATCGTTGGTTTATTTACTTCATCTCAGAGTTCGTACGAGCGTAGCGCCTTCGCAGTGCGTGCAAGAAATCAGTTGCTTTCTTCGCTTTTAATCTCAAAAGGTGTACATTTACGCCTTAACTCGATCTAAAATCAAACATTTTAAATAAAGTTTAGTGTCAATTATATTGGATAGTCAATTGGTGTTTGTAATAGTTACCTTTTACTGGCTTCTACTATTGATTGCTTGAAGATCGCTTTGTCTTCATATCCCCCGTTGTTATATTTACATGTTTCTGTTGTTGTTACATTATTCACCAGCCAACCAATAGCACACATTTTCTGCAGCACATTCAGCATTTACAGTTAGAGGTCACCACACCACTCACCGCTTTCGTTGCTTTTGTTTTTGTCCCATCATCACCATCACCATCACCATTATCATCATCATCATTGGCATTGTTGCTGTTGTTGCTGCTTCTCTTGTTGCTATTACTGCTGACGCTGCTACTTCTCAATCCTCTATGTCTATGTTAAAATATCCCCCCTGTTTGCGCTCGTAGTTAAAGGTCCAAAGAGAGAGTCCAATGACCGATAGTTTTGGAAAGAGTCCGCCAACTCATCCTTGCTCTTCCGATCTTGATTTTCTTCTCATTATAATCGTTCATAGATTGCTTGCACCTCCGTAACCTGGGTCAGGGGGCTAGTGCCTCTGTCTTTCTCTCCAGTTTAAGTAATTAAATACACCAATAACTCAGCAAACGCGAACATTTAGTTGCAAAATTTACATATTTACAAAAATAAATTTTAACTAAAAATTTGAATTTTAACTAAAAATTTTAACTAATAAATTTAAACTATTTAAAGCTTTTCAACACGTAAAACGCCAGCTTAAAGCAATTGCTATGTAGCGCTACGTGATGTTCTATGAACGGTGCACTTGAAGTGTATGCCTTCGGTCTGACAGCGATGGCCTTATATAGGCCAGAAAAACATGACCTTGCCACGATCTGTGAGGGAATTCCACCCTTAACAATGATTGCTAATCCCATACGCCATTCTGCTCTTTCGCACCTCTACGCATGAACTGCATCTCATCGTTCACACTCTTTCTCTTTCGTTCACTCATTTACACCTACGCTCAGCTATCTACTCATTTCCCTATTTTAGCACAGTCATTCATTGTCCACTATTCTAGGATTAGGGGTTGAAGTATTTAGTCACTCTACATAACAGTTTTGTTGTTGTGTCTCATTTGCACATTTTCATGGTCGCAGGTTAACAGCAACAACCTGAAATCAGTGACTACACAGGCACAATCAGCATTTGTGGAACAATAGTTTTTCACCCTCCACAGTTTTCTTCATATCTCCTTTATTATTTGTTTAGTTCATTTTCTTGGATTTTTGAGCTGTTGGAAATGGCTTTGGTATTGTTAGTGTATTTTGTCGTTATCTACACCAAGG
This sequence comes from Anastrepha ludens, assembly GCF_028408465.1. Classification (NCBI taxonomy): domain Eukaryota; kingdom Metazoa; phylum Arthropoda; class Insecta; order Diptera; family Tephritidae; genus Anastrepha; species Anastrepha ludens. The sequence goes on from NC_071500.1 coordinate 90,668,540, forward strand.
GCGTATGTACATGCATACATATGTACATATCTATGGATTGCTTGGCTAAGGCTTTAGTAACGGACTTCAACTGTACCTTTGCTGCAATTTCTCGAAATCTTGCGGTATGTATGTATGCGCATATGTGTCAGTGTATACTCGTATATACATACTTCAACTTCGACCTCGATCTCTTGCCTAGATATGAAAATTTTGGGCTTTTTTCTGTGTTCACTCTTTCTTAAAATGTATGGGTTTAAATTTTCCGTAAATTTATTTGGAATATTTCACGAATATTTGAATTATAATAGAAATCTGCATTGAATTTTAAGTAGATAAAAAATCGAAAAATTTTAAATAAAATCTACATTCAAGGAATGGTGAAATCATTTTCGAAGGAAACATTTTTATCATTTCCTCCTCAGATACTCACATATGCCTGTGTATATACATACAAATGTATTTATGTGTGTAGAATATCTGACGAATATTTGGAATTAATACACGATTTTATGATTTCTTTAACTTATCAAGTAATTTTGAAGGGACTAGGAATAGTCAGCAGCACCGCAGTTGAATATTTCTGATATTTTTTTTCTTTTTATGTAGTAATTTAATTCATATTAAAAAGCTAATAATATACTACACCTAATTCTGTTTTTACACGGTAGATTGGTTCCAGAAAATAGCGTGTAAAAGAACCCGTGTAAAAAAAGGCATTAATTGTATGCAAAAAAAAGGTGTTTGGCTCCTAATCTCTAAAACCTTTTAAAATGACTGAAAAACAAGGATTTTTTAAGAGCAAGTATGCATGTTTATTTAATTAAATCACATATACAATGTTTATTTTTACAAGCATAGTTATTAAAACTAAAAAAGATTTGCACTCGAATCTTAAAAATAATATGAATTAAATGCATGGCAAGTTCAGGAACTAAAAATAGTTATGTTAAACAGCTATATTGTTAACGAAAAGAATAGGTTATTAAATTTTTAAGGTAAAAAATGAAAAAAAAAAAGTGATAATCATAAATACAGGAACATAAATTTAATTGCTGTCATCATCAGTTGCTCGCATTCGCTTGCTTCGAACGCGTATACAATCACTATCATCGGTGGAATAATTTTGAACTGGACTTTCTCTTGCTCGTGCAGCATCTACATTTTTCACAATGAACTCTGTTGTGCAGCTCTTTCGACATTGGGATCATTTGTGATGGAATGCTGTCCTAATTTATTTGCAAGTTGAAGTCCTTCTTGAATTAAATTTGCAGTTAATTTTACAGGTTTTCACTATCACTGCTCTCTATAGAATCAGCATTCTGTGAGGCAAAATGTAATACATATTTTCTCTTCGCTAAGAACTTTATCAATCAACAGTTCATCAATGTCATCGAATACCAAGTCATCAAAACCCTCCACACCAACTGCGTGTGCCAAATCAATTATATTGGGATATTATTTGTATTTGGATCCACATGATTTTTGCTTTTACACATTATGGCCAAATTGCTCTCGAACATCCGTTTAAGGTTGATGGTCGTAAATCTGATAATGCTAAAGCAGCATGTTTAACGCAATCTTTAATAGAAAACTTTTTCCAAGCATCAATTACTGTAAGAGTTTTATCCTTATCCAAAGTGTCCAAAATGTACTGGTATGTTCTTTTGATGTACGTAAGTTTTAAATGTTGCGATAATTCCTTTGTCCAATGGTTGGATTAGGCTCATGGTGGTAAGAACAAAACTTGTACATTTTCGTGTTCCAACTGAGGATGCCCGGGTGCATTGTCTACCAACAGAAGAACTTTAAATTCTAAGCCTTTTTTCTTCAGATATTTTCTAGTTTCTGGTACAAAATATTTAATGAACCATTCTGTGAAAACTGTAGTTGCCACCCATACTTTTTTATTGGCCATCCAATTAACCGGCAATGTACCAAAATCGACACCTTTCATTGCTCGAGGCCTAAGTGCACGATTGATAAGCAGGGGCATTAACATTCGATCTCCAGAAGCGTTACTGCAAAATAAAAATGGGCTCGATCTTCTTCAAAATTTTTTTCCAAAAAAGACCAGTTTCGTCGGCATTAAAAACCTGGTCTGGGCTGTATGCACCATCAGCTATTCTTTTTTTAAGTTTTAGTGGAAATTCTTTGGCAGCTTTCTGATTTCTAGCAGCAATCTTGCCCATGATTTTTATATTAAGAAGCGCATGCCTTTGGAGAAATCCCGTTAACCATCCTGTGCTTGCCGAAAATAAGTAGCTTTTCTCATGAGTTGATTGTATGGATGTAGACGGTTGTTCGTCTTTTATCATTTTATAAAACCTAAGTTCTTGCTGTTTGATATTGTTTCCGTCTACGGGAATTTGTTTTTGTGCATTGTCCTCAAGCCAGATAGTTTCGTTCCAGAAATCACCGATTGCCTAATTGAAATTTCATTTTTTTTTTTATAATTCTTATTGTGGCTTCATTTAAACCGAATATTTTGCCAAGAAATGTTGAGCCTTCTCCATTTCGAAGGCGATCTAAAATTTCAATTTTGGTTTCCAAAGAAATTGCTTTACGTTTTAGTTTTGTATTTGACATTTTCTTTTAGGGATACATAAAATATTTAACAAAATTAAAAAATATAAATAACTGAATAAATATAAATTATTTTTTGGCTTACCTTTTATCTTGATGCGTTAAATTTAATCTAACGTTGGAAAAACAAATTTGCCAATAAAAAATCTCTTTACCAAACACGTTTGATTGCATTGATAATTCACAAAATATTAACACATTTCAATTGCTCTGACCAGTAAATTTGCTTGTATGCACAAAAAGGGATTCCCCTAAATTTGTGATATGTACATATTTCGCAAAAATTAAATTTGACAAAAAAAAATTTAACCCAAAAAATTTGAAATCGTGCTAAATGGAATAAAATCGTGTAAAAAAATTAAAAATACTTTATTTTCAAACCGCACTATATCAAACCCGTGTAAAAAAGACCGCGTAAAAACAGGATTAGGTGTATAGGATTTAAATTTTTCTCCATACTTTTTCACGACCATCGGACCCACAAATACTACATTTGAATTCATCAGAAAATATGACGTTGTTCCAAATCGCTTGGTCACACCATTCATGATCTTTTGCGAATGCAATGCATTTTAGTCGATTGTCACTACTCACGAAAGGTTTCTTTCATTTACAGCATATAAAGGCGTGTGCCATTACGTAAATACATATATGAAAAAATTGTAATTTGTTAAAATTTGTGAAACTTATTAACTTTAACTTTTTCCAAAGACAAAACTCGTGTATACTTACTTAAGTGACTAGCTGTATATGTATGTGCATATAAATATGTACGAGTCCTTCAATCCGAAACAATTTTTTACTGAAAATTGGTTAGAACATATTATAGAAAGATGAGTGAGAAATAATTATTCACTCGATAACTGTATTACATTTCGACACTCACAATGCCATCGGTACAGTAGGTTATCCCCTGACAACTAAGAAGATGCTGAGATTATTCCACCTTATCCTCAAGACAAATGGTGCAGAAAGGTGTCGAAGCAATGCCGAAGGCATACCTCGCGTACAATACCCAGTAAAAGAGCCTACAAAACTCGGACGGCGAGGCTTTGTTAAGTTTGGAAGCTCCCTCGAGCGCCTCTGATTCAAATGTAGTCAGATGGGTATCGGAACCTTACAAATTTGTGTACATACTTGCACAGCGTTCGACGCAAAGCTTACCTCTCTAGTAGTAGACCACAGACAGTCAAGAAGATACCGATTCTCGAACTTCGGAAACAGCCTGGCGAGCCCGTCTAGTTAGCTTATCGGCAAGGCGTCTTCCTGTAATTTCCATGTAACCAGGTTCCCGGATATGCCTAATAAAAAAAAAACCAAAAGTAAACGAAATACAGACTAAACATTCATCCCCCCCACCTAGTTTTAAGCGCAGACCACTAATTGGTGGCTGGTTTTCCGAGGCGCGATTTGAAATTTGATACCTTAAAATGCACTGTTACTTTATTGTCGTTTTGTTTGGTTTTTTACATTCTCATTGAAATTTGACATATATACATACATACATATGAGCAACCAAATTGCAAAAACAAAATACGTACATGTAAATCTATTCTATACCACCTTCTATAAATTCGCCTTGATATATATTATATTTAATCTTTAGCCATAGATACACGTACATATATACATACCAAAACCGATCATTATATTAAACAGACGTACATATGTATGTATATTAACTTCACTGCAGTGGTCATGTGTTTGTTGCAATGGGATTTAATCTATCGTGATAATACGGATCATATTTCTGATCGTAATACTGTTCGAAAACGCTTACATCCGACACTTTTTGAGCTAGAGTTGTATATATTTTTATAAAAGCGATGGCATCACCAGCAGCATAGTTAATTTGTTCTTGTGTCACATTATTCGCTCGCCAATTAGATGGAGACACATACAAACACTTATCTAGAGTAACGCCTACCACCCTCTCATGCATAGCAGCCAAACTGCCCGGTTCTTCACCAGTAAGAACGGCAACAAAACGCAAATCTAATGTAGAAACAGTCGTTAGGTTCAAATCCCTTGAAAGCCGCCCAGCGTCTTCAAGTGCATCGACGCCAACTTTAACTACATGAGAATCATTCAGTAAGTCGCAAAGTGATGGTGGAAAAGTGTCCATTGCACACAAACGAATTACTGCGCAATAGCCCTTGTGAGTGCACAACTGCAAAATATCTACTCCCTTCGATCTCCACCACCACTCCCACTCGCAATCAAAGCCTAATACTGGATTTTCTTCGCAGTGCCTAAAAATGGATTAATGTATGCTTTAAACTTGACTTCATTAAAATGGATATACCCACTTTCGTAAAATCTTCACGGCGTCCTCACATTCCTTATAGTTGTTTATTACAACCGTTGTTTGCCCGTTGGAGCCGCTCCTAAACCACCAATATAGAAGGCCAGCACCCACTCCGAACGCAACTGCTTCTAATGGATGCAGGTTTGGCATATTTAGAAATTAGTTTCCAAATGATAACTTTAAAAAATACCGAAAATAGTTTATAAGATTTGTTATTAGAAGAAAAACTATTCGTCTCCCTATGCTAAAAAGCTCGTTAGCAAATGAACGCCAATCTATAACTGTATTACCACGTTGCATTCCAGTTGTTATTACCACATTTAACGTGTGATTCCCCTATTTAGAAATTGAAGTATAGGTATATGTGTGCATACATACATACATACATATATATACTCGTAAGTCATGAACGAAATCTATAAGCATGATTAGCATGATACAAAAACACTTTGAAACCTTTCGACGTAAACTGTGCTTTTTATTTGTTTGTTGCATTTTGATTTTGATGGTTGCTCAGCAGACCATATTGCCAGATCAGTCAAAAATAGCACATGTCAAAGTAAGAAAGGTTCATATTACAATATTAGAAGAAAAATATAGATGAAGTTGAATGTGTGTAACAAAAGATGACATAATTTTACATAGAGGTTATATAATATTTGAATGCATTATTCGGTTAATTTCTAGATTTTTTTTTTGTTTAAATATAATAATGTAAAGTATTAAGGAAATATAGTTCACAATTTGTATAGCTCTTTGAAGATAGGCTGTAATTATTGGCTTAAATATCATCACTTAATATCGTTTGTCTTAACAAACACTTTTAATTCGTAAAAGTGTGCCGAAATCTTAGTTAGCAAAGTTTCTTTAATGGAAATAAGCTTGGGGAAGATGGTAAATTTCGATCTGGTATTATTATAGGAGCAAACCGAGCAACTCTCAACAATACAAAGCGAGAATGATGGAGAAAGAGATTGCGTCTTTCTAATTTACCGTATCGTAAGAGTCGAACAATAATGGCATTTGGAGGCTTTATATCAATTTATGCTTTCACAATTTAACACACCGTATTGAAAGCATTATGCAATCATGATCAGTTTTTATTCATACTAGTTGAAATGGAGTTAAAGTAAATATAGGGTGGGCCATGTAAACATTGCTTTTTGAATCGGCTATACAAAAAAAAAACTAATCAATATTTTATCAAACTTTTGTTTTTTATTTTGAAGATTGAATCTTGTCATTTATGAATAAAAAATAATATCGTTCAAATTACTGCCACGACTGGCTATACAGTAGGCCATTCTATCAACCCAATTTTTAAGCACATTTTCGATTGTTTGGGCTCCAATTTCATGAATGGCGACTTCGATTTCGTGTTTTAAAGCATCAATCGTCTCTGGATGGTTCGCATAGCATTTGTCCTTAACGGCTCCCCACGAAAAATAGTCCAACGGGTTTAAATCACAGCTTCGATGCGGCCAATTGATATCGGAATTTCGGCTGATTATTCGGTTTTCAAAAACGGTAGCAAAAAGTTCGAGTGTAACTTTGGCAGTGTGACAAGTTGCACCGTCCTGTTGAAACCAAATGTCGTCCATGTCATCCTCTTGAATTTTTGGAAACAAAAACTCGTTGAGCATGTCACGGAAACGCTCGCCATTTACTGTAACCGCGGAAGAAGAAGAAGACTCACCACTTTGGAAATAGGTTTTCAATATTTCTCAATTTTGTTAAAGCGTATAGCGTCCCATTTCGTAAATGTCAAACCTTTAAGTAAATTATGAATACATTTGACATGTCATTTGTGTTACCATTCTCAAAAAAATAGGTGGTTCAAAGAGCAAACGCTATATGGCCCACCCTGTAGGTTAGGTTAGATTGACTTGGCTGGCTGAGAGCCGTCACATAGGCCCATTGGTCGTTTAGTGGTAGCAAACGTCTGCGTCTTTTACGAATCTAAGTAAACTCTGAAGCTTTAACCCCGAAAGGAACTCCCTCATATTGTAGAGCTCCTAAGTATTTCAATCTGCTTCTAGCTAACTTAGGACAAGAACATAGAAGGTGTTCTAGCGTTTCCTTCTATTTCAATTCATTACAAAATCTGCAGCTATCGTTGTTTGTATAGATTCAGAGTATTTCTCTGCGCTCTTATTAAGGAAGTTATAAATTTTAATATTTTTTTACAAAAATTAGTATATAAAAAATCACGTGATGCAAAGTGCAATGAAAAAAAAGTTGATCCACGGTCTGCATCATTTCTCCTTGAAATGTTAATGGATCTGTAAAAAGTAAAAAAAAATGTGTAAAATAAAGTTGTACGAGTAGTTATAATCTGCCGAACCGGGTTTTTTAATTTCGAAAAATTTTGCAATTCACGGCATTTAAAAAAAAGTATGCATTTTATGTCGTAAATGTCACACTTTAACTATGTTTATAAAATTTTTTAATAAAATTTTCAAAAATCAAATCTATGGAGAAATCACTTTCGAATATTTTAACAAGAACCACACCAAAATGTATTAAAAACTGTTTCAGTTATCATGCAGACCGTGCCGGAAAAAGTAGGTTCGAGATAAATGAGTTTAAAGTTTGATTTACAGGAGTGCGCGGACCGCTCTCTGCCTAATTAATGGGCTGTAAAAGCTAAAATATTGGGAATTTTCGCATGAAAATTTCACAGTATACTTTTAAGATACCATACTTTTGAAATATAAAAAAAACCTCGATTTTTGAAAATTCTGGACTCATGTAACCCTTTAAATGAAATTTTATTTGCTTTGTCTAAACTTAGATTTTCCTACAGATGAGGAAAGAAGATAAAATATTGGAGGAGCTGTTGATTGTATTGGATTTGGGTGATAGAGTGTGTCATTTATTCTAAATAGTATACCTAAATTAATATAAAAAAATATTGCTAACGAAGTTTTATGGGAACTAAACGAGAGCAGATTTCAGAAGACGACACGTGAATTAGGAAAGGTTCAACTTCATTTTCATTGTAATAAAGGAAGATGAACGTTCGAACCAAACTCGATCATGCAAACAATTTTTTCTCGCAACGCAACCTGCAATTGTGTCGTATCTGATGGTTCCAAAACGTTCCAAGTAGTAAGAGCAGGAATAGTAGTGCCTAGAGCACAAAAATCCCTAAAACTAAGTACGGATACCGAAATTCTCCATGCGGAACTCTTCGCCATAATAAAAACAGTGGTAATCATATCCAAAAGAGGGTTTAAGAAAGTAAAAATTTAAATACTTTCGGACAGCCAATCGGTTCTCAAAGCGTTAAATAGCGTCACATTCAAGTCAAAAGTCCTAATAGAGTCTTACAATGCACTCAACAAACTGGCCACTCATAATCAGGTCTCACGGATTTGGAAACCTAAGAAAGCAGATTTGTATGCCAAAAAAGGGGCAGAAGGGCCATTTATTGGTCCCCTTTTTCGACTTTAACAAAAATAATATAAGACAAGAAACCAAAAAATGGATCCAAACAAAAACACTGAAACACTGGAATGGCACAAGCGGTCTTTATCACTCCAACAAGTTTTCGAACTTCAATGCCAGCAGAGCAAAATCTGCTCTAACCCTAGATAAAAAGGGCCTCAAATTACTCTGTGGAGCACTTAAAGGTAACTTTGGCTGTAACAAACACTTTAACACACTGGGGCTATCTAGTACAAGATCATGCAGGTTCTGCTGCGATAAATAGGAGTCCATGGAACACTTAATCACCAACTGTGAGGCATTAGGCCACAGGAGACACAGAGTCCTGGACTCGTACCTACTAGAGGAGGAAGACCTACAATTGCTCCCTCTTAAGGAGCTGGTTCGATTCCTCTGTATACTAAATAATTATAATTAAGTAATTAGGGGCGCACAGTAGATTAATCTGCTTGCAGTGCATAAAGGCCTTAACCTAACCGGTACAATCATCACCATTGCCATCATATCTCTATCTATCTTAGGCTAGTATTGTCACTTGCGAAGCGAATGAAAATATAGGCGAATTTGCAATCTCGAACTGTAAGATGCGATTCGCTAGCGAATTCGCCACAAAAGGCGAACGAGTGTCGAAAATGAGTTTTCTCTATTGCAATTGGCGAAAAAACTACACTCGTTTCGCCACTACTGTCAAAATTTGGCTACTGCTTACTTTTTAGACATTGAAAAAATAGAAAGGACGTAAGTACACTTTAAATTTATGTGCCATGTGACATCTATTTGTTTCCCAAGTTGAAGTTACCACTTCGTGGAAGGAGATTTCAGACGATAGAGGAGATCAAAGAGAATGCGACGAATGAGCTGAATGCCATCGCTTCGTCGGCCTACCTGGGGTGCATGGAGGACTAGGGTAAACGTTGGCATATGTATGTTGCCTCAGACAGGTCATATTTTGAAGGAGATAAAATAAATTTGCCTGAAATTTAACTCTGTTTTGTTTCATTTAAACATTCGCAGTACTTTCTGATCGTAGGGTATATAATCTATCTAATAATTAATAAAAAAAATAAAATAAAATAAAAAATAATAAAAAAATTACAAAAATGTCTAGATTTACTAGAAAAATGTACGAGTTAAAGCAGCAGGAACTAAAATTATTGAAAGTAAAAAAAGAAAGGTAGAAAATTTACGAAAAAAGATGACCCCAAGAAAAGATGGAAGTGAAGCAAAAGAAGCTGGACTGCAAATATTGTACAAACAGAAAATTTAAAATTAAGAAGCACATGTAATAAAAATGTAATCAAAAAAGAAGCTGAATATGTGAAGTAATTTTATATTTGAATGAATTTAATTTGTATATATTTGATCCTTCTATTCCTACATGGGACATAGAGCCTCAACAAATTGTTTTCAATGGTCCCAATTTTGCGACAGTAATTTAATTTGGTTCTATATTTTATTCGTCTTCTCCATCTTTATCTCTATTATCCTTCTCCATGTGTTTAATTTGTGTTTTTTATTTAATTAATTTTTTATGAACCTAAAATAGTTTTTAATTTTACCTGTATATAATGCAGAATTCAAAAGTTTTAAATGAAATAAATAAACACAATGAAATAAGTTAAACAAATTTGAATTTATTCAATACTTCATCCTACAACTAAGCATCAGCTGTTTGTCTTCCAGGGGCAGTAGGAGCATAAATCGTAAAATTCGTACCATCAACGCAACCAATCACATTGGGTATTCCTGGTCTAAAGAAATATTTATTCCTTGCTTGTTTCTTCTCTTGCTTGGTCATTTCTGAACTTATCGAGGCACTGCAAATTCCACTTTCCAAAATTGTTAGTATATCCTTTAAAATAAGCGAAACTGTGATTTGAAATTCATTCCCCAGTGTTTGTTGTTAACTGCCATGAGCAAATAATCTTAGCACACAACACAATTTTAGAATTGGTGTTTTGGATGATGACTGGTGACAATGAAATTTATATTTAATTTTGTCCAGCATTAATACAAATGCGTCCTTACTTGGCCGAAAGTTCGTTATGAAATTTCAAATGCAAATATGAAAGTTGATATAAAGAAAAGCTAATTTGCTTAAAACCATTCAGTTTTGGATTTGGATTTTAGGACCTGAGCAATTTCTTATGAAACGCCTCTGACGAAGAAGGTTAACTCCTGTCTCCACATTGTAACTATCTTTGAAATAAAAATCCCGCGCTATTAATTACTTATACACCCACTTGCACACACATTTCCAATTTCAGTTCGTATAAGTACACAAATCAAATTTTTTAGCATAAATAACAAAAATGTCAAAAGAGGATGAACTAATTTATTTTTCTCAAATACCAACGACATAATCTCGGTGAGTAACTTCATTCGCCACTCACAATGCAAATTTTAGATGTGTTCGCCAAACCATTCGCTTCACCACATCTGTTCGCTTCGCAAGTGACAATACCAGAAACAGAATGTTTCAGTTTCAAGTTTTGGGAAAGTTGAAAAAGCAGTCCCACAAAGAGCCATCATAGGTACCCTGTTATTTATTATTTATATAAATGATATTGAAAATATTGGACCGTGTTGTTTGTCGGTATGTATCTTTACCGTCACTGCCTTTGCTGCCATTCTCGCGAATGATTCGCCAGACGTTGACGGAAGAGTGTCATTCGACATTTGAGGTCCCTTAGCCTTTGCCTTGTCACGTAAAGGCTTGTCTGCCATGGATTGGGTCGAGGATGCCGGCATTTCTGACTTTCGTCCCTCGACTTTCCTCTTCCTTGCCATTCTCCTCGTTCCGTACGTTGGCACAGACCCCGTTTAGTTTCCGGAAGAGTGCAACGTTACAGAGGAATCCTCTGTTCTAGCACGATTTCCCGTTTCCATTACAGGTGTCAAAGTTGACGGAGCTTGAGTACTCACCTTAGCTACTGTTTCAGCTTACTTCGCCTTCTGTCTTCTTCGTTTGATCTGCCTTGCGGATAGACCAGTACCTGCGTTCGAATCTCCAATAACTTCAGTCTTTTTACCGGTGCTTACCTGATTCTAAGGTTTAGAAATCGAATACCCAGGAGGCAAAAATCAACATTTTCGACACCAGCTCTTCTTTGCTTTTCGTCATCAAAGAATGATTCGGATTCAATTTTAGTGACGAAAACTGCAACAATTTTCAGCTAAGCGCCCTTTGTTGCTGTATGTCTCACTTTTTGCTCATTATTAGTATAAAACACCAGATTGGGCGAGTGGATGTTGCCATTTTTTGTTTGTAAATTATTAGTATAATATACAAGATCTGCTAAGTGGAGTCTGGTGCCACAAATATTTCACTTTTCAAACGTTGCCCCAAATGATTTTCATAAGCCCCACCCAAGGGTCTCTGTCTTCCTCCAATCCTTCAACAAGCAGCTGCATTTTAAATTATTACATTTTGGGCTAAAGAAATGATAGTAGAACAAATAACTCTCTAGAAGTCACATAGTAGCTAAAACCCACCTACGATTGAATACTGAAATTTATGATCCTTTTTAATCCTTAAATTAATTGAATTGCATTGGCTTGTAACGAATCGATTTGGTTTTGTGCATGCGCAACACCTATTTACGCTCAGTATAAACCAATGGAACAAGAATAGTGATGCCACACAAAAAAGAAGCAAAGCAGGAGTAGAAGAAAACACGTCGCAAAAGGACAACATTTCGCCTACATTGACATGGGCAAAAAAGTTTCGCCTGGTCGCCGAACAAGGAAGAGTCAAAGGTAGGACAATTTCAAAAATCGAAAAAAAAATTCTGCAAGCAAGTCAACTAACAGTCATACTTACAGTAATGGTAAAGCGTAGCAAATTGTGACAAGAAAACTAGTTTTATTTTACCTTTTTTTGCTGCCTGATATGCATTGTCTTTATCTCGCCACGTTGGGACCACAGCAGGACAGCGCTGCAAAATTTAGCTGCATTTATCTTAGACGAGTTTCTCGTTTACTGTGCTCAGTTTATGCCACAAATTTTATTGAAATTATTTCAGCCCGAACGAAATCAATTAGACACGAGTCATTGCAAGTTTTTCACAAATTTCCTATATAGGGAAGTTAAAGAAAACATTTTGTTTCTTATTTCGTCTATTTGTCAACGGCTCTACTCGTTGCAGCTGTTTCTCCTTGGTTTGAAATAATGATGATTCTATAGCTTGATTTCAAGGAAATCAAAGTGTATAACACCAAATTGTCGTCAACAATAATTGTTCGGCGAATATGTTTCCTTAGAAGAGCGTTGACACTGTGAAAATTGCGATTTTCGCGCCAACTTGAAGCGAATTTCATGGCCAATTCACTGCGTATTACTGGATTTTCGTGAAATTTCACACAATTTTGGTCACATGATAAATCAAATTGGTAATGGAAGTAGATTTACAGGAGTTCATGGAAACTTATTTGCTAGGAGCAATACAAAGTAGCTAAATTTGGATAACTTTTGAAAAAAAAGAAAATTATATTTAAGAGGGGAAAAATATTGGTTTTACTAAAGAAAATTGTCGGTCAAAAATATAAAATATGTGCATATTTAAATCACCTCAACCTCGATACCTGGAATTAAAATATAACTGTTTTTTTTTAAATCTAAAATATATATTTTTTTAAATTTCTAGTCTAGTAAGAAATACTAGGCATGTATGAGGTGGCACAAAATTAATCACCCTATCGGAAGATTTATAATTTTTGCAAATGGCGACCTACGTCAATCATATTTGACACTTGTGAACGATGTAAGACTTGTGGCAATTGAGCGCCTAATGGTCAATGTAAAGATTTTCATCACTGAAAATCATTTCTTTCTTTTATATAGTAAAAAAGTTATTCAAAAATAAAATTGGATGATTAAATTTGCGCCACCTTGTATTATATAATAATGTGTATGTGAAAAGGCATGTTTTTAAGAATTATTTATATAATTGGCGCCTACACCCTTTTTGGGTGTTTGGCCGAGCTCCTCCTCCTATTTGTGGCGTGCGTCTTGATGTTCTTGCACAAATGGAGGGACCTATAGTTTTAAGCCGACTCCGAATGGCAGATATTTTAATGAGGAGCTTTTTCGAGGCAGAAACACACTCGGAGGTTTGCCATTGCCATTAGAAAAATCGTTTTCTTAATTTTGGTATTTTCACCGAAATTCGAACCGACGTTCTCTCTGTGAATTCCGAATGGTAGTCACGCACCAACCCATTCGGCTACGGCGGCCGTTTTTAAGAATTAGTTTTGGCAATACAGACAGTCTTATATAAGTATATAAAATTGGCTCTTCCTGCCTTTATTGGGTGTTTAGCCGAGCTGCTCCTCTTATTATTTGTGTACGTGGGGCCACCAAGCGCGAACACTTTTAAAAACAGACAGTGTTAGGTTATTCAATTAATTTCCTTATAATAATACAAAAATATACTAAAATAAATATAAATAAAAATACTGAGCAAAATGTTCATTTGTTCCTAAATTTTCATTGCAAAATATTGATAATTGAGTGAAATGCAGTGAATCTCCAGAAGTGAATCTTCCATGAAAGAAATTGTTTGTGATGTGGATGCTTGTACACTACAGCCAACAAAAGATTTATCCGAAACAAAAAAAATAAAATGCATTTATTAAAGGAGTTGTATCTGCTGGTATTACTGGGAAGAATTTTAGTTTTTTAATTTTTAAATTGTTAGCACTTAGAAGCTGAAAAAATATATTTTCGCTATAAAAAATCGGCTAATTCGTTATTGTAAGATTAATAACTATTATAAAAAAGTGTTAAGGAGGTACTGTGCAAATTATTAAAACCATTAATCCAGTAGATGTCGAATTATGACATTGAAAAATAAAAAGTTATAAAAAACGTATTAATTTCGGGCAAGTACAGAACCAGACCTGAGGTAGCGGACTGTCAGATACTCATAACTTTGTAAATATCGCTCCGATCTACTTGAAATTGTGTCTCAATTTGCTTGAGATATTATAGGTTCATTAAAAAATACAAAAATACAATAACAAAAACTGTAGTACCTTATCTGGCATCGAATCGGCATGAAATCATTTACTTTATTGCCTAGTAAATAAAGATAAGCCAGAAAACAATTTGGAACCATTTGATCTGAACTAATCTAAAGAGTAGCTCGTTGTATTGACGCAGAAGAACCCTTTGAACCGAATTGACGTTTATGATTCTTTACTGAAACGGAACGAAGTCTACTTATTCTTGAAGTGGATGGTAATCAGTGATAAGAAATCTATGACACATGAGACCCATAGATGAAAGATATCGTAGTTAAATTGTGATGAGGCAGATCCAAACGAGCGACGAGAACGGCTTCATAGCCAAAAGGGGTTTGCTGTACATTTAGAGGGATTAGAAATGAATCGTAGAGCGCACCTAATTGGTCAAGTACACAATTCTGATTCCTTTTATTAACAGGCGATCAGATTGAAGTAGGCCTCTTCGGCGACCTGAGTAGGTCAAGGTTGATAAACAATACGGATATTGTGTACCATTAAGAAAACGTCAGGTCACATAGAGCTCAAACGATAGGACAGATGCTTTGAGAACTTATATGGGACGATCTACCACCTCAACCCTTGGCTCCGAATAATTGGCACGTTTTGAAAAATTTGGAAAATTTCCTTAATGATAGAAAATTGGTCTCAAGAGAGCTTTATCAAAAAGATCTGTTCAAGTTTTTTTACTAGTAGAGTCGTGGGTCTCCAGCCTAGATCCCTTTTCTCTCCTCCTCTACATCAACAGCACTGGATGGCTGTAGACGGTTTTCTCTCCTCCCTAAATCCTTTCACAGGTAGTGGTCCACATTATGGTATCAAAACGGCACGTAAGTGATACTTGTAGTGTACCTGGGGTACTCTTGCCATCTTATCTACCTACCTACCTAAAGTCGTGGGATTTTTCTAACGTGGATTTATGAAATCTCCTTTAAAATAGACACAAGTTCTCTAAGAAAAGGATGCATGTAACACCAGAACAAAAAATTAAACTCGAAAATCGAATTTTGTTTTAGCAAACCTGGTATATACCATCTTGACCAAAAAGTTTCCAGAACAATCGTCAGGTGACGCCGTCTTTAGTAAATCTGCCTCAGCACGTGTTTTCGATTTTTTACAGTTTTAAAAATGTATTTGAATTTGCAACACCAAGTTTACATTAAATTCTGCGTTAAAACATTAGAAATGTTGTGAAACTGTTTCGGTAATGACATTCTAAAGAAAACAGTGGCATGAACGCTTCAGAAGAGATCGTAAGTCCATCGAGGATAGCGATAATAAAGTGAAAGAAAAGTTGATCAATCGTAAGTTACCCATCAGAAAGCAGGCAGAGGACTTAAACACTGCTCACGGATACCTTCAAGACATTGTAGTTAATGATTTGGATTTGCGCCGTGTTGCTGCAAAGTTGTTCCCAAGCCACCTGAATTTCATGTACAAAAGGCACGACGTTGATATCGCGAAATACATGGTTTCCAAGTCTGAATCCGACCCAACATTCATCAAACGTATTATTAATGGAGGCGAGGCGTGAGTTTATGAGTACGACGCAGTCCAGACATCAGGTGAGTGAGTGAAGAGCTCCGAATGAGCCAAGACTCGAACATCCACGTCGTTGTCAGTAAAAAATTAAGCGATGTTCACGGTTTTCAAGGATTACAACGGTATTGTACACCACGAATTTTTGCCAGAAGATCAGACAGTTAATAAAAACTTCTATTTGGGCGTCATGAGAAGTTTACGTGAAGAAATTCGCTAAAAAGTAATGATATGTGGGAAAACAACTAGCAGATTTTGCAACATGATAAGGCACCGCCGCACGGTACGTTCATTATCTGATAATTTTTCACCAAGAACGAGACGAATACCACCAAACAGCCACCAAATAGACCTGATATTGGCTCCCCGCAATTTTGTCCTGTTTGGTCGAGTCAAAAGCCCATTGCGAGGAATGCGTTTTAACGACCAAAGACGGCTCTAATGACTATACCGAAAATAGAGTTCGAGAAATGTTTCGAAAGCTGGATCACATGCCGGTACAAGTGCGCTGCAGTTGATGGGGAGTGCTTTCAAAGGAATAATTTCACTTTTGAAGCATAAACTTGCATTTGGAATTTTCTGTATATACAAGCATTCCGCCAACTTTTAGATCAAGATTATAACTCAAGATATTTTACACTCTCTCGCATCTATTATTTCTGTGAAAAAAAACTTAGCCTTATTCTGAAAACTCAAATTGGCTATATGGCCTTTTGACCCTAAGCGTGTAATTGGGTATGGCTTCGAGATCAGAGTGATCAGACTCTACCCAGCAACATTTTAGCAGTTCAAGTTAGCACAAGGAAGAAAGGTTGAGACACTTTGTTGAACTCGATGAGATTGGCTTACGCGAAATCAAGAAGATCGATTCAAGAAAAATACGGTCAAAGAGATTCGCACAAGAGCTTAACATTTCTCTAGGGACTCCAGACTAATCAATATATTAAACTGTTATAATGGGTTTTTCAGTAAGAGCGCTTCAACTTTTGAACTTTTTTGAATAAAACACAAACGGTTTGACTTTTTTAACTAATTTTTTTTGTTTTTTTATTATCGAGTTTGAACGCATACATTTAAGTATGAAATCCGATTTCTTTTGCATGACCACCGCGTGCACGTTTTACGAAGTCCAATCGTTGAACCCAATTTCGACCACTCTTTTGCATAAATCGGCCGAAATTCCACCAATTTCGCGTTCAATATTGGCTCTGAGCTCACAAATCGTCGCCGGCTTGTTACTGTAGACCAATGACTTCACATAACCCCAAAACGGGACGGCTTGTTAAGGGGGTAGTATGGTATTTTTTTTTTTTTCATTTTTTTTTTTTTTTTTTAAATTATTCTATAACATCTTAAGATTATTGTGTGAAAGTTTGAAGTGCATTAGAGTAAAATTTGACAAAGACACAAAGGATTAAGTATCTACCTCTCCAACCGGATTTCACGCTGCCGAAAATCTTTAAACGCGTTTTTCTCACACTTGCCTTTTTTACGGTCGGTGTCCACTGTAGATTCATATCTACTGCACCGATTCTTTTCAAATTTGGTTTTTTTGTTTCTTTACTTTATTCACGAGGTAATGACGTCGAGTTTTTTTTTTTTTTAATTTTGTCATATTTTAAAACAACACAGTTTTCAAGTTTTTTTTATGAAAAATCGGTGTTTTGACTTCAAAACGCTTTAAAAAATTAAAAAAAACAAAAAAAAAAAAAAAAAAATTCGACGTTGTTACCTGCGAAACTTTATTAGCTGATGAAATCAATTTGGTTTTTTGATTTTAGTTGATCCAGTAATGAGTTCTGAGGGACACCGCAATAAAACTTTTTTATGAGACGTCCGCGAAGATTCGCTGCCACCAACTCATTTCTTCATAAAAATCAATGAAAATTTCACACAATATTCTCTAAATATGACTTTATAATGAAGTAATTTTAAAATTTTGAATAAATCAACTGCGTCGACAAAAAAAATTTCGAAAAATATGCTTGTTTTACACCGAATTAACCATACTACCCCCTTAAATGGACCGTAAAATGGCCGTAATGCTCTTAAAGTAGCAGCAACAGAACGATTATTTTCATAAAAAATTTGCACGATTTGCAATCGTTGCTCAAGTGTATAACGTTCCATGATGAAATGTATACTAATGAAGTTTACAAATGACCAGCGAGAAATAAAAAATATTGCGTCGTTCGCCCTCCCTATCGGAAAAAAGTTGAAGCGCACCTATTGAATAACCCATTATATAACTGTTTAATTTTGAGAACCCTTAAATAAGTGCTTTGAATTATAATGGTTTACTTTGACCATGGAATCCTTAGAATGCACTATTTATCCTATAGACTGCAATCAAACTACGAGCCAAGAATTTACCACAAAAATTTAAAATTTTTAAAAATTCCTTTAGCCACCAACCACATTTCTGGAAGCATCTGCCTTACAGATCCTCAGCAAATAACGTCTTTTAAGCGCATCAAACGCTCAAATGCGCATCCTTTGAAGCAAGAAATTTGCCAATATAAACAAGGGGAAAAAACTCTACTTAAAACCCAACTGCATTTGCACAAATGTGGCAAGTCAATAATGTAAAAGACAAATAAGATAAAACGCTAATATGCAGCACGTAAATAAATAAAAGTATTTTCTTTAAATTTCTACCGCAAAGTAAAGTAAACTTCTTTTCATGAAAGACGTATTTTCTAAACACAAGAAAATTTTCACTTTTTTTTAAATCAAATAAATATTTTTGCTCAGCAAATGATGCTCATTAACTTTTTTCATATCTCATATTTATTTAGGCAGCAGACAAAAATCAATAAGTCAATAATATCAGCCTAAGCAGATTTCCGCTTATTTTTATTTTTATTTATTTATTTATTTTTTATGGTGAGCCAGCAGTCAGCGGTGGCAGTATTTAATTAGCATGAACAAGCAAAAATTTGTGTGGTACACCGAATGATTTGTAGCTACATGGAACAGTAGCACGGCCAGGCGTATTCGATACGAGCAGTGCTGAAACTTGTGGCATTTAAGTGGCTAACTAATTTACACAGAAGCAGCTGTTTCAGCGGCTGACAAATGCCATCAAAATGTTTAGTTACCAGTTATAAGAATCTTTGGTGACTATTTGCATTCTCGAAAAATGGTTTTCACAGAATTTTGCATTATGCAAATATTTATAAAATGAAGATTTTCGGGTAAAATTTACCGCCACTTGGACGTGGAAAACAGCTGTTAACTACAGCTCATTCAAGAGACACATTTTATGTATTATCAGCTAAAGTGTCAGAGCATTCCTGGCATCAACCCTCTGCAATGCTCGGTTCGCTTTTTGGGCTTCACTGTATCAGCAGCTTGATTGCAGTACCCAAATTTAGGTGGATAGGATAGAATCTATTAAAGAACCAATTTTCCTTTTTATTGCCAACGGTTTGCGACGACACTCGCTGATTAATCTTCGTAACCTTTAATATTCGTCTAAAGCTCATCAATCTACCTGCTCTCACTTGTCGTACAAAAATGCTAGGAATAATTGTTATAGTTAAATTGCTCACCGGGTCAATTTCTAGCACATTCTTTCTGATAGAAGTTAATATTAATGTTCCTTCCTTTTTTTCCAAAACTTGGGAGAAAGGACGTTCGGTTGATGGTCTGTATTATTGCAGTACGAAGCCATGGAGTTAGTATATTAACACCATTGGAATCATTGAGGACCCGATTTGCCTGTCTTGCTTAGAGGAGACGGATAGCACTGAGCCTTTTCTATGCGAGTGTCCTGCCTTTGCTAGATCAAGGCTACAAATTTTGTGTTCCAATGTCATGAGAATGAGTAATATTCGTTCTCTCAAACTGGAGGATATTTTCAGATTTGCCAGAGTATCTGGAAAATTCTCCCAGGACTAGCTATCTCTGTCTCTGCTCTATTCTTTGCTATCTATTTCTTTCTGTAGGGTAGATTGTCAAGGAGGAAAGGCGAGGCCTCCTTGACAGTCTACCATTTTAGTTTCCAGAGCTTTGAATACAATTGGGCTTTTGAACTTGCGTGTTTTAGTGTTTTACCGTTCTCTCGGTGCTTCTTCTCTCACCTAGTCGTTGAATGTAAGACAAAACTGAACAGTCCTGCAAAACACAACAAAATTTCTTTTATTTGGGTGACTGGACATTGTGGTATTACAGGAAACGAGTTGGTTGATAAACTAACTCATGAAGGCTATGCAAGCGTACTATTAGGCCCGGAACCCTTTCTAGGTGTCAGTTCTGCATCGTTTCAACTATGGATTGACGACTTCATGAGGTCTACCCATAGAAGACGTTGGTTTGATTTGGGCTCCTGCAGAGTAGCCAAGTGCTTTGTGAAAGAACCAAACAGGAAACTATCGACCTTTCTCCTAAAACTTAGTGGGAAGAGCCTGAGAGTTCTGGTGGGTGTAATCACAGTACACAACGCCTGTAGTCGGCATATGGTCACCATGGCGATTATTGGCGACCCAATATGCACAGGATATTTCCTCTGTAGCTGTTCGGCATTTTCTAGGCTCCGACTTGGACTGTCGAGTTGCGATGTACTGAGCATGGATAAAGTTCATAATCTCTCTCTCCCGGATCTCTTAAGATTCATCCATGAACCCAAACGATTTGCGGAAGAGTGACCGCAAATCAAAGTTTCCGTCTGTCTATCCACACTGTATCTATCCTGTCTCTCTATTCTTTCCACAGTAATCTATCTGGGTGTAGTACAATGTAACGGAATTTTTCATTCAGCATCAATTACGACGGCCGCCGTAACCGAATGAGTTGGTGCGTAACTATTGTAGTATTCGGAATTTAGAGAGAACGTAGGTTCGAATCTCAGTCAAACGTCACAATGAGGAAAAAATTGTTTTCTAATAGCGGTCGCCCCTCGGCAGGCAATGGCGAACCTAAGAGTGTATTTCTGCCATGAGAGCGCTCCTCTTAAAAACTATCTGCCGTTCGGAGTCGGCATGAGACAACACTAAGACGCACGACACAAATAGGAGGAGAAGCTCGGCCAAACACCCAGAAAGAGTTTACGCGCCAATTATATATATAGTATATCATTTAGGAGGGACACTTTCTTCATATCCCAAGTAATTTCTGGATGCAGGGAACCATAATGTCGTCCATGTCTTTGAGGTAACTATCTACTGTCTGGAACCATTTGAGTGCTACTTTATTTACTCCTAAGCTCCACGAACTTCCTCCCTTTTCTTCTCGCGATTAATTGACACTCGCTTCGCTCTTGGCATCGTGCTAATCAGTGTAAAAATAAATATTTACACCAACCATTTAATTAGAGAAAAAATATATTTATCAGAGACACATTACACGCACTAATCTGCGTATCACGAGGATAACAAGCAAATCTCAAAGGTAAGCAAAGAAATCATATCAAATACAACACTCAAATCAAAAGGATAATCAGCATCGCAAATAGCAGCGTAGAAATCGAAATTTTCTTGCTTAAACAGCTGGAAAAATTGCGCACAAAGAGCAGTCGTAAAAAAGTACGACATCTAATAATAGCCAACAACAATACAACAGTTTCAAAAATATGCTGCAGCAGGATAAAGGAATGCGTTAATTGAATTGCAACGAAGTAAAACGAATTGATTTCTTCATTGAAAATCCAACAGCAGAAAGTGTAACGAATCGAAAAGGAAAAGTTGATGTCAAAGAAAATCACACAAGCAGAACAAATGTGATCAGCCTGCATTCAAGCCAAACCATTTTCCGATCAATTTTATTTGTTTTGTGTGGGTTCTGTTATTTCAGCTAGAGGATTTCGCAGGATAATGCGCAGACGGTTCAAATGAATAGCAATTTTGTATTTTCGGCTGTGTGTTAGAGAATTGGGAGCCAACTTTACTAGTAATTCATGGGCGATTTGAGAAGCGTGAAAAATTGCAACTAGATGTGGGTGTGCACATTAACATATGTTCATATGCGGCTTATACTCGTCCATATGTAGTGAATATGCGCGGTCATAGATAAAAAGTGAAGCTACGTATCATTTTCCTTCTTCTGTTAGTGCTCACGCGCATGCATTTGTGACACTTATGCGGCATTTAAAGAGCGTAACGAATTTTCTGAACATGAGCATGCGCCCATATGAGAAATGGTGAGCCACATATGGCGCGACTGAGCAAACACTTAGAACAATTAAGAAAAGGGAGGAACTATTAGAGAAAATTTATAGATTTTAAATACTGCAACTAAAACTTATCTATCGATGCATGCAAATTTGCTTTTGTACATATGTATATATGAGAGTGAATATATAGATGTGTGTGTGTATGTAGGTGCCATATGAGCTCCGAAAAGACTGCACCGATTTTTACGAAATTTCCAACATAGTCTGAATAGCTTGTAAGTAAGTAGTTTATTTTGAAAGTCCTGTATTTAGTGTCAATCGAGCTAAACAAATGAAAGGGTACCTATTAGGCCGGGTCGATTTGTGGGGAAGCAAAAAAATCGCCCATTGCTCTGTGACAATCATATTCTAGGGATCAAAATAAGAAACTTTGCCGAAGGAACCATACCTCTAAAACGAATTCTGATGTCCCCCAATTTGGGTCCCCCCCAGGGGAGTTCCAGGCGGTGTGCCACTGGCATGGGTGGATCGGCCGTCCAAAGTTAGTGGGGGTCGGTCATACATTTGGACTCCATTGGAGCACTCTAAATGGGTCAAAGTGGGATTTTTCGTTCGACCCAAATTGGGGGGCATCAGAATTCGTTTTAGAGGTATGGTTCCTCCGGCAAAGTTTCTTATTTTTAATTTTTTTAATTTAATCGACCCGCCCTAGTACCTATGTATGTAGTTACAAAAACAAATTTATGAATTATTAATGGAAGTGGAATAAAATATTGCACTAGGGGTATTAAACGAAAGATGTTTAAAAGTGCTATTATCCTTAAATATTTTAACAGGGTTGCCACCTAACTAAAATATGAACTAAGTTAAGTAAAATATTAGAATATTCGTGGCCAAACATACATACATACATAAGATTGGTATCGAAACTTATATTTTTGATTAGGGCTGCCACCCAGGATTGCCATTTCATGCATGTATGTACATTTAAAGAATTATATTGTAATAAATAATTGAGTTAAGTGAAATAATATATGTGAATTGAGCGAAGGCTATTTAAAGCGCTTTAGTCAGACACTCTTTTATATAGGGTTGCCAGCAATAAAATAATAAAATTAGCTTTAGTCTGCACATCTACATATATCTATCTATCCCATATATGTATATTTAAAATGTATTTGTGTATGTGTAAGGTATCTCTAAAATTTTGGTCAATAATAAAAGGGTTACCTACTATGCAAAATATTATAGCTGATTAAATAAGCAAGTTAAATAAAATTCTTAAATATGGGCATCAAACGAAGGGGTATTTAAAATACTTTCATTCAGAGATATTTTTAATAGTGTTGCCACCTATCTAAAAAATCGAATTCAATTTAATAAAAAGATATAATAATTAATTTAAAACTTACATCAATCCAAACTTTATTAAGTCTTAATCTAAACATATTTTAACATTTCTTAAAATGACAGGGTTACCTGCTATTCAAAAAATTGAAATCATTTTAATATGTAATTAGTTAAATAAAATACAATACTAAAACATGAATATCACACGAAAAGTGTCCAGAAATACTTTTATCCTGAAATATTGTTCATAGTGTTGCCATCTATCTAAAACATAAAATTCAATTCATTAAAAAGATGAATAAATAAATTCAAAACTGAAATCAATATAAGTTTTTTTGTGAAAATCGTAATCCAAGCACATTTTAGCATTACGTAAAATGACAGGGTTGCCTACTATGCAAAATAAGACAATTAATTAAATAAGCAAGTTAAATAAAATACTTAAATATGGACATCAAACGAAAGGTGCTTAAAATACTTTTATTCAAAAGGTTTTTTTAATAGTGTTGCCACCTATCTAAAAAATTAAATTCAATTAAATTCAATAAAAAGATATATTAATTAATTCAAGTCCAATTCCAACTAAACTTGCTTATGAAATTCTTAATCTAAAGATATTTTAACATTTCTTAAAATTACAGGGTTGCCTGCTATTCAAAAAACTGAAATTATTCAAATAAGTATTAGTTCATAAAATAAAATACTTAATTAAGAATATCAAACAAGAAGTGTTTAAAATACTTTTAATCAGAGGTATTTTGAATAGTGTTGCCACTTATCTAAAAAATCGAATTTAATTCAATAAAAATATTAATGCATTAATTCAAGACTTATATCAAACTTAACTTGTTTATGAAAGTCCTAATCTAAACATATTTTAATAGGGTTGCCACGTATCTAAAAAACCAAATTTAATTTAAGTTAAGTAAAATGCTACAAAATCGGTATTTATTCATTAAGCCAATGGATATAATAAATTCTAAGAGGCTAAGCAAACACATTTTACAGAAAATACAATTAAACTATTTATAACAAATATTCAAATATTTCAATAGGCGATCTTTTGGAAAGGAAAAACCTATCTCAACAAATTTAGAGATTTTATTAAACCCATTTCCAGTAAACTCACTAAAGCATTTCGAGCATAAAGAGATTTTGAGGGGCCAACATAGAAAAACTCCGAACTACGAAGAGCTCTGACCGAAATATTAAAGAATATTAAACGAATAATGCTTGAGCAAGTCTCATTTAAGCTTGTTTTCGAATTCTATTTTAAAAAAAGGTTGTCTGCTACACAAAAAATTGCAATGATTAAGTATAAATAAATAAAATAAATAATTAGCGCGTACACTTCTGTTAGGTGTTTAGCCGAGCTCCTCGTCCTAGTTGTGGCGCGCGTTTTGATGTTGTTCCAAACGGTAAATGGTTTTTAATGAGGAGCCTTTTCATGGCAGAAATACACTCGGAGGTTTACCATTCCAAGGGGAAAACGCTTGTAGACAAATATTTTTCTTTATATTGGTGTTTCATGCATGGAGACTCGAACTTACGTGCCTTCGAATTAGTAAGCACGCACCAACCCATTCGGCTACGGCGGCAATATTACATATATAACTATAATTTGCATATTTAAACTCAAAATTTAAGATGGAATGCGACACCCGCAACCTTGGAACGAGCCTCTAGTAGTCTTTCTGAGATCAAAGAAAAACAAAATCAATAGCGAATTCTATAAATTTCAAAGTTTTGGTACCCAATGGCATGAAGAATCATCGTGATGAAGAATAAGTTATTTCTTAATGATTTCGCAAACCACACATTGCCTAAATCACGTCCTGTTACTTTGTGTGGTCCTTTACCTTGCAACTGAATTGATGATCTTCCGCCTCATTTGTCGGCAACTAATGCCTCGAACAGCACGTGATAATCTACAGTTTCAAATAAAACGAACAATAAATTACAAGTAAAGAATTGTAACGGACAACTTTGAAAAAGATTTCGAACAATCAACACTTTGAACCGCCCGATACCTTTGAAATTGCAGCGAAAGTAGAATAGTCTACAGCGAGCCGTAGTATAAAAAAGCAATAAAATAATAAAACATTTCGCAAATAAGAGTAGACAAAAGCGCCGAAAGATGCACGAAACACAACACTTCCTCCTCCTACTCAATAGACACCTGGCTTGCCAACGAACGTGCAACAAGCAGCAGCAGCAAAAAATAGGCGAAGGTAGCCGGCGTAGCACCACGCTGCTGGTTACGGTCACATCAAAGCATTTAATGCATTCGACTTGGTGGTCTTCGTTACGCTGCTGAAAGAATGAAGATAAATGAAACCAGCGACAATTCACAGGACGAGCCAAGCAGGAATTAGAAGGCAAATAGGCGTTGGAACAGCGATGCTACTCGTTTGGAGGAGTCGCAAGACAAGAGCAACGCTGCGTGGTGGAGATCTAGGCGGTAGTAGTATGCACAATAAGTCAGTCTGTCTGTCTGACACTCACCTAAAACGTCATTCCGCCAAAGGGCACAAATACTCGCACACATTTTTTTATACTTGCATTCTTTTGCTATTTACTGGCATTTCTGCCGCCTAAAGTGTACAATTTCACTCGTCCTGCGTGATGTGCAACAGTTCCGGCACAAACACACACCGACCGCCGGCATTTATCGTTTGATGCTGACCGCGCGGCATCGCCACAAATGAGGCATCAGCATCCTTAGAAGGATGTGTGCGCCAACATGTTCACTTAGCTAATAATTTGGGCATTGATTGGTAGGTTGGTCGCTCGGTTGTGCACCAATTAATAAATTTGGGTAATTTTCTTAAATTTTCTCATTTTTCGTTTTACCATCTTCAAGGATCTGTTATCCCTCCACACATCCTTTGCGCTAGTTAACACGTTTGGTTTCATATGTTGCCAGCCAATTGTAATTGTATTGATGATGCTGCTCTTTCACTGGCGCCCATATGTTAGCGGTTTTGTGGGCTCCCAAATGGCTTCTAATCACGATACTTGATTACCCTGGTAGTGGTGGGTTGGCAAAGCAATTGATTGGTAATTATAATTTGAGGTACTGGCGTTTATATATGTGGGTATGTAGGCATATAAAAATATGGATATGTATTAAAAGGGATTTCAATTGGGTAAAGATTCGAATGTGTTTCTGATGATACCTTCATTTTTGCTTCTACTCTAATTATCCGCGTCATTGGGCGTCACAAGATGCATTTAAAAAATCCTCAAAAATTCAAAAACAACGAACTGTTCGTATCCTCTATTCTTATAAAGAAATCTATGTTCAATGATTAACCTAATATGAAGTCTTTGGCAACAGGCCACAGGCATAACGAAACGATTTTGAAATTTGAAACACCATCATCATCATCATTAGCCCTGTCGCCTTGTGCAGACTAATGCTTCCACAACTACGGTTCTTCACTCCGATCGATCTTCTACCATGCCCTTCCCGTTTGTGATCCCCATTTTCCGCAGGTCGGCTGTAACCTCAGCAACCCAGCGTTTATGTGGTCCAATCGATCTCTCCATCAAATGGGTTTTGCATGGAACACTATACACGGGGGCATTTCGTACATTTGCCCCAGCCATCTGAGTCGTTGACTTTTTATAAAGTGTATTGTGTTTCCATTATATATCAATACGTTTAGCTCGCGATTGTATTTTATCGGATATGTTCCGTCATCTCACCGAAAGGAACCGTATATTGTTCGCAGTATCGTTCGTTCAAACCTCAGTATTAAGTCGATGTCTCTTGTTTTAAGTACCCATATCTTGCTGCTGTATGTCAGTATGAGTCTTACATATGCTTATGCATGCCATGCTTATGCCATCTTTTGAGCTCTTGATAGTAATCGAGTCTTGAATAATTTTAGGTGTATAGAGAATGCTTTATTTGACGCGCTTACTCGGTCATTTATTGCCGTGGAAGTGTCAGAATAACTGCTGATGAAGAGACGCGAAGGAGAATGCGCAGGATCTAAATTCACTATTCTGCAATTTCTATAAATTTGTAGAATTCATAAAAACCATCATTCTATGGACCCCAGTCCATCGATATCCATAACTCTTATCTTATCTAGATGCCGCAGCGGGACTTTATTGTATCCTTAACACCACTTACCGTATGTAGTTAGAGCGCACTACGAGTCACGTGGAATCGTCGCCCGAAATTGAAATAGGAAATGAAGCATATTATCGGAAAAAAAGAACAATAGGCCAAAATAATTGAGTGTGCGGTGTTTCAGATGCTGGCCGATAGGAAAAATACCCGAAAGTTCTACCAGAGAGTGCGACGGCGTACGGAAGGTTCCAATACCGGGGCGTTTTCTGTAAGAACAAAGACGGTGTTTAGGTGACAGACGCCCAGATCATATTTAAAAAAAAAAAAATAATAATTGGCGTGTACACTTCTGTTAGGTATTTGGCCGAGCTCCTCCTCCTATTTGTGGTGTGCGTCTTGATGTTGTTCCACAAAATGGAGGGACCTACAGTTTCAAGCCGACTCCGAACGGCAGATATTTTTATGAGGAGCTTTTTCATGGCAGAAATACACTCGGAGGTTTACCATTGCCTGCCGAGGGGCGACCGCTATTAGAAAACTGTTTTTTATTAATTTTGCTTTCACCGAGATTCGAACCAACGACCTCTCTGTGAATTCCGAATAGTAATCACGCACCAACCCATTCGGCTACGGCGGCCGCCATATTTAAGTTAGACAAATAAAACTTCACACACTTGCTGAGTGGTAGCAGCAGTGGATATCATAGAGAAGGAGAGGACCGCGATCTTCTAATTGCTCGCGACAGGACGGTCGTTCCGCTAACCCCCTATGACGAGGTGAGAATAACGATAATTCGGCTAAAAGACAACAAAGGCGCAGGAGCCGATAGCCTGTGTCTTGAGTTATTCAGACATGGCGGCGTGAAACTGGTAAGAGGCATGTGTCAGCTCCTATGCAAAATCATGGTTGGATAAATGCAGACTTGTCGACTGAGATTTACTCATGAGAAAGGTGATCCTGTTGAGAAAGGTGATTCTATTGAGTGTATTATACGAAAGACTAAGACCCCTTTTAAATAAATGACCGGAACTATGAGTGTGGCTTTAGATGTGGATAATCCATAATCGAGGAAATTTTAAGTGGCTTTCGACGACACGTGTATGACACAATGCCTGAATTTGGTATCCCCATACAAAATGGCGCTTAGTAATAACAGCAGATTCATCAGAATTGAAAAAAAACCTCTCTGAGCCACTTGATACCACTCAGACAGGGTGACTCGCTGTCGTATGACTTTCTTTAACCTGATGCTGGAAGAGATCGTGCGAGCCGAAGATTTAATCGCTCAGGAATAACTTTTTATTAGAGCATATGGGAAATGTGCTCGCACATAGCGATGATATTGACATCTGCGGCCTTAACTACCGCGCTGTTAGTTCTGCTTTTCTAAACTGGATAAAACAGCAAAGCATCTGATGGTAAACGGGGACAAAACGAAATATAGCACTTGCATATCGGCAACCAAGGTACTGTTGACAGTTATGATTTCGAAGTTGTAAAAGACTTCGTTTATCTAGGGAACACCATTAATACCATTAATAATAACAGCCTTGAAATCCAACGTAGAATCTCTCCTGCCAACAAGTGCTACTTTGGAGGAAGTAGGCAAGTGAGTAGTAAAATCCTCTCTCGACCAACGAAAATAACATTATGTAAGGCTCTCATTATGCGCGTCCTAACGTGTGGCGCAGAAGCTTGGACGATGACAACTTCCGACGAGGCGTCTCTTGGAGTGCTTGAGAGAAAGATTATGCGGAAGATTTTTGGCCGATGAGCTTTATGAGCTTTACGGCGAAATAGAAATAGCGCAGCAAGTAAAACTCTAGAAGCTCCGCTGACTATCCTCCTATCCTCCGAATAGGTATAAACATACAGCTCCGAAAGTATTTAATGCGATACCAGCTGGCGGTAGCAGAGGAAAAGGAAGGCCTCCTTTGTGTGGAAAGGTCAGGTGGAGAAGTACTTGGCTTCACTTGGTGTGTCCAACTTGCGCCGGTTAGCACGAGAAAGAAATGACTGGCGCGCTTTGTTAAAATTGGCCAAATCGCGTAAGCGGTTATGACGCCAATAAAGAAAACGAAGAACCCACCTAACATGCGAAAAAGGCAGCCTAGGGAACAATAACGTTCTATTCTAGCAAAAGACTTTCTTGTAGATTGTAAAGGAGTCATAGAAAGTATATATACCATATGTATGTTCATGCTATACTCGTATATAATTAGCTCTTAAACCCTTTTTGGGTGTTTGGCTGAGCTACTCCTCCTATCTGCGGTGTGCGTCTTGATGTTGATCACCAAATGGAGAGACCTACAGTTTCAAGCCGAGTATGGTTATGCCTCATAAAATCGGTATAACTCACTGCCACTATCTATTGGTGGTAGAGGAAGAGGAGACCCTCTCCACGTTAGAAATATCAGGTGGAGAAGAACTTAGCTTCGCTTGGTGCGTCCCACTGGTGTCGGTTAGTACGAGAAACAAAACGACTGGCGCGCTTTGTTGAAATCGGCCAAAATCGCATAAGCAGTTATCGTGCAAATCAAGAAGAAGAAGAAGTATTACTTGAATATAATCTCTATAGTTTCATGAGTGGATAACAAAAAATCTGATCTTTGTTGCACGCTGTAATCAAAGTAAATTAAATTCCAAACGCTTAATGGACTGTAAGTAAAAGTTGTAATAATAACAATAAGTTGTATCTAATATTTTTTTTTTTCATTTTACTTTTCAACTTACTTTCCTTTTTCGCTCAGCTCTACTCTTTACTTCTCTATAGTTTTTCTTTTTTTCCTTCGCTTGATTGACGCACTTTTAATGGCTTCTGTATTTCTAAAGCATCGATTATAATATTATATGCGTACAGCCCATTCAATCATCTCACCAAACCACTTAGGTATCAACGCACACATCCACAGCATAAACGGAGGCTTTTGTAAATCATTAAATATTCATAAACATTAATTGAGTTTTTATTAAAATACGCATCAAACACCTATATGTACATAGGAACAGCTTATAGCACAGTACAAGGTGGCGCAGAATTAATCACCTTCTCATCAGTAACAAACAGACAAGCAATGGCGAAGGTGAAAATAAAGATTTACATCACTTAAAGTTAATTTTTTTATTTAGTAAAAAAGTTATTCAGAAACAAAACTGGATTATAAATTCTTAGCCACCTTGTATACCCACTGAGGTCTTCGCAGCATTAAGTACTAATTTCTATATTACAAGAAAATGGTAGATCATTGAGGCCTATAGTATGAAAAAATTAGTACCTAGAATATCCGATCCTTCGAGTCATTTTGTGTCTTCTGTAAATCCATGGCTATCTCTGAAAGACTATTATATTTATATATATAATTGGCGCGTACATCTTTTTTGTGTGTTTGGCCGAGCTCCTCCTCCTATACCGCAAATGCGTCCTGATGTTGTTCCACAAATGGAGGGGCCTACAGTTTCAAGCCGACTCCGAACGACAGATAGACTGGAAGACTATTACCATCCAGAAATAATGAAGAAAGCAATAAAGCCAGACGACTATAGCGGCTTCCAACGTTTGATCTCTACCCCTCAATGAAAGACAGAAATAATAAGACTATTGAGATTATAAAACTTTAGATTTAGAGGCCGAGAGAGAGAGAGAGAGGTCTTTGGTACAACAGTACGCGAACTGTAGCTGATCAGGCTCGCGCAAAACATAGTAATATCTATAAGGAGATGCGTTTGCTGCATTAAGTGATTGACACCTGGTCAAAATACTATGGAAATCATCTAAACAGGAGAATGAAAAACAGAGGAATGGTGTCCAAAGAGCATTCTAGAGCCTAACAGCACAATCATATCCCCACATAACTTTTTAAGCGGCCCCTCAATCTGCTAAAAATTTATTTTTTTTTTTTTCTTATTACTTTATTTTTAGTTTATCGTATTTGGGCCAACTATGTTTTGGTATTTTGCAGGCCTCTTTTCTAATCCAACTGGTTTCCATCAGAAATTTAAAGTATAGTTTAATTAAAAGTAACGAAGTATCCCACTTTGGATGCATCACAAAAAGCTTTGACTCTAGTCAATTCATCAAATCTCTTCATACAAAGGGTCGCCTGGACGGGACGCTGAGGAGTGAGTTGCCTATTGATAAGAGCGTTCAGCTCTGTATAGCCTTAGAAAAACTGTTTATTTGCCGTTCGTGATGTCGTTCGCAACAGTGTTTCGTAAATATTTCTTAGCTTCCCAAAATCCCTCGTACTTTTGCGTACAAATTGTGTGTTAAGTAGCCGTGATAAAGGGGTCCTATATGCCTACGCAACTGTACCTAGTATTAATGTGTTGGTATAGCTGAGGATCGAATCCTGTTCTGGTAGTTTTAACGGCTTAGTAAAGCCTGTATAAGCCCATTTTTCCTGCATTTTAGAAGCCGTTATCCCATGGAAGCCCTAAGAAACGCAGCATGATTGGTTTGAAAAGGTTTGTTAGTTGGTTTAAAGGGGCGAGAGAAGAGCTAGTAGAGGTCATGTAAGCCCTGGAACTATCAAGACTTTAGGCTCATTTGACCAATTTTTGCTTGTTTTGCGTTTTTTTAAGATTTAACGCGCTCTTAATTATGTGTTAAAATTTCAAGCAATTTAGAGGAACACTGAGACAGTTAGGTAAATTTGACTGAAAGAATTTAGCCAGGGCAACATGGACTATAGGGCTTTAGTCTCGTTTGCCCGATTTTTATTTTAATCGATTTTTGTGTTTTTGCATTTTTAAGAAGATAAACGTTTCCGTAATTTTGTGGAAAATGTTCAGGCAAATCAGAAGAAAACTAAGGGAGTTAGAGAACTCTGAATGAAAAATTTTGTAGGGGCAACTTCGTACTATGAGGCCTTAGGCTCATTTGACCGATTTTTTAAAGCAAATTTTGTGATTTTTGCATATTTATATTAGAAAGGTTAAGGCTTCTTAGTAACTTTTTGTATTGTAAAAATTTCAGGCAAATCAGAGGAAAACTTAAGTAGTTAAAGAATTTTGACTGAAAGAATTTAGAATTTGGTTTTATGAGACTTTAGGCTCATTTGAGTAATTTTTTACCAAGAACTGATTTTTCCACTTCCTGTTTATCTAGTTACTGGTGAAAAAATTGGGGATAGCCAATAAAAAGATAATTCCGACTTTGAATTACAGACATCAAAAAGACTTCGTGTCACTACATGTAGTAGAACCGACTCTCTTGTTAATGGCAGAAGAGCAATTATCTGTCTTATTCTGATTCTCCTAACAAAACTTCCTCAAAAGAAACTGCCTCTAGTTTCCCATGAGATCTATCAAAGGAAGAATGTCAATGGCAGAAGAGCAATGCTTTGTCTTTTTCTGGTTCTCGTAAAAAACTTTTTAAAAGGAAACTTCATCCAGTTTCTGATGAAATCTATCAAAGGAAGAATATCAACTGATTCTTTGCCCAGTCTCAAAAAGTTATGATGAATAACGCTGGGGGAAAACTTGTGCGAGTTCCAGCGAACTGGCTTCCTGAGCCTGATCATAGAACTGATGTCAATTTCGTGAATGTCACTCATGTTTCGCGTATTCTTTTTACATGACTCTGCTGCTCATGTAATAAAATTCAGTCTCTGAATTAAATACAGCTTGATTTCCTGACGTTGTATTGATGATCCAGACATTTTTTTTAGTAAAATATTTTATTTTAAAAATAATTTCTAGAAGTGAATGGAGTTTTCAGTGGTTCGTCAAATTTCTATAGCATTGAATACTACTTACATTCCTGATATTACGTTTCTTATGTAGTCTACTCCTAATCCGTTAAAATATTAAAAGAACATATCTTAAATTTGGTCTTATAACGAGCGAATAGATCCACAAAACAAGCTTTAGGTTTTGTCTTCTATTGCTGCTGGAGGCTGTCTTGCGCCTATAGCAGCATTCCCGCCACGCTTCTCCGCTACGCATCTCTTTTTTTCGCATACCGCGTTTCTATCTAAACATGAGAACATGAAAGTGAGTCCTCTGCTATCTGACTGACTTAACATGCCAGTTAAGTTGAATAAAATATATGAACATTTTTCAAATAATTATTAAAGATAATCCTTATAACAGCACCTTTCAGGGAGAAATTGAAAATTGAATAAAAAGAATGCTTCAACACAAAGCGATTCCCGAGAATACCATAAGCCCAAATGGGGCAGCTGGATTCCATTTCAAATGATAAAAAATCGAAAATTGGCAACATGAACGCAAAACTAAATGCTTTGTGACAAGAAAATTGGAAAATTAAAGAATAACACTACAACAATCAAAAAACAATTTCAACGCTTTTGTATTGCGTTAATTTTGTTGCTTTTGTACACAAATGCGCTGTTATTTGACATCAATGAAGTGGCATACATTGGTTATTAACTCGAATGAATTGCGACCATTGTCCGCTCCAGTCAAGTGACTTTGCAACGATGCCAGTCCTTTTGTGCTTTGACTTTGAGGCCAATCAAAAAAGAGAAAAAACTAATACACCGAAATATAGCTTCGCATTATGAAAGCGTGAAAAGCAACAGCTGGCTAAAAAGAATAAGCATAGTAAATTTTCCAATTCCTGTTGGTTTCTATAGCATTTATTTAATTATCCTTTTTATTGTCCTTTTGAGTGCATTTTAGAGGTGATTTGCTGTTAATGGTTTGAGTTTTTTTTTTTTCATTTATTAAACGACAATACAATGCATACACGCATATGTGCCACACATTTATGAGTGTCACCTAGCGATTATTGGCGGCATACAGTGATGGCTAGAAAAAATGTTCGAAAATAAATTTAATACGAAAATATTTTTTTGGTGAATTTAATTTTTTGTTTTGTGAACTCACAAAATTAAAATACAAAAACTAAATATTTGAGGGTCATTAAAGGTCATAAATTTTCATATTTCTAGTAAATTTTCTATCCAATTGTTCCATTCAAAATTGGGTAATCTTGACCTTTTAGAAATAGTTCTACGAAAATTGCTGATATACAGTGGTGGCTGGCAAAAACTTTTCAAAATAAATTTAATAAGAACTTTTGTGAGGTCGGCAAAGAAAAATACGAAAGTTAAATATTTAGATTTCATTAAAATAGTTTCAATGGAAAAAAACAAACTTTCATATTTTCAGCAAATTTTCTACCCAGTTGTTCCATTCGAAATTTCTCTAACCTTGACCTTTTAGAAATAGTTCTTCGAAAGATGCTGGCTGGAAAAAAAATATCAAAATAAATTTTTAAAAATATCTTTCATATTTGCAGCTAATTTTTTTACATTCATTACTTACAACAGTTCCGCTCAAAATTTTGTGAAGCTCTAACTTTAACTTTTAAGAACTATTTTGCAAATTTTGATGAGATACAGTGGTGACTAAGAAAAGTTTTCGGAAATAAGTTTTAAAGGAAAACAAATTTTTGGTGTATATATTTTGTTTTTGTTTTTTTTTATTTTGTGAGTTCTAGGCCGGCTCACAAATTAAAAATACGAAGTCTAAATATTTGGAGATCATTAAAACAGCTTAAATAAAAAAATAACAACAACATTTTTTAACATCTGCCTAGAAAAGTAAATCTCCGACTATGTAGATAGAGCAGGACTTGTCAAGATTTTCTCTTCCTCATCAAGACAACTTCTATAGAAACTTAAATAAAAAAAGTAGCCATAACATTTTTTTACACCGATGGTCCATTCGAAATTGCTTCAATCTCTAACTTCACTTTTTGGTAATAGTTCTTCAAAAGTTTGCTGGTATACAGTGATGGCTATAAGAAATTTCAAAATACTTTTTAAAGAAATCTTTCATGTTTGTAGCGAATTTTTTACATTCAATAAGTCGGCGTCCTTATCACAGTTCCGCTTAAAATTATTACAAGCTCTATTTTTCTCTTTAATAATAATTTTCCGAATGTTGTTGATATACAGTGATGGCTAGAAAATGTTCAAATTAATAAATTTGAAATTAAATTTCATAAGAAAAAAATTTTTGGCGTATTTTTCTTTTGTTAGTTCGTGGACGGCTCACAAATTAAAAATGCCAAAACTAAATAGTTGAAGGTGATTAAAACATTTTTTTTTATTTACAATTTTTTTATTTGAAATGTTTTTCATAATTCTACCAAACTTTCTACCCAGTTATTCCATTGCTTTAACCTCTATACATATTTAATTTTCAGTAATAATTCAGCAAAAGTTTCTGATATACAGTGGTGGCTAGAAAAAAAATTCAAACTAAATTTCATATTTGTAGCGATTTTCTGTATTCAATAATCCAACAACAACTCTATTTCAAATTATTTCAAGCGCTGTCCTTACCTCTTAAGAATCATTTTGCGAACTTTGGCTGGAAAAAATTTTGAAAAAAA
Organism: Anastrepha ludens; assembly: GCF_028408465.1. Taxonomy (NCBI): domain Eukaryota; kingdom Metazoa; phylum Arthropoda; class Insecta; order Diptera; family Tephritidae; genus Anastrepha; species Anastrepha ludens. Next base: position 90,704,340 of record NC_071500.1, read on the forward strand.
TTAAAGAAAATGCAAATTTGTAACCAATTTCCAACACTTAATAAGACTTTTTCTCTATTTCATGTTACATTGGCTATTATTTCACTTTCAACCTCTATATTTTCACTTTGAAAATCATTTTGTAAACATTGCTGTAAATAATTAAAACATTCTTGTGTTATAAATAATTAAAAAAACAAAAATACTTCATGCTTGTCACTAATTCTACACAAAATATGCCTTTATCCTAACAAAAGTTTCATTTTAAAACCTTTCACTCTCTCCTCTACCTTTCTCGACGCCACCACTGTACCAGCGGCTACATCCAGTCGCTTCTTCGACACACTTTTCACAGTTCTATAACAATTTCACAGCAGGCTAAAATTAATTATACTACGCTCCTTAACAATTACGAATTTCTAGAGTCCTTAACGTAGCACTGCGACATCACCATCCACTCCTATTGTTATTATCCTTTTGATTGTCCTTTCTATGTCGCAACTATTGCTCAGTCATCACAAGTTCATGACTTTGCCTTTTGATTTTCGTTTTCTTTGCGTTTAAGTGCAATTAATGTGTGATATCCCTGACTAAATGTGGCTCATTGTCCTGCCTTTTATTTCCTTCAATTGTTGCTTTGTCAGTCAATTTTTGAGAATTTTCCAATTCAAAAATCGTATTCAATGAAAAGTATTGCATGCATTCGAAATATTGAATAGAGCACAAAACTCTTCAGCTTCAATAATTTATCTTCAATTTTGTTAAAAAATTGTAAAGTGTTTTGTTTAGCTGTCATTTCTTCTATTGGTGACTTTTATATAAACGACAATAAATTTAAGTGGTTTGTGGCACAGCCGAGTTGGTCATACAAATCATAGAGAGTTTGTGATTTATTTAGAAAAATTATTGTGAAAGATGGTTCAAATAATATTTCCTACTTTACTAAAGAAACGAAGTGGTTTTATGACACTGCGCATTAGAGTGGGACTTGAGCCCAAACTAGTGGTATCACAATGGGCCTCCAGATCCAAATAAGTCCCGCTACACCCTCATAGAGGGTGGAAACCACCGTCACTTAACTTCGAGTCTGTGGCTGAGATATAAGACAAAAAGTACATCGAGTTTATTTTGAAGTTAGTACTAATTTACGTTGATCAGAAAGCATAAATTTAGCTCAACTTGTGCAATGATCTGGATTATATTGGCTTTAAGGGAATCGCTGTACCGAATGGCCGCCGCAGCCGAATGGGTTGGTGCGTGACTACCATTCGGAAGTGCATAGATTCGAATCTCGAGTGCACCAAACACCAAAAAGTTCAAAATAAAACTTTTTTCTGGTAGCGGTCGCCTCTCCGCAGGCAATGGCAAGCTTCCGAGTGTATTTCTGCCGTGAAAAAGCTCCTCATAAAAATATCTGCCGTTCGCAGTCGGCTTAAAACTGTAGGTCTCTCCCTAACAGAAGTATCCGCGCGCTTAATAGCAGTTTATAGGCATTAAACTGCGACTTCAGAATACCGCACAAGCTAAAGACTAAAAGGCTCAGATCGCTCGATCTCTGGGTCAATTCACTTCGCTTTCGCAAGACATATCCATACCCTGAAATCGTTTAAGCGGAATCTTCATCTTGGCACTCGGTATGTGACAATTAGTGCCGTGCTGCTGGAATCCGGAGTTTTTTACGAAGAAAGATGTTTCAACGTTGTCGCACAAACTCTGTAAACCCGATATTGCCTCCTAAAACCATCTATTATTTCTCAAAATAAGTTCGCATCTTAAGGGAACTCCATTATAATGGTGACTTAAAGGTCGTAAAGAAAGTTGTAATCGCTGGGTCAATTGAGTTAGCTTTGGAGAATTCTTTTTTTTTTTTGTCAAAACTTTTTGGAAATAAATTTTTTTCCCTCATATTTGAAAAACATCCATCTGAGATTTTTTTATATATATTACTATGCTCAGTACTCCCTGAAAGTCTCATAATGGGATTCCAGTGACTATCCAACTTTTTGGCATTATTGAATATGGTCTCAGCTATGAATGAAAAATATAAGAAACAATTTGGAAGGAGGATGTTTTTCAAATATGAGCGAAAAAAATTTGTTTCCAAAAATATTTTCGAAATTATGTTTTATCCTTAATAATTACCCAAAAATATGGAAAAAAAACTTAAATAATTAACAAAAAAAACATTAGTATTTTTTTTCAAAAATGAAAAAACTTCTAAAAATTTGAAACAAAGTAATTCAATTTTTTCCAAAAAAAATGTTATTAAAATTACTTCCTATCCTAAATAATTAATGAAAAAAATAAAAATTATAAAAATTGTTTTTTTTTTCGAAAAGGCCACAAACAAATTTGTTTCCAAAAGTTTTTAACAAAAAAACTATAATTAAAAAAAAATTTTTTTTTAAGTATTTTCTACCCTAAATAATTACCATACAGGTTTTATAAAAAGTATTTTTTAGCCCAAATAATTAATGAAAAAAAATCTGAATGGGTTTTATGAAAAGTACTTCGTATTCCAAATAATTAATGGAAAAAAATAAGAAAAAAATTTGAATGGGCTTTTTTCACAAATACCCGAAAACAAAATAATTTTTCAAAAATTGTTAAAAAAATACATAACTTTTCCCAAAAAATTTTTTTAAAGTTTTCTTTCTCCTAAATAATTAATGGAAAAAGCAAGAAAAAGATCTAAATGGGTTTTTTCAAAAATTTCGAATATTGTTAAAAAAAATTATAACTTTTCACAAAAAAAAATTTTAGAAAAGTTTTTTCCATCTTAAAAAAATTATAGCCTTACCCAAAAAAAAAATTTTGAAACGTTTTTTCAATTAAATAATTAGCGAAAAAAATCTGAATGGGCTTTTATTTAAAAATAGCCGAAAACAAAACTCTTTTCTAAAATTTGTTAAAAAAAATTATAACTTTTCCCTAAACAAATTTTTCAAATTTTTTTCTATCCTAAATAATTAGCATAAGAATTTTATGAAAAGTATTTTTTAGCATAAATAATTAATGAAAACCCAAATCGGAATGAGAGTATTTTTCAAAAAAATTAAAGAAAAAAATTAGAATTCATAATTAAGGGACGTTTCGCAAAAAACCAAAAATTTAAAGTTTTGGAAAAAAAATGTTCCACAAAAATTTTTAAATTTTCCCAAAAAATTTTTTTTAAACATATTTTGTATCCTTATTGTATAATTAACGCAAAAATGTTGAAAAGAACGGAAAATATTTCACTTAAAAAAACTTTATACCAAAATTTTCAACATTAAATAAATCTCAAAAGGAGTAAATTTGTATAAAGGATTTTTCAATTGGCGCGGGTCGATTTTGGCGCCCTGTGGCAGCCATTTTATTTTGGTGACATCTGTTAAATCTTTTGTTTATTATTTAGTTGTTTATGCCAAATCATCATGGCAAGTTACACGATTGAACAGCACGTTCAAATGATAAAACTTTATTATCAAAATGAGTGTTCATTAACGCAAACGTTGCGCGCATTGAACCCATTTTTCGGTAGACGTGGTGGCCCTTCCAATTTCTTATGGCCCATATTGAACCATATGGACCTAGACGGCATGTAGTTCCAGCAGGACGGCGCTACGTTCCACACAGCAAACGCCATTTTATTCCATTTCAACATCTACCCGCCCTTATTGAAAAACCCTTTAGTTACCAAAGTATCTACCAAGAAAATCTACTCTGATTTGAGCTAAGGCTGGACAATTGCAAAGGAAGTGCTCAAGTGGTTCTTCCTTTTCCTCATCTCTACAACTTCTACATTATTCTTAGAAGAAAACTCCTAGCCTCAAAGAATGCCTGCCGATTAGACAAGCCACGACCTTCGAGATATCCTCTTTTAAAAGTCTACGAAGTTTCTTTGCCTTTTTCTTGTTTAATTGCGGCCATAGCAGCCTAGCAGTTAAGCAAGTACATTCATCTCTCCATGACCTATTGGCCTCTTGGATAATGTTGTTTTTAATTATTAATTTGATCGCGGCCATCAGTATTAGGAGTTACCCGCCAATCCATTTCCAAGCGATTGAATGCATTGTGAATGATTCAGAAACAGGGAACTTGGGTTCCTTATGAGTTAAAACCAAGGGATGTTGAACGTCGTTTTTCGCCTATGAACAACTATTCCAGTGGCAAAAAAGGAAGGCTTTTCTTCATTGCATCGTGACGGGGGATGAAAAATGGATTCATTACAGTAATTCAAGGAAATGAAAGTCATGGGGACTGCCCGGTTGCCCGGTCATCGTTCTACGTCGTCGCCTCGGCCGAATATTCACGCTGCGAAGGTTACGCTATGTATTTGGTGGTTCCAAGTTGGTGTTATTTATTATGAACTGTTAAAAGCAAGCGAAACCATCACTGGGTTTCGGTATCAACTTCAATTGATGCGATTGAGCCGAGCACTGCGCGAGAAGCGGCCACAATACGCGGAGAGGCATGAAAAAGTGATTCCACAGCATGACAACGCTCGGCCTTACGTCGCCAAACCCGTTAAAACCTACCAGGAAACACTGAAATGGGAAATCCTACCCCACCCGCCATATTCTCCAGATATTGCGACGTCCGATTATTACCTGTTCCGGTCGATGGCACATGGTCTAGCTGACCAGCAGTTCAATCATATGAAGACATAAAAAAATGGCTTGATCCGTGGATAGCCTTCAAAGGTGAACAGTTTTACCGCGACGGTATACGAGATCTACCAGAGATATGGGAAAAAGTAGCAGCCAGCGGTGGGCAATACTTCCAATGATTCACTTGTAACTATTTTTTCAGAATAAAGTTGTATTTTCATCAATAACTTCTAATAACTTCTGCAGAAGCTTTGGAAACAAAAAGGTGTTTAATGTACCTCTCCGGTTAATTTAATATTATTATAGTGGGCATGAATATGACCTTACGAACATGGAGATTAAACTACGTTCGGAAACGGGTCGTGTGTAGTAGAGATGGTGGTACTGTTCAACCCACTAACTATTGTTTTTTGTTTTACTTCAACTTGAATGTGAGCAACAGTTTTACTTCATCGTGGCGGTTGAGTGCCCATAGACGCAGAAATAAAAGTTAACTATTGATTTGCCCAAAGTAACCATTGACGGGTGTTATCGAGAGGTATGAGTGTTGTTTACAAGGTATTTCAAACATTTCCTGTGCATTGTTGAACAAGTCAAAGGAGAACATTTTCCATGTTTTTCTCTATTTTCGGTTGTCGATTGGCTTAACTTCTTCAGTAAATTATGCACGTGGATAGTGAAACAATTCGCTATGCCACTTCCTTCGAGTGTGAGTACTCCAAGCACAAGAAAAGACTTCCTGTGTTGGCAGCACTCCAAGGTGAATTGCGAAATGCTTAGAAATGAAGAGTCAACACCGCGGGAAATCGATCCGTCTTATATAGGTAAAAAGACCACCAAAAGATGTAACAGTGACAAAGAAAAGAGCAACATTGAAGGCGCGTTGGACCAAAACCAATAGACAGGAAATGCAGTGCATCAGAATTCAACGCAATAAAATTGTGAAACAATGACCTACAAGAGAAATCACATGGACAAGGCAGATTTAATTTAACATAGCAAAACACCTAGCCATTTTCCTGTCTACGGTCATTTCCTGTGCACGCCAGCAATAATTGTGTTTGAAAGTGCATTGAATATCCTGCGACGCCATTCTAATGCAATCGCCTTTGTGCTTCGGTTCAAATCCTGCGGCGTTGTGCTTCAGCAATTTTCTAATTTTTCACTAAGCAACAATGGGTGGCCGAGCGTGCATAGACTGGCTAAAGTAGGCAATCAGAGCTGAAGTGAATGGCCATAACAATCTGTGTGCAGCACTGGAATCACTTATCCTTTCATTTTTATGCAATGCGTTTTGTGTGTTTTTTGGTTGCCAATTTTGATACTCTTCACAAAAAATAAGTGTGGATAAAGGAATTTCAGTCGACGTGAAAAAAAAACAATACATAAATTCATTGCAGTTTTACAGTTTTGCAAGTACGAATAAATGAATGCGGCCACCCTTTGTTGTTTTGTTTCAGTTTTAGTGTTTTTCTGTTACTCCCATTCGAACACCCGCCGCTTTGTCCACTCCATTTGAAGCACAAATCCTTGTCGCGCCATTGTCTAGTTTATTAGTTTTCTGTTTTGCAGCTGCCATTCGAGTGGAAAATTTTTGCATTTCGTCTAAGTTTAGTAATTGTTTTAAAACCATTCACAGTGCGAGCCAACACTCATCCGTGGGTAATGTCCTAGGAGTAAGTACTACTACACGCGTGCTATTATCCGTTTTGTATTCTCAATGAATTCACTGGGATTAGTTCCAAAAAGATAAAGGACTATTTGAAAATTTTGCATGCATCACTTTCAAGTAACTAACATAAATGTGTATTGAAAGGAAGGGAAGTGAGCTATTCAAGGAAGTTTTCTATTCATAGGTTTAAACAGCTGACCGAAACTGAAACTAAGTAATGGCAGTGCAAGAGACTGAAAAATGTTCCCATTGTACTACATTCCATGTACTATAATAATTAGGTGTGATTTGTTAAGTATTGGATGAATGCAAGAACACATGGATGCTTGACAAAATACGGAAATCATCATCATCAATCAAATTTATTATATCTAAAATCCTTCCGAAGTTCTAAACACATAGCCGAGAAAGCCGCACTGCTTGAAAGGCCCGTCAACTGCGAAACCCAGACAAGAAATTCATTCCCAATTCTACTCGCCCTATAGTCTTCTCTGCTAATCATCGTGTAAGGCACCTACTTCAATGTAAGCGAATTAAGTTCCAGGAATTTATTAATAGAACATAACCAAATTAGGTAGGTTCCTGATCGATGGTACCCAGCTGGAGGAAGTAGTACAATCTTTTTGATATCTGAGCAGTATCATCTCGGTGTCAGGTGGCTTAAGCGAAGATGTCAAAAACCGCATTAGGAAAGCTCTAGAAACATTTTTCCAATTCACTTATGGAACTATTCGGCGTGGATATTGGACCAATAATACCTTTACAAAAGCCATAAAATGGTTTCACGAAGAAAAGATAATGAGGCTCCCGTCGCACAGTGGTATCACAAAGGCAAAAGTCTTTCTTTTTCATTTAATCTAGACAAATTAATCAATCCCCCTTTTTGCAGAATACTTTAAAAATCTTTCGTGAGTATGAGCCCGGAAATTGGCATACTCTAACTAACATCGGGCTGCTGACATACATTTTGCAGTAACTTTTTTTTCATTTCCCACTCTTCAATGACTCTTTCACGGCACTCTTACAACTAATTGGTAATTTAATCCGTGTTTATTGCCTTCTATATTACTCCAAGAAAATTTCTTTCTCTGACATAAATTGGCAAACTAAAGAACTATTAGGAAGCTCACACCCATAACGAGAGTTTGCTTACAGACAGTAATTGACTGCCATACACAAAAAGCAGGAGCCGGGCTACAAGAGGATATGACTGATATCATCTTCATCACAGCTAAACCAATCCACACTAAATGTACGAGGATGCATGTGGAATATGAGCTGCTTATTTCGTCGAGTTTCAAAATTACTAATCAAGATAGCTAATTGACACAAAGTAAATATCGTTAAGACTTTACGCATTTCTTTTTCCGCATTGCCACGAATGCTCGTAGAAGCTGAGAGTTGTTAATTAGTAACCATTTTTCGCCAAAAATTTTTTCGAATGCTATCTTAATAGCAGTAATCAAGATGCTGACTAGGTGAGTCACATTTATCAAGATTGGCGGCAACAGTCAACGCAGAGTCGCAACCGAAAATTACCGAAAGCAGATGCAAATAGTTGGAGTATTAAAGATATGATGAAATTTGATATGTCACACAAAGTGAAAAGAAATGGGAAGACAGATCAATGCATCTGATAAGCGTATATTTAAAAGCAAAACAGAAGTTTCTGAAGGATCACCGAAGATCACTAGAATGCAGATATTCCAAAGGATCCCTAAAGATCAGTAAATATCACTTTACTTTTTATGCTTCACTTATTTTGCTTGGGGTAGTAGTCGGCTTAAACTTTGGACTACTATTCGCATTATCGCGATTGCAATCTAAATCCTTTGCGTTATCGTCGCGTAACGATCTAAATATTTTGAAAATCCTTCCAAATACTTTGCAATGTTGGAATTTCAAAAAATTAGAAAATAGAAAAGAAATTACAATGAAAACATTTTGTTTGCTACTGTGGGTAATGGCAGTCATGAATGGCTCATTTCTGGGTAGCATTCGAGCATTCGCTTACGGATTATAGCAAAGCGAGATGTTGAGCTCTCGATAAGATTCACAAAGGGCAATGCGTGAGCGTAGGTGTGTTTTTCAGTTGCAGGATTTGTCTGGATTTGCTAGAAGGATATTGTATGAGATTTTTTATATGCTGCTTATTAACTGCCTGCGTATGTATGTATATACATGCATGCTATTATAAGAGTTGAAATATGCGACTGCTCTTGAGAATACTCGTACGCTGCAATTGTTTGAGGTGCATGAGATTTCGTGTATAGAAATGTGTGAGATTTTAAAGACTGATAAGTAAATGAAAAAAAGAAAGTTTAAAGGATAATGTATGTGTATGGAAGTAAAATGAAGGTAATATTTTTGAGAAAAAAAATTGCAAAATTGCCTAATTAAAAAAAAATGATATCTGCCAGAGAAAACTACAAAGCACTAAAACTGATGAAAAATATTTTAATTGCAAGTACGCAAAATATTCTCTTAATCCTCCATTTAGCACCCGAGTCTGACTAGCCTTTTTTGACTTTGGCCGTGAATTTAACATTTTTCTATATTAACTAGCGTCTTGAGCTTCCAGGCAGCTTCTTAAAATTTAATTTACTATCAAGTTATGGTGTGACCTTGGTTAGCAAAAATCATAGTAGCTAGTTCCTCCCCGTGCGCGCCGACTGGGTAATGGGCACCACTGCCTGCATTGTATGCGGTTAGATTTAACCAGGTCTACCTGATTGCAATGTGGACAATTGACGTCTAGCTAATCGATGTATCACCTTTCCTTCCTATCCGCGGGGACCAACTTCATATGTTATCCCAAGGGGTGGTCGGTGGGCTAATACGAAGATCATTACTAATGAGGTTCCTGGCAGCTATGTCGCGATACAAAGCAGCGGTCAAGATCTGCGACCGACTTGGTGACATGGCCAATCTGACGATCTACAGAAAGCGACGGGAAGATGCCCAACACAAAAAGAAGGTGCAAAGGCGACGCTGTAAAGCCAATCGCGAAGCATTCAACAAGAGACGGTAAAAAGCTATCAACATCTAAAGTAGCGGCGGCAGAAGCTCTTCAGAAGGGCAACAACGCCACTAAACTAGAGAGAGTGCAAAGAACTGCATGTGTGGGCATCACTGGTGCTTGTAGAGCATATCCCACTGCTGCGCTCAACGTTATTCTGCACTTACTTCCTGTGGATCTGCAGGTTAAGTCCATTGCTGCTCAGAGCGCTATCAGGTTGAAGGATCTTGGCCTCTGGAGACAATTTCTTGTGGGACATAGTAGCATCTTGAAGCAGATCTCTCCTTCCTTCTCTGTTCTTCGCACTGATCTCTCCTATCGCAAACTGTGTTTTGAGGGTTGTGCTAGGGCTATCTTTCCGAGCAGGCAAGACTGGAAGGAGACAAGAGTCGGCACAGATATAGGTACCTCTGTTTTCACTGACGGATCCAAAATGGAATCTGGAGTGGGAGCAGGGGTTTTCTCTAAATCAGCCAGCATTTCGGTCTCCTTTAAACTGCCGGAGCAGCGTTTTTCAGGCAGAGGTTATCGCGATCCTACAGACATGCAAAATGCTTCAAGATCGCTGTTGGGAGGGAGACATTAATATTGTATTTTTTCCGATATCCAAGCTGCGATCAAAGCACTGTCGTCGCCGTATGGCAGCTCTCTTCTGGTGAACTCCTGTAAGGGGGAACTCAAACATCTCGATCGAGCAGGAAACATCTCCCTTACCTGGGTTCCTGGGCACAGGAATATAGAGGGAAATGAAATTGCCGACGAGTTTGCCAGGAAGGGGCTGACAAAACCGGTTTCAGCTGTCCCCCTTTCAGAAAACGGTGTACCTTTGTCCGTTGTTAAAGGGAAACTACACAATTTCTTTCTAAGAAAAGCGCAAGACAGATGGAGGTCTGTCTCATCGTGTGCTATTTCGAAAACACTATGGCAGAAGCTGTGGGGATCCTACAGAGAAAGAGACTGTTGAACATTTTCTCTGCAAATGTCCGGCTCTGGCGGCTAGACACTTGAGATTCCTTAGCGTACCCTTTGGGGATGGCTTGAAGAAATTATCCAGCCTAGATCCCTTTTCTCTCCTCCACTAAATCAATAGCACTGGATGGCTGTAGGAGCGTTTCTCTTCCCAATAATTTTTCTTTGCACGGGTAATGGTCCACATTATGGTATCAAAACGGCACGCAAGTGCCCCTCCAAGTAGTACTGTGGCACTCTTGCCATTTTACCTACCTCTCTACCATCTTAACCACAGGAGCGCTTAGCACCAGCCCTACTGAAGCGCTTAAAGTACTAACACATCTGTTACCATTAGACTCACATATAAAAAAAAGCTACTAGCAGCGCGGTGAGAAACAATAGCGAATACGAAGCCATTTATTCCGAATTTTTAATTTTTTGAATTTTTAGTTTCACGTTCCTCCAGCAAACCAGCAATTTCTCAAGGAATGAACACTATTTGACAATAACCATAATTCACCCAACTACTTGTCAACCGCACGACAGTGGTGGCTAAAATACCCAGCAAATGACTACAAGTGGCTGGCGAGATTAGCAACGAAATTAAATGATATAAAAAATGGGACGATAAGCCAAACGCTGTAAGCAGTACACGTGTGCGCGATGCACGCAGTGATTGCACAAGGATCATAAAACCAAAATGCAGAGAATGTAAGACAAATATTTGTCAACTGATTGTAAACAATAGTAAATTTTGTTTGCTTACCAAAGACCGGCTCAAAAAACAAAAACGAAAAAAAGCCAAATTGGTAAATAAAAGTCAGCAGGAAAACAAGTCTCACACTTGTTATCGTGGCGACAGTCTAGTGATCAGCAATAACAAAAACAGAAACCTTACTGTTGCTGATCCTTGAACGAGGATAAGTCGAAATGAGGCGACGCGTCAGTGACAAAATTACACGGCGCGACGGGATAAGTGGCCAAAGATGCACTTAGCGAACGTGACTCGGTGTTTATGGTAGAAAAATTAAAGATAATAAAAAAGGACACACAATTTTAACACACCAAAAATTTCTAGTTATTTACACATTTTTTTAAAGAGCAGTAGACAAAATAATCATTGCGCACGATCAGCAATAATCATGCAAGAATGATAGATGAAGGCTCTCCACCGTGATTATCGCGGCTGCTGCTTAGGATGCATGGAGTTGATGACAGCGCGGCAGTAGGTGGTTGGTATGCAGGAGTAGAAGTCTTGGAAGCTGAACTCTGGCAGCGTGATCGAAGGATACTGATAAAGTTGCAATGGATTTAGAGGAATTATTGAGAGAGAGAAATTGGGGATATTGAAAAATTGTTAGCTCGCAAATGGCGCGCAACGAAAGTGAGCTGCGTGTAAATGCATTTGATGGCCGAAGTGCGCACACAATTGGACAGTTTGTTTGGGTAATTTCATGAAATTGTTATTAATCTCCGACAGAATGAATAAGACGGTAATTATTTCTGCTTAATTTGGGCAAAAGCAACGTCAAATTATAAAAAACAAGTTCGTATTTATTTCTTCTGCCTGTGAGCACTTAAAAAAAGGGAAATAGTTAAAACGAGGAAGGGAAAATCTTTACCCACATTTTAGTACATACTTCCACATGCATGTGTCTCATTGGTAACTAAGTATAAATGTTGTAAAATTTTACATTTCCTTTTCTTATTAAAAGTGTCATAATTTTAACCATCCATGTGAACACTGAGGCTACCAAAGTGACGCTCCCCTTCAGCCAGCAACAATAGGCCATAAGCTTGGCATGTTCCGGTAATTAATATTTTTACGCTTCTTATAATTTATAAACCCAGAATACATACAAACATTTTCCTTTATGCTTTCGTTTTTATTCCTTAAGTTTAATTTGGCTACCATAAAAAAATTTATGGCATAAAAAAATTGGTTCCGCCGGCTAACATCAGTTGAAAACTTGTTACGAGCGAAACACTGTAAAAATAATAAAATTTGATAATAAAACAACAAATTTTTTAGACCAAATGTGTTTACAACTTTATCTTATTTTATCAAAGAAAATTAGGAAATTTTAATTTTATAAATTCAGAGGTAACCAAAAGCTGTAAAACCAAGCGATGCACAGAATCTCTTAACATTTGCCATATACGAGGGAAGGTAAATAAGTAGCTGTAAATTGAAGCAGACCTCACCACCCAATAATTTCTATATTATATCGCATATTTCACAAGAGTTTGTTCTTATTTTTCGACCGATCAGTTAAGTAGTTTTCTTATGAAACAAACGCCTGCGAGAATTTTCGAGGCAATGAAAAAATGCGAGTGTAACTTGGATTCCGAATCATACTCTTACTGACGCATACAAGTTTCATCATATCACACGTGGTCACAATGCGGTTGCAAATTTCATCCAAATCAATCTCTCACACAACTTAAAAAATCTTTACAATTCTCCAATCGTCACCGCTTGTCGGGCAATTCGCGGTACCAAACACGCAATAATTTTTTTCATAAGCAAATTATTATATAAAATCTCGCCAATTCATTCATTATTACTATGGTATGTAGTTCGTTGCTAAGGGTGCAATGCCAGCGGAAAATCCTGCAATCTGTGCAACGCACCTGCGCTCTCAGAGTGGCTTCTTCATACAAATCAGTATCTGAAGCAGCGGTTTTAGTTATCAGCGGAACCATCCCTATAGATATTCTAGCACAAGAGCGCAAACAGAGATGTGAGGCAAAAATCACAGGAATCCCAGTACCACACTTTTCCGATATTACACTTCAAACGCTCACACTATGGCAGGCAAGATGGAACTCTGAACGGTAAAATAGATGAACAGCGAGACTAATACCCGATGTAAAGAAGTGGGTAGAAAGACAGCACGGCAAGGTTAACTACCTAACCTAACCTCACACAATTTTTGTCCGGACATGGGACCTTTCGCAAGTATTTATGGCGAACGGGAAAAGTCAGCCTACCAAACTGGATATATGGCATACTGAATATGATGATGCGGAGCACACCTTCTTTAAATGCGAGAGGTGGAACATAAAGAGAACAGCTCTGCAATAAGCTATTGGTGTATTTACATCTGAATAAATAATCGAGAAAATTATGATAGACGAAGAAAAATGGAATGCTGACGCAAATGGAAAGTTCTGCTGAAGAGCATTGAGCATAGGTTTCTCAAAATAGGTGACCCTGGACACAGGGTGAGTAAGTAAGTGCCCTTCTTAGTACGCCGTCTTGGCCCTCTACCTCGCAGCAATGCGGAAGCAGTCCCGGGGTGGAGGAAAAAATCCAAGAGAAGAGGAGGGCTATTCTTAGTGGAATCACCACCACACACGTAGTAGCGACGGTTACTATATGGTGCGGAGGTATTTTTAACCCAAACTCACCGCCAAAAAGAAAACAAAGGGCTACAAAATTGCATACTCGAAATTTTTCTAGAAACTCTAAAAAGTGTACAACTTCGATGAAAATGTATCACATTAATCTTCATTTTGAAGAAAACTGGAAACTTTGCAATATGTTGCGCTGTTATTATTATGAACACTGGGCATCTGCTCAACATCTGTATTAATTACCTAAATCATACGCTCTTAAAAAAATTATTCCCAGTTTGTTTGAGTCCAAAATGTGGCGCCAGAGTCGAGATATTTAACAAAGCTCAGGAGTTTTGTTCTCTGCGTTCCCTCAAGGCTTCTAAAAAATTATAGCACTTTGCAATTTCGTTTCCACTTGTATATGATATTTAATATGGAAAAAACTGATTAGGATGGCTGAGTTGTAAGGGAACGTGATACCTCCTATACTAGGGCGTAACAGCTTCATAAAACGACTTTGATCATAGCTGGATTACAACGGTCGGATCTATAAAAATTCAAATTCCATTATTATTTCGATACAAGTGCCCATTTGAGGACAAGTAAGTATAAAAAGTGGATCGAGATGGCATTGTTATTCAAATCTTCATATAAGATGGCGCAAAATTAATCATCCTACTAGAAGATTTACATATATTTTTTGCATATGGCGACGTACGTCAATCATTTTTGACACTTGTGTACTAGACAGCTGCCGGATACAAAGAAAGAAATAAAAGAAAAGAAAATTCCACATAAGTTTTCCTTCAAAATAATTTTTTTTAGTAAAACATTTTTTTTTAGTAACACCATTTTTGTGTTTTAGTAAACATTTTTTTTTTTAGTAAAATTTTTTTTTTTGTAACCGCGAAAAAAAAAACAAAATAAAAAATTTGGTTGAATCCTAGCGAAAAAAAAAATTTACTAAAACAAAATTTTACTACTAAACAAAAACAAATCAAATTAAAAGTTTAAATAAAAACAAAATTTTATTTTAATTGCATTTAGTGAAATTTTTATTTAGTAAAATATTTACTTATTTAGTAAAAATGTTTTTTACTAAAACACAAACACTTCCCTAGGATTCAACAACATTTTCTATTTTGTTTTTTTTTTATCGATGATAAAAGAGCAATTTTTTTTTTTCAAAAAACTAAACAAATTTTACTAAAAACTGCTTACTAAAAAACAAGGTTTTACTACAAACAAAATTTGTTTTACTAAAAACAAAAAATGTTTTACTAAACAAAAATTATTCTGAAGGAAAACTTTATTCGGAATTTTTTTTTTTTTTTTGTTTGTTTTGTTGTTTAGTAAAATTTTGTTAAATAAAATTTTTTTTTGCAAAATTTTTTTTTTTTTTACATAAAATTGTCCTTTAATCACCGAGAAAAAAAAACCAAAATAAAGAATTTGGTTGAATTCTAGCGCAGTTTTTGTTTTTTAGCAAAAAAATGTTTATTAAAAAATATTTTTACTAAAAAAAATTTTATATTATTAAAAACAAAATTTTACCAAAAAAAAGAATTTTTTAATTCAAATTGTCCTTTTGTCACCGAGAAAAAAAATATTTTAGTAAAATTTTACTAAATAAAAATTTTTTTTTTTTTGTAAAACTTTTTTTTTTTTGTAAAAAAAATAAAATTGTCCTTTAATCACCGAGAAAAAAAAACAAAATAAAGAATTTGGTTGAATTCTAGCGAAGTTTTTATTTTTTAGCAAAAAAAATGTTTACTAAAAAAATTTTTAATTCAAAATTTTACTAAATAAAAATCTTTTTTTTAGTATTTTTTTTAGTACAATTTTTTTTTAGTAAAATATTTTATGTTTTAGCAAAAAAATTTCTTTTTTAAGAAAAAAAATTAAATTGTCCTTTTATCACCGAGAAAAAAAAAATAAAAAATTTGGTTGAATCCTAGCGAAGTTTAAGTAAATCTGCTTTGTTGTTACATTTCGGGAAAGAATTCTGTACAAAAACAATATATATAATAAAATATGAATAGGTAAATACGAATTAATATTTCGCGTGAAAACTAATAGGATAAATTTTGGATTGCCGTTCTCTAACTACGCATTTGAAATTCCATTGCTTTCACAAGGTGGCGCAAAATTAAATAATTTGTTCTTAAAAAAATTTTTTTTAGTAAAAAAATTGATAAAAGGACAATTTTATATTTTATGCTAAATGACAAACAGTTCCCAGGCACAGCCAATAGTAGCATCATAAATAAAATAATAAATAATAATAAAAAATCTCACATTCCTTTAAAGACTATCCTCACCATTCACTAATTCCCCCATTTCACTGCAATTATCTTCAATTATATGTGTGGTGCATTTGCTTGTAAATATTTAACCTGATCCTGTCGCAATGCATACATATTTTCTTTGATCCTGCGACACCACAAATAAACCCCAATGATTTCCTACAAATGCGTTTCTATGTTTGTATGTCCTTAAATAATTATTTAAAAAGAAAATAAATTCATTGTAGATATTACTTTTCTTCGCTATGCGGCATACCACCGCCGTCAACAGCTTCCTTCCACTTCCTACATTTTCAAAATGCTGAGAAAATAAGATCCTTTTCAAAGCGCGCGATATCCTTTTGAGGTCTTATTAGTTGTGTAGCATAACAGGCGGCGCACAAAATAGAAAAAAAAAGATTACAGCAAATTGCAAAAAGATCATGTTGCCACAACAAAAGTTGATGTATAGAATGATTGGGTTGTTGTGTAATTATTTTTGAGTGCGAGAAATGCCGACAAGGATAATGAATCGAAAGGTAAGTATGGAATTTTCACGTTTTTGCATTTGCACTAAACAAAAATGCCAACAAAATAAGGGTAACATGATTTTGCATGATTTATTTTTTATATAATATAAACAACTTACGGCAATGAGCGCTCGACTATTCTTATTAATTTTTTTACACATTTGAAATTGGATAACCTTCGCAGAAGACAGCTATTTAATTACTTCATCAAAGCAGATGAGCCACTTACTCTATTTTCCTTGAAATTAAAGCGATTCTATTACACATTTTGTAGTTTCCGCCTTAATTGTTCTTTTGCCCTGCGTAATCCATCCTTAAATATCCTCATAAATAAATACCAGCCAGCATTAGCTCGGTAGATGATTTTTTTTTTATTCCTCAACTATCATATTTTTATCCAACGACTGTAATTCAATTTATTACCCGCTAAATTTAATTTTATTGTTTGTAGAAAATTTCAAATTAAATTCACAGCCCTTTTTCTGCGCGCAGTTGCCACAATAAATCAAGCAATCATCAGAAGCGTGTTATGCTTTTTGAGCCTTTCATTTCTACAGAACATTTTTACTGCCTCAGTTGTGTTGATGTGCCAGTGCAGCGGGGGAGCGGCAATATGTTGTGCTTCGTAGACATAAATATTTATATAAATTTTCTCGGCAACAAATCGACAACCAAATCGATGGATTGAACTGTGCTAAGGATAAGCGAATGGATTGAATGGATGTGTAATGTGACTCTTGTGGTAAAAATGTACGGATATGAGGATAAGGTAATTCATAGGAAATACATAGCGTACATACATATGAAGCAGAAATGATAGAAAAAGGGAGTTCTAGAAATAAGCATCGAACTCAGTATAGTTAAAACTTATTCTAGTTTGCCTCATTGAATGTTTTCCTGAGATAAAAATAAGTATTCAACCCAGCTAGGAATACAACCTTTAGTGTGTTCACCCTATGGGAAGACTTGTAATTTTAGCAAATAGCGTAAAGATCAAAATAAAGCTTTCCATCACTCAAATAATTTTTTTTTTGTATTTAGTAAAAAAAGTTCTTGAAAAATAAAATCGGATGATTAGTTCTGCACCACCTCGTACATATGTATATAATATTTGCATTTTATATGGAATTAAAATATATGATTTTTCCAAAGCAATTATTTCTTCAGTCAAGATCGGTAATGGCTCTTAAAGAATGTTACTGAAATCATAGTCATGAAGATACATACACATAATTTGAGCATTGAAAGTAAGTCAAGACCTGTACTGAAAGTTCTGTTCAAGCCAAAGCAATTTAATATTTAGTTAACCAACCTTTCATCTAAGTCTTTAAAACCTCTTGCATCAACTCTATCGAGTCTATCCCTTTGCCTTAGCTTACTTCACAAGTATTTCTTCTACTCATCCTATAACTATCGCTAATTTTAGATTTTTGTTGTTGTTGTAGTAGCTTACAAAATTATCAAAAAATTTGTGGGAAATGCTGCGAATTGACAGCTCTTAGTCCGATGGAAACACAATTCTTTTCGGTAACGAAGAACCGACTGGTGTAGACAAATTGCTTGTACGTACAAACTTTTTGGCTGTCCAAATGAATCAGAATGAGTTCTATTGTCTACAGCTGGTGACCTAACAACTTAAGGTGCCGTTATATATATCAGTATATATATTAGGGCGGGTCGATTTAAAAATCGCTCATTGCTCTGTGAAAATCGTATTCTAGGGATCAAAATAAGAAACTTTGCCGAAGGAACCATACCTCTAAAACGAATTCTGATGTCCCCCAATTTGGGTCGAACGAAAAATCCCACTTTTACGCATTTAAAGTGCTCCAATCGAGTCCAAATGTATGACCGACCCCCACTAACTTTGGACGGCCGATCCACCCATGTTAGTGGCACACCCCCTGGAACTCCCCTGGGGGGTTCCCCATACAATCATTTCAAAATATCACCATTTTTGGCCTTTACATGAGAAAAGAAACTAAAAAGTTCGACCCAAATTGGGGGACATCAGAATTCGTTTTAGAGGTATGGTTCCTTCGGCAAAGTTTCTTATTTTGATCTCTAGAATATGATTTCCACAGAGCAATGGGCGATTTTTTTGCCTCCCCACAAATCGACCCAGCCTAATATATATATAATAGGCGCTTACACCCTTTATTGGGTGTTTGGTCGAGCACCTCCTCCTATTTGTAGTGTGCGTCTTGATCATCATCATCATCATCATCATAGCATTTGCAGCTAGGGGTGAGCCAATGCTTCCTTGGCTATTGTGCTCCATACGTTTCGGCCCCTTTGTATGGCTTCTTCGTGCGTTTACGCTGCGCAGATCGTCTTCCACTATCAACTGTACACTTTCTTGGTGGCCGTGCTAGCCATCAAAGATGTTGCGCTTTCACGAAGCTCGCTATGTTATGTCCATTCATAAGTTGTTCGACCTCATTGCTATGCTTTATTCTATCATATAATACCCATCAAATTCTCGCACAGGTATCGTCAAGCATATTTATTCTGCAATATATTTCTTATTCACTACTAGAACAGAAGTCCTCCACCTAAAATATCACTGAGTATTAAATAGACAGACTTTTATAAGACTGATAAAATCATGAAGAGAAGCTTTAGAAGTCGCATGAGTATTGTAACGTAATAATATACCTACATATGTACATATTTATGTGTATTTGAATCATTTCTTAAACCATTAGTTCCACATAAATTTACTTGAACTTTCATAAAATAGTTTGCCCAAAATGGCATTGTGAAGCACTTCCGTGAAATTACTTAAATACTTCTAGCATAACAACTAAGTAAAAGACTTAAGGCAATGGGCAAGAGCTAAACCTTAAGCAGGATTGTTGCTATAGATTATCGTTTGTAAACGGAAAGTATTAAATAGGTCACATGCATACATATATACCTACTAAGGTTGAGAATCCCGTGCTGCTCGGGAGTTCACTATATGTACCTTGTTTATGGAGCTGGAAAGGAAAGTAATAAAAAATAGTACTTTATTTGTACCTTTTACTAAAAAATCAACGCATTTGTTGATAAGTTTTTAGATATTTAACAGCATTTAAAAAATTGGGAATTTAAATATACTTTCAACCAATTCGAAACTTTAGTCCATAATTTCTTATTGACGCGATAACCTCTTAAGCGATTTTGGCTGAGTTTAACAAAGCGCGTCAATCGTTTCTTTCTCGAGCTAGCTGGAAACACCAAGTGAAGCCAAGTCCTTCTCCACCTGATCTTTCCAACGCAGGTGAGGTTTTCCTCTTCCTCTGCTACCACCAGCTGGTACCACATCGAATACTTTCAGAGCCGGAGCATTTGCCTCCACTCGGATGACATAAACTAGCCAACGTAGCCGCTGGATCTTTATTCGCTGCGCTATTTCCATGCCGAAAAAAACATATTCGAGCGAGGGTATAGCCGAGAAGTCCACTTAGTAGAAATCAACATGCTTACCAGAGTGGAGAATCATGTGAATGAGCCTTACGCGATTTTATTAGCAAACTTGAAACCGGGCTGCAAGCTGACTAGTGCACAATGAGCATGTTCATACACACTGAGGGGGCTTTCGGTAATGCCACTTTTGACTCAATAAGTTCGTCTGCCGAACGATACTGAATTAATCAAACCATTGTAAAATGGATAGATTCCACGCGCTCTAAGAGACCGCTAACCGCTGGTGAAAACAGTGACGAACTAATTACCGACAGGGCCAAGGAGGTGTTCTTTCTCCGCTGTTGTGGTGCTTCGCCGTAGACTCTCTGCTAACGGAGATGCAGGAACTCGCATTTCAGGAGGAGAATTCTGAAGGATATACCAGAACCTGTCTACCAGAAATATAAACTAATCACAAAAAGAGAATCGTAATCCAACCCGGAAATGAAACTTCTCACACAACGGCTCAAGTAAGTGAATTATTGAGTTTTCAGGAAATCGAATGATTGGCTGTCTGCGGTACAGCCCTGACTTGGCACCCAATAATTCTTCTTATTTCTGTAGATCATCCGCAGATTAATGTTTTTCGGTGACTGAGGGAGTGGTTCACATTTTCATCACATATTCTTGGAATTACCTCAGAGAGAAGTTAAAAATTAGAAACAGAAAAGTGACATGGAACGTTAGCATGATTGTAGAATTTTTCCTACTCTCATTAGGTTTTTGCCTTTATATTATTCTGTTAAAGAACTTAAAGAACTAAATATACTTAGCATGAGAAGGAACCTCATATTATATATTTGAAGAAAAGTAACAAAACTCACTACTCATCTTCACCCTCATCCTCTTTACCTTTTATACTAACTCTGGGTACCAATTACACTAGTTAATCAAATGCTTAGAAACCCTATGCTTTTACTCCAAATTCAGTGCAATCAATCCAACATCTTTCAGAAAGCCTGCTTGTTATTTTAAAATAAACATAACATACATTTCAAAATTGGAATCTAAAATATCCCGAAATCCCGATTTCAACGTTTATCACTAACACAAGCTACTCACTACCACACGCATAAACGACTGTGCAGGTATCAATATTTGCATTGTCATCTGTATTTGTAGGCTTTGGAATGCATTGGCATTAAATTTCTTTCGCTGGAAATACAAATACGGCACAGTTGAAGCGCAAATCCTCAATAAATCCAAATGCCAAAAGTTATTGTAACCGAAAAGGATAAAGGATGCAGGCAAGAAACCAAACGTAGATACTAATGTAATATGAATAAGGAAATGAAAATAACGTACAAAATAGAGGAGGCAAATTTTTGGAATTGCACTTGAAAACCAAGGATGTACGGTTTGGTTTGCGCGGTGTACCAGTAACAAAATATGAGTACCACTGAGGCCGCAACGTTGCGATTGTTGTTGCTATACAAAATTTTGGAATCGGCTTTGGTGTGGTTGCGATTATTGTATTGCGTTTTGGTAGGAAATAAGAATTAAGAATTTTTAGAATTTTGTATGAGTCTACCTGTAATACGGCAGCCCCTTAGCAAATTCTACAACTTGGTTCAAGTATTTTGGGTCTATGGCGACCTAGCACATGCCAGAATTTAAGTTTTTCGTGATTTTGCCAATCAAATCTGGCCTTATATGTAGGTATATGTACAATCATTATAACCCCTCCAATGTTGACTTCCAGTTCGAAAATATAAAATTGGAAAAAAATATCGAAGGCAAAATTCCGATAATGTTTCATTGGTTGAAACGCTGCTGAGGGAATTTCAGTCTATTGTAATATACAAAAATTACAAGCCTCAACTGCTTTGTGGTGTACATTTGAGGACCGGAGTCCGTTACCCCACTAAAATGAACCGAGAAATCAAAGCCCTCTCGATTCAGTATACATCCTCGCATTTGGTGTTAGGGTCCGATGGGCCTATTCAGTTCAGTCTTAGAAGGGCCCTCGAGATAAGTATGTATAAAGAGTTCAAGAAAAGTAGTCGTCTGTAGTTCAATAATAGTGTGTATTTAGATCAATAATAATTGTTAATTGGGCGACGGATTGCGGCCTATCGGAAGACTGACCTATTCACGAAGAAATATAAAAAAAGTCAAAGCTCACTTCCCTTCAATAAAGGGCGCTCTACTAGCGTTGTCTGATATACCCAGGTCTAACCCTTGATAAACCTAACCCGTGAAAGCCCAACATTTAGGAGAGGGTAAATAAGACAATAGTCGCTTTATATGGATATACTGCCGCTATTGATATACTGGCGCTATTGGCAAAAGGCGAAAGCCTCTCACCGAAACTTGTATTTTGGTTTTATAAAGCCAATTTTGTTGCATGCGGTTCTTGTCTGGTGGAGCTCGCCAGAGAGGACGAAGTCGATGGAGAAGCCGGAAAGAGTGAAAAATTCTGCTCATATTGGAATCCAAGAAGCGCTTAGAACCACTCTTAATATACATATGTATGTATATCCAATTCTAAATGTGCATATCGAAGGGAAAACTGTCGCTGCACGTGGCCACAATCAGGCTGAGAAGCTCGTGCTACAGAGGCACGTGTGTTATACTTAGGGGCGCTCAAGTATCTCCACATCACAAACTTTTAACTCATCCTTAACGTACAGTTTCACGTGCAGAGTTAGCGAGGTGCAGAATTCGAAGAATAGGCCCTTTGTAAGGCTTCGCGAAAGGCTCAAAGTTGGATGGATAGGAGTAGAGAAGAGAAGAGCTCCCATCAAACTTAAGATCAGGCTGCTGGACCACGACCATATGTTCCAGAGGATCGTAGCCGCAATTAAAGGAGCAGCTAATTGACTGCTCACTTGGGTAATAGTAATAGCAGTCTGGGAAGTAAATAGCTATTCCGACAGCCAAGCGGTGAATACAGCTTGGCCTCCATGCTGGTGCGCTTAAAATAGGTCGGAAAATGATTAACTTTCCTTTCGACTGCATCATAACTTTCTGCTATTATGCTCATCTGGGTGACAAGGCCATTACAAGAAACTGCTAGGTGGATGAGCTAGCTAGGCAGAAGTCCCGTAAAGTAGTTTACCCGCGAAATGATGGAATGATCCTAGATCCACTTAGCTACCTGTAGTCTGCTCCTGAGAAGCTGGGACTCACATCCACTCAGCAAGCACTAGGAAAGTACAGAAACTTGAACCATCGCGATATTCTTCTGCTCACTTGTGGATAGGAGATGCTTAAAGGAGTTTTTAAAATTAACAAAGCCTCAGCTCTCAAATTTTGTGGATGCCCTTACAGGATATTGGCCGCGAGGTCATATTGTCTCGGCATTACTTCGTGTCCTCTCTGCGGAAGCTGTGTAGAGAATGAGTTGGAATCGTTTCAGTACCTTCTCCCCGGCTCTCCTACTCTTGAGAGACTGAGATTTAAACATCTTTGCTGTCACTTCTTTGCTGTGGCTGCAGATATACTAGACCTAGATATTAGCTTCCTGATGAATTTAATCAGTAGCATCAATCATCCTTTAACTTTTTAGTATTTATTCAGAAAAATTTTATCTCACACGAAAAATTGAGACTTCTTCAAGATGTATAATAAGACGCAATGTTTATAGGTAATTTAAAAATTTCCGAAAGTGGCCACAAGTATAGACAAAAGTAATGACTAACAATGTTTCATACTTTGAATAAATAATTCGTATAGGTTTTTGTGGAGCAAATGCTCAACGTTGCAATGAGGAGATGTTTTATCGGCATCCTTTTGTGTATATACAGGCTTTCAATGACCGCATTCAATGAGTGTGTAGAGGCTACATCAACATCAATGCCGAGGGAAATTCAAATTATAAAATTCTGAATCTGAAAAACATCGTAAACCCGTAAAATTACAATTTTTCCTTCTTACCTCTCTTTGCTCCACCATTTGGTAGCCCACCAACTCTACTCATCCATAAAATAGTGTCGATTCGTTGATTGCACGCATTACAGAGAGATCAGCTCAATTTACATATTCGACATACCAACTAACAAGCCATTTATCCCAACCATAGAAAAAAATAAAAATAAAAATCGTCAATATGTTTGCAGGGTAACACTTGCGTTGGGCAACAAAGAACTCCACTGCCAAATTAAAATAAATTATCTTCGATTGACAGGCGAATCAGTGACAGTAAAAACAACGAATTAGGTAAACATTCAAGAATCTAAAAATTGTAATGGTGTTGAAGAGGATTTCTGCGCATTCAATACGAAATCGAAACCCAGTTGAGCATGCGCACCGAGCACTTAAGCAACGCTGGTTTGTTGAACAAAAGTAAGGATCAGATTTCAAGCAGTGCCAGATTGTAGAAAAATATTAAAAAAAAAGCAAAACACAATAACACTAAAATTATAATTCCTTTCATTTCAACATTTCAGGCATTCATTCAGTCATTAAAAAAACATTGAAAAATTCTATGCTTGAGTTATATGAAAAATGATTATGCAGCGCTAGAAACTGCACTTGACAATCAAACATAATAAACCTGCCATTGAAGGATGGCTTACCAATTCAGCTAAGGCCGACGGTTTCCTAAACTCCAACAGATTACCACCACCACTACAAACAACGACAGCACCAGCGGCTATGAAATATGAAACTAAGCACAGCGAAGTCTCAAACTGTTTTTTTTTTCTTTTTTTTTCAATATACAAATACATATATTCGTATATTTGTACTTATTTTCGTATATTTGTACTCATATGTTTATAAGCGTTTATATATCTCTGTTTTCAAGTGTTCTTCTGTGTTGCTGTATTTTCGTCCAGTCAGTGCTGCGTGCGCAGGCGCGTTAATTAAATGCCGCCAGTGCCCCAACACAAACACAACAGGAGGTCGGTTTTCGCGCTTGATTTGGGTTTGAGTTTTTTTTTTTAATTTTCTTCCTTTTTCATTTCAGTTTTGAAATCGCCATATGGCGATGATTAGTTTGAAATTACTTCAGAAAAAATTGTTCTACAAACAATTTTCAATCATTTCTAGAAGTGGATTTTGTGTTTTTCTTGCCACTCAATGACAGCATAATTTTTCTAATTGCAAGATTTTCAAATTCATATATTTTTTTAATGTTTTATGTTTTGAAAATGTTTGTAAACGCTTGTATTTTTTGCTCGAGTGCTTAGAAAGGGGCGTAACTGATTTTTCTTGTTTAATTTGGTAAAATTGCAGATCAGAGGCGTCTATTAACTCCGGAAAAATAATCAATATATTTTGCGCTACATACCCATGCGACAAAAAAAAAAAAAATTTATTTAAAAAAAATTTCTAATGCAGTACATTAGTCAAAAAAATAAATTCAATAAAAATATAGTTTATTCAATAGCAAAACAAAATTGCAAATTTTCATAACAACTTCCAACTTTTTAATCAGAAATTTTGTTTAGAAAACTTTCAACACATTCGTTATGATTTCTAGCGTAAGATTATCGGTTTCTAGAGGGTTTTCCAATAAGAGGTGTTATTTTGATATCCAAAGAAAAATGCTGCTTTTCAATATAAATGATGAGACGTTGATTTCATTATCAAGAGGAAGGTATACCGTTAATAGTGGAAAATAACAGCAGGCAAATGACCACCACGACCACGCCTACAGGACAATATCCTTTTCATGAAATTTTCCATAACCGAATTGCAAAGTGGCTGTCCTATGTCCTCGATAGCCTCACGAATTCCATCTATGAGATCTTGAATCGACCCTGGGCTGTTGGCGTAGACCTTCTCTTTCACGTGGCCGCAAAGAAAAGAGTCACAAGGTGTTAAATCACAAGATCTCGGTGCCCGATTGCGATCACCTCTTCGAGAGATAACACGGTCCGGAAACTTTTGCCGTAAAAGATCAATGGTTTCGTTGCGTGTGTGGCACGTAGCGCCGTCTTGTACAAAATAAACGTTTTCCAGATCAATATCATCCCATTCCGGCCATAAAAAATCGTTAATCATCTGTCCATAGCTATAGATAAAACCTGTTATTGGGAAACCCTTTATATGAATGATGTTCTTGAGGGCCTAGAGAGTCTGCAGCTTGTTTATGTATCTCAATAGCTAACCCAAATCTCTTAATAAAGAAATCAAACGAAAAGTCTTCTTGAAAACCTTTCTTTAAAATCTCTTTGGTTCGGTTCTCAAATCTGTGATCAAAATTTCTTCAGGAAACTTGGGCATTGGGCGTTTTCACGACTCTTCCGACTCAGATATTAATTCATATTACAAACTCTTTGCGAAACCAGTTATTCTTTATCACGTCATTTAGTTTTTGTCTCGAACCTGTTGCAATAGAAATATGAAGAGTTATTTACAATGAAAACCTCCAGCCGAAAGCCTCCGTTGCCTCGCTTATTTTTGCTAATTTAATTTTACTGTGATTTAAACTTAATAAAAATAAAAAAAAAATTAAAAAAAAATAATTATTCAAAATAAAATTTAAAGGAATAAAAAAAAATATTTGCAATGCAAGGCTTTCGAAATACCGCTTTATCTTACCTTTGAACTCAACTGTTCACATCCATTTGATAAAGTGTCAAGTTCATCCTAGAAGAAGTAAACATCTTTTTGTGGGCTATTTCAGTTTTGAAGAAGAAGAAGCAGATCCTGCTTGAGTGAATACTAATTTTTCACAGATGAGCTCAGTTTTTTATGTACTTATCTTAACCCATACCTGTTTTTACCTTCGACGACCCCGCGTTGTTGATGTTGTACCATGGAATGCTGCTGGAGTGACAGTTCTTAACCGTATATAACTCCGGTTCGTTCCGGTAACGTAAAATCGACTGCCGTACGAAAGCGGCGACCCCCCTTTTCTACGGCGACTCCCTATAGAAATGTCTGCTTCAAGGTTTCGTGGAACTTCTCAACTCTCTAATTGCCTTTTTTATGGCTTTGCAATGGTTGCTTTGAAAATAGGTCAAAAATGTGCTTTAACACTTTCCCTGTCCGCTGAGCCACATATGGCTCAGGAAAAGTGCGCCTGATAAGCACTGATACGTTCCACATGTGTTTCATGAACGTGCAGAAGCAAAAATGTCCCTCTACGCTCATGGACCATATGTGTTTCATGTTGAAATACCCTACATTACTAAAGCTATCCTATGACTACAAAAACACAAATTATTCAAAAAACCCTGTTGGACTTGTCGGTCAATTTTGCATTTTTGTATTCGGACAGGGGACGTGTTAAGTAGGAATTGGAGGGTTAAAATCACAAAAAAATTCCACGCTGAAATTTTCTACAGAATTCTCAGGGCAAACATATTTTTTGCAGTCGTTTTGTGCATGATATTTTCTATTTCGAACTGAGATCTACTAAAAAAGGTGCAAATGGAGAAAGTTGAAATGCTCATGAAGGCATTGGAGTGCAACCCTCTCACGAATGTTGGTCGCAAGCCTGGTAAACTAAGAGAAAAAGAAAGAGAAAGAGAGGCCAACGCTTGTAAGGGAAGCTGAAAGCGTCGAAAAGTGCAGAAACCAATTGAAGTGTATTGCCAAAAATCGCACAAGATGGCGCGTAGGCGTGCTTGATGCCCTATATCCCACGAGGGATTAAGGACCTGAAGAAGAATTACACATTCGTTTAAAATATTGAAACTTTTCTGTGGCTGTCCTCATAGCAGCATTCTGTTCGGTCTGAAGCTTTGTCCACTGCGAATCACTAGTACGAGGTGAACGAACGGATGCAGGGTAATTTAGCCCTTAACCGGTCAATTGGTTTAAATGTCACCAGTGATATTTCTTTGTCTGTGTTCCAAGTACTATCGCCTAGCGACTTGAGCACCTTAGTTGCAATTGCGGTTGTATGCGTCGAGAAGGAGGGCAAAGTGTCAAAGTGGCATACAATACTTTGGGACTGTTAACGATCGGAATTGGTGTGTCAACGACTTTCATCTTTAACTGCAGTTCGACCTCCTTCGTCCAGGTTGTAAAGAGGGTCGCCGTTGATTTGGTCTGGAAAGTGAGAAAGGCTGGCAAGATAAGTAAATGTTCGCTTTATAACACAAGTCATCATTGTCATTTCCGGACGCGATTATCGAACAATCGTCAGCATAGGAGATCACTGAAACTCCCTCTAGTGGTTGAGGGAACTTCGAGATATAAAAGTTGAAAAGACACCTCCCTGCGGCACACCTTCTTCATCCTCCTCTGTTTTGAGCTGTGGTCTCGAAAGATGACAGATGATTGCCACCCACATACAGATAGTTCTAGGACCACCTCTTCAGTTTCGGTGGCAGGACCGACTATTGGATTTCATATAGTAGCGTGGAGAGGCTGGCTGTATCGAAAACCTTCGACAGGTCCAACGCTGCTAGGACAGTCCTCTTGCAGGGAAAGTGTTGGTTAAGCTCGCGGTTAATCTGCGTGTTTTTGCCGGTGAATGCTGAGGTGGTACTGTGCACTGCGCGGAAGCCATGTTGATGTGTAGCTGGCGTCAAGTATTTCGTGAAGTGTGGGAGTAGAAGGACCTCAAGACTCTTCACTACTAGGAAAAGGGGAGTTATCGAGCGATAAGACACCCTTTGGTTGGCGGGTTCTCCAGGTTTCAATAGTGGGATCACTCTCGCTGGTTTCCACTTGTCAGGAATTGTGAGAGTGACCATAAACATGTTTAATACCCTTGCGATGGACCCTAGGTTTTTCAATATTAGCATGTTAAGTCCATCAGTGCCAATGGTTTATCACGATTTTGCTTTTTCAATAGCCATAGTAGACAGTGTTGGTTTTACTGGTGCGGTAGCATTTGGTCTGGAAAATCCCTATGCCATTCTCATACGTAAAACTGGCTGTCATGTGAATGCAAGTCGATTGTTATAAAGCCGCGGTAGTTTAAAGCAAGTCTATGACATCGTAAAGGGTGAGGAATCGTGGACCTAAGCATATGAGTCGGAAATAAGCCGGATGTTTGAACGTGTGACTTCTAATGAGTTTGAGTACTTCCTCGTGCTTTTTGTTCTATATTACCAATGGATGGACTACCTAGGTGAGTGACTCTTCGTATTGCAGGAGCTGCACATTCGCAGAAGAAGTATTCTGATGTTTCGGCATCCAGCTCGTAAAAACGGCATACGTTTGGTTCCATTAATTCTATGTAGTTTTCTGATTTCAGTTGGAGAAATACTTGGCTGCACTTGGTGTGTCCAACTGGTGTCGATTAGCACGACTGGCGCGCTTTGTTAAACTGGGTCAAAATCGCTTAAGCAGCCAATTAAGAAGAAGAAGAAGTATTCTGAAATGATAACGAAGAATACAATGTTCCGGTCGGTATCCAGTGAGAGTTCGTAAGTCCTTAATATCTAGGTTTAAGAGCCTATTTGACGATCCTGTAGAAGAAATTGTAAATTATTTTGTCTGCCTCTACCCTGGACTTTCTATCCAATGTGGAATGAATTCCCTGTTCTCACAGTCGTTGATAATTTCATTTATGTGAGCTTTGATAAGCTTGCATGGGGCCAACACTTTATATTTCTACTTGTATGTTATTCAATAGATTTTGAAAACCTGCCCAAAATGTGATCGAACGTTGTCTTGGTGGAAAATACACGTCTAGTACTATTATTGAGCCGGGTTTTCTGTGACACTCAGCGCAGACTTAATCTAGTTGTTATGCCCAATACCTTGCATCGCAAAAAAAACGTTTCCTATTCTCGCTTAGATCAGCATAAAGAAATGGCATTTGTCCCCTCTCAGCTTTCATTTTTGTGGTAGCACATTTCTTTACCTTACAATCATTCCCAAGGCATTCAAATAGTAGAAAATGGATAGCTGAGAAACATCCTATAAATCTTCCGGTTCTTGTTGGATTTAACATTGAAAATTCATGCAGTAATTTCACTCCAGCTGCATTTTAGAACTCTTTCATCCATCCACGCCGCTCTCATATTCTTTATATAATGGCCCTTCCCCGTCGTTGCAATAGCTACATTTCTCCACAGAAGTCCTCTTGAGCAATCAATCAGCAAAAGAAGCCAGTTTAAATTCAAAGCCACCAATTATTCAGATTTTTACTCCTCAGCGAGAAACTTTCCCACACATTTTACTCACACATAAAAGTGTAATTAGGAGTGAAACAAAAACTAAAAAAAATCCTCTGAAAGAAAAATAAAATGTTCAGCAGATTATTTAGGCAAGGGGTTAGTTTCCACCCCCACTAGAGCAGCAACATCATTTTAATTTCTCTAAGTACATATGAAGGGAATACCAGTGGGAAGATTTTCTTTGAGCAGGAGCAAGTGCAGGGCAATGAGCTGAAGGCCAGGTAGTCAAGTTGATTACATGCTTGGGTTCAATAAAATTTTACCCCCACTACTGCACAAGAAAGAGTTGAGCATTCCTGCTTACTTGAGCTATTAATGCCAACGAACATTAATTACCAATTTTATTGCATGGGAATGTGGCATTGGATTCGTTAGTAAGTGGCGTGATTGCTATGTACTTGTTGAATCTTGGAGGAGAGAATTTTCGAAGGGATGTTTGACGAATGCATGTTTGTAGGCAATTTAGTGGTTCATTTTAAGCAATCCGAAATGGTTTAATGACTGTGTAAAACAAATTTAAAGTATGCGCTGCTTAGAGTTGTATTTTAAAAGAAAAATAGAGGGGAAAGTCTTGCCGTGGATTCCCAATAAGGCGGAATTATTTTCATGTTTTAGAACAACATCAACCCTCATTTGTGCTCAAATCCACATAATTTATGTGAGAATATCGATTTCTAATGCACCTAAAATATAACAACGCATTCAACGGTAGAAAAGTTCCCCTTTTCAATTTTAAAATGCACTTTAAACAAATCAAATCAGGTTTTCCATTCAAACGTAACGGCACAAAACAAGTGTCTCAACATATTTCCCCAAAAAGTAAAAATCTCATGAAGCAACTTTTCCTTGCACACACATCCTCACATCTCCCTTTCCACACAAATCACTACAAAAAAGCAACAACAACAACCAAATCCAAGCTGCCTAAACAACACTAGCACTTTAACACCCCAAATCGATTTGTTTGTGTCTGAGATGCTGGGGGCGTTTGTTAGTCAAGGCTTGGAGGTCCCCCTACAATTGTCACATCAGCGACTTTTTAATCTCGCGGGAGTCACATTTGTGTGAGTGCTCAAATTTGTGGTGTTTACCCTCTCACTTTATTCGTGTTTCGAATTCAATCCCTTTGCAACATATTTTCGAAATGTTTTGGGCGCGTCATTATAAAATGCACTTTTAATGCGTTGAGTTGAGAAGTTGAGTTTTTAATCCTTATCTTTCTCGCCGCATACAATTTATGTTCACATTAATTCAAGCGTAAATGAGCATTGTAATGATGTGTGTAGCGTGATAAAAATCCGAATAGGAATACTTGAGCCAAGCAGTGTGGGTCCCGCACTTGCCACTTACATATGTATGCGCCAACTACCTTTCCTCATATGTGTAAATATATTTTTCGAAAAGTTGGAAATACTTGCCTTTGTTTTTGAAGCATTTCCATATTTAAATTCTATTGCTATCAATCGTGTGGCAGAGTCTATCAAATGAAATAGATTCCCTTCGTTGTACATGCATTCAAAGGCAAGAAATTGAAAGGCAGTGGTGTGATGTTAATATTTCTGATATTTATATCATTTGTCACTATAAAGGGTAGGCCATTCTACTTACATCACAACTTCATCTAACACTGAGGGTTATTTCGTGCTACTTCCAAACTATTATAAAGCCAGTTCTGTTGTAATTCGCTGGAGAAGGACGACGACAGTTAAGAAACTAGGAAGAGTCCAAATTCCTGTTCTCATTGGAACTAGTGAGACATTTCGAATTCTTCCTGCTCTAGCGCTCGATGCAATGCGATTCGCTAGAGAGGACGACGTGGGTAGAGAAGCCAAACCACTAGGTAAGTAGGTAGGTGAAATGGTTGAACTGCCTGTCTGGCACTCCTCAAGTAGCACTGAAGCACCGTTTTGATACCATTATGTGACCTCCAACAGGCAGATATCTACAGCCAGCCACAGCTGTTGATATAATGGAGGAGACTGATGGGATTTAGGTTGGCGCACTGCCCCAGGCTGTCGAAGAAAGGAGCACCCAGTGACCTTAATCGTCTAGCTGTCAAACCCGGACATTTACAGAGAAAGTGCTCAATAATCTCCTTCTCTGAAAGGTATCCATAGCTTCTGCAATGGGGGTTAAAAGGTAACCCTAGCTTGACCGCGTGTGTGACGATCGTGACCGATAAACACAGCTATGAGTTGGGAAATTGAATGGCGAGGAGTCCAAAGGACTTTCTGAGGCATTCGTATATTGTACGGGGGTCAAAGGGTTTTCGAGATGGCACATGAAGAAATGGAGCTCCATGCTTTTGCGCTTTCCTGAGAACCATTACTACTCTATACTACTTCTACGAGGGTGTTTCAATAAGTATCCGTGTTTGATGATTCGGTAATTCGCTTTTTCTTTTTAGATGGGAAAACTGTGAGGTGATAAAAGCAAAGTTGGATGTTGTCTATGGGGACGCTGTGCCATCTATGACCACAGTTATATATTGGTTAAACAAATTTAAATGTGAACGAATGAATTTTGATGAGGAGCGACCAGGACGCCCGACAGGCGTGGGTACCGAGGAAATCATTCAAAATGTCCACGACATGATTGTCGCTGACCGACGAATGAAAGTGTGCGAAGTACCAAAGGTCATAGGTGTGTCGACCGGAACGGCAATGAATATTTTACATGATAAGTTGGCGATGAAAAAATTGTCAGCCCGATGGGTGCCGCGATTGCTCACGGTGGACAACAAGCGGATGTGGCAGTTAACTTCGAAGAAGTGTTTGTAGCGATTTAAGTGAGATCAGAAGTAATATTTGCGTCGAGTTGTCACCGTTGATGAAATTTGGATTCATCATTACACACCTGAAACTAAGCAACAGTCAAAACAATGAATTTATTCTGGTGCATCTGATCCAAAAAAAGCGAAGACAGTCCCATCGGCCGGAAAGGTCATTACGACGTTTTTTTGGGATGCGAACGGCGTCATCCTCATGCATTTTTTAGAAACAGGAAGAACGATTACTCTAAAATACTACAGTGAGTTACTGTACCCTCCTCCATTTGGCGAAAAAGAAGGTGCTGTTTCACCATGATAACGCACCAACACATTCATCCGGAGTTCTCGCCGCCAAACTGCATGAATAGCGTTATGAATCTTTGCTGCACCCTCCGTATTCACTTTTTCTTTTTCCATAACATGAAGACATGACTCTCGGGGGAAAAAAATTAGTTAAAACGAGGAAGTCGTCGCCGACACAGTGACATATTTTGGAGAGTTCGACAAATCCTAGTTTTTGGAGGGGTTAAAAAATGGCCGAAGCGTTGGGAGAAGTGAATCTTTCTAAAAAGGAACTATGTTCAAAAATAAAAATTGTTTATCAAAAAATGGTGCACTCATTTGTAACACGGGTACTTATTAAACCCCTCTCGTATATACCACAATGTGGGTAGATTTAATACTAATGGTGCTCACACTCACCAACGCAAACGTACACCCGTATCAGCTGACATGTTGAAACTAATGAGAGCCCCATGTAAATGAATTCTCACCACCGTTACGTTTCGAAGCATCGTACATCGTTGTTTCATCGTGTCAGCTGATGCTGGCGTACGGGCGTACATTTACGTTGGTGAGTGTGAGCAACATAAGCCTTCTGAATCTGAAGTTAAAATATCTCATTTGACTAAACACCCTCTAAGAAAGTAGATTTTCTACGTTGTGCTCCTTGTGTGCATTTGTATATTGACTTCACTTGACATTTTCAAATAGGCACTCTACTTCATTTTGTGGGTCATGCATACTTAGACTCACATACATATATACACACAGTCTTCGAGCCTTTGGGGCATATCATGCATCTATACTGCAAGTGATTTCGAAGCAAAGTGATTTGGTTGCAGAGGAGACGAAGATGCACTTGAATGAAATGTGTTTTATGCTCGATAACAGATGTTGCATATCAGTCACGCACGAATTGAGTGACAAACTTGCCATGAGCAGCACTTAAATAGTGAATTTGTATCTAAGTAAAGCATACTTATATTCATCTGCATATTAAAGTACCGTCATATGTATAGACTTACATAAAAATTTATGTGTTAGATAAATATTCTCATACGGACTTTAAGGTTTTTTTTAGTTCAAAGCTGTATGTATGGTAAAGGTCATTTAGTGTGAAATGTCGGATTTAATGTTCCGCAATAAAGAGTAGTGCAGCATGAATAAATATTTATTAAAAAAATATCCTCATTTTTAATGGTCTAAT
The DNA here is from genome assembly GCF_028408465.1 of Anastrepha ludens. Lineage (NCBI taxonomy): Eukaryota > Metazoa > Arthropoda > Insecta > Diptera > Tephritidae > Anastrepha > Anastrepha ludens. The sequence goes on from NC_071500.1 coordinate 90,738,453, forward strand.
AGGCAAAATATTCAAATTATGCAGAAAACTTTTAATACAATATATTCAATAGAAATCCTTCAATTTCGAAAGTAATGATTACTGTTAGTCTGCAGAAACTCTTGCCAGGTGGTAATTTGTTGGCGATAAGTAAAATCTCATACTTAAGTTCCGCTAAATTTTTAACAGTCATTTGAAAGACCGGTGGTCTTTCTCTGCTTACCCAAATAGTGAAGGCACTTGAGATCCCCCTGCTCCCACTCTTCACAAAATACTTGACGTGTATGCCATTTTTACGAGCTGGATGATGAAAAATCAGAATACATCCCCTGCGAATGCGCAACTCTAGCAATGCGGAGACTCACTCACCTAGCCCGAGGAAGTACTCAAACTCATTAGAAATCACACGCTCAAACATCCGGCTTATTTCCGACTCATATGCTTAGGTCTACGATTCGTCACCCGTTACGATATCATTTACGTGCTTTGAACTACCGCGGCTTTACAACAATCGACTTGAATTCACATGACAGCCAGTCTTACGTACCAGAATGACATAGGAATTTTCCAGACCAAGTGCTACCGCCCCAGTAAAACCAACACTGTCTACTATGGTCATCGAAAAAGCAAAATCATCCAAAACCATTGGCACTGATGGACTTAACATACTGATATTGAAAACCCTAGGGTTCATCTCAAGGGTAGTCAACATGTTTATGATCACTCTCTTAATTCCTGACAAGTGGAAAGCAGCGAGAGTGATCCCACTACTTAAACCTGGAGAACCCGCCAACCAAAGGGTGTCTTATCGCCCGATAACTCTCCTTTCTATAGTAGTGAAGAGTATTGAGGCACTCCTACTACCACTGTACACGAAACATCTGACTACAGTCGCACATCAGCATGGACTCCGCGGAGTATACAGTACCACCACTGCATTCAACGCAATAAACACCCAAATAGGCCACGGGCTCAACAAAATCCGCCCGCAAACCTCAAACTGCCAAACTGAGGACTGTTCTAGTAGCGTTGGTTCTGAAGAAGGCTTTCGACACAGTCAACCATTCCACGCCACCAGATGATATTCTATAGTCGACACAAAGATCAAAACTCAAAAACAGAGTAGAATAAAGCTAAATGTATCGCGGGATACATTCACCCTTTCTTTTGAACTTCTACATCTCGAAGCTGCCCGAATTATCTGAGGAAGTTTCACTACTGATTTTCTATGCTGACGACGGGCAATGATATCGATGGCAATTGCCACTATCGTTCAAAACAGCAATGAGGTACTCAAATCGGCTACCGTCAGCAACCTCCGTAAATGCATGAGACATATTTATACAGCTACAACAACAACCTGAACCTCATCTCTCATTTGTCGTCACTGGAATAGCTCCATGCATCAAGACTGCTCCTAATACTTCTCCTTAGGGCTGGCATTAAACCTATCCCTGAACCCGAAATTTATTTCTGCTGCATTCATCAAAGACGACTCCATCCACAGTCCACTTCGGTTAGATGCAATCAGTGCAAAGTGCAGTGCACCTTAATACCTGCTCAGAACTTTAGACACCATGGGAGTGGTCTACACGGTTTGTGGCCACATTTCGCTCCTACCATCAGACGTACTTTGTCTCCGCAGCCTAGGCTCTCCAGAGCAACATCACTCTCCCCCCTGCGATAATCTGGAATGCACATCAATAGAGATTGGACAGGTGACTTCGTTGTTCTGCACCCGCAATCGTCCAGGGTGGCGCAGCCGCCTACCGCCCTCATACTACAAAACAACAGTAATATGCACACAAGGACCAACGCAGATAGTCCCACGCGTACCTCACCCTCCGAATTGCGACCCTCATTCCAAGATTAAAGATGCCATTATCGAACAATTCTCAGCATAGGAGACCAGTGAGACAACCCTCTGATAGTTGGGGGAGCTTCAATATGTAGAAATTTAAAAGAAATTGTTTTGAATTTTGATCTCGAAAAAAGGCTTACGAATGCCTACCTCTCAAATAGCTCGCGGACCACCTTTTCAGTCTCGGCGGGAAGGTCGACTGTAGCTTTCATCAGGTCCAGCGCTACTAGGACACTACAGCACTAATAGGGCAGTCCTTTCGCATGAGTGATTTCTGTTAAGCCCGCGGTTTATCTAGGTGGGTATGGCGGTAAGTGCTGTGGTGATGCAGTGCACTCTGCGGAATCTAGGCTAATGTGTGACTGCAGTCAGATGTTTCGTGTACAGAGGGAGTAGGCCTCAATAGTCTTCACGAGCGAGATAATGGTGGTGGCCTAGCGTTTGCTAATCGCATTTAATTTGCTCTTTCAATGGAATCTCATATATTTTTCCAGTACTGAGATGTTGACCAATTTCCACAATTTGAATTAACCTTGGCTTGTTTGGTGATAATTCATACATCACGTGTTACATTATTATTTTAGACACAATAAATTTTGCCACAAAGCGTTTTCTAAGAAATTACCGGTTTCAAGCATAGAAGGACGTGATTTTGAATGCAAGTAGCTAAATTTGTAAGACCATAAGAAGACTATTTCCTTTTTTTTTCTTGCCGGCCTCCCGTCAAGTAGCTGGCCTAATCAATATATACGCTTCCTAACAATTGCTTGACATTTATTGTCTACGAACACGCCGTCTTGCTTTGGAAATATTTTACCAAAAACATTTGTAAACAAGACTTAAGACATCTACATTGTTTGGCGTACGACACACTGATAAACTTTGGTACATACCGTCAATGGCAATAACAGACGCGATACGTAGATCTGCCTCCTTACAAACAATATCACCGCCTCACTGCATGAAAAGAAGAACAGGACACGCACGGATGTTGTCAGTAGGCGAAGACAATGCAAAGCGTTGAGGCGCAATTCAATTCAATTGAATAGGATGTGTTGAAGCAAAAGAGGATAAAAGGAAGGAGCAGAAAAGTGGCAGTATAAATTATAGTAGTCTACAGTACAAATGATTGCAGTCACATACGCACTTACATACATAGAAAACATAGATTTTATTGTAAGTAAGCTGAAAAGTAGACTGAGACGTCATGTTGCCCGAGGTGTTGTTAGTGCCACCAGCTTATTAGGCGGCAACACACGCGCACACAAAATACACCACAATGCCACAGCGGCTATATGGGAGGAGTGTAGGAGAGACTACCAATGAAATATGATGACACTGTAGGATTTGTTGGCTGACGAGTAGGGATTAAATGTTTAAATGTTCATGTTGTCAGGATATTCAGCAGAGGATTTGGACTTTTTATGATTCTCATTTTATTTTTATCTTTTTTTCGAAATGCAGATAGACCATAGGTGTCGTGCATTATCAACGCTGTAAACGGAGAGGATGATAGTTTTAATTTTTTTTTTATTGAAATGCCGATAGCTAAATTGGTTTCTACAGTGTAACGGAATGGAAAATTCCGACACAAAAATAGAACCTAACTCAATTTAATTGGATTACTGCAGATATAAAGATATATATGTTTGGAAGCTTTAAGCTCTGGAGCATACAAAAGCTCACTTTATAAATATGTAATAAAATAATTATTCTAAACTAGTTGTGGCTATGAGTTAATGCAGATATAGCGATATATCCATTAGAAAGTTTAAAGCTCTGAAGCGAGAAAAAGGCCACTTTATAAGTATAAGACAAGAATACTTTCTCAAAATTGATTGCAGCTCTGAACTACTTCAGATAGAGCGATTACGGTATTTGGAAGCTTTAAGCTCTTGGGCATACAAAAGCTCATTTTTTTAATATGTGATTCAAAACTATGTCTAAACTAGTTGTAGATATGATTTACTGCAGATACAGCGGTATATTTATCAGAAGCCTTAAAGCTCTTCAGCACAGAAAAGCGCACTTTTTAAGTATGAGACAAGAAAACTATGTCAAAATTTATTATAGCTATGAACTACTGCAAATACAGCGATATCTATGGTTGGAACCTTTAAGCTCTCAAGCATGAAAAAGCTCACTTTGTAAATATTGGATAAAAAAAGACTTTATAAAGACTTTATTTATGTCTAAACTTGTTGTAGCTCTGAGTTAGAGCAGATACAGGAATCTACTTATCAGAAAGCTGAAAGCTCTTGAGCACGGAAAATCTCACTTTATAGGTATGAAACAAGACAACTATCTCACTTTATAGGTATGAAACAAGATTACTACCATGTAGATAAAGTGACATCTTTAAAGCTTAAAGCTCGTTAGCACGAAAGAGCTGTCTTTATAAATACGGAATTAAAATCGTGTGTCAGAACTATTAGTACATAACTTTAATAGTACAGCAATAACTGCTTATTGAAGCTTAAAGCTCTGGACCGCGGAAAAGCTCACCTTATAAGTAGAAAAAAAGCTGCCTCAAAATTTATTCTAACTCTGAATTACTGCAGATACCGCAGCAACTTTATCTGGAAGCTTAAAGCTCTTGATCATGCAAATCTCACTTTATAAGTATGAAACACGAAAGGTAAATGATTGTAGCTCTGAATTACTGGAGATGAAGCGATAACTAGGTTTGAAAGCTTAAAGCTCTTAAGCATGCAAAAGCTTACTTCATATATATGAGATTATTAAACTATGTCAGTACTGCTTAGAACTCTGAACTACTTCATGTACGAAGACATATTTTTCAGGGAGCTTAATGCCTTAGAGCTTGGAAAAGCTCACTTTATAAGCAACATATTAAAAACCCCATCTTTTTAAGGAGAAAATCATTAAAATCTTTGTTTTTTTATGGCATAAATACAAGTCCGAAATATACAAGATTGAGCTAAAATAGAAACGGATAACTTGTTGTTCTGATAACTTCGAGTTTACTTATTCAAAATAGCCTCCTCTGGCCTCAATACACTGTTTTGCGCGATCTAAAAGCTTTTCGAAAAAGTGTTTCAGGTCATTGACCGGAATGTCAAGATGTCGGTACAAGCCTTTTGGATGGCCTCTACGGACGCAAAAGACTTTCTTTCATAGCCAAATGTAATTTTCAAAATAGGTAGAAGTCGCAGGGAGCCAATAAGCGTCAGCTTCCGCCTTCGCCGTATTCAGGGCGAATTCGACGAATGCTATGCAACAAAGGCTTCAAAACGCCAAGATAGAAAATTACATTGACGGTTTGGCCCAGTGGCACGAACTCCTTCTGGACAATTCCCTTGGAATCGTAAAAAGAAATGAGCATCGACTTGATTTTAAACTTCTCCAAGCGCAATTTTTTGGGTGGTGGCTCGTCTGGGGCCTTGATTTCGACACTTTGACGCTTGGTTTCAGGTTCACGTTGGAAACACCACGTTTTATCACCAGTTCCAATATTGTAAAGGAAGTTCTCATCTTTTCTCGCCTCTTCAAGGAAGTCTTTCGAATGTTGAATTCTTAGCAATTTCTTAGCACCTTTCGTAAACCCAAATTATCAGTTAAAATGCGATAAATCGAAATATTGGAAAAAATTGGAAATATTCATATTTATGAATTTACGAACAATTTGAAAATAAATGATTTAATCTAATGTTTTAAGCATAAAAATAACTTATACCAAAAAATATCTACATCTCCTACCTATTTTTGTTACAAATTCATGCACTTAGCCCCACTGTCCCGCAATCATAGCCCTGTAAGCCTTGCAATTAAACAAGAAATTTTCTTGTCACCCCAAACCACTCACTCTGCACGCTAAATAACCAACCGGCTTACTTACTTACTTTATGATCTTCACTACCTTCGCGCTGAGTCAATTTCAATGCGTGCAGAGCACACAATTATGCTTAACTGACTGTAAATGCCCAAGGGCAACGAAAAGGCCTGCCAATGTCAACAACAATAGCCGCAGCAGCAGCAGCCTTCCTTTCAATTCGCATTTTGCGCATACAAATCTGTACTGCTATTGAGCTCCCCCCCATTCCCCTCTAGCTATTACTGCTCTTGGCCGATGTGATCCTTCTTTGTCGGCATTGTTTGCTATTTCTCACACTAACTGATCCCTTGATTATGTCTGTATTCACTCGTTAGCAGTTTTCAGTGTTCAGTTGCTAAAAATAATGGCATTGAGGCGGCGACCGAGCTATTATTATTTCGTATTTTTCCAAGGATAACACGCAATGAAAAGGTTGAACCAAAGGTACACAAATCGCTTTGTCATCTTCTCTTTTTCTCTGTGTTTTTTGTAATGTGTAGAAATTTTGTTTGAATAGAAAAAAATTAATATAATAATCTTTTAAATTGCTAAAATTACTGTTGCTGTGGATCTTTTCAGCCAAGCTAAGAGCACAACAATAATGGCTTTCAGAAAATTGGAAAATGAGATCCTGTCGCTTATGTGATTAAATGTTTTGTACACTTTCCGATTTTGTTTCCAATTCATTTGCTGAAATGCGTTTAAGTTTTTTTTTTCTTTCTTTTGTTGGCAGGGAATATAGTAATTTCTAGTGCCTCACTTTGGGTTGTTGTTGTTTGAAATTCAATTCAGTTCTTTGCTTTGTCTTCGCGCCCGCATGGTTGGCCAGAATTACGTGGTTGTACTTGGTGGTTGTTATCACCACAGCCACTGATTTGCCATTGGTTGCCGGCTTGTTGGCAGTTGACTGTTGGCTGTTGCGGCGACAGGCCGAAGGTGGTGGGTCCCTTTCCCTGCGCCATGACATGTTGATCCTTGTTTTATGTGCTGGCACACGTGTGCTTGGGCTTGTTTGCTCAACATACCAACAAGCATAATTGTTACATAAAATGGATTATTATATATAGACATTTTTTTATAGAAGGCACATTATTTTTTTTTCTAATTTTCTGTTTTTTTTTACTGTATCAAAAAAAAAATTTGAAAATGGCTTTCTATGCAATTATCCTTGAAAATTTATACATTGAAATATCTGTATTTACTACATTTCATTTCAATTTTGGCAGGTATTGTAACTGGCTTGACAGAGTATCCTCTGTCGTGACGATACATGATTTCATTGCGATAGGCCAAGTGGAATTAAAAGGGTCCTCGGGGCATAGAAATATTGGTTTGGGGATGATTACGAGAAAAGTTGATTCAGTGAAAGTTAAATATATACAAGGTGTGACCTGTAAATAAAGATATCGCTGCAATAAAGCATTGTATTTTCACTTACTATGTGGTACAAAATTAATCATCCTATTTGAAAATTTACGATTTTTGCAGTATACAGACATATAGATTTCATTACTGAAAATAATTTTTTTTTAAACCACAAATTCTATAATTTTTCTAATATTTTCTCTTTTTTCTATAATTTTTGCATATTTTTAATTTTCTATAATTTTTCGATACTTTTTATTCATTGAGTCCCTTATTTTTGCTTCTGTTAGTTAATATAATATTTTAAAACTTAAAAAACTTTGACAATAATTCAATTTTTCAAGGCCCTAAAAAACTTAGAACCTGGACCCATCAGATAGCAGTCACAGGAGAGGTCCATCCCAGAGTCCCGAGAACCCCATATTTTTTAAGTCGGTATTTTCGGGGTTTGTACTTTCTTACCAAGCACATGAAATGAGGATAGAAAAATCCCACTTATGGCAAAAAAAAACTTTGGCTTTAACTCTTCAGTGATTATAAATGTTTGAACCCTTTTATATTTGTTTATTTTTAATAAAAAAAAAAACAATAGGTACACACACCCTTGAACTTATTAAAAAGGGAAGGTCTTAAGCCTAAAAACCTGTTGATGTAGTATCACTTCCTGGTTGTGTTGTTATATTATATTCTCTTGCAAACATAGACAGGTCACAATATACTGAGTACCAAGGCACAAGAGAAAAGAGTGAAATGGCAGTGTTGACGAGCTTGCTGAAGCAGGCACTCGCTTGCCTAGAATAAGTACATCAAACTTGAATCCCTCACTCTCAGTTTTGAAGACGAAACTAAACGAAGACCTAACTCTGAAAGCACAGTTTATATGGGAAGCTTCGACCTCCCACAAGGTTGCCAATATAATGCTACGAGCTTGCAACACGAAAACAACCAACTTTATTCTATCACTCACATGGAAAAAATATAAAATATTAGTCGAAGTACAGACGGGACATTGTCTCACTCCGTATCAAACAGATAAAATGAGATTGGGCCAGAACGGCACGTGTAACTTATGCGAAGGAGAAAGGGGTACGTTAGAACACTTTCCATACTAATGTCCTACTGAAGTAGAACTCGTTACAACTGCCTGAGATCGGTGTACTTCTTATCTCTGAAGGATATTGCTGACTAAAGTTTAAACTGTTTATTAAAACTTGCCAAGACATGCATCGCGAACTATGTCTCATACGTCCCTAACGATACTAGTGACACTACGAACCCTTGTGGTCTATGAGAGATATATTCAAAACAGCCTGATATGCCTAAAATAACATAAAACAAACATTAAAATAATTGAAAATTCAAGCTTTGTGCGAGAATTACAAATTTTATTAAACATTTTCACTGAGACTTTTACAGGGTCCGGCACTCGAAGTGTAACGTATTAAAAAGGTCATACATTTAGTTTGGAAAATTCTGTTATTTAAATCAAAGTAAAAAATGTATATTATGAAAATAATACAAAATTAAGAATCAATTTAACTTTGCTCGATATGACCACTTTTTGCCTTGACTATGTCCTTGAGACGGTCCAAAAACGAATCGCAAGCTGCCCGAATGTGAGTTGCAGGTATTTTGGCCCACTCGCGGACACGCGGCTTTTTTCGGCGCCTCGAGACTGGTGAATTTTTTGTGTTCGGTCCTTGCTCTCCAAAATGGTCCGAAGAGATTAATTCATCGGATTCGCGTCTGGTAAATTTGAGAGCTATTGTGACGTTTTGAAGTTCGGAACGTTGTTTTTTAGCCGTTCTTGGTTCACTGGGGCTTTGTGAGATGGTGCCGAGTGCTGTTGACACGACCATGGTCTGCCACCGAAATGTTTGTCTACCGACGACTTCAAAGTAGCCACCAGAATACTTTTCCGATAATATTTCGCAGCTCGATCAATGAAAACGATTGGTGAGCGCCCATCTGCGGTTACAGCAACCCAAACTATTACCTTATGAAGTGCTCAATTTGAAAAATTTTCTCGTTAAAAAACACAATGTTCAGAAATTGATCGCTTTCGGCCAAGCGAAGCAACGCCTTGGCTAACTCAAGTCTGACTTGTTGCTGCTTTGGTGTGAGATCGTGTGTCTTTTGGATCTTGTAAGACTTGATTTTGAGATTTGATTGGATTTTTCAGTATGCGGTGGTTGCTACGATCAGATATTTTCAGTTCCTTCGCCATTTCGTCGGGGATTTTGCTCTTCACTTTTTGTACCATTGACGGTGCAATCTTTTGTTGACCACCTCCATGACGTGTCGTGATGCTAGCTGTATCATTGTAACGAGTAATGGTGCGATAAATAAAAACTTTATTTACTTTAAGATGCTCGAGCTCGCGAACAATCGCTGGTTGTGATTTTCACACTATTGCGTTTGAAATCCATTACTGATTTTCTTATCGCGTTTACTCTCGGCAAAATGCCTCCGCGCGCTTGTAATCAATACTCTGGGTTGTCATTTAGCTAACTAATAGATAGGTGATGCTCGTGCATTAATTTCCTTCAAAATGTTGGCCACAACTGTGCCGTAATTCGGCCACCCGTAAACATCAATTTTGAACGACTCGCTGGGGGATTCTGGTTTGTATCTTGTGAATAACTTTAGTAATTTTGGCTTTTAATGCCTCAATCGAAGCTGATTTATCCACAACGCATTTAAACTTCACATAACCTCACAAATAAAAGTCCAAAGATGTGATATCACACGAGCTTTTTGGCCAATCAACTAGTCCGAGGCGTGATATAAATTGCTCACCGAAACGACGACGCAGTAAATTCATTGTTTCATGGGCTGTATGCCAAGTATCGCCGTCTTGTTGGAACCAAATGTTGTGGAGTTTACGGACTTCAATTTCTAACATCAAAAAGTCGTTTATCAAAGCGCGATAGGGTGCGCTATTCACTGTTACATTGGCGCCAGCCTCGTTTTCAAACATTATGGTCCAATGATTCATCCAGCTCATAGGCCGCACCGAACGGTTGTTTTCAATAGATGTAATGGTTGTTCTCAAATGGCTTCGTGTGGCTTTATCGCACCATTGCTCTTCAGTCCAAGCCGGCAATTTTCCTTATTAACGTAACCATTAAGCCAAAAATGGGCCTCAACGCTAATCTCCATAAGTAAGCCTGAGTGCACGATGAACACTTTTCAGAGAGCTTCGATTTTCGTAATACATTTGTACGATTTTTTAAACGTTGTTGAGGCGCAAGTCTTTCCATCATGAAATGTGAATGAATACTGGAAAAGGTTATGAATGTAGTTTGACAGTAGTCACGCGTGATCTGTCAAAAAAAGCTCCTGTTAGAAAAAATACCTCCAACCTGATCACCTTTTATAAAAAATATCAAAATATGTAATTCAAGATTCAAGTTTTATCCGAGAATTACAAATTGTATTCAAAATTTCAAGATTTCCACACTAGAAAGGAAAAAATGGAAAACGCAGTTTTATAGCTCATTAATTCTTAGTTTAATAAAATTTACGTTAAAGTAGCTCAAAATTCTTATTGATTTTTTGTAATTTTTACTAATAAGGATGTTGTATATTTTCTTCATATTTTCTTCATAAAACTTTATAACGATTGCACGAAATTTTTTTTAATTTTTTTGGTTCCGAAACTCATGAATTTGTATGATGCCTAGAGGATTCAAAATTTTCAAGAAATTGTTCTTCTGAAAAATTCACTACATATTCACTCAAAGAAAATTTGCATTAAAAGTACGTAAAGGAGTGCAGAATTTAAAATATTATAACAAATGTACCCCAGTTCCCCTTAAGATATGCAACACTTTTTCGTATTGCCTCTATAAGCATTAACGTTGTGTTGAAGTTCAGTTGGAGGGCTACACAATGCTGCAAGGCAGAGGTATATAAAATCATTGTAAATAATATAAAATAGTTTAAATTTTGTAAGATGAAATTTATATTTATTTATTTAAAAATGGAATCCGTATGAACGTTTATAATTCGGAATCGAATAGGCATAAAAAAGAAGAAGAAGAAGTGTTCATCCTCTTTGGGAAATAACATCAACAAAAATTTAGTAACTCATGAAGAGTTACTGGAAGGTCTTTTATATATGTATTTATATAATTTCCATTATCCGGATCTCGACAACTGGGAAATACTAGTACAGCATATTTCTTTTAAGATATTTTTTTTTGTCAGTAATTTCTCACACATAGCCGTTATATAAAAAAATCGACCATCAAAATATTTCAAAGTAAAAAAGCTGTGTTTTTTGTATCAAGATTTTATACATACGTAACTACACAAATATACATATATCCTATATATGATCTATTTGCAATATCAGTACTTCATTTCAGCTCACTTTTGGTAAAAAAAATTCAGTGAAACAGTTTTTTTTCGTAAAATAAATAAATATACCTATCGTACCTGTTTTGATTAGCGAGCAGTCAACATTGTAAAAAAAAACTCCAGCACATGACGAGTAGTACCGAAGAAGGGTGGCTATTTGTTTAGGCTTGTTTACGTCTGATTCACAGTGAAAGGCAAATAGTTAAATATTTCGACACTATGTAAATATTGCACTGGTATGAGTATTACCATATAACCAGAGAATAGGCAATGAGTCAGATATTGAGGTATTTCATAAACTGTTTTTTCTACATTTATTTATTGATTTTTATTTTTTGTTAATACTTTGCAAATGTTGACTCCTGTCTACAGCAAATAGAAATTATTCTCATTTTCGTTCTTTTTTTTTTTTTGTTTTATGTATCATACTTGTAAGAATGTGTGGTCCTCTTGCGGAGCAATCAAGTTTGGGTACCAAGTCATAAGTATGCAAGAAGGTTTCTAGGTGTAAGGAATATTGAAGTAAAGAAAATAAAAAATAAAAATAAACATTTTCAGGATATGCTGCCGCACACATTACTGTGAGATTTAGCGTTGTTGTCAGAAAAATAGAATTTGCGTGCTAATGCATAAATGACAGTTATTTACTTACAAATGTTGCTTACCTCATTTCGGAGAGAAAAAATCATAAAAAACCGATATCGAATAAAATAAACATATTGAAACTAATTCAGATAAACTTTAAAAGAAAAGATTTCACTTTCTTTAGATCGCTGGCCATTTGGATTACACAGCCTGATACAAATTTTGAGCCTGAATCAGATTAGGCTTTTTCAAAGGTTCCTAGTCTTTTTTTAAATTTCATATAAAATATCTCAGAGAAATAAAAGAATTTCCTTACATTTAAAAATCAGCTTAAAAGACTAAAAAATGCACTATAACGACCTTTTAAAATACGTATCTCATGAGGAAACATAACCTCAAATATAGGCAATAATTGAATGCTTTTCAATTTAAGTCGGAGCGTGCTGAAACTATTCTGCGGTGAGATTCGGCCTCAGCACATGAAGAATCTTGGAAAAAAATTAGTTGTTGTTGTGCAGTATAAATATCTCCCACACATATACTAGGAATGCTGCTGAAGATACAGTCCTCAGCCGGATATAAATCCGGGTCGATCCAGTTGCGTAGAACCGACTATAGTGACATCGAAAAAAAAGAAATTTTGTCTAGATATTTTTTCTATCAAATTTTTTTACCCAGGGTTTTTGTTCTATGGGATATATTCTTACGCATAATTATAAAGATTTAATAACGTGACAGACGCCTTCGTTAGAAGCAATAAATTTACATTAGCCAACGGCAATCAGCCTAAAATCTGCTCTACGGTGTCTTTGTGCCGAAATTTAAATGATCAAAACCCATGAGCGGATATCCCACAGTCTTTCAAGCTAAGATCCAGAGCTTCGAAGAGGCACTACATTGAAGCGAAGAGGCACTACATTGAAGCACATCTGCATTTTATCAGTCAGCCAGACTGCCTTATATGCACTGCAATCCCACATAATAAAATATAAACTCGAAATGAAGAATACTGCACTGTCTTCAATATCACGGAAGAAAGTAAAACCGCCTTATCGGGCTGGACAGGAAGGTTATCACTGCAACGAAGAGGCAGACTGCCTAGCGAAATTAGGCACTAAGCAAAAACTGCATGAACCAGAAGCCTATAGCAAGCTTACCAAATCCCACATAAAGGAGGTTAACAGCGTCTGAGAAGTCACGCAATTCAAAGAACTTCAGATGGAAATTCCAGAACAGAGGCAGGCAATAGAATGTATTCTTCCCTTTAGAAAACCATCAAACAGACTCCTACCACCTCCGCGAAGGTAGGCAGCTTGTTGTGGTGCGGGGGCTTAGTCGAATCATTAATCAGACCTTATCAAAAGATGGTAGTGTGCCCGCTTACGTACACTCCAGTATCGAGCGAGTGCACTCCATTCCTATGGTTCGAGCTGCCTTTTTGAACGATGACCAAGTTCTACCAATCGGAGGAGCAAACCTCTTGAATAATCCCTGGGTTGGAACAAGGTGCACTACTACCCGTGCCCAGTTTCAGCCTGGCTGGGGACCCAGATTTAAAAATAGCCCAGTCGCGGACGGAGTGCTCCGGATACCTTTCAACTCCAAATTCTATCAAGACTTATCTGTGCGCACGGACCTCTCTGCAGGTGAACCTCCTTTGTCCGACACTCGTGGGACCAAAAATGAACGGAATTTTCAAAAAAGAAAAATACGAAGGAGGTCCGCGATCAGATCGTCAGTGACCGGAGGAGGATATTCAGCGACAGGGCTGGTCCTAGTACGAGTGTTGCAGGAGGCAGTAGGAGCTCAGAGAAAATCGGCCTCCAATCGTTTTACGGCGGGGGTTGTGAGGTTGACCCCGCCTAGGGAAAACAGGTCCCATTCCACACCAACACTAGTCAGAGGGCAAAGGATGGCACTTGCTTTATGATTTAAACGGCATGTGGTCATTGAAAGGTCAGGCAGCTCAAAGCAGGTTGCAAATACAGGGGTGCCAGGTGCCGGATGGGGCATTGCAATATGATTTCAGGAAACTTGAAGAAGCAGAAACAAGCGTCTGCCGTTTTGCGAGCTGGGCAGTGAGCGGGCTGCCAGAGCATTCTTATAATCTTGAAACAAAGCGCTAATCCCTACACTAGACCAACAAATTGCCTACCGAGGGTTGACCGCTGTTAGAAACTACTTTTCTGAATAATTTGGTGTTCCGTGCCCAGGGTTTTGGACTTGTGAACAACCGAATAGTAGTCACGCACCAACCATTCGGCTAAGATGGCCAACATATTGTAGAGCAACAATCTCCTAACAATTTCTATTCACTTAGTAATACGGCCAACTTTCTTGGCCCGGAGCCCGTTCTGCCTCTCCTTTCTGCAGCCATCAAAGCCACGAATAGCAAACGAGTTACTCTAACCCACAAGCTCCCTGAGGCAGACTGAGAGAGAATGCACATGTACAAAACTGATGTTACCTGTCATGTCCGACCGACTGTCGCAGGTCCTCCTGTCACTAAGCAGAAGGAACTGTAGGAGGCTGGTTGGACTGATGACGGGCCACATTCTCTGTCCAGCATGTGGAGAGGAGGATCAGACGGTGGATCACTTTCTGTGCGTCTGCCTCGCCTTCGCTCGAATCAGGCTGCGGCCTTTGGCATTGATATGTTAAGAAGCGACGACCTTGGCTCCTTGGCACCACAAGATCTACTCAGAGGTCGAGTAAATTTAAAGATAATTAAAAAGGGAATCCGAGAGAAGTAAAATGGATTCAATTGTGTTTAAGTGATGTACTCGGTAGTCTGTCCCGACAAAAAAAAAACCGGTCACAAAATTGCTCATCAATTAATCTCACACCTGACGGTTCCAAGATGGAATCGGGAGTCAGAGCAGGGGTTTTCTCTAACTCAGCCAATTTATCTATCTCCTTTAAGCTGCCGACTACTGCTTGTGTTTTTCAAGCAGAGTTCGTTGCGATCCTGCAGGCATGCAAAATGCTTAGTGAACACGGGAACGGACGAGATATTAACATTTTATCCGATAGTCAAACCGCGATTAAGGCTCTAACGACGCCGTGCTGCAGAACGAAATTAGTAAACTCCTGTAAGGAGTCCTTTGAACTCCTCGCCATTTAATTTCCCACCCTCGTAGTTGTGTTTAACGGTCACTGGACGATCGGCACACAATCGGAAGAGAAGCTGTGGGGACCTTTCAGAGAAAGAGACTGTTGAGCACTTTCTCTGTAAATGTCCAGATGTGGGAGCTAGAGGACCAAGGTCACTGGACGCTCCTTTCTTCAACAGCCTGTCAATCTCCTCCATTATATCAACAGTTCTGGCTGTCTGTAGATATCTGCCTGTTGGAGGTCTCATAATGGTATCAAAACAGCGCTTTAATGCTACTTGAGGAGTGCCAAACTGGCACTTCAACCATTTCACCTACCTACCTACCTAATCCCACACAATCACTCCTTTCTTTTGAAATATCAAGCACATTGACGCCCCACAATTTCACTCTTTAGTTGCTTCAAATTACTCCATTCACGCCTACTTTTTTCCTAGCCCATCTCTAAGTAGCATGAAAGGATATTTACATTACCTCGCCAAGTGGTTGAAACCTATTTAAGATACGAGTGCCAATCTTAAATACTGAAAAATTAAAGACTTGATAAATTTGTTGCGCTGCTTCGAATGCTAATTCGAAAATGCACTTAAATACCAACATTGGCAAGCCATGAAATAAATTTCAAAAGAACCTCAAGCAAAAAGGATGCTTAGGGTATACAAATTGATAAGAAAATACGAGTATTATGCCCAAAATAAAAAGCAGTACAAGAATATCTAAAACGCTTAATTAGAAAGTCATTAGCACAAAACGATTCGAAACGCGCGCTATAATCAGCCTGAAATTAAAAGGTTGTCGAAAAAAATTAGAAGATGCTTAAGATTTTCAACCAGCCTTTGATGTGTTTTCTAATTTTTATTACTTTTTCTACTTTCATGTTCTGTGTATATTCATATCTTACCCTTCAATGTTCTATATTTTTTATGTATTTTTCTTTGTTATATATTCTTATCTATCCTCCTCCCAGTCGGCTCTAATCAAAGCAGTTCCCTTCTAATCTCTTATCTTTTGTATGTATGTATGTATATAAATATGTGCAGAGTAGTAGCTCTCATAACCCATTGGCGTTCGCCTTTGGCGCAGCAATTAACTTCACTTTTAAATGCCGCCAATAAAAACCAAAAATAATTAAAAAGTCGAACTCGCACGTGTGTGGCTAAAAAGATTCACGTATAGTAAGTACTTTTAGATATATTTAAGTATATATGCTTATATGTATGTATGTATGCATGTACAAAAAGTCTGTTGTATAGGCGACCACTTAAACCACCAAATGCGGCACATTTAAGTGGTGCATCCTTTATCCTTACCCTGTTCCTCTGCTGCAACAGAAGGATAATACGATTTATAACCTCATCCTTTTTTTTTTTTTTTGGTGTGATGCTACTCTTTATGTGCTATAAATGATTAAAATCGACCTTTTTGAGTGCAGAAACTGCTTGTAAGGACATGACTTGCTCATTAGACGTTGAGAGGATGACTGTAAAATTAAATGAGGCCACTTAAAAGAGTTTTTATGTCAAATCATACAGCATTGAGCAGCCAGCTAAGTAGTAAATTTGTACAAATTTCGTATTTTAGAAGGTAAGGCAACTAAGTTATTTTATTTGTAAGTACTGCCTGTATACATTTTTACGACAAAAATTATATGGAAATTACTTTTCACAAAAAACATTGGTACTGTTGTCATTGATTTTTAAATTGGGGAAAATATCAACATATTTTTTGTTCTTTTTTTTTTTTTTTTTGTTTTGGAGAAAAAAACGCCTCGAAAAGTTTTACTTAAACGTTTTGAAAATATACGTGCCTTATGACAATTTTTTTTCACAGCCGAAATTCTGAAATTTAAGAGTTGGCACTAATGTTTTGGGATATGACAACATCAGCATTAATAGCCTGACCTTTTCAATAATAATTATACTCAGAGCAGTCGTATGACATGAGTATTATTTATGATATCTAAACATCCTTCCATCATTCATTGGGCCAATCAAATCACTTCGACTTTTGGTAATGAATCACAATCTCAATTTGTTTGCATATTTGATGAAAATTTGGTGGTCGAAATAATTTCTTCGCAATAGATACCTGATAATTTAAAAACCGCACAACAAGAGGCTCGTGTCGCTTGATGCAAAGAAATTTTTAATGCAATAGTTGTCTATATAAATTGCGAATCATGTGTCCATGCACATGAAACTGGCTTTTGTGGGCATTTCAAGGCTTGTCAAAGCCAATAGTGAATCTTGTTGAATGTTTATCTCAAAAGTTAAGAAGCAAGTCTCGAAACGCTTATAGTTTTCATTCATATCCACTTTTTTAGTTTCAAAAATATTGCATCTGAGGCGTCGTAATGAAAGGAAGCTGTGGGCTTTTGCTGGGAATTGAGAAAGCCCTCACAAAAAGGCTGAAAATTGTATTGTGTTGCTCAAATCAAATCGGAATGCAGAACATCTGAATTTTTTTTTTTGTAAGGTAAGGTTCAGTATTGTAAAAACACTTCCTCATAGTTATCCTGTAGTAAAACACTTCTAAAATGTCCCTTAAATTTTTTAGCCTTGAATATTCTTGACGATTTTCCATTGAAATCCCTGAATTTTTGAATTATTCTACGCTTTAACACAAAATAACGAAATGACACCTGCGATTTAGTGCCAAAAACCTAACTAAGTGGATCCATTTTTAAAGGGATCGGTAACTGACAATAATAAATGGTTCATAGATATGAACAAAATGTACATAAAGGATATGGTTTGAAAGCGCGATGAACTAGCTCAAAAAGTAGGCAAGCTGGAGCCAATGTCCAAGAAGATTTTGCGGTTTGTTCAGATGAATTGGAAGTGAATCACCATCATCAGCTGGTTCCATCGGATCGGTCAACAATTGACAAAATCGAAGCAGGCAAACTATCGGAGGTGGCCAAAATTAGAGAATAGGAAGGATTACACAATGCAGTATAAAATATAAAAAATACCTCAAGGGAGCCTTATGAAAGTGAGCTGTGGACTTCAGGAGGACTTCTTCATGTGCAGAGTTATAAAATTTGTTCAAAACGGACAGAAATTATAGAATAAAAAGGCAAATATTTCAGCTAAATCAGATAATCCTAACTACATTTGATGATTTCATCGTCGAAATAGGGCATACAAAATCAAAACAACTACTTTTACGTAGGACATAAAAGAAAATCGTGTATTTCCGATTTACCAAATCTAAATTATTAGTAAATTTTGAAGTGTTAGTCGAAAGATGAGGAAAGTAGAGTTACCCCAGCATCGAAGACTGGCTTTGAGTGAGTATAAGGTTTCTTTTTTTTACGAGGTGACAATTTTTGAAGCAACTTTTTTAAGCAGATCAACTGATTCATCGATTAGTCGATTTAGAAGAGCTGTAGATATAGTATATTCTCATCGCCATCGTCCTAGACGTCGAGAGGGCCAATTGACCCTGCAAAAAAAGGCATCGTTTGGGGTTTCACCAGACATCCTGAAGACCTGACCTTAACCAATAACATCTGCACTCTCTCTCACAATCTCACTAACAATAAAGTCTGTCTGGTTTACGGGTGTCCGGTAGAATTTGTTGAAAGTTTCTGCTACCTCGGCTGCACTATCCCGGCCGACAGCGGACTAGATGAAGATGTCAAATGCATCCTAAACAAAGCATGCATACAGTATGGGCGAGTTCGCAAATCTCCAGGTGCTCTAAACTGCAAATATGTAGCTTCACACATGAGCTGTACGGAAGTAAAACATGGCTGGTCTCGGCTCTAACATCATCACACAGAGGACATAATCTTTTATCAACAAATGTTCTGCCCGATCAGCATCAGCAACGCCCGGTGGGGAGATCAACGAAAGAAGAACCCATCCTATGACAAATCAAACGTAGAAAAAGGCGAAGAATAGGTCACACTGGAACCCGCAAGGGAGCAGAGGTCCCAGTTCGCCAAAGAATACTTGAAAAAGGTCGATGCTGCACGAACTAGCATACGCCGACATCACAAAGACGGCGCAAAGACAACAGCCAAAACCGTCCACCATTTCAGCTGAAAACTAAGAGGCCTAGACCAAAAATATATTAGTGCTTAGATTCCAAAAGGATTTTAATTGAATAATTACTAAACACTCATATGGCAAACGAATGATGTTTTCGCATTCCAAATATAGGTTAGGATAGGTTAAATGGTTGGCCGAAGAGGGCCCGTTTGGACGGAAAATCAAATTCGTCCTTTGTGGTACCATTGCAGGGGAACAAAAAGAGAGAGAAATAATAGGATATAGTAGAAAGCAGTCGAGGCTTTTTAAAACTGCAAAATTTTTCTGTTCCAATAGGTATCTAATCATAAGACTGTAGTGAGTTCCGGGGAAACCATACTTTTCAGATTAAGCCACCCGCGGATATTTCCAGATTTCAATGATGTTTAAATGATTGTGTTAAATGATGTAAGTTTCGAAGAACTCACGAAATTCTATTACTTAGAGGGCAGCAAAAACCTGGATATACTGAATGAACTGGGTAGCGTTAATTGAAGTGAGATCAGGACAATCGGGTCAGAATGAGACTACCGATGTTGAAAATAAGTATTTTCTTGGGAATAAAGTGTTACGTGTTTCAATTTTCATATCTTATTTAAAATAAAATGTCCTCTAAGTACTGCTCCATGAAGGCGAGATCTGACTTGTAACCGGAATCATTCAAAGTTTTGTTAATAAATGTCTCCGGTGTATTCTAAAAATGTGGTGACCACGCGATATCAGCAACGATGAGTTATACAAAAATTGCTACTTGCAGCCAAAGATCAAGCAAATAAAATTACGAAAGTGGAGGTGGATACGCCCCACACTGCGAAAAGAAGGAAGAAAGGAAGTCTGTCGACAAGCTATTGATTGGAACCCCCCAGGAAGCCGCAAGAGGGGCCGACTTAAGACTACATAGAGAAAATCGCTACGAAAAAAAGTTGGTGAATGAGAAAAACCGTGGAATGCACTAAAATTGCCACCTAAAAACAGTACCAGGTGGAAATGCTTCATTGAGGATCTATGCTCCAATGGGAGATAAAGGAAATGATGAGTATTTTGATGAGCTTAATTGGCCTAGCCTCATAGATGTAGGAAAGATACTTATGGTAAATTATTCTCTAGTTTATTTCGCGTACAAACGAGTACTTCTCCAAAACAGTGACAAACTTGTGACTCAACTTCGATTTTAAAAAATTAAATTAAATGTCTCACCTTTTTCTCAAAATCGGCGCATACGCCCTTTTGATTGATATTTCTCTAAGAATAGTATTTTATTTGTATGTAAATGCTTTCGTTTAAAACGAATTTTAGGAAAAACTACTTTACGCACCGACAAATTTAAGTATTATATACGAGTATCTTATTTGGCATTTGCGCACCTCCACTTAGAAGGTGTTACTGCTCGCCTACAGCCTAGCACCACTTACCTAGAATTTCAACACCTTTTTGACCTTCACGAATGCATGCAAAATTCATCCACCTGCCTACTTTTCTATATATCTTAGGACAAGAAAATCCTTTCAGTTCATCTGAACTGGCCACATAGTGTCACTTGTCACACCAAAATTTCGCCTATTCCGCCTTTACTGCCTTTACTGCCTATGCTTCCATGAAAGCAGCTGCCGTTTGGCCATCGTCATCTCCATCACCATTGAGGAGGTGGTAACAAGTGTGTGAATTTTCACGAATGCAAGGTGTAAACTGCAGCGCGTAACAAAAGGACAAACAAAAGGACATATCCCGCCCGCTAGGTGCACGTGTGATTTTCAGCAACACCAATGCGTTCCTTGCCCAGCATCCGTTAGGACACCTTAAATTCGGTGTTGATTTGCTTAGTCAACCTGCTTTTTGCTGTTTATGTTTCAAATTAAAAAAAATTACCTAGAAAAGTGCGCAGACAGCACCGACTGTGCGCAAATATTCGTCTGGTGCCGATATCCTGTGGCGCCAGCGTGCATACTTGGCGTGATTTGAAATGCTTGGTTTAGCCATAAGGAATTTAGGCGCCGACATGCAGGCAGGTTGCTAAAGTGACACAAAGGAATTTTATTATTTCAAATTATTTTTTATAACATTTCATTGTTCTGGGCAGACGGTTTGTCATTAGTTTGCTGCTGAGTTAATACAACTTTTTTTCTTTTCTATTGTTTTGACAAAATTGATTTGTACTTATTTTATGGTCTAGCCATTAGAAATTTGTTGCGCTTTGCGAAATAAAAGTAAATGATGTGTCGCAGACAGATAGTACACTAATAGTACAGGAAAGGTATTATACAGAGTAGACTCCTGGCTTCACATAGAGTTCAGCTTAGAAAAGAAAAAGAAAGCCAATCGTTTTCAAATGGTCCCAAATGGATTTCTAGCTAATCTTCGGTGACATGGCAATGGCATTAGAGCTTCCTTATATATTAATCCGACTACATGATTTTTATGATTTTATCAACATTTCAATGGTTGGCCTACCAGAGCCTGAGTCATCTCATAAGCAAAATTAGAAGAACAGGAAAACTGTTTATCCCAACCCCAGTAGTAAAATACCCAAAAAGTAGTAAAATACTTAGGTATTCAAATTGACTGTAGGCTTACTCTCTGGGCCCAGATACGGCATGCAGCTACAAACGCAGCAAAGGTCACGGGTATGCTAAGTAGATTAATGGCAAACATCGGTGGGCCAACACATAGCAAAATAATGCTAACCATGGCGGCCACAAGCTCAATTCTCCTGTATGGGGAACTGTGCTAAACTACAAAGCCAAGCGCAAAGCACTGGAGGATGTGCAACAAACAGCGGTACTCAGAGTTGGCTCAGCCTACCGCACTGTCTCAGGCGCAGCAATTTTTGTGATCAGCGGGCAGATACCCATCAATCTCATGGTCCGAGAACGAATGGATGCGGGGGACTCCAAAAAAAAACACGTCATCACTAGCTTCTCAGAACGGAGATGCCATACTGTGGTGGCAAAGCCGATGGGACACTGAACCGAGTGGCAGATGGACGGCGAAACTTATTCCATCAATTGACAAATGGGTTCAAAGGAACTTCGGAGAAGTGAACTACTTCTTAACTCAGATCCTCTCGGGCAACGGATACTTCCGGAGATACCTATATCGTATGGGCAAGGTAACCGATTCCAAGCGCTTAAACTGCGAAGCAAAATGTATATATAGCAAAATGATCGAACCCGACGACAGCTTGGAACGCGGTAAAGAAATACATCAAGAACGTACTACGAAAAACAAAAAGATTGACCTCGACACCGTGCAGTAAAAACGAAGCCGCGCAGATAGAGACACAAGAAGAGGAGCCTATAGTATGAAAGCTGGCTACAAACATGGTGGACCCAGGCGTGGATTGGTGCTTTATGGATGCCGTCCTCGCCCCTCCCGAAGTAATATTGAAAGCATTTCCGGGAAGGATGTCTCCCCAGAAGGAGAGGAGGGATCGTTTAGTGCCCACACGGCACAGTAGTCAAAGGTCGCTGTAAGTGCGAAGGCATTTTGAACCCTACCTCACCCACCAAAAAAAAACCTCAGTAAACAAGAAATTAATTGAATCTCAGTGCGAGCATCTTCTCTTTAAACATGTGAGGAAGTAACTCTCAGCTTCTTACTGGACTCATTTTAAATTCTCAGATATTCGTTGAAATGAACCGCAACGATACTGACAGCATTGAGCTCTCCACCAGGACTGTCAACGCTGCTTTCTCTACCTTATACTCGTAAAAGGAGATAAAAGAGTTTGAAAGCAAAAGGCTAAGAGTGGCGACACATAGGATTACACGTCAGAGTTGACAGTTACAACCTCGCAGTTGGGAAGTGCTTTTACTACTAAGGAACTGATATACCACCAAAGAATCAAGTGGAAGACAACTCTTGCCTAAAGGAATTATTCTAGGCTCGGTAGACAATCAAACAGCATCGCCCTGCACTACTAATAAAAACCCCAGAACTCCCAGCACCTCAGTCTGTTTAAATCGATGCAAACCCATGGACGATGTCGAGCAAAGTCGAAATGGCTTCGAAAGCATTCAAGTGGAGTATTGAAAGCAAGAACTACATATGACCCTATCAGAGTAGACAAAAATTACCGAGAAAATTGTATAAGGTTTGCCAACCTTATAATTAAATGAATAGTGTAAAATGCATAAAAAGACGAAGATCGCTTGAAAATTTCTTGCAAAAATAAAAACTACCTAACTGTTTGGGGTTACCTTTTTATTTTTCGACATAGTCCCCTATTCTTCATATACACTTCATCCAATGCTGTACTAGTTTGTTGATCTCTTCCGAATAGTAGATTGTTGGAGGTTTGTAGTTCGGCATCATGATCTTTTGTACCCTCCAGTGAGATTTGTCCTGATGTGAAAAATAGCCATTCGTTTCAGCAATCACCTCCTCGTTTGAATAAAATCTCTTTCCCCGCTAGCCATTTCTTCAAAGTGGAGAATAAACAGTAGTCCGAGAGATCTGAGGGGCCCAAGTCTGTAGAAGGGGGGATATGAAAAGAGATGAAACCGTATTCCTCCATTAATTTTGTACCACAATTACTTGGTCGTGAGTTTGTGCGTTGTTATGATGGAAAAGGAAAATCACTCAACTTCCTCGATTCAAACGAATGCCAAACATAAAGAAATAACCCGATCAGGCTGAAACTCGGTAGGTGTTTTTCCAAGAGATGCTATCACACTAACTAAACATTAACTCTATAAGAGCCAGTGGTGCCATCTCTCTGAGTTTGCACGATCTTTCCAAACGACCCTCGTAAAACAACTTCTTAGACTTGACTAAGTCGTACGTATGAGCGATGATTCTGCGATGAAAAGGTTCTTCGTTACAGAGCCTCTAGATGGTCAGTGGACGTTAATCGATATAACAGAAGAGTAAAAGTTCAAAAACACTAGTCCGTATTTGATACTGAATCAATTTTCCAAAGGAAAGCAACAACTGGCAAACTTTTTTTGACTCGGCCATCAACGAAAAATGTTTATAGTGCCTCTTAAGAAGAGAATACTCGTCGAAATAATAAAGAAACTGGCTCTATGAAATATTCTTAGCAGCTGTGAACTCATCTCAAGTAAAACTCACCTTTGTGCACCTCTGATGAGCCCCAGGTCATCTCTAGAGAAACAGAAACAGAAACCTTTAAATAAAAATAGAAGCTCAAATGATTCGCCAATAAGGTTCTAGCAAGCGTATTGTGTGAAAGGCTGAAGCCTTCCATCAACCAACTGTTTGGACTTTATCAGTGTGACTTTAGAGCTGGAAAGTCCACCATCGATCAAATATTCACAATACGCCAAGTCTTTGAAAAAACCCATGAAAGGAGAATGGAGACACACCATCTTTTCGTCGACTTCAAAGCTGTATTCGACCGTACGAAAAGGAGTTGCCCATAAGCCGAAGTTGCTCAACACCAGCAGCGCCATCCGAATTAGGAAGGACCTCTCCGAGCCGTTTGATACCAAACGAGGTTTCAGACAGGGTAACTTGCTGTCGTGTGACATCTTTAACCTGATGTTGAAGAGGATCGTATGAGCCGCAGAACTTAATCGCTTAGGCATAATTTTTTATTAGCGCATAAATGTGCTGGCGCTTTGCGATCATATTGACATCATCGGCCTTAACAACCGCGCTGTTAGTTCTGTCTTCTCCAAACTGGATAAAGCGGCAAAGCGAATGGGTCTGGTGGTGAACGAGGACAAAACGAAGTACCTCCTAGAATCAAACAAACAGTCGGAGCGCTCGCGTATCGGCAACCAAGTCACTGTTGACAGTTATGATTTCGAGGTTGTAGAAACTTCGTTTATTTAGGAGAAATGCTACTGGTCTAAGTAGGCAATTGAGAAGTTAAGTTCTCTCTAGACGAACAAAACTAACACTCTAGAAGACTCTCATCATGCCCGTCCTTACGTGTGGCGCAAAAGCGTGGACGATGACAACATCCGATGAAGCGACGCTTGGAGTGTTCGAGAGAAAGATTCAGCGCAAGATTTTTGGACCTTTGCAAGTTGGCGACGACGAATAGCGCAGGTGATTTACCGATGAGCTCTATGAGCGAGGTCCAGCAGCTTCGTTGGCTGGGTCATGTCGTCCGAATGGATTCAAACTCTCTGGCTCTGAAGGTATTCGATGCGGTACCAGCTGGTGGAAGCAGAGGAAATGGAAGGCCTCCACTGTGTTGGAAAGATTAGGTGGCTTCACTTAGTGTGTCCAACTGGCACTGGTTAACACGGAAAAAAACGACTGATGCGCTTGGTTGAACTTGTCCAAAATAGCGTAAGCGGTTATCGCGCCAATTAAGAAGAAGAAAAAAGGCCCAACTAACTAAAGGTATGAAAGTCAGGAGTGAATTAAGGGGTCACATAAATTATTGTAGATAGATATCTATAAGGGCCTTACCGGTAACAGATCTCAGAGCGCTTAACAGCAACAAATAAAAAACAAAACTGAATTTAGACTGAATCATTTTTTCAAGTAGGCAACTAATTTGGCTACTGCCGTGGTCGTTTGGGATAGTTTATGAATGCCATTCAGTAGTGTTCTTGTTCGAAACCCGCTGTGGGCACGAAACACTAAAATGATGGAAAATGATTTTTCTATATTAGTAGCGTTCGCCACTCGGAGGGCAATGGCAAGCCTCCGCGTGCCTTTAAAAAGTTTCTAATGGAAACATATCGGCCATTCGGTGGACGCATAAAACTGTAGGTCCCATTCATAAAAACATCAAGATGCACACCAAATCGAAGAGCTCCTGCAAGCAACCATCGGACAATGAAACATTTACTACAGCCATGAAAGCCGACTAGGTTTCCTTTCAATCGACTTTGGCCTCAACTCTTAGGTCTTAGGTCTTACTATTTTAGTCTGACTAGATGCCACATCGATAACCGACTTTCATAAGTTTCTCAAACTTCCTTTATTTATTTTTATTCTTATTGGTCCCATGATACGAATAAGTGGCGAGCACGTAAGCTAAAAGACTTGGATATGCCTTTCCCCCTATCTGGGATATTTCTGGCACATACCAGTATGTAATCATTCAATTACTCAAAGTATATTTTTTCTCAGCTTCAGACTAAAACAATAAGCTACTTTTTTGTTATTTACATTTAAGAAATTTGCCGCTTACTACTTTTATTAAAAAAAAGGAAATCATATCCCAAATCTCTCAAATCCACAGCTGCTGTTGTTTTCGTTCATCAAAAATTAGAACATGTTTTGAAATTTGATACCAAGTGCCAAGGCCAGCTTTATTATGTCATGTGATATTTTGTTTTTGCACTTTGTGACAGATTTCATGTTTTTGCCAAACTTTTTAGCAACATTTGTTCTGGACCACACAAAGCGAAAAGGCCTGTTTTTAGAGCGAAAAATTAATTGGCGCCTAAAATATTCAAGTTGCGACCTTGAAGATATATATTCACGTGAGTACTTTTTATTGAATACATAAACGTATACATACATACATATATATACATATAAATATAACCATACATATGTACGTAGATTGTGCACGTAATAATCATTTTAATTCCATCACAAAAATAAATAAATAAATGTTAGCGGCATGAAAATTCTTTCTTAACTTTTCCTGCGAAGTATCGGAAAATAACTTGGAAAATCTAGCATCGTTAAGCGAACCGTTATATCTCAGCACAACATTCAAGATTATGAGCAATAGTTCATATCTAAAGCCATCAAGGAGCTTAGCCGTCTAATATAATTTAGTATAATTTGACTTTCTGGTATTCTGGATCCATTAGTACTTCTACAATGATATTAGCGAGAAAAAATTTCGCACGAAATGCTAAAAAAATTATCAGAAATTTAGATACACGTGTGAGTCATTATGCTCCATTGGCGACATAGCAGCGCGAAATAGAGAGTAGCTGTGGCACGATGGTATTACTGATTATAAGAAATCAAGTCCCAAGCGATTCTCTGATGTCTGAAGTATATTTTAAAATAAAAGGGCTAATATTTTGCAGTACAAGTCACTCAGCACTTCTTGAAAGAACAACGCCCATTTTCTTTACTGTTGTGTATGAAGATAAAGAAGCTCTTGATGACATTTCTTCAAAAAATTGTGTTCTGCATACAAGGAAATAAGAGCGAGATTAAGAAAGTCTGTTCAAGATTTGGGCGAGTATTCCTTTACGGAAGCCTTTAAGGTAGAAAGTTGAACCAGAGCTGGCACGAAAGAATAACGAGGAGGAGAATGCCATTGAAAAACCTGTGTCCATTGGGAGTAGGATATCTTACAAAGAGGTTCAACTTATCTATGACTACTCACATAATACCTGACAAGTGGAATGCAGGGAGAGTGGTCGCAGTGGTCTGAAACCTGGAAAACCCGCCAACCAAGAGGAGTTCTATCGACCGATAACTATCCTTTCTCCCGTAGTAGAGACGCTTAAGGCCTCCTCCACCCACTATAAACGAAACATCGGACCCCAGCCACACTTCAGCATTGATTCCGCGGAGTGCACAATACCACCACAGCACTCACCGTCATAAACATCCAGATCAAAGGCCTTCGACACACTCAACCACTCCACGCTACTAGATGACTAGATGATATTCAACAGTCGACCCTCCCGCCGGGACTGAAGAGGTGGTAGGCGAACTATCTGAGTGGACGGCATTTGTCAGTCATCTTTCGACATCAAAAGCTCAAAACAGAGGAGGAAAGCAAGGTATACCACAGGGTAGTGTCCTTTCACTTTTGCTTTTCAACTTATACATCTCGAAGCTCTACCAATCACCAGAGGGAGTCTCACTGGTCTCCTATGCTGACGGTTGTTGGAGAATGGCGTCGGACAAAGACATCGATGGCTTGTATTGCAAAGTGAAAGTTTGTCTCGCCAGCCTTTTTCACTTTTCCACCGCGAGGAATATCCGAATTCCGTCCACATTTCTCCAACTTTCAGCATTTACAACCGCATTTGCTGCTAAGATCCGAACAAGGTCTTCAAATCGCTAGCCGGCAGCACTTGAGGCAAAGACAAAGAAATGTTGCTAGCGACAATTAAAACACTTGGGCCAGTTCTGAGACATCTCCCAGGCATGTTAAGAGACATCGCTTCAACCACACTGACGAGATCGAAGACAAAACACAACTCCAACTACTAGACGAGACAGTACATAGACAGCCATTAAACGACATCCATCGGAAGACTCTTGCCAACTTCCTAAGCTACCAATGGAACAGTTACGGTCTGAATATCGTAGCAGGCTAAACTCCTAACCCAATCCCTAACGCCCTCTACCTATAGACCCAACCTGTCGAAACAGCACCCTTCCTGGGCCTACCGTTAGATGAGTTAAAGTACGACGATCGGTGACTACACCCCACTGTCAGGACCTAATAAACTGCTACAACAACCACACTTTCTATGTATTTCCTCAGCTTTCACTAAACTTAGGAGGCTCATTTTGCACTGAGCGAAGAAAGAATGGCGAAATCATGTTGAAAGCATACCCTCTGACAGAATAGCAAATATTACACTGTTACTCAATATTTTACTCAATTTTAGTCTAGGACGAAAACTTCCTAATAAAAGAAAAGAGCAAGAATAAGGAAACTTAAAGATGGCTAATTAAAACCAAACACCCTACACATACATTTGTTTTATCGTTATATTCATACTGCTTATTATCAAGGCCTGTTCAGTTGCACTTGTAAACTCGGAAATTGTGAACATACTGACTGAGCGAGCTTCGTAAGTACTTATACAATGGCACTAGACTTTTGCGATTGATGTCCAGACAATGAAAATGCTGACGCACTTTCTAGAACTGGTTTAATGGGGAATTCATTGTTCAGCAATCGGCTAAGGGGTACTCAACCGACTTTTATCACAAACACACTGATACTAGTCTGAATACCTGCAACAGGTCGACTAAACTGCTCCCGACTTTAGACAAACGTCTGTGCAAAATATCACTAGTAAAAGATTAGGTTTTATTCCCAGAAGATGACGATACAGCGTTCCGGTATAAATGCAAATGGTCATCCTTCATTCGGATTAGGAGCATGTGCCTCGCCAAGATAATCTTCAAGATAACAGATTTCATGGAGCTCAATTGAAAAGGCCTAAATCGCTGTACCCAAGCTCTATCTAATTGAGCTTCTGCTGATTAACTCATGGAACTGCCAGATCAGGTGCCAACTCATCACGCGCCCCAGAGGCATTACATTAATTCGCACCAGACCATCGGAGAATTTGGACTTTGCTGACGATATTTGTCTGCTATCACACAAGTTGACCGATGATAAGCGAAGGTGGATGAACTAGTAAAGCCGGCACGCAAAGACGGGCTGGAAAAAAACTTTCCGAAATCGAAGTTATTGAGGATCAATCACACCAACAATAACGAAGTAATGATATATGACAAATAAGTGGAGTTTAGTGATAGCTTCTGCTACCTGGGTTGAAATATAGCACCGGACGGCAGAGCAAAGGAAGACGTCAATCAGAGATTGACCAAGGCAAAGACTTTCTGCGGCCATCACAGCCACGGGTAGCAAACGGGTAACTACCACCCACAAGCGAGCTTGGCAGGCTGAGAGAGGCTGCAGGTGGACCAAACTGATGTTACCTGTTATGTCCGATCGACTGTCGCAGACCCTCCTGTCATTAAGCAAAGGGGAGTGCAGACGGCTGGTTGAACTGATGACGGGCCACTTTCTGTGGGCGAAGCACATGGAAAGGTTGGGCATCTCAGACAGTGTACTCTTCCCAGCTTGTGAAGATTAGGATGAGACGGCGGACCACTTCCTGTGTCTCTGCCCCGCCTTAGCTCGAATCAGATTTGAGGTCTTTGACACTGATGTGCTAAGAAGCGACCATCTTGGCTCCTTGGCATCACAAGATCTACTCAGATTTCTTCGGAGATCGGGTAAATTTAAAGAAAGTTAAAAGGGAATCCAAGTGTAGCATAATGGACTTCATTCATGGCTGAGCGCTGCACTTGCTAGTTGTCCCGACAAAAAAAAAATAATAAATAAATAAAGGCAAAGGCTGCATTCGGGCGAAGAAGGGTTGGAAAATTGGGGCGAACTCGCAAGTCTTCAGAAACACCAAGCTCAGGATATTCACGGACGACCAAAGAATACCTGCAAAATATCTATTCTGCATGACTTATCCTCTATAAACACAAGCTGGGACAATGCTTGGACGATGACATCTAACCACCGCGTACGATGGAGAAACCTTGTAGAGGCCTTATGCCTCTCAAAGGAGTAATCCGGAGAAAAACAAAAATGTATTTCTTGTATTTCTAGCATCAATAAAAACACAATAACTCGTGCCGACAAAATTTGATCGACTTTCAGGCAAGTTGAATCCGAATCGAAGTAAAATAACCCCAGCATGTAAGGTTTTCGAGACAGTCCCAGTTAAAAATGCTAGAAAAAAATGTTTACTATATTTTAGTTTATGTAGCTCAAAGTGGCTGCCGTAGCCGAATGGATTTGTGCATAACTATCATTCAGTTGCCTCGACTTCGAAACCCACTGTGGGCATGAGACACTAAAGATTAGAAGAGTTTTACTAAAGGCGACAGACAATAGCAAACTTCTGAAGGTATTTCTGTCAAGAAAAATCTCATCATAAAACAATCTGTCATTCGTAGACTTATTTTACGGTGCCAGGATAAGCCTACGAATGGCCTTGTAAAGTATACAACTAAGAGTTGCTTAGAACTATCAATCAGGCCGAGATTTCATGTGAAGTGCGGAGAAGAAAATGTCAATGGATTGGTCACACGCTTCGAAAAGGCGACAACAACGTGGCTAAGTAAGCATTAAGGTGGAACCCGTTCCAGCAAGCAGGACGTTCAGTTAGAAGACCTCGTACAAACTGGCGAAGATCAACCGAATACGAAATGGCAACTCATGGCTTATCACGGAGCAAACTGAGGGTTATAGCGCAAAACCATACTCGCTGGTGATCTGGAAACTTTGACGCTCTAGGCTCTACAAGGAGTTAAAGGAAAACATATATATTCGTAGGCGGCGTAAAACTATAGATCCCTCCATTTGTAGAAAAATCAACAACGCGCACAACACAAATTTGGATTTCTTCACCAAAAATCCTCTGGTATTGCCCACGTACTCCTATAATTCATAAAAACTTCTTCTAGGTCTGCACAGAACAGGGATATTCATGCGCACTTAGCTACTTTTTGTTGTTATTAGGTAAAAATACTAACTAAATGCTTAGTATCCCTGCAAAATACTTAAAATCAAAGCGCCATCAAAAAATTTAACGATCATTTCGATTTAGAAATTATATAAAAATTTAGAAACTTGCGCCTAAAAAAAATTTAAATACCCAAAAAAAACTTAATTGCATTTGACCTGCACGTGAAACCGATTATTATTGAGTAAATTAATCCCTTAACCCCCTGCGTGCATTACCACCTCTGAAACTTCTAACGAAGTAGTTTTGTAATTGAAGCATTTTTTTTTTGTTTTTGTTATGCTGATAATCCACACTGCATTTCCTGCGGCGAATTTCCTGCAACAAACTAACCAACTTCAAATAAAAAACGAATGCATTCAAAATATTGATCAATGCATTACTAAAGTAAGATAGAAAAAAATCATACACCCTTTTTTCCTTATTTTCCCCCTTCAAAAAATGCATTATTTCCTTTTAGGTTGATGGATTGCGCTTGATTTGAGCTGTCACTGCCTTTCTCGTTCGGGGATTGAATGCGTTTCTTACTCTTATTTTTCACTCTTTTTCAACCTTTTTTGTCCTCCCTTTTTCCTACTTTTTATTGTCTCACTGAAGTGAAACTCTGTTACGAAGATCACGCTGACTGATTAAGGTCCATAAGAGACCAATAACAACAACAATAAACGTGATCAAAGGTTTGCTTTTGATAGCTGGCGAAGGCATCCTTTCACTTCAGAGCAGCAATAAATAAAATATAAAAAATAGAAAGAAAAAATACTGTAGCAAAGGAGGAAATGCGAAACAGAAATTATTACAGATATGAAAGGAGAGAATTTGAAGATCGAAAACTTTTCAACACACGGCTTGTACGCTGCGCTGCTGTTGCTTATTGCTCTCTGCCAGGTAAAAGCCATTGGAAATTTGATTTGCTGCTTCATTGCATTTCACTTCACTCAATTCAAAACAAAAGCGTTGATAATTTCTTTTTTTTTAAGGAATATTGTATTCGTTTGTATTGGAAGGGATTTTAATCCGTTTGCTGGTTCATCACCGCACATACTCGTATGCCCATACATACTTACATACTTACAAATGGTGCACATTATTCGTAACATCGCCGCATCTTATTACAATAAATTATTTTGGCATTGATTGAAGAATACTCTCCGCATACTATTTTGGCTGACTCATATGACACACGAAACGTGGGGGGACAACCTTTAAGTATTTGTTGTTTTTGTGTGAAAAGTATTCATGTAAAGGCTCATTTGAATCGGAAAGGTTCGATAAATTGTGCTCGTATACAAATTTGAAAAGGACGCGTTTTGGAATAATTTGAAGCAGATTTCTGTGTAATGCAAATTTTTCAATTACTCAAGGTGATATGTAGATACAAGTCCTATTGACTGGCAGTGCTACCTTAAATATTTTACATGAGGTTTTATTTGACCTAAATGTTCCCTGGCCTCAGGCTGGGAAGTGATTGGAAGCCAAATTCTTTCAGTAAATTTTCCGCCTTACGGACAAATTTCAGAATATCAGCAACAGAAGCATTCATTCAGATCCATTTGATCTCAATGAAAAATGTGCAGTCTTGTCTTTGTCAAGGCAATATAGTTGAACAAAATATATGCTCTGTGGCTTCATCACTTATCATCAGAAAATTAACTACTTGCCTTGCCTACTTTACGTATGTTATGCAGTGCCATAATTGATAGATAAAAGGGCTTGTAAGCCTTTTGACTTGACGGGGTTACGTGACTTCCCAAGTGGATAATTCATTGGGAATTTTCCCAACTATTTACCCTGTATTTAGACTTTGCCCAGTTGATACCACAGTATAGCTATGGACGGTGAAAATCTCCGACTCCGCCCTAGCGAGTTCATCAGCAATTTCATTACCTTTTATTCCAGAGTGTCCAGAAACCCAGCATAGTACAATTTTGTTTGTTGCACTAAGCTGGTTAAGGTTGTTAAGGTATTCGTACTGTAGTTTCGCTTCCTCAGATGTGAAGCTAGTGCTTTTAATGCAGCTTGACTGTCGGAGTATATAGCAATGTGTGCACTCTTGTTGCCTCCCAAATGATTTATTTTCGTACAGATTCAAATTGCTTGAATTTCAGCCTGAAACACGCTGGGCGATTTGCCTATTGATTCGGAGACTTTCGTGTTTGAACCATAGATTCAAGCCTACAGTTAAACCACATTTTGGGATCAAATTATATTCTGATCCGGTATCTCTGTTATGATACTTAAATGACCAAAGTCAGAAAGATCTTTTCCAAGTAAGTTTTGCATTTTTAGTGCACTTCAGGCTGTCCATTTTTGAAGGAAAATATGCAGTGGCTATAGTCCTTATATCGCTTCCATAGCAACAGTGGGACAGCTGGTCATCACACCAGTTATTGCCAAGCGGGCTTGCCTTTGAAAAATACCAAGTAGTTGTTTAATGGTTACTTATTTGGCTTTCAGCCACCCAACAAAGGAGGCATAGGTGACGATCGATCTAATCATGATTGGTAAACATTTAGTGAATCATTTTAGAGTCTAGATCCCATGTTCTACCATGTTCTCCCGTTTCGAGATACGAGTTCCAATTTAGCGTTTATCTAAAACAACACCTACAAGTAAATATTTTACTTCGTTCGAGTAGCTTATAGTAGTTCCTTCTACAGTTATTGCACCAAGATCCAACTTTAATTTTTTCCTAAAAGGAATAATGTTTGTCTTGCTAGGATTAATAGATAATCTTTGAGCACGACACCAGTCTGATATGTATATAAGCACGTAGTTCATTATATTGGAATTATCTTACCGTCAAATCCAAGTTTCATGAATGGCCACATTGTGGTTGCAAACTTTATTCCAAGCCCTCTCACATAACTTCAAATCGTTGCTGTTTGACGAGCCGTCTGATCATTTCCGGGGGCCTAATTCACACTAATTGTTTTTATATGCAAGTATTCATGTGAAATCTCTCAAATTCATTATTTTATAATCCGAAATTATTCTACTATCCATTGCAATTTCATTTCTCGATCGGCCGTTACTAAATTTTCAACCGTTTTGAGCATTTTCTTCAGTCACTACAATCCCTATGCAGCCTAAGCGGTGGTCGTTTTCAGAGATCTCTCTTTCTTCCTTGTTGATATTGCTGAGTCCATTTTTTTTACAACTGCATCGTAAACAACCGATGGCATATCCTAAAATTTTGTTTCCGCATATTTCTTTTCTAAGGGTAGTCGTGCCAGTACAGCTTTTCAGCAGTCTCTTCAACATAACCTAATTCCTCTGGGTGATATGAGTTCATCTAAGCTGCATTAGAAAGGGGAAAGCCGATACGTAATCTTAGGCGATCTTATCTCAGATTACACTATCGCGATTGTTCACTATGAAACACACTCAGGCTTATGGGTCATTGCTATGCCGCATGGGGAACTTTTCTTGTTCTCTCTAAATCCAATGAGAACTTTCCAAAATCTTACAAAATCATTGGTTTTTACAGTGCTGATATCTTCTTCATCGTCTATCTGTATTGCATCTTCGTCTGGATAGAGCAGGTATATCCTATACCTCTCCCTTCTTATTTATTCTATTCTATTCCCTACTTATTTTAGCTTAGTAGGAATGTTTAGTTTTGACAGTCGCCGATTGGGTAATCCTACAGGTGGGTTCTGTACACAATTTGCCCTTCGCTCTTCTTACAAATTTCTCAAAAATAAATAGCTTACATGTTTGTAGGAGTAAACCAATGCTATTTTGTGTGTTCTCGTTAGAAAGTGTGATGGTGAGTCTTGCTAATTAGAGATCTTCTAACAAAACGACTAAGCTCTTTAGGTTTACTCAAGTATCTGTTAAGAAGATTCGCAAGGCAGTTGAGCTTTCAATATGTTCTACGATTATACCACTAACCCTTCTGAGTAAAGTAAGAACTCTTTAGATCTGCCTGTTGCGTTGATTAAACTTTTCATTAACGACAGATTCATTGGAAACTAGGGAAATGTGTAATCCTAAGCACTACATGCCACAAGTGTAATGATGGATAGGGCAAAGCAAGGTAATAAGAACATAAAAACAGCCATTCTAAGAAGGCATTTAATACCTTATTGGGATATATCCAGCCAGGTTGAGGTGAAGTAGGTATGTTGACGTGAAGTAGGTACGCTCAAACGTTCTTTACCTTTAGAAAAATATTTGCTTGAAAACATAATAGAAATATCTCGCATGCATATGAGGATCTGTTAAAATTGGCCTCAGATAGCAAACAGCTTAAATGCGATAGATGCAAACGTGGCATCTGTCGAATCATAATGGAACTCGGCATTTGAGAGATTAAGCTTCGCTGAGCACACCTTCTTACCTATATTTGGCTGCCCCATTTTCCATACAGTACATCGGTACGTCTGAACTATAGAATTTATTATATTTTCCGAACTCATCCGATATATTTCGGAAAAATATTAACATTTACGTGAGCTGGACCGATTTGAAAGTATCTCCAAAAATATTGTTAATTTGGTTTTTTTGATGAAATTTTTAAAAATTTGTATGCAGACCTTATAAGCCTAACAGATTCCATCATCTCAGATCATTTTTTTTTTTGACAAAATATTTTTAAAATTTATATTGGAAGTATCTCCAAAAATATCATTTTGATTTCGCTGACAAAATATTTAAAAAAATTTAATGCAGATCTTTTCATGTTAAAATCTTCTATCATCTGAGGTAATTTTTTTGACAAAATATTTTTAAAATTTAAATTGAAAATATCTCCATAAATATCGTTATTTTGCTTTCGTTGATAAAACTTTAAAAACATTGTGCGCAGACCTTCTACCATCGGAGGTTTAAGTCCCCCTTAAAATATTTTTTAAAAACTAATTTTATTAATTTTATTTTTGGAGGTATTTTCAAATTGGTCAACCTGAAAATTTTTCGAAAATATTTTGCCGGAAGTCTTAAAATTTAATAAATTTCTTAGCTACGGTGCCAAAATCACCCCTTTTTTGGAAAAACTTCCTAATGTATGTAGATACTTTCTTAATTGAAATATTTTTGAAAAAATGTATCTTTTCACTTACAACTTCAATTTTTATTTCAATCCCGCTCGCGTTAATTTTCCTCTACATTTTTATTTTCTTATCACAGTCCCTTGAGCTTCGCATATATTACGAATATTTTTATTAATTTTATATTCCAGCATCCCAAAAGCCTCCACCATAGCACCAACATTTCATTGCAGGAACAACTAAAACCCACCAAAATTTGGTAACTATCAGAAAAAATGTCAAATCACGTTTTCAGTGTTGCAACGCCCCAAAAATGAGATGCCTACGAACGCAAAAACCCTTCACAGAAAATTAAACCGAAAAATGTTAATAACGAAGAAATATAAAAAAGAATAATGAATAAATAAACCAAACAAAAGTAAAGGGGGAACTAAATAATGGTTAAAAAAATATAAAAAAAATGTCGAAGAAAAAAAACTTTGGACACCAAAAAATATACATAAATCCCTTCTTTCCTGCCTACAAAGCCCCAACTACTACAATACAATGGCCAAAGAACAGATAGTGAGGATATATTGTGTGTCTAGAGAAATGTCTGCGTGTGTGTATGTGCGATAGTGGCCCTTCGCTTGCTTCATAAAAATGCATTAAATTCTTTGCTGACTGTCCAATATATTTTAAAAGTACCATTTATATTTGTGTACATGTGTGTGTGTGTGTACGGAGACAGCGCAAGCGAGGCAGCAATTTGAACACGTGCAAGGGTCAACTTCAACGAGCAAAACAACGCCAACAACAACAACGACAGCAATCACTATACTGTATAGCAAAAAGATCCCTACGCCGTTGGCCGAGCGTGACTCGAACGAACGCCACACACAGCAGGTAGTCGCAGTTAGACCAACGAAGACAAAATCATACTCGTAGTCTCCCGGGGCACACACATCCAACCTTGCACGTATATATGTGTGTATGTATGTGCATGAATATTCTATAGTAAATGCATTTGAGTATACAAAAACCCAACTACCAGGAGATAAATGTGTAAGGCTATATAAAAGCAATAAGCGATAAGCATAACAATAACAAAAAAGGAATCAGAAACATAAAATGAAAATATATACAGACATAAAATGCAAAAACAAAAAATATTAAATCGTAAGTAAAAAACTGAAAGATGAAACTAATGGACCAAGGCGGCCGTTAAATGCCACAAGTGCGTTCCTTCAACGAAGCAAAAGCAAAGACAACAACACCGTAAACTTCGCACCACCACTACTACGACTGTAATGACGATGGCATTAAAGAGAGTGGAGCGACAGTTTTACGGCATTTGGTGGTGGTTACTGGTTGTTGGTTGTTGGTTGTTAGTGGCGACATTGATGGTGTCGTTGATGACTATCGGGCTGGTTGTTCGGTTGATTGTGCGCTATAGAGATTTGCTTGTTGTTGCTGTTCCGCACTGAGGCTTTAAGTGAATTCGAAAGCGGTGGAGGTAAGCAATTCCACATTTTTAAGTACTTTTTTTCGAAATTAAATTCTAATATATTTGGAATTAAATGAAATAAATAAAATAAATATTGATAAAAATTTTAATGAGATCTAAGAACTAAATATAATTTCCAAGAGAAATAAAGGGTGATCAATTTGTGGTATCGGATTTTAAATTTAAATAAATAAAACAACGAAAATTCAAATTGATTAGGCCATCTTTATTATTTTTGCGTAGAACCATTCATGACATTAATTTTTTTTTAAATAATCCCTTTCAAATGTCGGCTGCAACTGCACCCTAATTCGGCCAACCGCAAACACTAATTTTGAATGATTCGCTGGAGGACATCGGTCGGTATCTCGTAAATAACTTTAGTAATGTTGATTCCCAGTGACTCAATCGAAGCTGGTTTAGCTACAAACCATTTAGACTTTACGTACTCTGACTACCATTCGGGTAGTCTCAATAATGAAGAAAAAGTTGTTTCTAATAGCGGTCGCAGTCTACTGACTCTTGCCGTTTCTGCAACCAATCCCAGGAGACTCTAATGCACTTTCTCCTGTAGTGCAGCAGCTACAGCGTAGAGAAGGTTAAGACATCTTGGCCAACTACAGCTAGAGGAAAGGCACATACGCTCAATCCAACCCGACTCTATCCTGAGCTCAATAAGGGAACTGAAGTACTGTGATGAGTAGAGGGCACAAAAGACCATGAGATCGAAGTTCAAACCTCATTCATACATATTTGTTTCCTTGTTCACTCCTCTCGGGAGCATAGGGCCTCGACAAGACTCTTCCACGGTATACGGTTCAGTGTTGTTGTTTTTGCACCGTCCCATGAGATGTCTGCTAGTTCGCGCAACACCGACCTTCTCCTAGTGTTTTTTTTGGTTAACCGCGGCCTCTGCTCCCTTGTGAGTTCCAGTCCAGTGCCTTTCTCGTGATGTTATCTGGTGGTTTTCTCAATGTGGGAACTATTCATCCCCCTTTCTGCGTTTGATTTGCTTAAGGCGTTCCTCGTTCGTTAATCTCCACAGTGCGTCATTGCTGGTGGTGTTTGGCCATAATATTCTGCAGACGATGCGGAGGCATTTGTTGATGAAGGATGCAGCCGAGGTAGCAGAAGATTTTGACTAGTTCCACCGGGCATCCGTTAACCAATATCTGCCTTGCGTTATTGTGGTTAACTCTCATAGCCTTGGTTATGGCGATGTTGACCTCCAGTCCAACAGTGCGTGCCAGCGTGACTAGTTTGTCCGCCTTCGCTTGCATGTCAGAGAGTTTGTGAGAGAGAAGGAAGATGTCAGCGGCGAAGTCCAGGTCCTCAAGATGTCTGGAGAAACTCCATATTATGATTTTTTTGTGCAGGGACAGTTTGCTCATGACGTCATCAAGGACAATGGCGAAGAAAAGGGGCGACAGGGGACAAGTTTGCTTTACACCTGCGTTGGTAGTGAATGGATTGCTGATATCGCCTTTGTGAAGCACTGCCAGTTCGGAGTTCTCGTAGAGGGCGGATTATCTTGGCGGAAACTCCCTTTCTACTCAGTGCCAGCCATATTGCGTCCCGTTTGATAGTGTCGAACGCCTTCTTAAAGTCTACGAACAGCATATAGAGCGGGGAGCGCCACGCAACTAATTGTTCTACCACAATCCAAAGTGTATTGGCATGGTCGATATTTTTGAGCCTGCTTTGTTCGATCATTCATACATCAAA
Source organism: Anastrepha ludens (assembly GCF_028408465.1). Classification (NCBI taxonomy): domain Eukaryota; kingdom Metazoa; phylum Arthropoda; class Insecta; order Diptera; family Tephritidae; genus Anastrepha; species Anastrepha ludens. Next base: position 90,777,986 of record NC_071500.1, read on the forward strand.
TCTAATGGCGGTCGCTCCTCAGCAGGCAATGGCAAACCTTCGAGTGTATTTATGCCATAAAAAAGCGCCTCATAAAAAATATCTGTCGTTCTGAGTCGGCTTAAACTAAAGGCACCTCCATTTGTAGAACCATAGCTTGGGCCGGATAGTTCAATGTAGCCCTTAGTTTACTCCTTTGGAGTTTATTAAAAAACATTAATTTCAGTGAGTTTGAGCTGATTTGCTACGTTGCAAAGAAAAAGTAAAGAAGAAGTGTGTTCAGACTTTGGCAGTTTTTTTTTTTTTTTTTTTTTTTTTTTTTTTTTTATTTCAAACATAATAAGTAAATTACAATGTTTAATTACACTGCAACTAGTTCAGAAACTAACGAGCAGTTTGATTCGAAAATAAATTACAATTGATAAAAAGAAATTACAAACAATATTTCTTATTTTCTGTTAATAGCCAGCAAGTTCATGTGGTTTTTTCCTCTTTAATCTTCGAACTGGGCACGGGTTACTAAGGATGCTCCTAGCTTCTTCGTTTACATGCCCTTGAAGTCGAATTTGGTGCGCTTCTGCTATTTTCTTAATTTCTTCAGTTACAGTGTTAACTTTAAGGTCCCGATGAATATCAGCATTTCTGACGTACCAGGGTGCTTTAACGATGATTCTCAGCACTTTGTTTTGAAAGCGTTGTATTACATTGATATTTTCTTCACTGGCGCAACCCCAAAGCTGTGCACCATAGGCCCATAATGGTTTTAATGTTTGTTTATAGAGCAATAATTTGTTATATATGGATAAATGCGATTTCCATCCAATTAGCCAGTTCATTTTGTTTAGCCTGATGTTAAGCTCATTTCGTTTTATTTTTATATGCTCTTTCCATCGCAACTTCGCATCTGGGGTAATACCTAGGTATTTTGCAGTATTAGCGAATGGGACTTTTTCATTAGAAATCATTATTGGTTGGTATTTTGTAATTTTATTTGTAAAATTCACGTGAATGGATTTACTGTTATTGAGTTTGATTCCCCATTTTCTCGTCCATGATACCATAGAGTCGATTGCAGTTTGAAGGTTCCTTGCAGCTTTTTCTTCTGTCTTTTCAACACATAAAATTGCAGTGTCGTCAGCGAAGGTGGCAGTTAAACAATTTGCCATTAGTGGTAAATCTCGGGTATAAAGAATATACAGGATTGGACCCAGGATGCTACCTTGTGGTACGCCGGCTTTTATTTCAACCAGTTCAGAATATTCCTTTCCCTGTTTAATTCTTAAATATCTTGAAGTAATATATGACTCCAGCAGACTACAATATTGGTATGGGAGGCAAGTCTTTAATTTGTAATATAAATCAAGCCTTCATGCCATACTTTATCGAACGCCTGTGCGACGTCGAGGAAAACTGCTGAACATACCTTCTTTTCCTCTAATGCTTTTTCGATTTCTGATATTATTCTATGGACTTGTTCCAACGTGGAGTGTTTACTTCGGAAACCAAATTGGTGAGAAGGTATTAGATGTTTTAATTCAATAATGGGTTTCAACCTGAGGAATATTAGTTTTTCAAACAACTTGGATATTTGTGATAACAGAGAAATCGGGCGGTATGAAGACACGTCGTGAGGATCTTTTCCTGGTTTTGGAATCATTATAACTTCCGCAACTTTCCACAGTCCAGGAAAATATTTTAGTTTAATAGCTGTATTGAAAAGATAAGCCAATCGTTTTAGGGCTTTATTTGGCAATTGTTTTAAAACTTCTGCAGTTATAAGGTCGAAGCCTGGAGCTTTTTTATTTTTAAGTTGTTTGATTTCCTTTCTGAGCTCATTTAATGTAATTTGTGGAATTTCAGAACGGTTTTCATATGTACCACAGGAGTTTAAGTCGTAGTTACTCTTATTAGGTGTGAAAGTTTTTTTCAAATACTTCGCAAAAGCAGTGGCTTTTTCTGCATCGCTTCTAGCCCAAGTACTATTTTCATTTCTAATAGGTGGAACATGGCATATTGGTCGTTTTAAATACTTTGTACTTTTCCAGAGAGAATAGTCATCTTTTTTATCAGCTGAAAGCTCTGATAGGTAACGTTGCATTGACTCATTTTCAATAACTGCTATTTCTTTTTTTAATGCAGTTGCTGCATTGTTGAGTTTCGTTTTATCTGCAGGTGAACGAGTTTGCTGCCACTTCCGGCGAAGTTTTCTCTTTTTTGCAAGAAGAAGTTTTATTTCTTTAGGGTAGTTGGTGCCTATCGTTTTCCGCCTCAATTCCGGCGTGTTTTCCTAAGCAGCTTTCTGAATTTTCTTCGTAAAAGAATCGATCTCAACCTCCAAACTTTCAGCTGTCAATATTGGTGCAGAAAAATGCATTGCGGTGCTAAGTGTTGATTTAAACGAAGCCCAGTCAGTGTATCTGTTGTACAGAGTCAGATTTGGTTCTTTTTCAACAACTGATTCACTTATGGTCAAGTATATAGGGGAATGGTCAGAATTCAGACTTAATCCCTCTTCTATTTTGACGAAGTTTTGGGATACTTTTCGGACCATGAAAAAATCAATTAAATCTGGTTTTTTGTTTACATCTGTTGGCCAGTACGTTGGTTTTCCAATAGAAATGAAATCACATCCGGTTTCTTGGGCCGCTTTAAGTAGCTCCCGACCTTTGGTTGTAGTAAGGCGCGATCCCCAATAAGTATTTTTTGCGTTAAAATCTCCACCAATAATAAATTTGCGTTTGCGCATATTAATAAGAGTTTTGAAGTCGTCAGATGATATCGTGTACCTCGGTGGACAGTAAATAGCTGTGATTGACATATATTGGTGTTTTAACCTTACTGAAACAGTTGTTGTTTGGAGAATGTCAGAGCTAGTTTTATTTTCTTCGTAGTGTTCTAGACTGTTTTTAATAATTACTGCAGTACCTCCTCTTGCGCAATTGTTTGGATGTATTGTGTGATAGACATTATAATTTTTGAAGGAAATGTGGTTTTGTGTAGTAAAGTGTGTTTCGGATATTAGGCAAATATCTATTTTTTCTATATTTAAAAGTAGTTCGAGTTCCTTTTGGTTTTTTAATAATCCATTCGAGTTCCACGCTACAATTCGAAGGTTATCAATCATAACAATGTTTTTAACTTTTGTTCGAGATTATTTAGTCTCTTTTGGAGGTCTGTATTAAAAACTTCTTGCTTATTTAATTTATTAAGGATTTGAGCGAGAATATCTTCACTTTTTGTTTGGGTTTTGGTTATAACCAGTTTTTCACTACCTTTACCTTTTACTACATCGGAAAGGGTTGGTTTATTCCGATTACTATGTAAAATTGCTTGGCTATTATTATGTTTTGTCATATTAACAGGACGTATATTATTAGGCTGATTATCAGTAGCCGTATTTTGTTTCTGACCAGTTTTATTTCGCATTTTTTGAAGCTCTTTCGCAATTACGCATCCACGGTAATTGGCCGGGTGGTCTTCACCACAGTTACAGCATTGGGGCTTTTCATCCATTTCTTTAGTACACTCGATAGTTTTATGTTTTCCGCTGCATTTGACACATCTGGGTGATTTGCCGCAGAAGTTTCTTGTGTGGCCAAAAGCTTGGCAATTTTTGCATTGTGGAATAGCTTTGGAGTTTTTAACTGGTTCGATTATAACGACAGAATGCAGAATGTATTTAATTTCATAAATTTTCTTGATGTCTTCGGTGGAGTCGAATGTGGCAAGAAACATGTTTAGTGGTTCGCGGGTTTTCCATTTTAACTTGTTTACGACATTCGTTATGTTAAAGCCTTGTTCTTTAATGTCAGCCACTATCGAAATTGGGGTACATGAATGGTGTAAGTTTTTGATCATCACTTTTATTGGACGTGTTTGTTTATCTTCGTAGGAGTACCAAGATGAATTTGAAATGGTGAGCATTTTTGTAATGGATCTGTAATCATCACTTGAAGATGCATTAATTTTGTATGTTTCATTATTTAAAAGTTTTATAGCAAAGTGACTTTTGGCTGCTTTTTGAACAAGATTTCTAAGGTCCTGATAATTTTCGACGTTTGAAACCATAATTGGTGGGGGCCGAAGGTCACGCTTTTTACTTTGATTTATGACAGTGGCATTTTGAATTCTCAGTAGAAAACTATTTATATGTTCCATTTCAGGAGATTCTTCAGCCTTTCGTTTTTTGCTTTGCCTCTTGTTTTTTTTAAGGATCCAGTCGGTTTCCCGTGCAAGATCTTCTTCATCAGTCTCATACTGTTCCGGATTTATGTTTGAAGTTTGTTTTGTATTGGATGAGTTTGAAATATTACTTTCCTCTTTGAGTTTTTGGTTTTCAACTTTTAATTGGAGGCAAAGCTTTTCTAGTTCTTTCAATTTCTTTTTTAAATCGTCGATCTCTGAGTTAGTATTACCTCTAACACTCCGACTTATAGATGGTTCCGCGGCCCTTCCACCTCCTGGAGGTGGTGTTTGGGTCATTTTTAATGTTTATAATTTTTTTTTTTTATATTTTTTTTTATTTTTTTTTTATTTTTATTTTTTTTTTTTTTTTTTTTTGAGTTGTAAAGTTTACAAATTTTTATTTTAATAAGTTCTATTGGACAGATGGCAACTCTGAACTTCTAAACTGTTATACAATATTATAACACCTTAATTTTTGTAGTATACTTTTAGGTATACACTTAATTAAAATCTATGTTGACGTTAATTATCAGCTGTTTTTGTTTATCAACTGATAAAAAGTTGCGCGGGAGATTTGGATGTTGATAACGAAGGAGAAATTTTCATCCAAAACTTAGGTAATTTTATAAAGTTTTAGTCTATTTTTCTTTATTGTGTCCCGGGTAGCACCCACATTTATCACGATAGAAGCACTACACCTTCGCACTTGCTTTAATAACGTTTTATTTTCAGTTTTCGCACTAATTACAATTGAAAATCTGTTTTGTATAGAGAGCCGATTACTATGCGACCGACACAAACAAAAAAAAAAAAAAAAAAAAAGTTATCGAGTACCGAATCGACTAACGTAATCGAACTGGGTCTGAAGACGAATATTTTCTTCCCATATGCAGCCTGTACAGTCTGTTATGCTGTCTGGCTTGCAATAAATCAATTAAAATATGAAAAAAATTAAAATCCTGAATCTTCAAATCTGCAACAGAAAATTCTACATTATTTCCCAATCGTCTCAATTTGTCTCTTCGAAAATTTGATTTATTGCACCATTAGGCAGTACTTAGTTATTATTGCTTTCTGGAACGTTAAAACTTTTCTGTTCCAGCATTAGGTACCTTCACTTCCAGCCCACCTTCGTCCTGCTCAAACTCCCACTTAGCTTACTTTTTCTTTTTGTTTGCGGATAAACAACAAATAAAATGGATAAGGCTTTCACGATCATGCTTGTGTGTCACTGTAAACTGATAGTGCCATTTGTGAAAAATATACGTTACAAATTCTATCTACTTGCCACATACGAGTACAACAAAAACGAGCACAACAAGTGATCGCTATTCCCTTGGCTATTTGTAAATTTCCTCTCTTTCCTCAATGTCTTTGTATGGGTGTAGGTGAGCGTAGCAAATTGCAAGGATTTGTAATTTTACTCGTTTCACATTTCGCCTAGAAAAATATTATTTGTACGTTACTTTTTCCACCCCAAGTCTGTTTGATGTTCTTATCGGACAAGTGTTCGACGGCAATCCTTGGTTACCTTCCATCCTCAGTAGTGCACAAGGGTACACTTGTTTGAGGGTGATTTTTCTTTGTTTATTTAATTTTGTTTGCTGAAGTGTACCTTCGCTGATCCTTCTTGCCGTAAGTGACCATGGCAAAGTAAATACGATAAATCTGTTTGCGGCCGTTACGATTTTGTAACGTCTGTTTGGAAAGAGAATTTATGGTTTTTTTTTTTTTTGAGAAAAAATATTTCTCGATTTTTCTAAAATAAAATGTTATAGCACACAATCAAGTTGTTAGAAAATGTGTCGATTTTCTATTTGAATGAAGAGACATTGCAACCTAAATGATTTTTTGCACCCGATCATGCCCAACGTATCTTCAGACTCTCTAATGAAAGCTAAGAGGGCCTTGGCGATCACTTTCCTTACATTAGGGATCAGCTAAACTGCACTTCAATATCTAGATCTAGTCATAGCCGGACCTTCATCGAAAAGGTGTTGAAATATCTCATCATTCCTCACACATAGCTCCTCTCAGAAAACATACGCATCCGATTAAATGTGAACATAATCGACTAAGATCAGGGAGGTAGCGTGCGAGTAACCTCAAAAAGGTCATGAGGTCGAAATGCAAATCTCATAAAGGATCTAAATCTGACCTCAATATTTTTGGTATCTAAAAAGCTTTGCCCGCAACCGTAATAAAATCCTGTGTATCCACTCATCCAATATCCATCTGGAAATGAGGCAAGATCACACCCTTCTATGCTCAGGTGCTCAACACAGCAAATATGTTTTACCTTGCCAGGAGCTAAAGAGTATCATACATAGAACTCCTGTATCAGCTTTCATATGAAAACTCGTTTAAACAAAACCTTGCAAGGATTTCGCAAGACCAGAATTGCATTTGGAACAACTTATGGACTTCATTCCATCCAGCTGTATCTATCGCAAGACTCTACGAACATCAAATGTAGCCTCTAACGCATTTGCAAAAGGGGTGCGCGATTTCAAGAACGTCTGGTCGATACCTTAACATATGTCTGAGCTCAAAGACAATATCAGCGGAATTGTTCTACAGTAGCTTTAAGGTCGTCAACAGTCGGTTGACTGAAAGAGCAAAAGACTTTTTCATTTCGGCTTAGGATAATAGCCATAGCCATTTTTGCCACACTTGAGATTTTATTCCAAAATGATTTAGATTCGGCCGCCGTTCCGGAATCGGTTGGTGCGTGACTACCATTCGGAGTACGTAAGTTCGAATCCCCGTGCATGAAACACCAAATGATAGGAAAAGTTTCTCTAAAGCGGTTGCCGTCAGCAGGCAATGGCAAACCTCCGAGTGTATTTCTGCCTCGATCTGAGTCGGCTTAAAACTGTAAGTCCCTCCATTTGTGTGGGAGGTAGTGATGGTTGCCTAGATAGTGGGCCCACTTGGACGAAAGAAGTTTGGTTCATCCTTTGAGATACCATTGCAATAGGGGAAAAAGAGGTGAAGGAAAAAAGGACGAAAGGGAGACTGTTGATAATGTTTGGGGATGGGGACGGTTGAGTGTTTGTGGACTATGAACGGTGACTAGTCTGCGGTTGTGTTAACCTCTTTATGCTGCTGATAAAGTTCATCAGATTTTTGTTATCAAAACCTGTTATATCAGCAGGCGTAGAAAAGAAGTGAGAACCGAGATGCTTGAATCTTAGTTCCACGAGAGCTGGGCAGCTGAGGAGCAGGTGCTGACATGATTCTACCTCATCCTCCATACAGCTGACGCAAAAAGGGTTCAAAGTAATTCCGAGTCTCACGGCATGTATACCCCGCGGACAGTGCCCCGTGAGGATGCCCACGAAATTTGAGATCAGATTTTGTCATCCTCAGAATATGCCTCGAACGCCTCCTATCGAAACGTGGCCAGAAGGGACTTCGCGACCTTACTCGTTCGTGTACTTGCCCAGCGCTCGCTGAGTGGTCAAGGGGATCCCGATCCTCCCCTTTCGCGGGCACACTACCTCACAGGTCCCTTGTCTGGCCAGCTCGTTGGCTTCGCAGTTTCCAGCAATGTCACTGTGACCAGGTACCCAGATTATCTTTATATCGAAAAATTCTGATGCAATCGAGAGAGAGATCAGGCATTCCCTGACCAGTTTCGAATGCACCATAATAGAGCCTAGGGCCCTAATTGCCGCTTGGCTATCGGAGTAAATATTTACGATGTCTATAGGTACCACATTTAACATAACATTAAGCGCCGGAATAGGAGTAGTTCGAAGCGACCCACTGATTCCAATGAGTGCAGACCTCTGACCTCTCTCTAGCTTTTTAACTGATGTCGTCCGCTCCAGTGAGTTCCACCAGACAACGACTACATATAACAAGATTGACTTTATTATGGTATTAGACAGATAAAATACAACTCTAGGCGAGAGGCCTCATCTTTTGCCAATTGCGCCCTTGCATCCATACAAGGCAATTGTTGCCTTCCTTACTCTCTCCTCAATGTTGGGCTTCCACCTTAGCTACTGTCAAGGATTAGACCTAGGTACTTCACCTTGACAGAAAGCACCAACGGAGCGCCCCCATCGAGGGGAGTTGAGCTCTGAGTATTTTATATTTCCTCGTGAAAAGGACGAGCTCCGTTTTATGAGGATTCACCGATAAGCCGCAGTCGGCTGCCCATCGAACAACTACGTTCCGATATCCCTGCATTAAATCGTACAGGGCATCTACAAACTTTCCTCTAATAATTAATGCCACATCATCCGCGTAGGCAATCACTCTACAGCCCCTCCTCACCAGCTCATCGACACCTCAAAATGCACGCCACAAATAGGAGAAGGAACTCGGTCAAATTCCCACAAACTCTTAGTTTTCGCCTCCGTAGTATCCCATTCCCCAATTCCTATTTTTTACTACACCAAAGGTGTTGTTGTTGTTGTTGTCTCAATCAATTCGTCTTCCTGATTATGCCACCATGTTCCAGGCAGAACTTTTAGCGATCAGAGAAGCATGCAAGTCCCTAAAACTCTACAAGGTAGTTGGTGCAAGAGTAGCTATCTTCTCAGACAGTCAAGCAGCTATTAAGGCCTTAGACTCCAACTATATTTCATCCAAACTGGTCCTACAGTGTAGAGAGGAGTTGAAGCTGCTCAGCCATTGGCTTGAAATTACCCTGATATGGGTTCCCGCTCATAGGAACATACGAGGCAATGAGATAGCGGATGAGCTAGCAAGAAAGGGCTCGACACTAGACATAGCAGAGGCGGTGACAGTTTCCACCCCACTGAACACACTAAAAGCATCTATTGCTTCACACTATTATGCTTTAGCCGAAAGAAGATGGAAGCAAATACCTACATGTATCACAACAAAAAACACATGGCCGTCATATAAAATCCAATGGATGAATGACCTGTTAGGATGTTCTCTGCCAAACATTTCACGTATCACTGCAACCCTTACAGGACATTGGAAAGTAGGGGATCATGCAGCTAGACTCAATCTACCCTTCAAACCTATCTGTAGAAGCTGTCAAGCGGAAGGGGCGAAGGAAAGTCTGTTCCACTATTTATGTGAATGTCCGGGACTAGCCAGGGCACGACTGCGGTCCTTCGGTAAGCCTTTCCTACAGTAAATTAAGGAGATCTCTGTCATCGAGATAAAAGATTTGCTCCTATACTTGGACCTCACTAAATGGATCTGACTTGGAAATAACAAAAAAAAACAAAAACAAAACAAAAAAAACATCTCATCATTTCACGAGATAGTGGTTGTAAAACGGTGCTGGTCACTAATTAGGAGCATTTCAGCTAAGAAATGTTCAACCACCTCAACAACAACAACCAAAGGTGACTCGACAGCCTTAGATGCGTGAGTTTGAGTTTGACTACTATTCGGTTGGTTCAGGATGGATTTTTGAAGTAATTCCAATAATCAAGTTTTTTTATAAATCAATTTTTTTCCACACCATCATCATAGATAATAAAAAAGTTTAAGCTTAAAAGATCTGTATAAACATATTTACAAATTTTACCACCAGAACGAAGTAGTGATAATTGTGAAAAAACTATAACGGGGAAATGGGAGAAAAGCATAAGAAAATATCTTTCCAATGGTACTTTAGAAGTTTTAATCGGTCAAGATTTGGCTGAGTTATTAAAGTTTTAAACCTATCTTCCAAAAAAAGTTAAGAATAACAGCAAAATCTCCATTTTTGATTCGATTGGTAAGATTTTTAAGCATTTTTTTCGGACCTTTGAGGCTATCAAATCTTCTATTATGTGAACTAATTTTTTGGAAAGAAAAATTTAAAAACTAATTTTATTAAACAAAAATCAATCTATGGAATCTATGGAGGTACTTTCAATTCAATTCAGAGCTACGCGTTCCAATGGGAAAGCAGTGCCGATTTCTTTTTTTTTATTTTTTTCTATTTTGTAAAGAGAGCGATGTACCCTCCTAATGTACACACAATTATGATTTGCATGCTAGCTTCAATTTCTAATTCTAATTATTATTTTTGAAAAGATAGCGTAAACATCATAACTGGCAGCTAAAAACTAAGTAGTCAAGTGGGCGATATCGCCAAAGCCTGCGCTGTAACGCCTTCCATTACCTGCCTTACCACACAGCAATTTCTGTGAAAAAATTAAAAGCAAATATATTAAACTAATTTTTAATTACAGCTACAAGCGCTAAGAACAAGATATACTCTTACAATAACAACAAATATAATTTTCTTTTCCATAAGTGAAAATGAAATTTTTCTCTTATCATCCATCTTCAATCTTTCCGCCTCAAATTTTAACACTACTCTGCCTACAGGTCGGCCAAAGATCAAATTTTCTATAAAGCAACGTTGCACTGAGGTTAAACAACAACAAAGACTTCGTTTTGCTGATAATAAAATTCTGATTACATTACGTAACGCCCACAATTTTTTTTGAAAAATAAAAGTATAATAAATTAGATCTACCATAAAATTCTTGTATGGCGTAGATTTGCTTGAACTGATAGTGAGAAGTAAAAAGTAGCCACACTGAAAAAAAAATATTCGAAGTAGAGTTACTCAAAAGCCAAAAGATAAGTTGAAATTACTCTGAATATGTTAGTACATAGCAAAAAAAACAAGTATTGGGAATTGGTATTTTAAAAGGTCTGTTTAAGAGGATAGACAAAATTCAAAAGGAGGCTCAGATGGTAAGTAAAAAATATTAGCCGCGCATATTTCGGTGCTTAATTATTCGAAAAAGGTCAGTTTTGTTTCAGAGGTTTGCTTCAGCCGATTTAAGAATTAACAGCGAAAACGCAACGGGATTTGAAATCTAAATATTTTAAGTGGAAAATAGTTTGATGATTGAAGTAATGGTGATATTACTTCTAAAGCTGGTCCAGCCTTGAAGTCAATGCACTCAATTTGAATGAGAAATCAAAATGTTCCATTTCACTGACTGATTTCAACTACTTTTGTAACAGGAACGAAATTTCTCGGAATCTTTCTCAACCGCCTTATCCACAAATGCACCTAGAGCTTTAAGCCAACTTCGAACGGCAATTAATTTTTATGAGGAACTTCTTCATGGCATAAATACACCCGGCAGTTTGCCATTGCCTGCCAAGGGGCGCCCACTATTCGAAAAAACGTTTTTTTTCATTTTTAAAGCTCGGAGCCTCGAACCTACGTACCCCGAATGGTACTCACGCACCAACCTATTCGTCCACGGCAGCCGCTAACCAAAAAATCTCCCAAACAAGTCTGCCTAAATAAAGCTCAGCGACTTTCAGATCACTGTAACGTTTTCGAGTTATATTAACTGGAGTAAAGATATTCAAGTTCTTTGAGTTTCCTTCCTTAAATAAAAGGCTAGAATATTTACTATTAACCCTCCTTTTGGCACCCGGGTCTTGCCAGATCTTTTACACTTTGCAGATGAATTTAATATATTTTTATATTAGCTATAAAGACTTGAGCTTCCAGGCAGCTTCCTAAAATTTAATATTCTATCGATTTATGAATATAATTAATATAATTACAAAGGATGGATCCTCGAAGAGGACGGAGAAAAGGGCAAACGCGGGTGTCCAGCCGAAGGTTTAAAAAAAGTGTCCAACGGAGGATTAAAGGGTAAATATAAAGTAATTTCATATTCGCTTCCACTTTTACCAATAACTTAAATCATTAAGACCGAGCACGTTCACAGTCGTTTCAAGACGGTTGCATTTGCTGCGAGAATCGTCCGAGTATAATTGAAAATATTGCCTCCAAATCCCATTTTTGATGAAACTTTATATTCGAGTACTTACATTTTCTACAAAAAGTTTAGCTCAGGTCGCCTTAAAAAATTTACATTAGCTATTTTTCTAAATTTTTTGTTGCCCTTCGATTTGAGAAACCGTTTCGAAACGTTGTACGTTACATTCCTCAGCTTCTCCTCAAAATCTGTTTTTTTTTTTTGTGTTATATTAAGATTTTTGAATACAAGAAAGAGATGATTTGTAAAATTTGGCCACGTCTGAGATCGTATGATTTCAAGCGCTCGCCTTTTCACGCAATCGACACATTTGTATGTATACGAGTATAAGTAAGTAGATCCGATGTCTATCAATGGCCGGTCAGCGATTACGTGATCTGGAATTCAAAAAAGGATTATATTCAATAACAAAAGATTCTGCTTTAAAAGAATTTACTGGAAATACCACAAACTTTTTTTATTCAAATGGAATGTCCATAAAACATATTTCTTGAAAAGAAAGATATTCAATTCAAAATACTCAACACTTTTTTGAGATTTTTATTAAAAAGACAGTTAGAATCCTCAAAAATGTAGCTCTGCAAAAATTAACTGCCTACTACGGCCAAACCGTGGGGACAGAAATTCTAATACAGCATAGGTAGAATAATCATATAGGCAGCAGATCTGAAGACCGGGTAAAAATTTCTGTTGAAAATGTGGAGATAAGGAAATCTTATTCAGCTCTGATGTAAACTTGATAAAAACGCTTGGAGGACCAGAACTTTGAGGATGTGAGCAGTCTAAACTTCACTAGATTCAAAAAATTGGAATAGTTTAAGATTACATGAAGTTAGGGAGGATTATGACAGAGTAAATTAGATGAGTTCAAGCATTTTATACCCTGTAATTACTAAATTACTGATTTACTAAATTGAAACAAAAATAAGTTCAATAATAAATTAAAAAAACTTTCAAATCAAGTTTAGCGGACTGTATTCTGAGCTATGTCAACCATTTTCTATTTAATATTACTGTGTTATATTTATGATTTTTTTTAGAAAATGAGCGTCGAACTCTAAACCAAGTCAGAGAAACCAGTAGCATAACTTGGAATAAACTTTACACCACTCTTATTTCTTCCCAATTTCCATTCAGCTACGTGTACAAGGAATACGGCTTAGGTTATAGTGGTTACGCAGAAAGTGGGCCCACTTGAACGAAGAAGTTTAGTTCATCCTTTCTGATAACATTGCAAGGGAAGAGAGGTTAAGGAAACCGATAGGACGAAAGTCGAGGGGTAGAAAGGGGTTGAGTAGTAGTGTATTACGAGCGGTGTCTAATTTGCGGATGTATTAGCCGTTTTATGCTGCTGATGAAGTTCATCAGATTTGTGATATCAAGGCCTGCTATGTCAGCAGGCGTAGAAAAGAACTGAAAAACCCAAAATGCTTAAATCTTAGTCCAGCGAGAGTGGAACAGCTAAGGAGCAGGTGCTGAGATGATTCCACCTCATCCTCCATACAGCTGATGCAAAAAAGGCTCGAAATAATTCCGAGTCTCACGGCATGTACCTATACCCCGCCCGTGCCCGTGAGGATGTTTAGCGTGAAGCTTTCTCTTTCAGTGCCAGTACAACTCACTTCTTTGCATGCACCAGTTTAGTTATAGATTTTGTTCACATTAGACTTTTTTTTTTTTGTTTCGGTGGCAAATATTAAGTGACTCAAAAAAAAAAAAAAAACAAGACAATGCGCTAGCTTATTCCCATTCTAGAATCCGAGTGTTAAAACATCCGCTTTATTTTTCAGATATTGCACATTGCGCCCCTATCTCTTTCCTGAGATGCAAGATGGAAGATGGCTTCCTAACCAGCGAAAAAACTTGCTTTTAAAAATGGACGAGTACTAAATGTGCACGCAGTCTAAAGTCATACTGTATCAGCTATACAGCGATGAAACAGGAGTCAAGCACGGAAATGCGTTGTCATCCCTTATGTTTAATCTGATCCTAGACTATGTAGTTAAAGGTGTTGATCCATCAGGGACTATATTCGCCAAAACTTCCCAAATATGTGGCTTCGCTGATGTTCTGGTCATCCTCGCGAGAAAAATGAATGTCTTAAAAGAAGTACTCAATGAACTCCAAATAGATAAAAGCGAAATTCTTTGGATTAAAGATCGATGAAAGCAAAACGAGATTTTTCGGAAAACTTGACACGTTGAGAAAAGCGCCAGACTTTAAAATTGATAATCATAAATTTGAGGGTGGTTCAAATGAAATACCTAGAACTGGTTCCTAGTAGAACTTATGGTACAACGATTGCTATCCAACACCGTGTGCACGCTGCAAACAGAGCATATTTTGCCCACGTTAAATTGTTAAAAAGCAGGCTCTTGAGTAGAAGAACGAAAATCAAAATACATAAAACACTCATTCGACCAGTGGCAGCATATGGATTTGAAACGTGGACACTGAAAGCAGATAGAATTAAACAATTAAGCATTTTGGAAAGGAGAATACGGAGAAGGATGCTGGGTGCAGTACGATAAGAAAAGGGTCTCTATCGCATCAGATATAATAACGCGCTAGAGAAATTCCTACCAGGCGCAGCGCATGTGATGACTTACGTGTCCAAGCAGAATTCCTGATGAAAGAATGCCTCGCAACGTTTTGAGTTATATCCAGCGAACTTTACAAATCGTAGCTATATTTTTCTCTCAGTGCACTCTTCGTGGCAAACAATGACGCTCACCGTAACACAGCAACGCCCACGCCGACAAACTAAGTTGATAATCTTCGGTGGCATCAAAAATAGAAGCGAATAAAAAGTTACGTAGCTAACGTACACCGCTGTGTGTGACTACATACAGACATCCATGCGTACTTGTTTGGATGCGAATGAAACGGAATCCTAGCTGACAGGACATTAATAAAAAATTATATCCGCTTTTAATGCTGAGGCACGAGTAGAAAAATATGAAAAAATGCTCTTAAGAAAAAATATGGATGTCAGTGGAAATTAATTGTCTATTTATCTGTGGTGAAGAAAAAACTGTCTCAATTTACAAGGCAACACCCACTAAGATTATTGTTCTTTTTTACAGCCCAGATCTGGACTTAAGACAAGGATTTAATGCTGAGTTATGTAAGAGTGAGTTTTTTTCGGGCTCACAGACTTTCTCTTAGCTTTGCTTGAGCGTTGTCGGAACTGATTAAATTAGCCTGTACGTGGTATGTTTTTTACTTTTTGCGTAAAAAGATGTAGAAGTGATGTATGCTTTTTTTTAATCGGTATGCCAGCCAGAGGTCATGAAAATCAGGGTAACAAAAAAATTGCCTCGGACATGCTACAGCCTCGCAGTAACATTCGGCTTGCAAATATTAGAATGCATTTTAGAGCCCGGGCTATTGGTTAGACATCTCGTCTATCACCGTTAGAAAAGTAAGTAGAAATAAGCAAATAGCGCAGATAAAATTAAAATAAAAAATAGTAATTTTTGGCGCTTTTTAGCTAAAACCCAAAAATAAATAAATAGTCGATCTGTAGTTACAAACAAAGATTTTAAAAACTAGAATCAGTGTTGTTAAAATAGGTTGAATATATTGTAGTTTAATCGTATTATTTGAAAATTTCAAGAAATGGTATTTCGAGCACAACGCATCATTCAGGGCGTTGCATAATTTCGACAGTTCGTTTAGGCGTACGAGGGTTGCTGTTCAATTTCGCTGCCATTAATAAAAACACAGTAAAATAATAATTTGTTTTTCAAAATATTTTCCTTGGAACCAATTTGCAAAGCATTTTGACACTCAGAAGTGTATACCTCCAAAACGAGCTGTTTAAGTGCTTCAATAGCTTCCTCAGGCATTGAAAAATGTTAACCTTGATATGCAAAAAAAATCATTGGGCGTCCAATCAGGATGACAAGACGAACGACTCATTAATTCGATGTTTTGAGTGCTCAAAAACTCTCTTGAGTGAGCCGATACATGAGAGCTTGCATTAAAAGATGATTCGTCTACGGCGGTTGGTTCTCCCTCAACCTCCGAAAACTTCTGGAAATATATATATTTAAAAAGTGTAATCCGGCTTGTGTATTTCTACCATACAGTTATGATTCTTCGGCTTACTTAGAGGGATAACGAAAGTAGCGGCAGCCACAAACACACAGGAGGAAACAAGTCCGAAAGCGTCTGTCTGAACTTGGTATATGGAGATGGAATGTAAAAATCGTAGTAGTGTATTTTGACCTCGGTTAGTTTAGATTATTTTGAGTGACTGTCATCCCACACATTTAGGCTTCACTAGTGCTATTGTGATATCGCTAAACACTCCCAAGTCTTCTCTCAACCAACCTTTGAATTTAATAAATTTTGTTAATTTTGGCTACCCTATTTGTGAAACTTTAAATCTCAAAACATCCGATGGCTAGGAAACATTTGAAAGAATGCGTCGAAAAAGCAGAGAGACCGACCGCGGAGAATATTGTTGATAACGACGTTGAGAACAATCTAAGAAACATGGGAGCCACCAACTATCGTAGTATGGCTATGGGCCGAGATGCATGGAGAAAAATTGTAGAGCAAGTCAATGCTCACACCGAGCTGTAGTGCTTTACATCATGACGATTTGTGATAGCTCTTCAATGCTGTCAAGAAAGGCGAATTCGAGCGTGGAAGACCTTTTTCTGTACAGAGCACAATGCACGTACACAGGAGGTGTTCCACGGTTTCCACTTCTTCAATATTTTGACAGCTTCAACAAAAGTGATTATGTGGTGCCCCCGGTTTGTTTGCAAGCCTTCCGTGTTTTTCATATCCTGTCTCCTAATATTCAGTAGCGATTTTGTACGGCCTTGGTGCCACTCTGGCCAAGTTTGCCTGCTTATTTGGCAAAATAGAGATGGCCTAACATAGCCAACATCCTAATACCAGCAAATAACTTAAATATAATCGAAAGTAATCTTGGCTAACTAAGTTCAACCACGCGAATAGGAGATGAACTAATCTCAACTCATCCAAGACTGGACACTCAACGGTCAATTTTTGTATTGTTGAAGCACGTAAATCTGCTGTCGCTCGCTTTCTAGAATTGTCCTTAACCGGCATGTATAACCCAAAAACCTAACACTTTTAAAATATTCCACAGCAAAATAGTTTTTTGAAGCAAATCGAGTAATGCCACAAATTCGAATAAGGAAAAAATCAAACACAGTTCGAACAAAAGGCGGCTTTGTTGATATTTCCGCTATTGATATTTGTCTTCAGCATGAAGCATTTCCTGGAGAAAAGGAAAAGATAAATAAATACGCATAAGAATGATATATAGCACAAAAATAATACTTTGTGAAAATGCTGCAATGAATAGAAATTTTTCCAAAAAAAACATCAGATAATAGAAGTGTAGCATTTATGCCAATTCACCTACTTTCCTCAAGAATAGAAATAAATGAAAGAAAAAACTCAGAAGCCAATGCGAAGGAGTGCAAGTTGCATTGTGTGAGAAACGTACGCAAAAGGACACTTTCTATGAGAAGATTGTGACAAGGACAATAGCAAAAAATTGCCTATTATTGGCAAAGTAGAAATGTTGTGGAGCAAAATTTTGCAAGATTGTGCATGTTCGATTTTTACTAAAGCGCAGTAGGTGGCTGCTTGCCGCAAGTGTTCCAAGTGTTTCAAATTGCTGCAACGTGGTAGGATTTTTTATGATGTGTCGCAAACATGTTGCAACATGTTTTCGTCAACGAGTGTGTGGCAAGCATGCAGTAGTATGGAGTGTGAGTGTGGGAATATAAAAGTGAGCACTTGTGCATTTTTTTTTTTCAAAAATTAACAAAATCAAGGCATTCAATTGGGATTTGTGTGTGCAACGTGGGGATCATACGAAATGCGGCCGGCATGCACGTGGTCATTTGAATGAAACTCAAAATTCGAAATTTCGTTTGCCCAACAGCCGTTTATGCTATTCGGCTAGCAAAAAGGATGTCCTTTCTTTTTTGTGGCTTAGAAGTTTCTAGCTGTTGTTGTTGTCTGCCTTAGTGTTGCTACGTGATGTTTGTGGCAAAGCAAGTCATTTATTTGCGCTTACTTAATTTGCTGGGCATGCTCGTAGCCTGTATTTGTGCGCTGGTAAACAGCATTTCTTTGCATTTATTTCTATTTACAGTCAACAAGTCTCTGCACACACTTGGCTGTCTTTGTAATGCTGGTTGGCCTTTCTTTTTCTCTTATAAAAATTGTGTATTTATTTATTCTTATTTTTTATAATTAACTTTTTTCTTTCTCTTAAAATAAAAGAGAATGGCATGTAAATACCATTTTAAATGCCGCAGGATATGCCTGCCACGCATGCGCGGCCTGTGTGGCTAGCAAAACGTGCTGTGCCTGCCAATTAACGTTTAATTCTTTTATAGTCATTGCATTGGCAATTAAATGCTTTGAACACTCACTTGCTCACTTTCAAGTGTATTAATAGGCAGGTTGAGTTGGCGTTAAAGCGCCTACATGCGCCTACATGTCTAGCAAATTAAAATGTTTTCATTTGAAAAATCGTTAAATATGTTGTAAAATTGACGAAAATGATTGAATGTGAAGTTAATTAAAATTTAAAGAAAAGATGGCACTTAGAATTTGCTTGTAAAGAAGCAAAAATGTTGTGAAGCTTAACCCTTTCGACCCGAATGGTACACATGGGCACCACTTAAAGATTAAATGTCACAATAATAACTCAGTGAATTTCTGCTGGTCTATGCAATTCACCAGATCATCTCTACTCTTTTCTAAATACATACTGATAAGTTCCGTTACAATTTTTGTTGTCTGTACTAACGGAGCCGGTTTTTTGGCATTGACAAGCAGTAAAAACTAAAATAAGATATTCAGTGCCAAGGTGCCAAAAATATAGAAATTACCTGTGGGCAAAAAGTAAGATGAATTTATTTGTCAAACTTCGCGGGACTAAAATTTCGCTCTAGTTATTTTTTTCATGAGTTGGCAGCAGTGTTAATAATATCTGGGCTAACTTTCATGTGAATGTTATTATCAGTAATATATTTACGCTTGTGTTTACCATACGACCAAGAGCGCATTTTTCGATTTTTACAATGTCTGATTTGATTGAGCAGAGAAGTGCCATCAAATTTTGTTTGCGGAATGAAATTTCGGCTGCGGAAACGTTTAGCATGTTGCAGAAGGCATTTGGTGATTCGACCATGTCGCAGAAAAATGTTTATAAGTGGTACAAAGACTTCAAAGAGGGCCGAGAACGTGTTGATGACTTGGAGCGCTCCATCGATGTCAACAGATGACCAACACGTCAATAAAGTGAAGGAGTTAGTGCTCAAAAATCGTCGGTTGGCTGTTAGAGACCTTACTGATATGATCGGAATATCAGAAGGATCTGTGAAAACCATTTTGTCAAAGTCAAATCTCGTTTGGTACCGAAAACTCTCAATTTCTTGGAAAAATGTGTGTGAAACAATGCTTTCAGACTATCAGGACAAGCTCAAATGCATCATTACGGGAGATGAGACTTGGATTTATGCGTACGACCCTGAAACAACCGACCAATCAAGCGAATATCGTGCTAAAGGAGAGGTCAGACCGAAAAGAGCACGTCAAAGTCGTTCAAAAATAAAGGTCATGATGACAGTTTTTTCGATTTTCATGGTGTGGTGCACTATGAATTCTTTCCACCTGGCCAAACTGTTAATAAGGAATATTATTTGAGCGTTATACGTTGTTTACGTGAAGCAATTCGTCTAAAAAGGCCAGAATTATGGGCCAACAACTCTTGGTTTTTGCATCACGATAATGCACCGAATCACACTGCACTCGTTCTTCGTCACCATTTCGCCAAAAATTCCACGCATATCGTTTCGCATTCAGCATATTCGCCTGATTTGGCTCCGTGTGACTTCTGGCTATTCCCAAAACTCAAGAGACCACTCCGGGGAACGCGTTTCGAGTCAATTGATGAGATAAAAGCTGAATCGAAGAAGGTGCTGATGGCTATACCGGAAATGGACTATTTGGCATGTTTCGGGGATTGGAAAAATCGTTGGCATAATTGTATTTCATCGAGAGGGGATTATTTTGAAGGGGATGAAATTGATTTACAAGAATAAATAAAGATTTTTCATTTTACAACCAAATTCACCTTACTTTTTGACCACAGTAGTACAATAAAATAAAGATTTTTAAAAGTGTTTACAATTTGTGCATGTAAGTATTTAAAAAAATATAGTTTTGCACTTATTTTAGCCTATGGTATTACATAATGTGACTCCTCGTATCCTTAGAAAATGGACCCTGAAGATATCCAAAAAATCCTGGAAGACGAAGCTGATAGTACCAGCGACTCAGAAGACTTCTCTACTTCCAGTGATAGCCAAGATTCAGTAGAATGCGGACGAGAGACTCTTACCTAGTGGTGTCTTGAGCTCTAACAGCGGTGACCAGATAGCCCACAGAGTAGTAACAAAACATATTAACTTGACGACTTGTTGACAGGATAGCGTGTATGCAAGCATAGATGAGTCAATGACAAAGTTCAAGGGTTGCAGCACATTGAAACAATACATGCCTCTCAAGCCTGTCAAACGAGTATAAAAATGTGGCTTCGATACGACGCTGTTACCGGCTATACGTATGATTTCTACATTTATCGTGGAAAAGAAATAGAACAATCATTTGGTATGCTAGAAGAAAGAGTTGTTTCTAAACTAGCCAGTTCAATCGCAGAGACAGATGACGTTTTTTGCTTTGACCGCTTTTTTACTTCTGTGCAGTTATTGAGCACTATTTCCTACCCAGCCATTGGTACTGTTATGACAAACAGAAAAGAGTTGCCTAAATTTTTTGGTCAAAAACTGAAGCGAGGTGAAACGGAGTTCAAATGCACATCAACTGGACTTCTATGCGCAAAATAGCAAGACACGAAAGAAGTATTGGTATTGAGTAATTGTCACGAACCTTCTGTAACTAATGTTACAAAAACGTTGAAAACAGGGGAAAAAATTCTAGTGCAATGTCCAAGTCATATAAAATTTTATAGGAAGATCATGGGAGGAGTCGACTTGACTGATCAGATGTCTGGGATTTATGAATACGATATAAAATCGCATACGTGGTGGAAGAAAGTGTTTTACCGTCTGATAATGATGACAGCAGTGAACGCTTGGGTTATTTATAACGACCTCAAGCGGAAAAAGATACCATTCAAATCGTTTTGAGTTACTTTAGCTGAGGCATAGATCCAGGACAGCTTACAACAAAACCAGGACGAACACCACAAATTATCAAACGCAAGGCAATACACCTTCCTGTTGAAGGTGCCACACGACGTCGTTGTACCAATTGCAGTTCTCAAAAATTTCAGACTCGCACTAAGACGATATATAAAGGGTGCCAAGTACCGCTTTACAAAACGTGCTTCGCACCTTACCATACGTGAATTTTATGTACAAAGATACTTTTCACTAAAATTTGCTTGAATAATATAACAATTAAAAAAATATAAATAAAAAACAAAAAATAAATAAATAAAATATAAATTTTTTTGTATGTTATTTCTTTTTTCTAAAGTGTGTTTTACAGGACCGCGCCACCCTGTTATTGCATCTTAGATTTTTAATATTTTTTAAATTATACATCACCTAATTAACCAACTTCGTTAAACACCTTTATACCAGCTTCGTTAAACACCTTTATGCTCTGCGAATGTCGGATCGAAAGGGGTTAAGGTAGAAGCTGTGTATGAAAGACTTAAGTAGCGAACTTGAGCGGTCTCAAATGTGATTTCCTTGAGCGGCTAGTTAGATCACTCCGGAGGGCGGAAAATCGACGAATTCTATGGAAATATTTTGGTTTTTCCAATTAATAAAGCGCTGAAATGAATTGGGAAAAATTTGAACATTTTCACAATTTTTTGAAACTTTTTTCGAAATTTTTTTTGAAAATATAGCACATTGCCCAGCACTCAGGGTGGAAAATTGACGCATTCTATAGGATTGTTTTTTTTTTTTTTCAATTAATAAAGCGATAAAGTAAATTTTGAAAAACTAGAACATTTTTTGACACTCAATTTTTTTCGTTAATTTTTTATTAAAACTAGTTTATTGCATAACAAAAAATTCATTAATGAAAGGAGCTACTTAGACCACTCTGGGAGGTGGAAAATCGGTGCATTTCACAGATTTCTTTAACTAATAAAGCAATAAAATGAATTTTGAAATATTTGAAAATTTTTTGAAACTCAATTTTTTCCGTCAGTTTTTTATGTAAAATAGTTCATTGCATAAGAAATCCTCCTTATATTAAAGGGATTGGTTAGACAACTCTGGGTGGAAAATCGCCGTTTTCTATGGGATTTTTCTTATTTCTTGCTTTTGTAACTAATAAAGCGATAAAATACATTTTGGAATAAATAAAAAAAAATTGAAAATTTTTGTAATATACATTTTTTCCGTTATTTTTTATTAAAATTAGTTCCTGGCATAACAAAAACCTCATTACTCAAAGGGACTACCTTGACTACTCTGGGTGGAAAATCGGCGCTTTGTATGCACTTTTTTAACTAATAAACCGATAAAATCAGTTTTGAAAATTTTGAACATTTTTTGATACTCAATTTTTTTTTGTTAGTTTTTTAATAAAATTGGTTCATTACCTGACAAAAACCTCTTTAATTAAGGGGCTGGTTAGAGCACTCCGGGTGGAAAATCGACGCATTCTATGGGAATATTTTTTTATTATTAAATTAATATAGTAAAGGGATAAAGTAAATTTTGAAAAATTTTAACAATTTTTGATACTAAATTTTTTTCGTTTTTTGCAATAATAAAACGATAAAATAAATATTGAAAATTACTTAATTTTTCTTTTTATTATTTCACTTAATTTAATTATTCTTTTTTTTTTTTTTTTATTAAAATTAGATCATTGCAAATTAATCTAATTAATCAAAGTGGCTGATTAAACCACTCCGGACGTTGGAAAATCGGCGCATATCTACTACGGGAATTTTTTTTTTGTAATAATAAAACGACAAAATGAATATTGAAAATTCGAAAATTATTTGATATTCACGTATTTTCGTTAATTTTTATTAAACTTAATTCATTACTTGACAGAAGCCTCTTTAATCAAAAGGGCCACTCTGGATGGAAAATCGACGCATTCTGCAGGAATTTTTTTTTTTTCAACTAATAAAGCGATAAAATTCTGAAACTTTTGAAAATTTGGAAAACTTTTTTCAACCTAAATTGTTTTCATTAATTTTTTATTAAAATTACTTCATTCATAACAAAAAGTCGGAGCTTTGTATGGAAAAATATAATGAATTTCAAGAAATTGCCATCAAATATTTCAACTTTTTAAACAAAATTCTCGGAAAATTTTCAGATGTACCGTTTTATAGCCCGTTCAATTTTAGTATAATAAAGTGGAAGTTTGCAGTGGCTCACAGTGGCTCAAAATTATTACTGGTTTTTGAAAAAAATATAATAGTATGAAAAAAATATATTATTTTTTGTACATTTCATATTGAGAAATTTCTTTCATATTAAAAAACTTCCATACAAGTGCTTTCGTTCGGGTTCTGTTCAACAGAGATAGATTTTTATAAAAAATTCACAAAAAAAATTTTACTTATATATGAAAAATATTCGGAATATTATTTACCTAAACGCAAGGGGATATTAAAAAAATGCATTTAAAAAAATTCTAAAATTGATTATGAAATTTCTGATGTAAATCACTTCAACTAAACTCACAAATAAAAACAAAAAAATTTTAATAAATTTTTTATTAAAATAAAATTAGAAATTAGATAAAAAACAGAGTCCACTCTATTATCCTTTTTAAGGTAAATCATTTCAACTCAACTGACAAACAAAATAAATATATAAAAAACATTAAAAAACTAAAATTAAAAAAACAAAACAAAAACAAAACAAAAACAAAAAAAAAACAAAAAAAAAAAAAAAAAAAGTTCGTTTCATTAGTCTTTCGTACCACACCAGATGACAACAACTGGCAAACAAAACAAATATATAAAAAACATTAAAAAACTAAAATTAAAAAAAAAAAGAAAAAAAAAAAAAAAAGTTCGTTTCATGAGTCTTTTGTACCACACCAGATTAGCGCAAATAGTCGCCTACAGTAAATTTCTTTGAATTTTGAAAACTCAAAACGAGTTTCAATTGAATTTGACTTATTTCTATGCTCAAACTGTAATAGCCGCCGATGCTAACCAGCTTCTGCAGCCTTTCCCGGAAATGCGCGCGCACATCGCACTCCGTCTACTGTGTCTAACGTCTGCCGCGTGCCACGCTCATTGCTCCAATTGTGCCAACCTTTGACACCCCACCATTGCATGCATGTTCGCTATAAATGCAACATTTATGCCACACATACTGCCACTTCTAAGTAAATAATGTCTTGCAACATTTTCGACTGCGAGTACTCGAAACGTGGCTGCTATGCGCTTTTTTCCGGTTAAGTGTTAACAAGAAAACGAGTTTTTCGAACAGCAGTGGCTGTACAAATACAAATTCAAATACAGCTTGTTGACTTTTTACAATTTTTTAATATTTTTTTTTTTTTGTTTTTCATTTTGTTGGTCTTAACTCAAGTCAAAAATGATCTACGTCACGTATATCTACTAACGAAAACAAATACATGCACACATCTAACAAAATAAATAAATAGAGCACCAAGCGTCAATGATAAATGTAAACTGTAGCAGCGGCAGGCGAACAAAAAAAAATAGATCATGAAAAATGTATAAAAGCCCAAAAACTGGTTCATTTGCTTTGGCCTGCGCTGAGGCACTGCGCTACTATGCGGGTTGGCTAGCGTACTGGGCCAGCGACAGGCTGTACGTGGCGCGCGAAAATATACTCCAAATATACACACACATACACACTCTCAGGCGCACAGCATCGGTGCGGTGGCGGCGGCGGTTATCTCGTGCCACAATGCCGCGCATTACAACCGCCCGAATGTCGACAGCTCAGGCAGCCCGCAGTGACAGTCGATTCGAGCCACGCCAAAATTGGAGCCTCCTTGCCAGCCAATGTTGAAAGTGACACAAAAATATTATGCAGCACGATGGCGTACATATGTATGTATATATCTACTCGTGAAAATGTATGATTGCGTTACAAACAAAGTCTTTTGTGCCTTGTATGCCTCAAATGCTCCCTCGGCAGACTTTAGTGGCGCGGTGAGCTCGTGGCCGTCGATTTGGCTTACTTGGCTGTCGCTGTGTCTGGTCTTTCTTTGGTCGATTTGGCTTCCCTAAATGGCTTTGCCTTTATTTGGTTTCTGTTCTTTTTGCTTCTGTTTTGTTGCTGTTTTGGTTTTTTGCTTAGTATTGTTGTTAAAGTTCTTTTGTGGCGTTGCTGCTGCAACTTGTGAATGTCGCTTTTATATTTACTCGCTGTCTGTATTTGAAATATTTTTTTTTTACTCTTTCGCTTTTATATTTATGCTGCTTTATGCTGTTCCACCAAAGAAGGTAGGTGAGCTAAGAAATGTAAGCATTTTGAATTGGAAGTGTGCCTGCCACCAGCATGCAATGGAACAGCATACGAGGTGTGGCTAGTAAATAGTGAAATTGCTGGTTTTATAACAGTGATTCCATGTCAAGTGAGCCAAGTATTTTGAATAGCATGGAAATTCTTGAAATTATTTAAACTTGTAGACGCGAGTATAAAAGTAGTCAACTAAAAACAATTTTAAAAAAGTTTAGTACCTTTAGATTTATCCAATGTTGATAATTGCATATATTTTTTTAACAACGAACAAATTCTTCAGTAACTTTTATACATTTCAGATTTTTTTTTATTGATTTTTTTAGGATCAAATATACTTAAAAAAAAACATTTTTTTTAAATATGTATTTTTGACCAGAATTTTTAATAAAAATTTATTTTTTGTAATATTCAGATAAAAATGTTAATTAAAACAAAGAACAAAAATTTCCTACAAATTTTGAAAAAAAAAAATTTATCATTTAAAATAAAACTTTGTCCAAAATCTTTTTATTTTGTAATTTTTAAGAGAAATTTTGGTTTTGTAATATTCAGAAAAAAAATGTTATTTAATATAAAAATAAAACGTTCCTACAAATTTTGAAAAAAAAAATATTTGTATCCTTTAAAATTTAAAATAAAATTTTTGTTTAAAAATTTTTATTTTTTTAATTATTGGGAAATTTGTTTTTGCAATGTAAAAAGTTTTTTGTTGAAAATTTTTGGGAAAAATATTTTTGTTTTGTAATTTTTCCCCAAATTGCTTTTTGTCCAAAATTTTTTAAAAATGTTAATTAAAATACTAATAAAATGTTCCTACAAATTTCGAAAAAAAAAATTTGTACTATTTAAAATAAAATGTTTGTCCAAAAATTTTTATTTTTTTAATTATTGGGAAATTTGTGTTTGCAATGTAAACAGTTTTTTTGTTCAAAATTTTTGGGAAAAATATTTTTCTTTTGTAATTTTTCCCAAATTGTTGTTTGTCCAAATGTTTTTAAAAATGTTAATTAAAATAAAAATAAAATTTCCTCACAAATTTTGAAAAAAAAAAATATTTTTGTCATTTAAAATGAAATGTTTATTCAATAGTTTTTGGGAAAAATTTCTTTTTTTTGTAATTTTTCCTCAAATTGCTGTTTGTCCAAAATTTTTTAACAATGTTCATTAAAATAAAAATAAAATTTTTTTACAAATTTTGAAAAAAAATATTTTTTGTAATTTAAAATAAAATTTTTGTCCAAATTTTTTTTTTTTTTTTTTTAAATATTGGTATTTTTTTTTTGTAATGTACAAAGTTTTTTTGGTCAAAATTTTTTGGGAAAAATTTCCTTTTTTGTAATTTTTGTAATGGGAACAATTTTTTACCAATTTAATTAAAATAAAAATAAAATTTGTCCACAAATTTTGGAAACAAAAAAAATTTTGTTATTTAAAATAAAATTTTTCCCCAATTTTTTTTTTACAATAATTATGGGGAACTTTGTTTTTGTAATGTAAAAAGTTTCTTGGTTCAAAATTTTTGGGAGAACTATTGTTTTTTTTTGTAATTTTTCCCCAAAAATTTTTCAGAAAAATACAAACATTTTTTTAATAAAAATTTTTTTAAATTTTGTTTTGCAGTACATTTTATATTAAAAAGTAAAAAAAAAATTATAAATATGTTAAGAAGAACTGAAGTTATTTTACATAAAACAAATCCCAATAATAAAAAAAAAAAAACTTTTGGAAACAATTTTTTTTTAAACCATAATAAATATATATTTTATTATATTATATTATATATTTTTATATTTCATATTATATATTAAAAACTTAAAAAAATTTATAAAAATGTTAAAAAGAATTCAAGTAATTTCACTTTAAAAAACTCTATAAAAAATGTTCAGTATTAGGTAAATTCAAAATTCTTAATTTTTTTCTAAATAACTTTTTGTACTTCGTTTATACTCGCGCCAATAAAGAACCAATTTATAGAAAAAATTTCGGTTGTCTGCAAAATACTTGGATCATTTGGCATGAAACCATTCGTATATAGAAAAATTGTATATGCGCCGAACGCCAACGACAGCCAGTTTTTTAGCGACAAACCTTTTTTCCCCCGTAGATTGTCACTCGCCTCTGTAAACAAATCATTGGCGCATTTCGTTGAAGAAATGTTAACTTAAAATTCCTAGGTTTGCATAAAATATTCGCCAAAATGTTTTTAATATCAAATTAAATGTCCCTAGAAGTGATCCAACACTCTTTAAAAATATTAATGTAAAACGAGTCGCAAATTGTTTGCCACAGCTAAAAACAGCTAACCAGCTTGACATGTTGACTAGAATTCGAAAAAGAAAGGAAGTCCCATTGGATAGGACTTACGCTGAGAAAAAGTGATGGCAATATTGCTAAACAGGCCCTCCGTTGGAACGCCTTCCAACGACCTGGCCGAGGAGTGGGTAGGCCACGTACCACCTGAAGACTTTCAGGAACGCTGAATTCTCTTGGTGTTATGTGGAGCGAACTGAAATATATAGCTCTAAACTCTGTCCGTTGAAGAAGAAACGGAGTTAACGCCCTATGCTACATTATGAGTTAAAGGAAAAATATATTTTTATATATTTGGTTAGTGCTGCTGAAGAGACAGTTCTTAGCCGGCGTAATTTCGGTGTCGTAGAACCGACTGTCGTACGAATGAGTGTTTTTATGTGGCATTGTGGTTCATCATAGGAAGGAAATATATATTTTTGGATGCTAAAAGTGTTATCGAAACTGAACAGCATGGCAACATATAGAGGCAGAGCTCAAATCGTGTTGATATCCAAGCTTTTGTTACATCATTAAAAATGTCTTTAAAAACATTATTTCCTCTAGGTTAGGTTGTTGTTGTTGTTGTTGTTGAGGTGGTTGAACATTTCTTAGCTGAAATGCTCCTAATTAGTGACCAGCTCCGTTTTAATACCACTATCTCGTGAAATGATGAGTTTTTTTTTTTTTTTTTTTTTTGTTGTTTCCAAGTCAGATCCATTTAGTGAGGTCCAAGTATAGGAGCAAATCCTTTATCTCGATGACTGAGATCTCATTAATTTGCTGTAGGAAAGGCTTACCGAAGGATCGGAGTCGTGCCCTGGCTAGTCCCGGACATTCACATAAATAGTGGAACAGACTTTCCTTCGCCCCTTCCGCTTGACAGCTTCTACAGATAGGATTGAAGGGTAGATTGAGTCTAGCTGCATGATCCCCTACTTTCCAATGTCCTGTAAGGGTTGCAGTGATCCGTGAAATGTTTGGACGAGAGCATCCTAACAGGTCATTCGTCCTTTGGATTTTATATGACGGCCATGTGTTTTTTGTTGTGATACATGTAGGTATTTGCTTCCATCTTCTTTCGGCTAAAGCATGATAGTGTGAAGCAATAGATGCTTTTAGTGTGTTCAGTGGGGTGGAAACTGCCACCGCCTCTGCTATGTCTAGTGTTGAGCCCTTTCTTGCTAGCTCATCCGCTATCTCATTGCCTCGTATGTTCCTATGACCGGGAACCCATATCAGGGTAATTTCAAGCCAATGGCTGAGCAGTTTCAGCTCCTCTCTACACTGTAGGACCAGTTTGGATGAAATGTAGTTGGAGTCTAAGGCCTTAATAGCTGCTTGACTGTCTGAGAAGATAGCTACTCTTGCACCAACTACCTTGTAGAGTTATAGGGATTTGCATGCTTCTCTGATCGCTAAAAGTTCTGCCTGGAACACGGTGGCATAATCAGGAAGACGAATTGATTGAGATAGGTTGAGTGGCTCCGAATGGAAGCCAGCTCCCACACCACAGTTCATCTTAGAACCATCGGTATAAATTTCGATATCGTGTCTTCCAATCACCTCTCCTTTGCTCCACTCGGCTCTCGGTGGAAAGCGTACCGTAAAGCCTTTCTTGAAGTTGAGGTCGGGGACTGTGTAGTCTGATCCGTTTTTGAGCAGCGGGGGTCCCTGTAGGAGGATCTTGCTGTGACCGTACGGCCTTGTTGTCCAGCTTCCTATGTCTCTGAGTCTCACCGCGCTGCAAGTAGCTATTGTTTTAATGTGTAAATCTAATGGCAATAGATGTGTTAGTACATTGAGCGCTTCAGTAGAACTGGTGCTAAGCGCTCCTGTAGTTAGGATACACGCTGTTCTTTGTATCTTGTTCAGCTTAGTTTTGTTGTATTTCCTTTCTGTTGCAGGCCACCAAACTAGTGCCGCATATGTTAGTATTGGCCTTACAATGGCTGTGTAGGACCAGTTGGATAATTTTGGTTGGAGACCCCATTTTTTTCCCAACATTCTCTTACATGTGTAAAGTGCTATGTTCGCTTTCTTTACCCTGTACTCTACGTTGGACTTCCAGCTGAGTTTGGGGTCCAGGATAGCCCCTAGGTATTTGGCCTGTTTGATTAGCGTGAGGCTGACGCCGTTTAGTTTTGGGAGATTAAAGTTAGGCACCTTGGTTTTCTTGGTGAATAGCATCAGTTCAGTTTTTCTCGGGTTTACACTTAAACCACAGTCCGTGGCCCAATTGCTGAGTAATACCAGAGCTCCTTCCATAATCTCACTGATTGTGGTTGGAAACATTCCTGAAACCATAAGCACTATGTCGTCCGCGTACGCCACCACTTTAATTCCCTTTTGGTTAAATTTAGTGAGGATGTTGTTGGCGACTAGTAACCACAGTAGAGGGGATAAGACTCCTCCCTGAGGGGTTCCCCTGTTGACAGAGCGTTTTATCGTGCTGCTGCCTACCTCACCGATGATTATTCTAGTTTTGAGCATGTTCTCTATCCATTCGTTGAGACCTGTGTCTATGCCTAACATGTTAAGAGCCTCAAATTTGGATCTTGTGGTGACATTGTTGAAGGCCCCCTCTATGTCCAGAAAAGCGACTAATGAGTATTGCTTGTATTCTATGCTCCTCTCAATCGCACTTACAACCTCGTGAAGAGCTGTCTCTATGGATTTTCCTTTGAGATAGGCATGTTGAGATGGTGAAATCGTTGAGTCTGTAATCTTTTCCCTGAGATATACATCCAACAGTCGCTCGAGAGTTTTGAGGATGAAGGAGGATAGGCTGATGGGTCTGAAATCTTTCGCTGTATCATGACCGCGTCTACCAGCTTTAGGGATAAATATCACTTTTACCCTCCTCCAGCTCTTTGGTATGTGCCCTAACATAAGGCTTTTCCTGAAAAAGACCTCCAGCCAAGGAATCGTCGTTTCTCGAGTGTTCCACAGCATGGCTGGGAATATCCCATCTGGACCGGCTGCCTTATATGGTTCAAAGTTTTTTATCGCCCATAATATTCTATCTTGGGATACGATGTGGTTGATTATAATGGGTGATAGTTTGGATGTTTGAACACTGTCAGTATTGTTCTCAATGTATTCTGTGTTGCCTGGGAAGTGTGTATTTACCAGATGTTCTAGTGTGTCGGCTGATGATTTTGTCCACTCTCCGTTGTCTTTCTTCAAGAAGGAAGGGCAGGAGTGTTCCTTGGATAGAAGCTTGCCTAGTCTGGCCGTATCTTTGGTCGATACTATGGAACTACAAAAATCTCTCCAAGCCTCTGTCCGAGCCTCTTTGATTGCTTTCTTGTATTCCCTAAGGCAGTCTTTGTAAGGTTTGAAGTATTTGTGTTTGTACCAGATATTGAAGATTTCTCTTGTCATTTTCCTGAGTTTACTTAGATCTTCATTCCACCAGGTAGGATAGGTTGTTTTGCCATATGTGGCGGGACATGAGGCTTCAAGTCCTTTCGTCAGGGAAGTTTCGAAAGCTCTTACTTTCTCATCTAGGTCTTCCCTTGACGTTATGGTTCTATTTAAGTTTTGAAGTTTAGACTGGGTCGCCCTACGGAATGTATGCCAGTTTGTTCTTCTGGGATTTCTATATGGGAGGGGTTTCTCAAGCTTAAGATTGATATCGAAGAGGATCCAGCTGTGGTCTGAAAAGGATCTCTTGTCGGATACCCTCCAATTTGTGACTATTTGGGAATTATTATTTGTGCATAGGGTAATGTCTAAGACCTCTTCCCAGCCTGGAAAATTTGCCGAGCTCGGAAAAGTGAAGGTTGGGGTGGTCCCTACATTACATATGTCTAGGTTGGTGTTTAATAGGAATTCGAAAAGTGACTCACCTCTTTCATTCGTCTCTGAACTGCCCCAAAGCTCGTTTCTTGCGTTTGCGTCGCAGCCCATCAATTGTTTGTCCGTGCTGTTCAATGTTGACAGGAATCGAGCCACTTCGTCTGGCGGCGCCGGTTTCTCATGTGGCATATACACCGATGCCAGGTATATCGCCGATTTCTGCAGCTCCACTTTCACCACCGTAAAATCGGGAGTGCTAAAATTAGAACACAGAAAAGCTTTTAAGTGTTTTTTAGTGATTATGCATGACCGTGGCTTACCGTCTGCTTTGTTGTAGAATATGTTGATGCTCTTGTTGTTTTGGAACCCCTTAATCTCGTTGTCTCTGACCCAGGGCTCCTGTATGAAACCGATGTCGATGTCCCCTTCCCTGAGGAAGACATCCAAGTTTTTTGTAGCACATTTCGAGTGCTGCAGATTCACCTGTATGGCTCTAGGCATCGGATTTATTGTCGTCTTCAGCTAGGTCGAGCTTTTCTAGTCTTTCTAGCTGTATGTTGTTGTCTGCCTCATCTGGGTCTTCCTCATTTTCATTGCTGTCTGCTTTGAAAATTTTCAGTTTAGCCTTTCTTAGACCAAACCGCATTTTGTTGTCGTGTTGTTTTAGTATTGGCAGGCACTCATCGTTAATATGCAGAACGAATGACATGCTGCTCTTTTGCGGTTTTTCTGCCTTCACGATTGCCCAGTCGTCCATCGGCACCGCAGGGTTGTGTGACTTCAGGTGACTGATCTCAGCAACACACCTTTCTAGGACAACCCTTGACCAGTCGTCGTCGCACTTGATAACCCTACAGCCGCGAAGTACTCCTGCAGAATCGAAGGAAGGGAGAGTTCCGCCCTGTGCTCCAACCACATGCTTGTCTAACACGAGCTTGGACAGTTTGGCCTCCACTTGCCCCCACTTCTGCAGGACCACTTTGCCGCTGTTTGTGGTCTCGTCGATCAGTGCATATAGGAGGTTATCCTTAACCACCTCACTGAACGGTCGTTGCTTTGTTTCTTCGATGCTGCTGGACACCTTAGGTCTCTTCGGTGCCTGGTCGATCACGTCCTGTGACCTGTTCCTTTTCATCGCATCGCCTTTTTTCTTGTTGTCCTCCTTGGATTTGTTGGATAAGAAGTCTTCGTACTCCTTAACCACCTGCTGGTATTTTAGTTTGTCGGTCGCGTCGCGCTCGTCAGTCGCTCCAGCGAATTCATTTTTGGCAATCTTGCTTAGAATGAACCTCGCCTTCATGTAGCCAGACTTCATGAGGGCACCCTCGGATTTGTGTTTTCTAGCGGCCTGACTCTCTCTCTGAGTGCCGTCCGCCGCCTTTTTCGAGGTTTGTGGTAGAACTTTTTGTTGTTGT
This sequence comes from Anastrepha ludens, assembly GCF_028408465.1. Lineage (NCBI taxonomy): Eukaryota > Metazoa > Arthropoda > Insecta > Diptera > Tephritidae > Anastrepha > Anastrepha ludens. The sequence goes on from NC_071500.1 coordinate 90,810,926, forward strand.
TGTTGCTTGCTTAGTAAGGGTGTGCTATGGCTGGTACTTCCCTTACTCTTTGCTGACTCAGCCGTATCTTGACTAGAGGCCAGTAGGGTATCCTCCTCGGAGGATGGTATTGTGTCGCAGCGCGGCACCAATTTTTTGTTCTGTTCGTTTTTTTGTGTGTTCATATCATCTGTTTCTTACAGTTGCTTCGCCTGACTACGTCAAGCTCCACAACCCACGAGTATTTAGGGGAAGTAATGGGGTCCCCCGCGGCAGCGCCCCTTACCGCGGTAAGGCCACAGTTACTCTCGAAGGCGGCCAGGTATTCGAGAGGGAAACTCCGTTCGCGATGCACATGTTTTAATTCCCTGCACCATTCAGTCCTCGGCACGATTCCAAGCACACCTTGACTTGGGAATGTGTTGGTACGGTACTCTCCGTATAGGTGGTTGGACGAGCATCGTACACGCAGTATCGTGTAAGGGTGTTCGACCAATCCCCATACAGAGCTTCCCTCTTAGTTCATGGCAGGTTAAATTCCTAAAAGGAGTTTAGCCTTCATTTAAGCCCCATCCCCGCGGCAAGGAGACCAACCACGATGAGGAGGTTAGGTTAGACGCGTGGTTAATTTGTCGTGAGATTGAAACCAACCCGCATCCGAGCAACTGGGTGGGGGTTCTGGATTTTCTTGCAGGATATCTCTGTAAACTTTCCAAAGACTCCTGTTTATCAGGTCCCAGCTTACTTGCGAAATCGCACCATCTTCGTGGTGTTAGTTGTCTGAGTGGCGGAAACCTTACTTCTTTTGGCTTCAGCCGATGTCCTCTTACTCGATCGTTTGCGCTTCCCTTCCGCAGAATCTATTTTAGCCTTCTCCCGTTGTTCGCCAATGAAGGCTTCAGCCCCCGGCCTTGGAGTCTGACTGTTCCTCCGTCTGATCCTCTAGTTTGATATCCTTTAGTCTCTCCAGGATCCTGAAGGTTGAGCGCTTCGTACGGTAGTACCTGCCTGAAACATTAATTTGCTTCCGGGAGTGGGTACTACCCAGGCCAGTGATTGAGTCAGAAGAGCGAGCTCCAGTAACCATTGGCTGAGCCATGTGGTCAGACGTTGTCAGGGGTGTTACTCCTTCTGGGGTTCCCGTGTCACCTGGAGTGACGGAGACAGCAAGTTCGGCTTATCTTAGGACAGAGCCGTGCTTGCTTCCCGAAAGTTTAGTTGCGATAGGGGGTCTACTTCTGGCGCCAGACGTTGATGGAATGTCATCACCAACTTGTCTTGAGACAGAGTTGAGATGATGACCAGTAATAGGCCTCGCTGCCGTAGAGACAGTCCCTCAAGGGAAGGAGTCAGAGCTGGGCCCTAGCTTAGCCACAGGCTGGGCATCAGTCGTGTGTGTGGTGTTTCCTGCCGAAACACCTGACCTTCCCGTAGGATTGGGTCTTGTTTTAATTGTGCCTTTACGATATGGGATTGATATGATGGGATGCCAGGATTAGGAATAATAACGGGTTTATTGTAGGTACGGTGATCTCCTCATGGGGTTTAGATGGCCAATTCCACCGTTCGGCGGATGGATGGCCAGCCAATCCCCACATGGAGCTTTCCTCTTAGTTCGTGGTGGGTTACCCCTCAAGATATGGAGATTAAATCACCACTTAAGCCTCATCACCGCAGCAAGGAGACCAACTTGTTGAGGTATTCTACAATACAACAGAGCTTTTTGATTTTCTACACCTCCATTAACGGGTTAAAATCTTTGCGGTAGCATCAACTGCAACCTTTCTTTCCTTCAAGTAAATTGTTTTTGTTGTCTATGCCATTGCAACGTTGCGTTACCACTTTTATATCTGGCCTAAGCACTGCTGGACGTGCTGGCGTCTTTCGTCGTTTCAAATATTCTACTTCCAAGACGTAAATGGTCGCTGGCAAGTGGCACTGGCAAGCAGTGACCGTAAATGTATGTGTAGCTTGTTGCACAAAAGATATTCATAGTTGTTTTCTTCTCTTTATAAATCTTTGTTTTGATTCGTATTTTTTACGTTTTTATTTTATGTTTTCGTAAGTTACTTATGCTTCTTGCGTTGCTGTACATAAACTCTTAAATAGCTACAGACTATGCTGAAAGCCTTTTAAAAACATAGCGATGTTGCTTGGCGCCCCTCACTTCGCCCGCTCTTCCTCTGTGACTGTACAACAACTCAACGCTGCGGCATAGCCTTTTTCAAACCTTTTAAAGCTGGTAACCAGTTTTTTCCAGCTTAGCCAGAGAAGTTGATTTCGGCATTGTGGACGTGGTTGATTAATTGTAGTGCCGCGTTCGTGTGGCCATGCGTGTGTGTGTGTGTGCTGTTGTAAAGAACTTTAACTCAGAAAATACAAGGTAATGCCGTGATGCTGTAAGATTATTTTCGTGATGACCAAAGTTGGTGTTTGGTTTTAATTTTTGTTCTTTTGCTGCTTTTACATTACATTTATTATTTTTTTCTTTTTTTTTTTTTTTTGTTATACCTTAGTTCCTTTCCTACGCTTAAGCCACCATATTTCCCTTAAATTTATATATCTACAAGTAATTTTCCTTACATTTTTTTTTCTTTTTATTATTACCATCACTTTTTTCTATTACCACCGATTTGTCGTAAGTTGACCATATTTGGTCATGCCTATGTATGTATGCATGTATTCTTTGGGTACGCATTTCAATTTGTTAATATAATAGCTTAAAAATACAGACGATGAGAGAGCTACTATTGAGAAAGGTAAGCAAGGTCAAAGCATAGTAAAAAAAAATCGGAAGTATACTATAAACCGATACTGATACTTAGACTCTACTGAAAATTGATTCATAATTGCTATCGATTGGGCATTTTTCAGATTTAGGCAGCAAAGCAACTACTGTAGATATACCAGAGTCTCTATCTTGAAGAGAGTTCTAAGTGGGGGTTTTTAATAGTGTCCTGCTGGAGGCAATCTTAGCATCTCGGGATGAGCCTTATCAAGTTTATTTCTAAAACACTTAGCGACAGAACGGTTATGGATAAGATGAGCATCGTCTCTTTCTGACGACAATTACGTATGAACACTCCGCAAGGTGGTGTTCTCTCATCATTACTCTGAGTTGTCGCTAACAACTTACTAGAGGAGCTTGAAAGACAAGACAGCAGGGTGGAGCCCTACGGGAATGACGTGGCACTGCACGAATTGATGTGGGGTTGCTTGAACGAAATTGTCAAATGAGCCACAAATTCTGGGCTATCGATATCCTCTCAAAACAAAGCTCGTTCTATTCACAAGGAGATATATGTAAAATACCCAGAGTTCGAGTCCTCTCAATATAGTGAAATATCTAAAACTAATCATTGGCAGGCAGCTAACGTGGAAGTATAATAATGAGAAACGGATTAGGAAGGCAGCAATCGTATTGTATGGAAGCAGGGACGCCCTGTCCGCCTTTGGACCAAAGACGGGGTCACTCACCAAGAGTGGGTATGTACTATACTATTTCTACTACAATGAAAATAAATATTGTAGAAGTTGTAGAGATGAGGAAGAAACAGTTGAGTTTTTCCTTTGGAATTATCCAGTCGCAACTAAAATCCGAGCAGGTTTTCTAGACAGGTACTTTTTCAGTTCTTTTACGAAACTGTCTAGCATGGGGATGGACCCAATTCTGCGCTTCATAAGAGCCACAAAATGCTTCCACGAAGAAAACTAAATGAGGTTGCCATATCGCACGGTGGTATTACAATGGACCGGTAGATTAGATTTAGATTCTTTATGAGGTTTGTACTTCGACCTCATGGTCTTTTGTGCCCTGTAAGGTCCACATAAGTGAATTGGTCGCACAGATTGACTGCCATCATAGACTAGCCTAACCTACTATAATAACGCCAATTCTATTGCATGTATTGTCTTTGACTAGTGGAACTCGGGAGAGAGAATGACATCAGTTAAGAAACTGGAGAGAGTCCAAAGGTCTGCCGTCATTGGAGTCAGTGCAAAATCACCGCTGCATGTACCGAAATCAACTTGAGACGCTCGGACTACAAGCTTAACCTCAGTTACAGGCATTCTAAAATCCTAAAAAATGTGAAAGTTTACCCACGTGGTGACCGATCAATGCATACCCTCGCTCGACCCAAGTGGGGCATTATCCACTCATATTCGCTCAAAGGAAGAGTTGACGGGTTGCAACATTTTGCGGTAGGACAAGCTGAACCGGTTCTGGGAGAAGTTCTCAGTCAAGCTCAACCTCAGTCTAACAGACTGCAGTGTATTCTAGATGTTGGCGACCATAATAAAGAAGCAACTGAGTGGCTGGTTACTTGTGCAACACTTGTAAATGCCTGGCTTTCCTATCGACCGCATCCGAATACTTTAAAATTAAGTTCATATAACAAGAACTCACACAGAACACAAGAACTGCACGGCTGATGAACTAACTAGGGAGGGAACCTATGAAGTAATTTCCTCGCGAATGAAAAGCTGTGATCTGCTCCTCGAAAGATGGAATTCGCGTCAACTCAGCGAGCTCTAGCCAAGAATACTAACTCACAAAGTCACGAAATCCTTCTGGATATACCACTTTAGAGAGTTTCTAAGACCCATAAAGCCGCAGCTTTCAAATGAATTTTTAGGGCATCTAAGTGATGAGACTCGGCATTACTTGAAGTCCTTCTTGCAACAGCTATTTGGAGGATGGTGTAGAATCATCTCAGCACCTTCTTCTCAGCTATACTGCTCTCGCGGGGCATACTTTTAGACATCTCTTCACTGCACCTATGAATTTGGCAAGTTTAGATATTATCCACCTGAGAAATTCCATCAGTAATGAAGTAGTAGAAGAAGTAGTGGTGCAATTAAATCCCTTCATTGCAACAGTACCTTCTCAAAAATAGCTTTTTGAGAGCAGCAGCTCCTTAAACGTTCTGGCTCCGAAGTAAGTTTCAGATCCTATATGGATCCCCAGTCACAGAAATATCAGGGAGCCTGCAACTAGTCACTAAACTCTGCACATAACGTGGGCACTACTCTTTTTATTTTAACTTCGACTTCGATCATTAAAAAGGCAGACAACCCGCATGCTGCGTGTAAGATAGATCTGCTCTGTTGTCGATCATTTCCTTTCAACATCCCTCCATTCGTGCTTTGATGAGTATCATCAGGGCGCTTTCTTTTGGTGATGAACAGCAAGCGGATGAGCATCCTCATAAATTATTTTTGTCGCAGCTGTAGAGATGAGGAGGAATTTGAGAAGGTTAGCACTAAATCTGTCATTGCCTCGCTCTGGCATAAATGCAACATTTCCATCTCAGCAATTATTTCTGTAAGTCCCTAGTACACATTCGGTTTCTCCAGCGTTTCTTTAAAGAAACGTATGGGTTATACCAGATGGGAAATTTAAAACGACAGAATTAGAGCCCGCTCATGTGTCCATAAAGTCCTCTCTCGACAAACAAAACTAACACTCTACCAGGCTGTCATCATGCCCATCCTAACGTGGCGCAGAAGCTTGGACGATGGCAATATCCGATGAGACGTCCCTTGGAGTACTTGAGAGAAAGTTTGTGCGGAAGATTTTTGGACCTTTGCACTTTGACCCGGCGAATATCGCAGGCGAAGGAACGATGAGCTCTATAGGCAATACGACGACATAGACATAGCGCAGCGAATAAAGATCCAGCGGCTTCGTTGGCTGGGTCAAGTCGTTCGAATGGATGCAAGCGCTCCGGCTTTCAAAGTATTTGATGCGGTACCAGCTGATGTTAGGAGAGGAAGAACTAAGCCTCCTCTGCGCTGGAAAGATCAGCTGAAGAAAGGCTTGGCTTCACTTGGCGTATCCAACTTTGCACCGGTTAGCACAAGAAAGAAATGACTGGTTTAACTCAGCCAAAATCGCGTAAGCAATTATCGCGTCAATCAAGAAGAAGAAGAAATCAGAACAAAAGAAGTAGTAACAACCCCTTTTGTCAACAATTTTTCTTAATGATTAATTTATTAATCACTAAGCAAACTACAAATTATTATATGCATTATCTACCCTCAACTCAAATATCTAAAGCCCATCAAAATGTTAACAAAGTGGCCATGAAATTTAAATTACAACACGCTTTCAATCAAATTGAGATGACGAAGTCTCCCTCGAAACTCCCAAAAGTCAAACGGTAGCGCACTTTTAAAAGCAAACACCATTAAATAAATGCAATTTTGATATCCACACCTCGGAAGTGTAAACAAATAAGGGAGGAAATAAAAATTAAAAAACAAAAAAAAACAATACACACACCTCGACTAACAAATTTTGGCATCAGATATTAGGGGAGGAAGTGACACGGATATGCGCAAGTGCAGCAACCACTCCATCGTGTGTTCAACACACTTCCGATTTTGAGAGACCTTCACTTTTCATTGCTTGTGGCGCTTTGTCATCACGGCGCGTAGGTCAACAGCCATTAGCGGGGAAGTCATTGCTGTTCAAGGGTGAATACGTAGCGCGCAGAAGTCGGAAGTGACTGTCAGTAGAGGGTGAATTGTTTTATATTCACTGGTTAATAAATATGTATTTTCGGAAGTAGTGAGGAAAGCTACTGAACTTACCTGTTAACTGATGGTGGTAATATTTTTGATTGCATCGTGCATGATATGTGCACATTTGTATAGAAGCGTGCAACAAGTGTGAGGCACTTGTGGCGCACTTGCGGAAGGTCAATTTGAGCAGGAATTTGGGATAGGAATGCTTTTAGAATTAGAACTAAGTGGAATCAGGAAGAGTCAAATAAAATTAGAGGCAGTGCAGAGGCGCTATAAAATTCTTATAGATGTGGCTATAATTTCCCGAAACCATTATTTTTCTGTTTGCTCTTTTCCAGATAAGACTTAGAGGGCTACAACTTAACTCAAAAACTGAAGATACACGCAGCTATCGCCGGTATATGTGCAAATCACACCGATTTAGGAGTCTCGAATATTCTTAACTGCGACCGCTTATTCATTCGTAGGACTCGCCGTGAATTGGAAGCATCAGGCGGTGGTGTTGAATCTGTTGCAAAATGCAAAAAACATGAGCAACGCTCTGACACTGTCCGATTTGTAGAATTTATTCAACAAGTCCAAGCGATTAGTGACGGGGACTCTTCAAAATCATTGGATGATCGCTTTAGGATGGCTTGGCCACACCCTTGGATGTGCTCGGGCAAAGGTCCAGCTCGCCATCCTGCACTGACGAAATGTTCGCCGGGCAGATAGCTGAGTTGGAGTTGTTTTCGAGGCGGCGGTCAGACCATGGCTTGGCAGAGCCACATTGACTGGCGCCAAGATCACGTTCATTCCTTGGGGGGTCGTGGCGCGGATATCAGCATCAGCTTCCTCTTCAGCTGCCCTTCAGGGCTGCTTTCAGCCACCGTCTTCCTCCGCTTATGTCGAGAGCGAGACGAGTTTGGAGCGCCCGTGACCACCGAGGACTCGTTGGCTTCTGTGGGTGTCTTTTCCGTCGACCGAGGTCTTTTCGAAGACACAGACACAGAAGAGCCGTATGAGGATTTCTCCCGCATGAGCTTCGCCAGCCGCATTCTCCTTTCGCTCCTTGCCACGCTCTTCGATTTCCCAGCTTCCTTGGGAGGTCGTGCCGCCCCCACAGTGACCTCACAGCTCAGGCCCTCCGAAAACCGAGGAGATTGTAAGATTGATTAATGTTTCTGAGGATCTTATCCGTCGAGTTGTCCATGAAGATCTCCGGCATAAGGCCTACCTCAAGTTGTCCCTATCAGAAAACTTAGAAACAAGAGCAACAAATTCACCCGACATAAGTAGCACTACTTTCCCAACATTTGTCATTACGAAAGAGGGCGAAAAAGTAGTACGAAGCGAGATCAAATTACAAGCGAATTGATAAATTATGGTGGAGGAAGACTCTTTTCAGATCTTGCAGATTTTTGTAATCACATTCTGCAAAATCGCGCAATCCCTTCGGCGCGGAAGCATAGCTATACGATTCCTCTCTTCAAAAAAGGGGATATGAAACTGATAGGCAACTACATTTTACTGAAACACTGGCTTTGCAGAAGAACAACAAGGATTCAGATAGAACAGATCGACCGTAGATGCCATTTGTATCTTGCCCCAACTCATCGAAAAGGCTATTGAATATAATAACTCATTTTTTTTATATTTTATCGACCTGAGAAAAACATTTGATAAGGTTTTGCTCAAAGATATAATAAAATTCTCGAAAAACGCAATATTAATAGGACTATGAATAAGTTCGTGCGGTTTTTTTTTCGAAATTTGAAACTTTATTGACGTAAAATGGTTACAAATTTAATATTCAAAATATTGTCCATCGCTTACTACTACTTTTTCCCATCTTTCTGGCAATTCACGGATTCCCTTTGTGAAAAATTCGGTCGGTTTTGCCGCAATCCACGAATCGATCCATTTTTTGACTTCATCGTAATTACGGAAGTGCTGGTCAGCCAGGCCATGTTGCATCGATCGGAAGAGATAGTAATCGGATGGTGCAAGGTCTGGACTATACGGCGGGTGGGGTAGGACATCCCATTTGAGCGTTTCTAAGTATGTTTTGACCACTTGTGCAACATGTGGCCGAGCATTGTCATGTTGCAAAATAACTTTGTCGTGTCTATCGGCGTATTGCGGCCGTTTTTCTCGCAGTGCTCGGCTCAAACGCATCAATTGTCGTCGGTAGACATCCCCCGTAATCGTTTCATTCGGTTTCAGTAGCTCATAATACACAACACCCAGCTGGTCCCACCAGATACACAGCATAACCTTCAGGCCATGAATATTCTGCGCCGACGTCGATGTTGAAGCATGGCCAGGGTATCCATACGTTGCCCGACGTTTTGGATTGTCGTAATGGACCCACTTTTCATCGCCAGTCACAATTCGATGCAAAAAACCCTTTCTTTTGTGCCGTTGAAGCAGTTGTTCGCATGCCATAAAACGGCGTTCAACGTCTCTTGGCTTCAATTCATACGGCACCCAATGGCCTACCTTTCGGACCATTCCCATGGCTTTTAAACGTTTGGAAATGGTTGATTGATCAACTCCCAAAGTTTTTGCAACCTCTTCTTGCGTTTGAGCCGGATCTTGATCGAGCAATTCCTCCAATTCGGTATCCATGAACTTTGGCGGCGCACCCTCGCGTTCTTCGTCTTCCAAGCCAAAATCACCACTTTTAAAGCGTGCAAACCACTTCTGGCACGTTCGCTCAGATAGAGCATGCTCACCATAAACTTCCACCAAGATACGATGACTTTCGGCTGCTTTTTTCTTCATATTAAAATAATGAAGAAGAATTCCCCGCAAAAACACATTATTTGGCACGAAATTCGACATTTTCAAGTGTGGTAAAAATATTGTTGTTTACGCTTCAAATAAAAAACTTATACTGACGTTTGTGCCTTACGACAGTAGCTCTCCAATGAATGTTTGGAAATGTGGATCGATGGAATAATAATCAAGTTACGCCATCTGTTGTAAAACCGCACGAACTTATAAATAGACCTATTAACAACCATGTTTTGCTAGTATGTAGTTAGAAATCTTAACACCGTCAAAACTAACCATGAAATATCAACCCCAATACCGGTGGCAGCGGGGATAAGACAAAGCGACAGCTTGAGTCCTATCCTATTCAATCTGATTATGGACGAGATAATACCTGCTGTAAAATCCATACGGGCAAGAGGATATTTGCTGGGAAATAGAACCAAGATATTGTGTATGCCTTCGAGAGAGCTATTTCTGCATTGAATATGAAGATATCGGTAGCCAAGACAAAAAGCATGACAATATCTAAATAGCCGGCCAGGTGTAAGCTCGCAGTATATGGAACAAGTATCGAACAGATTATGGAATTCTGCTACTTGGGTACCATAATTACATCATCGAAAGAATCAAATGCCGAAATAAACATCCACATGAATAAAGTTCTGGATTCTTACGCGAAATAATACGGCGAAAAGCAAAGTCAGCATTTATGAAACATGCGTTCGATCAGTACTCAACTACGCCGTTGAAACCCAAACAACAAACAATGAACAAGGTTAATATGACAACATTGCGATCAATCACAGAACATACTCTCAGAAATCTAATGCGAGGGATATACGACACGCAAGACATTGGTAGGTAAAGCCGAAGACGGAGAAGGATATGGAAAGCCAATATTGTCGCATGCCCGACAATAGGTTGACTGAATTATTGTAGTAATGACGGGAAAGCCGATGACTGCGAGGCTACCCGAATGCCCTCCTAAATGCTGAAATGAGTGGCCGGCATCCAGCTCTATCGTCAAATTAATTGTGTCTCTTGTACAAAAATTGTTGAAGAACAGAATTCAATCCTATAACAAAGAGGAAGAAGAAGATGTGTAACAAAAGCAGGCTTGAAGCCGCTTACAATGTTCGTTAATTTTTGATAATTTTCTATTGCGCTGTTGACTATTTTCGCCATAGAAAAAAATTTTGTTCAGAAAGTTTTCGACCCTGCGTTTCTTTAAGTAATCTGTGGAATAAGTAGTCTTTCTTCTGGCTCTCTCAAGTATTTCCTCCATTATTTCCTCTAGCAAAACTGGACGATAAGACGAGACTTTTTCGATACTTTTTACTTCTTTTGGGTACCGAAAGTAAAGCTTCAGAGAGAATGATTTCTTTTCGTAGAATAAAAAATATGTCTATGGGCTTTGAATCCGAGCACTACAAAATAGTAGCTACGCATAACTCCAATTGGCTAGGGCAACCGTTGAATGTATACCAAAAAACTACTACTAGATGCAAAGTACCGAAAACTGAGTACTGATTATTGAAAATTTGATTGCTGGTTACTGAAAATTTAACACGAGATACTGGGTACTAAAAATTATATACTGAATACTGAATACCAAATAGTGAATACTGAATATGATTGCTTGATAAATTTCCCATTTTCCATTGCGCTGTTGACTATTTTCAACATAGAAAATAAATTTTGTTTAGAAAGTTTGCAATTTTGATGAATGAATGTTGGAATTAATATGAGCCTCTATATTTTTAGACAAATTAATTATTTAAATTAAAATATAAATACACAAAATGTCTCTATGTGTCGTGTTTTTATAAACTTACAATGAACCATATAAAATAAATGGTCCACCCTAATGCGGGCGCCTGTGCACGTAAGTATTAGAAACTGTATGCAAAAGTGATTGTAAAAATAAGCGATATAAATTTCATATACATATGACAGCCACCGACTACAGCCAATCTTCGAAGTCAATAAATTACAAAAGTGAGCGCGAAAAATTGTTCAGTCACTAACAAACAAAAAAAAATAGAAATAAAAGAAAAACTGCTTAGTTTATTTCTGCAAATGTTGAAAAATTGCATGGAAAAAAACTCCACAAAACAATAAAGTAGTCAATAAAAATTGCCAAAACCAATAAGCAGCGCAGAAAGCTGCACGAAAACTAGGCAAATCGCTTAGTCGCCACCAACCCCAGCGAATGTCTGATGCCATAGCTACTCGTACGTACAACATGCCGCAGTAATGACATTTCGCCTTGAACTTGTAACATTGACTGTTGTTGTTAATGATGTGGCGAATGTGGTGCCTGACTGCTAGATGATCTTGTCCAAAGCCAACAGCGCCAGCAGGAGGAGGAGGTGAGCGCCGTCAGTGTTGGGCTTGCCATGCGGCGCAGTGCAGTGATTGCTGATACTTACATGCGAGTCTAGTAAGCTCCGGGTTGTTGATAAGAATGCCATTGCTGTTTTGTTTGTTGTTGTTGCGCTCCTTGCTTGCTTTTTCATTGCATAAGTCAAGTGGGAACGATCTGCAAATACGAAAAGAACTTAAAGATTTACCCATTTTGGCCAAGTCATATAAAATGCCATTGCGAATGCTTGGCTTAAAAACGATTTTCTACCAACTACCCGTGTTGCTGGCAGTACAGCAGCTGTTGCCTATAATAGTACTGGGCTTACGTGTATTGCTGTTGTTGCTGCTATTGCTATTGTTGCTCAGCAGCCAAGTTTATTGCTACTGTGAAATGTTGTTTTGCTGAAGAAGATGCGCCGCATTTGTAGACTGACTGACTGTGCGACTGTTAACTTTAATATTTATTATGTTGTTACTTGTATTATTGTTGTTGTTGTTGGGAATGCCATTTTATTTTCTGTTGCCTGCAACAGGTGTGCAAGTTAAATTGTTTTTCTTCTGACAAGTTTTGTTGATGTTGTGATTTTTGCACACCTTTGTTATTGTTATTGTTGGAAATAGTCGTAGTGAGCGGAATAGCAGCAGAGGTCACTCGTGGCAAAAATACAATTTTGAATGTTCTTAGCGAATGTTCTGCATGTTGCGAAAACCATAAGCTGGCGGGGAAATTGAAATTCTTAAGCGAAAAATGCAAAAGCAGTCGTAAATTAAAATTCAGTTTCATCAACAAACGAATGGCTTGGTCAGGAGGCGAAGTGACTCAAAGCAGAGCTCGGATGACTCTATTGTAAAATAAATAAAAATATATAAAAAACCAACCAGCATAGCTGATAAAAATAATAAAAATTGGCTCCACCACATCCTCCCATTGCATTCCTGCGTTTTCTCACTAAAGCTGGACCTCTACGCAGTAGAACTCTGCAAGAACGATTGCAGCCTACATTCAGCTCTCTAGTGGAGGAGGCTCACAATTGCCTGCCGAGGGGCGACCGCTATTAGAAAAACTTTTTTCATCACTTTGGTGTTTCACCGAGATTCGAACCTACGTTCTCCGAATTCCGAATAGTATTCACACATCAACCCATTCGGCTACGGCGAATTTGAGTAAATGAAATTGAGTAAATTGAATCAAAACTAGTCGCTGTAAGCCTGAAGAAACACTCGCTGGGCCCGACCGATACCTTTTCCATTCATATCCACTCAAAGTTGGAGTAGGCCGTGGGCAACATTTGAAGACATAGCATGGCGAACATGTTTACGGATTGCTCGAAGTTGGACTGAAGTGTTGATGGGGGAGTATTCTAACAAGAGCTCACCAACAAGCTCAAATTTAGGCTAACGGACCACTATAGGCTTTTCCCAAGCAGATGTAGCCGCGATTAAAGAAGCAGTGGATTGGTTGCTTAATTCTGAAATTACTGCAGGGGAGGAAAACATCTACTCCGACAGTCGGGCAGCAATTAGAGCTGAGCTCGTTCTTCATGCGTTCGAAATTAGTCGAAAATGCCTGATTTATCATTCGACTGCATCCGAATACTCCGCTATTAGACTAAATTGGATTCCCGGCCACAGTGGCATAGCGAAAAACTGACAAGGTGATGAACTGGCTAGACAGGGCGCAATCGAGACGGTTTCTCGGGAAATGAGAGGATTGATTACCTTTAGGATTTGTGGTCTGCTCCCCGCGTCAACTCAGTCAGCGCTGGGTTAATGTGCAAGTGTGCGAAGAAGCGAGAACATTCTGACCACGAGAAGATTGGGACCGCTCGGGGGATCTCCTGAGGTAACATGGTCACAGCTCTCGAATTTGGTGGGTGTTCTTACCGGGCATTGTCCGTTGTCAATTGTCTATTCGCTCTTGAACAGCCATTTAACCTAACTCAAACCTGGAAAAGATCTCTTATATGAAAGCATAATATTTCATTACATCTACGAACTAGTGCCTCGAAAGTCATTTAACAGAATGAAGTGATCTTGTTGGCACTACCGAATAACAGCGACGCTCAAACTCATTCGGCTACGGTGGCCGTTGAATTAATACTAAGCACGGATACAAAGTACCGAAAACTGGTACTAACTTGCTGACTACAGGAAATTTAAAACGACCTAGGCAGGTAGATCAAATAGCTGAAGTACCGAACTGGCACTGCCCAAGTAGTACTAAGGCATCGTTTTGATACCATTATGAGACTATCAACAGACAGATATCTACATCCAGCCAGAGCTGTTGATATAATGGAGATGATTGACGGGATTTAGGTTAGCGCACTGCCCTACGCAGTTGAAGTAAGGAGCACCCAGTGACCTTAATCGTCTAGCTGCCAAACCCAGACATTTCCAGAGAAAGGACTCAGCATCTCCTTCTCTGAGCTTCTGCAATGGGGGTTAAATGGTAAACCTAGCTTTTCCGCGAGTGTGCCGATCGTCCAATGGCTAAATTGGAAAATGGACGGCGTGAAGTTCCTGGGACTTTCTTAGTCTTCCGTCTATTGCACTAGTTTTTGCAAATAGTTTTCGAAATACAATAGTACATGAATAAATGGAGCTCCATCTTTTCTGCGTTTTCCTGAGAAATAAGTTGCGCAGTGCAGCACAGCAGTCAGGGGGATGCTGATGACCGGGTATGAGGTCTTTGAGACCAAGATAGTCCCTTTCCTGGCAAGCTCATCTGCTGGTGCCCAGATCATAGAAATGTGGCGTGCACAGCCAAAAGATTTGATCTCTTCCTTACAGGAGTTGACTAGTTGGGATCTTTATAATGGCGTCGTCAGAGCCTTGTTAGCGCCATGATGAAATACTGGGCACCAAAAATTAAATACTGAATACCAAATACTGAATGGAATGAAAGAAAATTGTAGGGGACCAGGAACTGCATACGGCCTAAAATTTTCCACACACTTAGGCAGCATTGTCTATAGCACTTAAGGCTAAGAGAAAGAGCTTAGAGGATGTTAATCCTGGTCAAGTGGCAATACATTGCCCCTGTGCAAACTTTCCAGATACGTGTAAGAGCTTTTACAGTTTCTCGGGGGAAATATGATGTAGCTCGTACACTTTCAAAGCATGCGATCCCTAAATCTTCCGTCTAAGTCTGGTGAAAACTGGGCAGCGATAGGAAACAATGCTCTGCACTATTCTTATCATCCAAAGAAGATGTAAACAGTGGATCGTCAATGAAGTCTATGACCATCTGACCATATATCATCACCATGGTTTGTGTGCTGTAATTATTCTTATCAGCTCTCACAGCTCACTCACTCACACTCTTTGACTGAGAAGAAATTTTGCTGACGTCCTGTCAGATCTTTTCAGAAAACACTTGTTTGTTTTGCAAACGTAACTACTGCGTTAACGATTCTCATGCGCTTTATGAACTGCACGAGTGTTTCTGCAAAGCTTGATCGTAAGATTGACTCTGGTATCATTGAACGCTCCAGCGGCTCGCATTTCCTTCAATTCCAGTGACCAGTTTGTGGCCTAGAACTCCATGGTGTCCCGGCACCCACATAACTTCAAGCTGATTCCATCTCACAACGGGATTCAGCCTCAACTTAAATTTCTGGAATGCGTTTAACGAAATGCGAGCGGTTTGTTAGGCCTTTAGAGCAACTTGGCTGCCACAAAAGATATTGATTTTAGATACTCACCACCTCTCGCCAATTATTCGGTCTGCCACGTTAAGTATTGCAAAGACTTCTGGTTGAAAGACCGTTCTCATCGTACATAAAATAGTAAAGCATCTGAAGTTATTGGCCAAATGTCATCCAGCTTCAGTACCATTTTCAGTCTTAGAGCCAACTACTTAATGAATACAAAATACTGAATACTGATTACTTGATACTGAAGTACTTTGTGTGAAAGGTTCATCTTAATTTAACTGAAAGAATAACACCTGACAGCATATTTTCGTCAGAGACGGCATGGGTTCTCGACACCTACAAATATTTACAAATGATACACCACGATTTTTGGGAATAAGCCATCCCTAGACAATAGCTAGGTTGGAAATCCCAAGCCGATAATACAGTACACATAAAATTTTCCTATGCTATACCCAACTTACCAGTCGACAAATTTCACAAGTCACTAAACTCAAATAAGAAAATTCTAGCAACCTTTTCATGTAAATTTGACTAGCACCAGCAAGAGCAGCTAAACGAAAAAATGCATAGTGAAATACCTGTGCTAAAATACCTGTAAATGCAGTTTGCTCAAACACTTGCGCAAATGAAAAAAAAAATTAAACTAAATGAGTAACCCTGCTGCGGCAGCGGCAAAGAGGAAATCCGAAACCTATGTAAATCTGCGAACTAATATTTCCATGAAATTCTTTCACAGCTATTGTCTGGTTGAAGCAGCCACTGTGTGGACTGTTCAGAGAACAACATTGGAAAATCACAAAATCAGCAGCAGCTCAACATGGATTTGCGTGGCACATGAATTTTCCTATTAGCCTAGTACTTGTCGAAATTACAGATTTTTAGATTTAACAGTTACACATGTAAATCCACTTCCTTCTCTTATTATCCTACTCGTGCACCGCTTTTGCACTACCCATTCCGATTCCCTACAGCCTATTTGTTGCACGTGCAACATTTAAGCCGTAATGTGTGGCGAATCGCAATTTTTCACGGACATGTTCGAACTTGTTCAGTTTAATTTTTTTTTGGGGGATGTCTACTTACCTTTTTTGGAATTTTCATTTGTTGGCTTAATGCCAAGCCAGCTTGTGCCTACCCAAATAGGAACTCGAATGAGAGCATTCGGTGCGGAATTGGCATAAAGTTGCTCGTATTCCTGTTTGTGCCTTTGTTCATTGCGCATTACAGTAAATCCTGTTCTGAGAATTCGAAGATACGCCGCAAAAAGATATGCATAAATTTATGTATGTAAGTATTTTTTGGTAAGAGTTGTGTAAAGGCTCGTGGAGATTTAATGAAGCAACGATAAATTGGGATGTTGTGAGCAGTGTTGCGGCTCTTAAGCGGGAAGGAGGGGGATTTTTTGTTGAGTGGGGAAAATTACTTCATTGCTATTCGCATTACTTGTTTTCGTTTTAGCTGTTCTATGAAAAGAGGTACAGGAGGGTATATATACAATATAATAGGTTTGTATACTAGGGCGGGTGGATTTAAAAATCGCTTATTGCTCTGTGAAAATCGTATTCTAGGGAACAAAATAAGAAACTTTGCCGAAGGAACCATACCTCTAAAACGAATTCTGATGTCTCCCGGCCTATTGTATACCCTTTATTAGACGTTAGGCCAAAATCCTGCTCCAGTTTGTAGTGTGTGTCTTGAAGTAGCGTGCAATATCTTGAAGTAACATGCCTGCATCTAAAGTGCTTAAGAAACGTGGGAGCGAGGGAGATAACATGTTTTCCGATAGTTATGCCGCGATCAAGGCTCTGACGACGCCATGGATCCAAACTAGTCAACTTCTGTAGGAAGAAGAACAAATCTCTTGGATGTGCAGGTAACATTTTTTTGTTCTTAGCTCCAGGATATAGGTACATAGAGGGAAAAGAAATTGCATATGAGTTTGCCAGGAAGGGGACTGAATTGGCCTCAGGGACCTCTTACCCGGTCATGGTCATCCCCTTAACAGTTGTTAAAGCGAAGTTGCACAACTTATTTCTCAGGAAAGCGCTACAAAGATGGAGCTCCATTTCTTCATGTA
Organism: Anastrepha ludens; assembly: GCF_028408465.1. NCBI lineage: Eukaryota > Metazoa > Arthropoda > Insecta > Diptera > Tephritidae > Anastrepha > Anastrepha ludens. The sequence goes on from NC_071500.1 coordinate 90,828,302, forward strand.
CTATTTCAAAAACCCTTTGGCCCCAGTACAACAGACGGAGGACTCAGAAAGTCTTGGCGACTCCACGCCAATGCAAAAGCTGTGAGGACCATTTAGGGAAAGAGACTATTGAGCATTTTCTCTTTAGATATTCGGGTTTCGCAGGTAGACGATTAAGATCACTGGGTGCTTCTTTCTTCGACAGCCTGGCGCAATGCGCCAACCGAAATCCCACCAATCTTCTCCGTATCATCAACAGCTCTGGCTTATTGCAGATATCTGCCTGTTTGAGGCCCCTTAATGGCCCACCTTTCCATTAGCAGACCAAAGGTAGTCAAGGAGATGTCAATCCTCTCATTTTATAGAGAAAGAACCTTGCAGGTCACCGTGTAGCTAACTCAACAATCCAGTAGTTACCTACCGTACCTTCTGAGACCAAAATGAGCCTAAAATCAAGGAACTCGAATGCGGTCGAAAGCGCGGACAGGCAAACCAGAACAGGTATGACCTGATTCGAGCGCACCATCATCGGGCCCAGGGACTTGATTGCCACTTGGCTGTCGGAGTAGTTATTGGCTTCCTTGGCAGTTTCTCAACAATTGAGTAACAGTGCAGTTGGTTCTTTGAAAGCGGCTACATCAGTTTGGAGCACGTATTGATGGTATGAAAGGCGGAACTTGAGAGATTTGAGACTTGAGACTTATGCGCCGCTAAACCTTTCATCCAACTTGAAGCCAACCGTGAAATGGTCCACCAGGCTCTATATTCAATTCGCCTCCCACATGTGTGCGAGAATGTCCCGCTCGGGCCAAGCAACTCAAAGTCTCTGAAGATACTTGACTGTCCGTAAGTGAGATCAAGCTTGTAGCCGAGCTCTCAATCTGATTACGACATGTGCAGCGGCAGTTTTGTCTGCGATGTCTACAGTATTTCGCATTTCGTTAAGCGCTAGCATAGGAGCAGCTTAAAATTTACAAAATGGGTCGCTTTTCCTATGAGCAAATTTAGAAAATATCGCATAATCAGCCGAAGTGGTAGTTTCATTTAGTCCCCTAGAAGTGGAAATATGCCTGCATTACACAATTTATTGTGCGACGACATTGAATTCAAAAGGGATGCTTTAAATTTTCAACAGCAAAAAACATCCCCTTTTCTCCCTGCTCACAAACCAACATCCAGCAATGGCAACATTTCTTCGCATCACAGGCAAAATTTATCTGAAAAGTCATTAAATAGAACGCCGTGGGTAGCGAGTAGCAAAAATCACTACCAAATCCTGCACAGCCACCGTATTCGTATTGGTGTGACAACAACAGGGAGTTGTGAGTCGGTGTTTGTATTACGTCGTAGCAAGAATTGAGTCGGTGCAGCGGCAATGGAGCTGGTGGTTGTTTGTGGTGGTGGTGGTGAGTCAAGTTGGTAGCAAACGAAAGACACCTGCCAGCTATGGCAATGTTGATTGGCTACAATGGAAGAGCAGAGAGCGCCATAATGAGAGCGCAACACTTTTCTTAATGTCTGCTCAACAGTTGATCACAGAGCGTTAAGCGTATAAATGGCCCGGACTGTTCGATTCCAATAGCATTAACGATCAAGCAACCAATTGGAATAGACAGCGAAAAGATAGAGTTCAGCAAATAATTTAAAGTTTTTCCGTAAAAGTCACAAACACAAACTCCAAGTGAAAATGTCATTTCTAACGCGTGAATATAATTTCTACGAATCAGAATTAGCCGCCGCTAAAGATCAGCGCACAATGGCAATGCGCAGCGTCAAGAAGCTATTTCGGCCATTGATGCGCATCATCAAGAAGAAGCAGTTATTGCAGAAGACGCTCACCGAAGTGAAGCAACAGAATGATTACAATTCATCGCTAGAAGATATGCGTAAAGATCCAGCCGCGCTAAGTGCGCACGATGACAATTTGGCGAATGAAGCTTTAGAGCAACGCCTCTATGAAGAATTACAGCAATGCAGCAGCGCACCCGAATCGGCGGCGATTATTGTGCGTGAGGGTGATAGTCAGAAAATTGTGCCCGTGAAACAGCAACAATACATACCAGTGCATTTTGCGCGCACCAGCAATGGCACATTCTTCTGGACCTCCACCGATATGCCACGCCAACATGAGCACCAATTGCGTCAGCAACTCGATCGCTGGGGACAGGCGTAAGCGTTAGCGTAAGAACAAACAGGAGCTGAGTTGCAGTTTAAGTAGAAGAAGAAGGATGGGCTCACTCGCCAGAGTAGTCTTGGTAGCAGCTTTAAGCGCAACGGCCACTTTGCAGCCCAGGCGAAGCGGCACATTTGCGCATAGACCGCACCGCGCACGCCGGCCACGAGTGCGCGGTTTAGCTTCCTATTTTTTATGTGTACTCGTATGTGTGTGTTTTTAAATTTTTTAAATTGAACTTTAAGTTAAGATAAATTTTTATGGTGATATTAGCTTTTAGTCGCAAGGCTATACATTTTTTTTTATAAATTAATTGATATTCAATTGTGAAAATTTATTTTGTAGCTACAGTGACAAATTTTTTTCATTCATTGTCTAATTGTGATTTTAGCGAGTTTAGTTTTAGGGTAAGCTTAGAATAGAATTTTTGAAAAAATCTAGGTTTATAGCTTTAACAACTACTGATATGTCTTCCTAATTTAATTTTTAAGTGGTTTGCTCACATAGTTTATTGTCTTCCATGTAAAACTGTGTAGGGAAAAGTATAGTTTTTAAGCGAAAATATTTGTAAACAAAAATTGCATAAAATAAAATTGCAAAAACAAAAAGAAAAATATTTTATTATTTTTTCACATTCAAATTTTAGTGATCTTGGGACTGCGTGGTAAATGAAAATAGCGAAATATGCACTTTGCGGTTTGAATGGCAATAGTGAATTCGAAATTATCGAAACTTATTCTCTACATTCGCACAATTTGATAAATTTGATAGGGCTTTCTAATAAGGAAGGGTCGAAATGGAATGGAAAATAAGTTGGATGGTTTGAGGTATGAATAATCAGAAATAAATTTTCGCTTAATATGAGTAAATGGCTCCACGTGAACTTCGCTAGAACTCTAAATCCAGTGGCATCTACTCGAACCAGTTCTAATGCCTGTATTTCCGCTGCAAAAGAAATTTCGGATCTACTAGTTGTTATTTTTGACTCAGCTTTCTGCTTTGTGGATCACATCAGTTTGCTTATTCTGAAGTTCTGTTCTCATTTCGGCCGCAGACACGCTTTAAGGGTTCCTGTACTGAAATACCGTTATTATGTTACTTTTGATTTCTATAAGAATTTATTTTCAAAGACAGTAGGTTGTTATCCTTGCGATGGGATTGTGAATTGATTTAACTAGCGGGATCAGCTATTTGTTGACAGCCACTCGGTATGAGTCAAACACTGGATTCAGTCGCTCATTGTGAATCAGACGCTGGTTAATTCCTAGTTTAGGGTCGTAAGTGTTTTTTTATTTCCACTACCCTACATATCTGCCCAGCTTTCTCCTATCCGCCACCCGGGGACGCGTCCGATGTGAGACTAGAAACTCCACACGGCTCTATGCTTCGCAAATTTCGGAGATCAAATAATGATGGTGATGATTATGATACCTGAAAAATGTTTTATAATTTTCTAGTTAGGTCAAGGTAGGTAGGTTGCTTACCTCGATAATTACCGTTAAGGAAGTAAATATTTACTCCGATAGCCAAGCGGCAATTAGGGCTTTGGGCTCGTTGTTTGTGCGCTCGAGATTGGTCGGGGAATATCTGGCTTCTCTCTCGATTGCATCCGAATACTTCGACATCAGGCTCATTTGGGTTCCCGGTCACAGCGGCAATTGTTGGGCTGATGAGCTGGCTAGACAAGGAACTTTGGAGATGATTTCGTCGCGAAATTAAAGAATTGGGGTTCCCTTAAGAACCTGTGGTCTACTCCTTGCAGCGCAAACGTGCAAGATCTTAGTCATATCCGAATAGCTTTGTGGATGGCTCCCAAATTTGAAGCCCACTGGGGTCATAAAACATGAAATTATAAAAACAAACCTACTAATGCATTATTGCTATGGAAAAGTTGTTAATTTCATTCGGATCGGATGAACCAAACTTGACGAATCTTTCAATGTACAGGAAGGGATCTTCTGAGCTACTTTTTATCTGAAAATCTTACTCTCTAGATGGCACTTCTAATAGCGGTCGCCCCTTAGCAGGCAATGGCAAACCTCCGAGTGTATTTCTGCCTCGAAAAAGCTCCTCATAAATATATCTGCCGTTCGGAGTCGGCTTGAAACTGTAGGTCCCTCCATTTGTGCAACAACATCAAGACGCACGCCACAAATAGGAGGAGGAGCTCGGCCAAATACCCAAGGATGTAAAGGCCAATTATATATACAAATATTTCTAAAAATGCTATTTACAATTCAACTAATATTCAAAATATTATATGTGCAAATATTATTTTTGCAAAAAACAAAAACTTCCTTTAGGTGTCATTCGGATAGAAATATTTTTTAAAATCGTATTCCTGACCCGTTTTGGTTCAAATTCAAAAATCGGCATAACAAAGCGGAGTTAACTGCGATGTGCTAAACTAAAGGTGAATAGAATTGGTTTGCAAGCGCATAATAGAAGACCCATATAAAATTAAAATATGTCTTTGTTAGGAAGTAGAGAACGTAGCGCGTTATAAGTCAGCCTAGTAAGTTAACATAGCAAAGACTAAAGAATGCGGATTAACACACCGAAACGCAAACCCTTCAAATTGCCGACACGCCACTTGAAGATGTAGATGAATTTTGCTACCTTGGGAGCATAATTGAAAAAAACAGCGGATCATCAACTGACAACCGCAACATTTGGCATGCTAGACAAGGTATGGAAATATTTGATGCCAACGTGAAGTCGGTAGTTCCGTATGGATGTGAAACATGGAACTTAACAACAAACATATCACAATCATTGCAATCCTTCCTAAACCGATGCCTACGAAAGATAACGCGGATTTTCTGGTCTGATATTATAAGCAACAATGATATTTGGGCGCCTACCGGGCAAACACCAGTTCACATAGAAATTATGTCGCAAGTGGAAATGGATCGGACACACATTGCGCAAACCACGGTTTGACATCATATGGACAGTGCTAGACTAGAATCCTCAAGGAAGCCGTAGGTGCGGGAGACCAGCCAACACATGCAGGCGACAATTAGCAGCAGAGGCGGACAAGACAGCCGTTTCTAGAGTCAAATTAAACATCTAGCTCTAAACAAACTAGATTATAATTTGTTTATTGAGGCCCTATGTTTCAACCAAGCTGACCAAACCTTCTTGCACTGAAAAAGCACCGTCGAGGCATCTAAAGGTATGACTTTTATTTAAATTTGAGTTAATTTTCCAATACTCGTACATCTTATATTACTTAAACACACATGCGCATCTCGCACAATCATCACTTCCCAATAAATGGCCACGCATGCATAGATGTATGGAATGCACTTAAAATATTCGTTCACATGAAGTGCCACTCAACAAGTGGCCCTTTTTACTAATTTGCATTTCTCTGTTATAATCAAAAAATTACAAAAAACTGTAAACGAAATAGTTATAAATAAAATATGAAATTGTAATATGTCTGTATGTCCAAAACTGGTAGAAAAAAAGTTTAAATCGTAAACCTGTCCAAAGTCACACATATCCGAGAAAACTAAAAAAATATATAATAATTTTAAAATATTCCAATTATATACTTTATTGATTGAAAAGGTGATTTCAATTTTTTTATATTGTTTTTCTAATCCTACTTTTAATTTATGCACATTGATTACAACAACACAAACAAATATACCTGATATTTATACACACACACGACAACTAATCATCTGTCTCCATGCCGCTAAAAGAGTTGAGGTTAGCCCGTTCCATAGCATGTGGCCGGCACTCACCAAGTAATTATGTTTAAATTTATGCATGTACGAGTATACAAATGAAAATGGGTATGCATGCAAGCATACATACAGGGTAGTTCAAATGCACGTATGTTTTAAAAAAATGTTTACCAAATAAAAAACAATAAAAATGGATATTTAAAATTTCTTTCTAAAATTTATTTATTTATATGTATCCCTTTAATTTTTTTTTATATATACAACCATATGTGTGGTAGTCCTGTACGAGTATATTAAAAGAAGAATTAAACGCTTAAAAAAATATAAAAACTAATAAAAAAGAGACAGTTCCAAAACAAATTTTTTAAAAAAATTGGAAAAAATTTGTTTTAAATTTCTAATTTAAATGCATTCTTTTTAAATACTTGTATAAGTAAGAATAATAATAATAGAGTAGTTCAAAAGCAAGTATGTTGAAAAATTTGGCTGTTTAACAAAAAACAATTGTATTTTTTCATTCAAATGCTTCCTTTTAAACTTATAAACGTAAAAATAATAAAAATAGGGTAGCCCAAAAGCTAAATTTGGATATTAAATTTTTTTTTTACTTTTAATTTAAATGCAACCTTCTAAACTTCTATAGGTGAAAATAAAAAATAGGGTAGTCCAAAAGCAAGTATGTTAAAAATTTGGATATTCAACGCAACCATTTTCTTTAATTTTAATTCAAATGCATCCCTAAGCTTACATATATACCTAAAAATAATAAAAATAGGGTAGTCCAAAAGCAAGTATACAGAAAACTTTGGATATAAAAAAAAAACTTTTTAATTTTTAATTTAGATGCATCCCTCTAAACGTAATTATATAGGAAAAATAGAAAACAGGGTAGTCCGAAAACAAGTATATTAAAAAATTTGGATATTTAAAAAAATTTATTTTAAATTTAAATGCATGCTTTTACACCTATATATTTAAATACAGGGTAGCCCCAACTCAAGTATGTGTCAAAACATTAAAATATTAAAAAAAATCTAAAAAATATCAAAGGGTAGTCGAATAGTCGGAAATATATATTTTTAATATGTGAAAAAAATTAAAAAACAATTAAGAAGAAGGGTAGGAACTTTTTTTACAAATTGCAAAATGAAAATATGTATTAATTAAAAATTAAATTAAAAAAGAATTTAAATAATTAAAATGCAAGTAAGTTAAGAAAAATTAATATATCAAAAAATAATAATTAAAATAATAGGGTAGTCCAGATGCAAGTACGTTTAAAAATATTATATATACAGATATCCCTCGTATAACGCGATAGTTACGTTCCAGAAGACTTGCGCGTTGTGTAATTCCGCGTTATCTAAAACATAGTTTTCATATAAATTTGGGGGTTATGTTCCAATAGGTTTTTTTTTTAAATAAAATACATACAAAATAACAGATGCACATATATTTCAACTCAATACTAAAGTTCAAACTTTCTTATACAATTAAAAACACAAGATATGAATAATAATGTATATGTACGTACATATTTCAAAATTCAAAAAACAAAATTTAAATAATTATGTGCACATTAAAAAATTTAAAAACAAACTAAAACAAATTAAAGGTTTATTAAAAACTTTATTGTTATTCTTCAAACTTCATATGGTAATTAATCTGTTTCACTGTCTTCAAAGATCTTTGCACGTGGGCGTTTTGGGGGAGCAATAGCTTCATCAGAAGATATTTCTTCAACATAGTTTTCGCTATTGGATAAGAAACTCGTTCTGGGACCTTGTGGTTCTTCTACTGGTTTTATAATTGCAAAATCTACTATCAGTTTTTGGTGGGTGGTTTTTTTAAGCTCCTTTTCAATTTCGTAATAAGGCTAAGGCTCGTAAGCTAGATTAATATCTATTTCCCTTATTATTTTGCTGGATCTCTCCTGCGAAAGATCATTAGTTGTAAAGAAAGATTTCATTTTCTCAACCAAACTTAAACCCTCTCGTGTGCGCTTCAGAGTGAAACTGGGAATTGATTCACAGATATCTTCTACCGAAGTGACGTCATCTTGTGCGAGATTTGAGACGAATGGAGATTCAGTTGTTAATTGAATTAAGTCTGTTTCGGTGAAGTCTGTACCTTCATTCATAATTTCATAAATGTCATCTTCCTTCATATCGTCAAAGCCAAATCGCGTTATATCGAAACCGCGTTGTATAAGACTGCGTTATACAAGGGATACCTGTATTTTTGTTTTTTTTTTGATATTTGGAAAAAATGTACGAAATATTGTTTTTATTTTTAACAGTTAAAAACATAAATAATAATGAATTGAAAATGCATTTCAGCCAAAACTTTTTTCAATAATCGTTCTATTTGGTGGACTTGGACGACTTTGGAAATATATAATTTTTTTTACTTACCTGTAGTTCAAGTAAAATAAAATTTGTTTCAAAACAAATATCTCTACTCGGACTACCCTGTATATGCATTGAGGTGTCCCATGCATGTGCCCATAATGACCGCACAACCTGTATAATTTATTTGCAAGTTGATATTCCTGACTGATGCTCCAAGTTGCATTAGTATATAATATTTATTAATTTGTCTGTCCATTTGTGTGTATGTTTATTTATGAGTGAGTTTTTATGAGTAACAAATTCAAATTTTCTTAATCATCACCATTTCAAAAGCAGTTTCAAAGCCATCAAAAGGAAAAGAATTTAAGTACCCACATAAATCTAAGATTACATTTTAAAAGTATCTGTTGTGACCACTGCAGCCAAGTGTGCTTGTGTATGGGCTACTTTTATGAGTGTGCGGAAAGCTTGGAAAATATCTTACTAAAAGTGGTCACCTCTGACTAAGTGGCTGCCTCTTGATCGAAAAACTCAAAACCAATTCAATCATTCTCCGACAAACAAAAGGCAAGTGTGATTCTGGTACTTTATATATGGTATATTTACGAATGATTCATCGAGTCTGAACACCATTTCGTTACACTCAAAGTCCGCGGGCCAAAGACTTGCTTCAAGCAACACAAGTAAGGTAACCCGTAAAAAGGTGGGAATCGCAGTTGACAGTTAACAGTTTCGACACTCAGCTAACGCTAAAGTTCTCAGAGAGGCCTATTTAAAGGAAAAGTAATTAGAATTGGGTGAGGCCGAAACAACTGATGCGACACGAAATGCAAAGCTGTCGCAGAAAAGAAAGATGATGCGGGCGCAACGTGAGCCACTTAGGAGTACAGTGAAGAGTTGAGAAAAGAAGAGAAACACAGATATACAATAGTATTCAGAAAAGAGAAGGGGAAGTCCAAATTACGTGAATACGTTGAGTTTGAGATGTGGACCTACAACAAAGAAAACTTAAAAGCTTAAACTCATATGAGGCCGGGACAGTGTAATGTTAAGGGGATCCAATTGGCTGATGAAATAGCGAATTGTGGATCTTTAGAGCATACAATTGGACTGGAGCCAATTTTAACACCAGGCATAGCGAGAACAGTCGGCTACATCAAGGTTTTCATTAATAAAGCGAATAAGAAATGTTTTTGCAGTACTGACACCTGCAGAACAACTAAATATTTTCTCAAAACGTCTGCCATCGTGGTAGCGAAATTTCTTCTCAAATAGAGAAGCTCTGATAGGATTAATTACCAAGCAAAATCTATGGGGCTAGTATATCTTATTTGGAGGGTGAGGTACAAAGCCTTTCCTTTGCAACTGTCCGTCTTTTCCTGGCCTTAGATGGTCGATTCTTGAGAATGTACGAGCTAAATATATTGTCTCTCTTTCTAAGATTCAAAAAAATCTGAGCCGTTGGCAGAGGAGAAATTAATCCATATTCTTTCAATCCTCTCTCTAGGTCTTAAATACAATGGACAATGTTGCCTGAATGTTTGGAAAATTTCTATACCATTCCAAGGTAAGATGGCTGCAGCAAGTGCTTCGAGTTGAACCTTTTTCTTGAACGTAGGATTTATTTATATATATATACAATATATAATTGGGGCGTACACCCTCTTTGGGTGTTTGGCCGAGCTCCTCCTCCTATTTGTCGTGCGCGTCTGGATGTTGTTCCACAAATGGAGGAACCTACAGTTTCAAGCCGACTCCGAACGGCAGATATTTTTTATGAGGAGCTTTTTCATGGCAGAAATACACTGAGAGGTTTGCCATTGCCCGCCGAGGGGCGACCGCTATTAGAAAAATTTTTGTCTTAATTTTTTTTTTTTTTTGGTGTTTCACCGAGATTCGAACCAACGTTCTCTCTGTGAATTCCGAATGGTAATCACGCACCAACCCATTCGGCTACGGCGGCCGCCGTATTTATTTACTTGTTTATTTATTCATTCATTTATTTATTTATTTATTATTAGCAAGAAAATAATCAAGTAATCTACTTAAAAATAAGGCATTTTTAAATATTTAATTTCTTTCAATAATGATAAAAACATGATGATTAGAAGATTCTGTGCCACTATTTCCCAAATTTACTCACAAGTAACCTTTTACTTCTTCAAAAAAATATGAAATGATTAAAACGAAGAAAAAATATTGTAGTTAAAATGGGCGCAAGGGCCTTAAGTTACATTTTTCGTACAAAAAAATGCCTTATCTGCTCTTCCGAGCTCGAACGAGCAACTTTCTTACTAGCACAGAATTAATCATACAATTTTATTTTTGAATAACTTTTTTTACTAATTAAAAAAAAAATATTTTAAGTGAAGGAAGTCTTTATTTTGACCTGCACGCGCTCCATTGCTTGTCAAGCTCATAGCTCCACAGCCGTCAAGCTCACAAATGTCAAATATGATTGTCATACGACGCCATTTGCAAAAATTATATTGAAAAATTACAAAAATTTCCGAGAGTGTGATTTATTTTGCGCCATCTCTTATACCAGAAACCTTAGTGTACTCTCACACAGTCGCGGTTTTTATGGCACAAATTTAATGACTTTTTTTTTTTACTCTTCGATTTTAGTACTCATACTTTCACGCTCTGAAGGCGATAAGTAGCAAAGCGGTTCCTAATTAACCTCAATCGTACTAGTTGGTTCCAAATCAGAAAACGTGTTACTACTTGAGATTTTCTTTGCAATACTTCAACTGTGTATGTGGATGCATTTGTGTGTGTATGTGTGCTGGTTAATTTGCAGTTGATTAGTTTTTGCTGCTTCAACGATTCTAAGCATCGAATGAAACTGATAGCAGCACAAACGTAAAATCGATTTAAGCAGCAAAATGCAGAGATTTAACGAAGATGTAAAAATGGTATTGCCGTTATTGTTGTTTTTATCGTCGCTTTTAATACTGCCAACTATTGCTAGTTGCTGCTATACACCATAGATATTTTTTCGCCCCATCTTAACTACCACTTTTTGTTTGTGAAAATGTCATTAAGGGCAAGCTCAGCTCATACGAATTTTTTTCCTTCATTTTTTACTTCTCTTCTTCCCTTCATAACCTTTATGGCAACGAACAGGTTTTATGCTTTCGCTGCAGCAGTAAAAGTCATTTTGTCACAGCTTTACAGGTACATACATACAGGCATGGTTAACCCATAAAATCGCTTAAAGCCATGACAAAAACTCTACTTAACCCCATAGCCAAGGGCCAAGGAAGCAGCCTAAATCGATTGACAAGCCAAAGTAGAGACAGCATCAGTGATGAGGGAAAAAGGCCAAGCAACCGACTAAGAATTTTGTTATGTTAGTGAGTGTGTTTCTTTACGTTTGTTAAGCTAATATTCTAGCTTCATTTCTTTCACGCATTGACGTCTTGCTCCGCCTGACCTGCCTTATCACTTGATTACTCTTAATTTGCAGCCTTTCAGCGATTTTAGTTGAGTTAATCAGATTTTTTATTTTATATATATTTTTATGAGCATAGTAATCGTTGCATTGCTCACGTCATTATGTATATCACATATGTATGTATATGACACTCAAGCTACATTGAAATCAGAAACGCTTTGGGTTAAGTCCGGTCACGACTGCCATGAAGAGTGATTAGAAAGATTCGAGTTTCCAGTTAGCATTAACTATCGAACCGGAAAAGGAATTTTACTGAAGCAGATTAATATAAAAATAAGAAAAAAATGTTTATTGCAGAAGATGAATGCACAAATAATAAAACGATTTTTAGTAAAGGAGCCGACAATAAAGGAGGCACAGAGGGAAAATGCAAATTAATTTAGGCAGCTCAGGAAAATTGGTTTCAAATATATAAAATTGTATAAACAGAATATCGAAGGCTGTTCTTGCATGAGCAGGCAATGACTTTCTACCAGTATTATCCAAAATATGTTTCAGTGAAAGCAGCTCCATTTGCTATGCGCATGCGCGACATATGGAGAAACCTAGCAGAGCCTGCTCTACATATGACTAACATTTGAAGAAATAAATAAAACAAAAAATTAATACAAAAATAAAAAACAGCATGAGCAACATATCATATGTATGTATGTATTAGTACTTGTATGAAAGGCTTGTAAAACAACAGTGGGTGGCTAAAAATAGCACCTATACTAACGCCACAGGCTGTCAGCAGGACTTCTATTTATGAATCCCAATGAAATCACATGTGTGCTTACTTATACAAATATGTTTGTTCATTAGGGTGGATCATCAAAAAATTTGCGGTTTTACAAATGGAATTATAAAATTTATTATAAATTTTATTTAAATTAAATTAAAATTAAAATTATTTAGATTATTAAATAAAAATTGTATAGATTATGTTAGCTGGACCGGTTTGGAAATAACTTGAGTTTTTCATAAAAAAAAAATATTTTAAAAATATTTGTTTGAAAATACCGATAATTCAAGGTAGCTTGAGTTTTTATAAAAAAAACATATCTTTTAATTACTTTTTCCAAAAAAACATCACATAATAGAAAAGTTCAAGGTTAGGAAGTTTGAAAATGCCTTGAGTTTTTTATAAAAGAAATGTTTTTAAACTGAAATTTCCGTTTAAAAAAATTTTTAAATTTAAATTTTATTAAAAAAAAAATTTTTTCCAAAACAGATCTAGCAACAGAAAAGTTTAAGGTTAAAAGGTTTGAAAATACCAATTTGAAAATACCTTGAAATTTTATTGAAAAAAAAAATTATTTTAAAAATATTTTTTTACAAACAATAAACTCACATAACAGAAAAGTTTAAAGTTAAAGGGTTTGAAAATAACGATTTGAAAATACCTTGAGTTTTTATAAAAAAAAAAAATATTTTAAAAATATTTTTTTACAAAAAGTAAACGCACATAACAGAAAAGTTTAAAGTCAAAAGGTTTGAAAATAAATTGAGTTAAAGAAAAAAATAGAAAACCAAATTCGTTTTCATAATTTTTTAATTTTCACAATTTAATTTTCAAAAATTTTTTTTTTTCAAAAAATAAACTCACATAATAGAAAAGTTTAAAGTAAAAAGGTTTGAAAACAATGATTTTAAATATGTTAAGTTTTTGTTTTTAAGAAAAATATTGAAAAAACAAATGAATTTTAAAAATATTTTTTCGAAACACTTAACTCACATAACAGAAAGGTTTAGGGTTAGAAGGTTTGAAAATACTGATTTGAAAATAAATTGAGTTTTTATTAAAAAAAAAATGAATTTTAAAAATATTTTTTTACAAAAAATTAACTCACATAACAGAAAAGTTTAAAGTTAAAAGATTTGAAAATACCTTGAGTTTAAGTAAAAGTAAAAAAAAAAAATTATTTAAAAAAAACTTTTTTTCAAAAAAAATTAAGAGAAATTGAAGCTTAAAAAGTGTACATAAAATATTTTTTAAAACTATATCAACTGCATCAAAATAATGAGATATTTTATTTTTTACTTTTTTCCGTTTCTCGACTTTTTGGCGGATCGATTTAAGGAGAACTTTAATAACTCATCCAAATTTTGGCCGATTTAGTCTTCTAAGGTGCCATTAGAAAGATTTTTTCTCATACCTTTCATTTCATGGAAAATGAACCTATTACGTTCCAACATTTTTTACGCAGTTATCAGCATTCGTTGATAAATTTTTTAAGCATTTCTGTGCAAACTTTTTTTAGCTTCGCTTGAAGCTATAATAACGATTTTTGGGTAATTTTCAAATAATTAAACTTTTTTAGTTTCGCTTTAAGCTAAAAACTCGAATTTATAATAATTTGTATTAAAATTTAATAAAGTAAAAAATACCAAAAATATCAAATATAATAAATTAAAAAATATTTATATTATTTTATTAAGAGTGATGCACCCTAATGTAGATATTTCTAGGCACATTTTTTAATCTAACCCCTTCTATAATCTGAGCAGATTTTAAGGAAAAAATTTTATTACATACTTATTTTATTTATAAAAAACTTCGATTTTTGGGAAATTTTCAAATCTGTTCAGCTGTAAATCTTTACATTTTTGCAAAATATTTTAACCGAAGTCTTAAAATATAGTAAATTTTATAAGTCCGACAAAAAGCAGTACCAATTTTTTTTGCTTGTATAGAAAGTGATGCACCCTAATGCACACTTTTCAGTCTTAAACTCTTCTATCATATGAAAAAAATATTTTTTAAATCTCATTTTATTATTAAAAAAAATTATTTAAAAATGTATTATTATTTTATTAATAAAAAGAAATAGATTTTTGAGGAATTTTCTAATATAATAAATAAAAATATAATAAAATGTCTAAAATATAGTAAATGTACGGAGACTGATGCACCCTAATGTACATATACATATTTCGACACATGTAAGAAACACCAATGTGTATAGTCATCAGTCAGCCTTGTAATGGCTGGGTAACAGAAAGGATATGTCTACTAGTAGCAGATACATTTACATACTCACATACATACTTACATATGTACATGGGTGGTATAACGCGGCACGAGTTATAAATGCAAAAAATGCAACGGTTTTTATGATCTAAATAAATATGTTGGCCAGGCAGGACCAGCTTTAGGGTACGTGCCACATATGTGCGCGTCCTTCTCCTTAAGGCTAGCTTAGGACCCATATTGCGCACACATTTTTACTAGAGGTCAGTTATCAAGTGGCAAATAAACAGAAATTTTATAAAAGAAAGAAACACTTTCAATTCGATTACTCAGTTCATCATTATACAAGTGTATGTGTGTCTATATATGCATGCCAGCAAATACCCGACGCGCCGCTGTATATTGGTAGTCGAAAAAGTCTTTTCGTATTTCTAATCAAACTTCAACTCATTTTTTTATATTTATAATGAACTTTATTAAACCAAATATGTACCTTTTTGGGCGACCACCTTTTGGAATTTTTCTTCTAGAGACATTATTCCATCAGTGTAAGACTTTTGTGGTTTCTCGGCGAAAAAATGCGACAAGTAATTTTTACAGGCTTCTTTTGAAGCCAACTTTACACCATTAAGGGGGTTCTGCATTGACCGAAACAAATGGTAGTCCGATGGTGCAAGGTTAGGGCTATATGGTGGATGCATCAAAACTTCCCAGCCAAGCTCTCCCAGTTTTTGCCGAGTCATTAAAGATGTGTGTGGCCTAGCGTTGTCCTTATGGAAGACGACGCCCATTCTGCTGATCAGTTCTGGACAGTAGTTGTTGACAGTAAAGTGCAGAATCAATCGTTCGAGCAGGTTGGAGCAGCTCATAGTGAATGATTCCTTTCCAATCTCACCAAACGCACAGCATAACTTTTCGAGGCGTCAATCCTGGCTTTGCGACCATTTGTTAAGCTTCACCACCCTTGCACCATGATCCTTTTCGCATATTATTGTCGTATTTGATCCACTTTTCGTCTCCTGTTACCATTCGCTTCAGAAATGGTTCGATTTCATTTCGTTTCAGCAAAGAATCGCAGATGTTAATTCGGTCCATTAAATTTTTCACAGACAATTCATGTGGTACCCAAACATCGAACTTCTTTTTGTAACCAGCCTTTTTTAAATGGTTCAAAACCATTTGATGATGAATGTTTAGTGCCTTGGCGATGTCATGGCAGCTTATGTGACGGTCCTGGTCAATCTTTTCCATAATTTCATCGACTTTTTCAACGATAGGTCCACCGGAGCGAGATGCATCTTTCATATCGAAATTTCCAGAACGGAAGCGAGCGAACCATTGTTGTGCTACACGAACTGATACAGATCGTCTCCGTAAACTTCGCAAATTTCATTGGTGGCTTGCGTGGCATTCTTCCCTTTTTCATACAAAAATTTCAAAATATAGCGAATTTCTTCATTATTTTCACTAATTTTTGAACAGCTATAACTTTTTTTCTACTTCTTCGAATTTAATTTTTTTTTTGGTTAAATGAAGCTTCAAATGTTACCTTTCTAACACCATATGATATGACACAATGGGATTGGTAGCACTGGAGATAGATGACTCCAACGACATCTATTGACAAAATACGAAAAGACTTTTTCGACCACCCAATATTTTATTCTAACCCCTTGGAAAGCCTCTATTTTCAGTTCTTCCGTCTTCTGCAAAAATAATTTTTTGCTTTGTTATTCCCACTTGAGAGCAGACGACTTATAAACTGATCCGGCAAAAAGCACGGTTTTTCGAGATTTAATACATAAACTTTCAATGATTGCTCTTGTGCTTTGTTTATTGTTATAGAAAAAGCACAACATCCTTTCCTTTGTGACCTAACTCATTCCTATGGAGTTTAGTTTTATTTAGTTTTATCTTTACTCTTAACTTATCTTAACCAATGATAAGACAAAATTAAAAAAAAAGGTGACCAACATTCGGCCAAAATAAAATCTGCATTGCCTTCGAATCGAGAGAGTTTCCTAAAAAAAGTTGAATGATTTTCGATAAACCTTAATATACTGACCCTAAGGTGGTAGGTTAAAGGAACTGAGGTACTGGGTAAGTACTAGACGGGGTATTTGCGGCCAAACAACTTTGGAAGAAAACAATTTCTTCTGGAATTATTTTCGAAAAATCATTCTTTAAAATCCAATTGTAAATGCCTCAGATATGACGAAAAATGTTCGGCAAAAAAATGCTTTTCTTCGGATCCCCCAGCAAAAATACTTTAGACTCAGGTGGACTAATGTAGATATTATATATATTACTTTTTTCTCTATGTTAGGGGTGGCATATGTACAAAGTTAACCATGTAATTTTTTTTTTAATTTTTTTTCAAGTCCACACAAATTAAGTACACTTACTTTCTGAAAGTACCGATATAGTCTTGAAATAGTAACAAGACATCACTCTCAGTCTTGAAATCTAACTTAGAATCTCTCTTGCCAAAAAGTGCTACTTTGGGCTAAGTAGACTATTGAGTAGTGGAATTCTCTCCCAACGAACAAAACTAACACTTCATAATGCTCTCATCATGCGCGTTCTATCATATGGCACAGAAGACAACATCCAACATCCGATGAGGCGTCCCTTGGAATGTTTAAGAGAAAGATTCTGCGCAAGATTTTTGGACCTTTTAACGTTGGCGACGGCGAATATCGCAGGCGATGGAACGATGAACTGTATGAGCTTTACGACGACATAGACATAGAGCAGCGAATAAAGGTCCAGCGGCTACGTTGGCTGGGTCATGTCGTCCGAATAGATACAAACTCTCTGGCTCTGAAAGTATTCGATGCGGTACCAGCTGGTGGTAGTAGAGGAAGAGAAGAAGCACATGCCATCGAAAATAATCAGTTTAGGTAAGCCAATCAACTACAATTTTTTAGCTATTTTTAACGAAACTGATTTGATAACAGAAGCATGTGCTTAAATACATACATACATACATATGTACATATATGGGTGTTGGACACACCACAAGCAAACTCATTAAATGATGAAGACAACGAAAGGTTATCAGTTTGCTCGACGAATCTCAACTCTGGTTTTATCAATAAATGGGCACATATGTACATACATACATATGTATATACACATCTACAAATAAGTGGTCAATCTGTCATGAACTTTATTAGAGATTTTATAAATATTTAGAGATATCAGAAGCCAACCACTGCATACATAAAAGAAAGACTAATACAAGAAGAAATGCTTACTGATAATTCTGAATAAAAAAATTTCATAAAAAAATACTCAAATGAAGTTTAATGCTCATAAATCATAATGAATTCAAATAAAAAAATAGAGTGCAAAGTTAATTTTTATGTTGTTATTAAAAGAGATAAATATTTGGTAAAAATAAAAAGCGAACCGGCCGCCCAAAGAAGCTGTCCAGAAGAGATGGAAGCTCCGTTTTAAGGGAAATCGAAAAACTCCATGAATTAGTGCTCCGAAATTAATCCAACATATCGTCGAGACAACCGGAAAAACTGTTCATCCAAAAACTATTAAGAGATATCTTAATTAGACGGATATTTCAGCATGACACCACGTAAAAAGCCTTCGGCTTCAGAAAGAAACCGTCGTCTTCGGCTTGAGCTCACATGGGCACATCTTGGCAAGGGAATGGATTTCTGGTCTAAAGTTCTATTTACTAACGAATTGAAGTTCAATATATTGGAAGTAATGGCGGAGCTAAAATATGGCGGCCGCCGTAGCCGAATGGGTTGATGCGTGATTACCATTCGGAATTCACAGAGAGGTCGTTGGTTCGAATCTCGGTGAAAGCAAAATTAATAAAAACATTTTTTTGATAGCGGTCGCCCCTCGGCAGACAATGGCAAACCTCCGAGTGTATTTCTGCCATGAAAAAGCTCCTCATAAAAATGTCTGCCGTTCGGAGTCGGCCTGAAACTGTAGGTCCCTCCATTTATGGAACAACATCAAAACGCACACCACAAATAGGAGGAGGAGCTCGGCCAAACACCTAACAGAAGTGTACGCGCCAATTATTTTATTTTTTTTTTAAATGCGGATATGGAAATGAAAAATTGGACACTTACTGTCAAACACGGCGATGTTAGCGTAATGGGTTTGGGAGCTTTGGCTGCATCTAGCGTTGGAAAGATGATCTTGATTGAAGATAATATGGACCGATATAAATATAAAAACATATTGGAACAACATTTGAAGCCATCAGTAGAATCATCATCAAGACAATGCCCCCAAACATCCTGCACTATTTGTGAAAGAATGGCTCCTATATTACGCACCCAGCCAACTATTAGGTTGGGGAATAAGCTCGTAGCGTTCTTATCGCCCACTTTTATTCAAACAAAAATCAGTAATTGTATCAATAAGTTAATCAATTAAATATTCGCCGTTGCTGATTACAACCTCTTTCCACCGCTCGACCAGTTTTTTGATGCCGTTTCGTCTTGTCTGGTGTCAATGAAGTGGTTGGCCCAGCTTTTAAGGGTATCTTTGTTATCGAAAGTAACGCCCTTTACATGGTTTACCAGGGAGCGGAAAAGATGGTAATCGGTTGGTGCAAGGTCCGTAGAATATGGCGGATGCTGAAAGACCTCCCATTCGAGCTCTTGGAGTGCGGTTTTGACGACTTGTGTAACATGGCGTCTGGCGCTGTCGTGAAGGAGTACGGTTTGACCATTTCGATCAGGTTTTTTCAGTCGAATAGCCTCATTCACGCAGTGTATCTGGACAATGTACAACTCCTTGTTGACCGTGGCATTCTTTTCGATCATTTCCCAGTGCAAAATGCCCTCCCAGTCACACCAAACACATATCACCGCCTACTTTGGATAAAGATCCGGCTGGACTCTCAGCTTTGGCGTATCTCCTGAAGTCACCCACTCCTTTCTTTACTTCATATTCATGTATAGGCACCATTTCTCATCTTCCGTGACGATTCGGTACAAAAAGCGCTGCTTAAGACCGCGTGTTGATCGATGGCGGACGAGATGCTGAGAAGTAATTTGAAAGCGACTTTCGTTTTTTCGTTGAGCTCGTGAGGTACCCAGGCTCCCAGTTTTTCGGGAAATCACATTGAATGACGGGGATTGGGATTCATTTTATGATCACAGTTCATTTTGTCCGTCAATTCACGACTGTTTTAACAACCGTTCTCCTTCAGAAGTGATGCGAGATGTTATTCATCGAATTCAGAATGTCTTCCGTTGCGGGACGTGTCATCGGCGTCAAAGTCGTTCTTTTTGAACTTTGCAAACCATTTACGTCATGTAGACTCACCTATGACACCTTCTCCATACACGTCGCAAATGTTCCGGGCTGCTTCGGCAGCTTTTTGATGATGAAAAGCACAGAAGAGCAGGTGTCGAAAATGTTGATTTTTGCCTTCTGGGTACTCTATTTCTAAGCCTTAGAACTAATAAAAAATTAAATAATTCAAAAATATGATTCACATTGTTTTGTAGAGCTGAAAGAGTTCTATCGATTGAATACTTACCCTTTGTCAAACAGCAAACAAATCGTTGTAAAATACAAGAAAATATAAAATCGCTATGAACTTATTCCCCAAACCAATGGAATCTTCCCAGCCATGCTCCAAAAGGTAAGCCATCTTGTGGTACCATGGTTAAGAAAGATATTCAGGGGATGCCTGAGGTTCAGCTACGTTCCTGTATTGTGTAGAGAAGCGAGAGTTGTGTTTATTCCAAAAGCGGGAAAAAGCAACCCTCTCTACTCAAAAGAATACAGGCCCATTAGTCTGACCTCATTTCTACTGAAAACGTTAGAGAAGATTCTAGACACATGCATTAGAGACACAATTGCGCCGGACGAATTATCCAAGGCATAGCACGCTTACACTAAAGGCAGATCTACTGAAACTGCACTTCACTCACTTGTACTAAACATAGAAAAGGCGTTTGAATATAAGGAGTATGCTCTAAGAGTATTTCTAAATATATCAGGGGCCTTTAACAACGTGACAAAAGATGCTATTTTAAATAGCATAGAGTCACTTAATGTGCAACCCGCGATTTATCTATGGATAAGGCAGCTATTAGCTAGCAGAAAGATAAGAGCGGGGTGGAAAGATGCGAGCGTCACCAAATATGAATGCAGAGGTACTCCGCAAGGTGGGGTACTATCGCCGCTATTATAGTTACTTGTAGCAAATGAAATGCTTAAGAAACTTGATGGAGGGACACCAAAACTAGTGGCATATGCCGATGACATAGCTATAGTAGTTACGGGAAAGTACCTGGACACCATCAGTAATGTGATGAACAACACTCTCAAAACGATACACCAATGGGCATCTCGCGCAGGGCTAGGGATAAACGCGGGAAAAACGGACATGGTACTTTTTACCAGGAAGTACAAAGTCCCGGCGTGGAACCTCCCGAAGCTAGGCAACAACGAACTACTTCTCAAAGATTATGCGAGGTACCTCGGAGTAATACTGGACAGCAAATTGCTGTGGAAGCACAACGTTGAGGAGAGGGTGAAAAAAGCCAGTCATGCGTTGTACGCATGTAAAAGAATGCTGGGCGTTACTTGGGGTCTATCACCCTCTCTGATACATTGGTGCTACACGGCAGTAGTTAGACCAATATTACTGTACGGAGCCTTAGTATGGTGGACTGCGACAATAAAACTAACATACTTAATGCCACTGGAAAGGATTCAACGACTCGCTGCTCTGTGCATAATAGGAGCGGTGAAAACCACTCCAACGGCGGCGCTGGAAATGATACTCAGCATGCCACCTATTGACCTCATGGCGGAAAACCTGGCAGCGAAATCCGCGAGGAGGCTAATGGCTGCGGGGGTATTCATCTGCAGAACCTTCGGTCACAGCTCAATAGGAAAGTGGAGCTCAGGTGGCTTGACTGGCACATGACTCCGTACTTTAATTGGGAGAGAAGGTTTCGCACTACAATTGAAGAGGAGGGATGGCACAAAGGCATGAAGCCTGGCCATAGAACTTTTCACATCTATACAGACGGCTCGAAAACTCCAGACGAAGTGGGAGCGGGTATTTACTGCTCAAAACTAGGAATAAGGCAGTCTAACAAGCTGCCAGACCACAGCAGTATTTTCCAAGCGGAAGTTTTTGCTGTGGGGAAGGCCGCGGAGCTAGCCTACACTAGAACAAGAAAGAACTCAACAATTAATATATACGTGTATAGTCAAGCAGCAATAAGAGCAATAAGCTCATATTAAGTCCAAAAATCTTCGACGGAGCAGGGAGGCCATAGAAAGGCTAGCCGCAAACAGTAGGCTGCATATCTACTGCGTACCTGGTCACAAAGGCATTATGGGGAACGAAATAGTAGATGAGATAGCAAAAAGTGCTGTTAGACTACCTTTTGAACAAGAGAGTGACATACCAAAACCGCTAAACACAATATACAACGAAATGGACGACCACATGAAAAGGTAAGTAGAAGCTAGATGGACTAACCTGACCACATGCAAAACAGCAAAAGTCATGTATAGGACTAAGGTCAAAAAACTGACTCAATTCGTACTTACGCTCTCGCGAAAGGACTGCAGAACTATCATAGGTATGCTAACAGGTCATAATCTATTGGATGCACATGCGTACAAGATAGGGATGGCTAACATGGACAAAAGCAGAAAATGCAGAGAAGATATTGAGGAAATTTAGAACACCTTCTGTGCGTTTGTCCGGCATTATTAAAAACGCGATTAAGATGCCTGGAAGCCCCACTGTTTGGGGGTCTGGAAGACGTCTCAAAAGCGGAGCTCCCAGCCCTACTTAGATTCGCCAAAACCGCTGGCATCCTACATGATGTCTACTTTAGGTATTCATAAAGGTCGGTCTCCATCTGGTATCGCTAGGGACCAAAAGTTCTATGCGTGGCTTATTGCCAACCAGGCTAACCTAACCTAACCTATTCCCCAAACCAATATATTCGAGGAGTGCTTAAGATTCGCGAACTAACATAATGAGAATTTTATAAATTTTTATTTTTTTTGCATTTGTACAAGTTCAAAGCTTATAAAAAATTATTTATAGCGCAATTATTGTTTTTGCCAAAAGATCCTTCTCAGCATAGGGGCCTTCCATTGTACAATGCTGGATTGGCACCGCTCGTCACAAGCAAAGTATTTATTAGTATTTTTCACTTAGAAGGGATTAACCAATTATTAAAAAAATGTTTTTTCTTTACTCTTTTTCCCATTTTGAATGCATCTTGTGCATGAAAGCTATGCAACGTCGGCTTTGCTGCCTTCCGATGGCAAATAAAATGGAAGCATTAGCTTCGTATGAACTTTTAAGGTTGAAAGCGAGGGAGAGAGAAAGTGATGCAATCAGAATAAGCGATTCCGTTAAGAGTAAAATGAGGGTGAAATTTCTAAAGAAGGTAAAAATACCACATCCTTTCATTTTTCACATTTCTGTGTTTGCTCAGATTTTATTTTCATTTTTATCTTGGAAGTAGTCATTTTCACTATAAAGGCAGCGATTTAAGGATCCAAGTGTAGATGTGGTAGGGTTAGTTGTTTCTATTATATAAGTTAATACCACAAAAGCTGAAGTTGACGTTCACACGCGCGAGGCAATTTCTGCTGACGCTATGTCTGCTAACTTTGGGTGTCATATCACCCAAAGTCAGAAATCGTGGGAAACAGGTATGGCACATGTTTGATGCATGTGACAACATTTCCGCCGCAAGCTTAGGTTAAGAACAAATTGTCAAATTTAAGTTAGTTCGTTTCAGACTCAATAAAGTAAAGATGTGCCTATGAGCACCTAAAAAATATTTTTTTAAAGTTTTAATCTGGGGAGAGATTAACTGGCGCCCAACGTGTTTCGGTTAAAGTGCGGAAAAGTAATTAAAAGTTTTGGTCAATTGCCTTAAAGGAGCAGAGTACCAGTGCGAAAAAGAAAAATAAATAAAAATTTTAATTTATTTCGGTCAGTTCGCGAAAATAAGCCACCGTACCGTACGCACAAAACTTATACAAATTAAGCCAGCCCGCGAAAAACAAACATAAAGAAAGAGAAGTCGCCAAGCTGCAAGGATATCCCGCCAAAAAATTAACCGGAACGAACCAAGCCTGTTGTGTCCGTCCGCAGGCAACCTCGCAACGTCGTCTCCTGTCCAGGACCCCCAGTAGAACGAAAGAAAACGCTCAAAAAGGACAACTCCGCCAGGAGCAGCGAGGGATTAAAAGTAAGAAACTAGAAATAAGAATTAAAAAAAAAAAAAAAAAAAAAAAAAAAAAAAAAAGTTTGTGAAAATAATTTAATAATAATATAACGCAAAATTGTTAAAAAACCAAAAGAATAAAACAAAAACTAAAATTTGTGAAAATAGTTAAGTGTAACTTTGTTTAAGCAAGAACGTTAAAATTTATTTAATTAATAGGATAATAAAAACAAAATACAATAAAGTTGGACATAAAACAACCCTTAAATCGAAAAATTCTTGCTGCAATTTTAACGATACCCTAATTTCGGGAAGAAGAAAAAAACAAGATAAATAATATATTTTTTTTTTCTCTCTTTTTACTTCAAAAATAAAAGAAAAAAATAGCATAAAATGGCTACAAATAATAACATAATTAGGCCACCTGTATTGACTGGTCAATTACAACCAAATACAGAAATACCAAGGGAAATGAGTACCCAAATTGCAGAATTAGTGAATAGATTAGTTGAGGCTAGATTAGGACAAAGGCAAACCCCAACAATAGAAGTTGATCAGACAATAACCATGACCAACTCAAACAATATAGGGGAACTAGACAAAATTCCCGACGTGGTTCGAAGCCTTCGAGAATTCTCTGGCGAACCAAAGGAATTTAGCTCTTGGAAAAAGAGTGTAGAAAGAATAATGCAGATTTACGAGCCCATCTGCGGTAGCCCAAAATACTTCGGTATTTTAAGCGTAATTCGTAATAAAATCACAGGTCAAGCGGACGCAGCTCTAGAATCTTATAATACGCCTTTAAATTGGAAGGCAATTTGCAAGTGTCTCACCCTCCACTATGCGGATCAAAGAGACCTCGGTACACTTGAGTACCAAATGAATTCACTTCTTCAAGGACAGTTGACCACACAACAATTCTACCAAAATGTTTACTCACATTTATCCCTAATTTTAAATAAGATATCCTGTATGGACATGGGTCACGAAACACTATGCATCATGACCCAAACATATAGAAATAAAGCTCTCGATACATTTATTCGTGGTTTGAACGGAGATTTACCCAAGTTGCTAGGAATGAGAGAGCCAGCTGATCTCGCTCAAGCCTTACATCTTTGTCTGAAATTGGAAAATCAATATTTCAGGACAAATTACGCTCATGGACTAACAAAAAATCTTCAAAACCCTCATCAAAATCATCCTGTAATTCCTCCTAGAAATCCTATTAATCGTATCAATCCAAATAATAGAGGAACCCGAAATTTTTATCCAGAATTAGCATATCTCCCACAGCCTCCAAGAAATCCTTATACTGCCGCAAACCCTGGTTTCGGATATAATTATCACTACAGTCCTAATAATTTTAGAAATAATCCTGTACCACCTCCTCGTCCTTCTGAGCCTAGGCCACAAAAAAAACAAGAGCAAATGGAAATAGACCAAAGCGCGCAAACACGTAACGTAAATTATATGAATCGACCGTCGCAAAATAATAATTATATGAGAAAAAGACCAGCATCCACACAGCTTTTCACAGACAAAAGGCAGCGTAATTACAACATAGAAACCCAAGATTATGAAAACGCTATGGACAACGATGAATTCTTACACGACTATATTTATCCTTCCGAAAATCCTGAAGAGAACTATTCAACAGAATGCGACTCCTCAGAAAATATTGATTTTACAGATATTCATTTTTTAGGATGAATAACTCTTCATTGCCTTACATAGATTGCAAAACAAGTAATGGAGAGTTAATGAAAATACTAATAGACACTGGGTCTAATAAAAATTATGTGCAGCCCCAGTTTGCAAGAAAACCTGTTAAAAATAAGAACCCATTCTTCGCAACCTCTGTAGGAGGAAGTATATCTATCACACATCATACTTTTGCAAATGTTTTCGGATTGGAAAACACCACCGTTAAATTTTTTTTGCTACCAACATTAAAATCATTTCACGCTATTATAGGGAACGATTCATTAAAAGAATTAGACGCCGTAATACACGCAAAGGATAACTACATGTCAATAGGCAACAAATTAAAAATTAAATTGAAACAACAATCCTCACAAGACGTAAATCTTATCAATATTAGAACAGAACATTTAAATAAAATTCAAAAAGCGAGACTGCAAGACTTAGTGAATGATTTTAAGACGTTATTTGCCGACCCCGAAGAAAAATTAACTTTTACTACCACAGTAAAAGGCGAGATTCGCACTACAACAGACAGACCAGTTTATTCCAAAAGTTATCCCTACCCAATGTGCTTAAAAGAGCAAGTAGAAAAACAAATCAAAGAATACTTACGTGATGGAATCATTCGACAATCTAGATCGCCCTATAATGCCCCCGTATGGGTCGTACCCAAGAAATTGGACGCATCGGGAGAAAAGAAATATCGAATGGTAGTTGACTATAGGAAGTTGAATCTAGTGACGGTGCAAGTCTAACCACTAATTTCATCATCTTTGCCATAATTATTGGTCTACTATCCTATAAAACATACTCCAACAGAAGGAACTATAAGATAAACATACGAACAAAAAATAATAAAGGAGACATTCCCAGTACCTCGCATCACAACAGTGAGGACACTGTTGAACCTAAAGGGGGAAGAGTTAATACCACAAAAGCTGAAGTTGACGTTCACACGCGCGAGGCAATTTCTGCTGACGCTATGTCTGCTAACTTTGGGTGTCATATCACCCAAAGTCAGAAATCGTGGGAAACAGGTATGGCACATGTTTGATGCATGTGACAACATTTCCGCCGCAAGCTTAGGTTAAGAACAAATTGTCAAATTTAAGTTAGTTCGTTTCAGACTCAATAAAGTAAAGATGTGCCTATGAGCACCTAAAAAATATTTTTTTAAAGTTTTAATCTGGTGAGAGATTAACTTATATTCGCATACATTCCCATACATTCTTGTACATATTTAATATACAATGTTATCTTGAGGGTTCATAGCCTATAATGCGCCTATTCTACAAGAATAAGACAAATCACTTTGCTCTAAATGGATTTATTTCAACACACTTCCTTCACAAGCCAGCCACACGTCCACGTTGTTTGCAGGTGGAGCAGCCTGGGAAAATAATTTCATCTCAATTCTCACCTGGCACAAAAGGATCGAAACGCATGAATGAATGTGTAAATAAAAGAACAATTTGGTGACACACTGACTGGATTTCCTCACAAACTGTTTTGGTGATTTAATTTTTCCCACACTTGTGAGATTAGAAGATGCTGCGAGTATTTTGGTACAAATGCTTCTCCTCAGCTATTGAGTATTTGTGGTGGCGTTAGCAGGGGAAAAAAAGACTTGCGCCAGATAGTAATGGCTTTTGTTAAGCAGCGCTGTGGATTTCTGCTTATTGAGCTGCTGAAAGATGGAATTTTCAATGCAATGCTTTTGTAGATACACTGAAGGACTGAAGTCTATATACAACAGCATTTTTTCTTATTTGTTAGAAGGTATAGAATAATTGAAAAAAAAAACTGTTGATGTAATTTTCTTCGGGATTTATATTTATTCATAAATATATAAAAACTAAATTATTTAACTTGCTTTATTTTATATATATTGTAATATTTCAAAATTCGAAATGGCAGATCAAATAAGTATGACAAGTTTACAAAGAAAGCATCAGATTTTTATTAAACTTCGCCTAAAGTCAGGGTCTATGGCTAGATGGAGGTCTTGGATCGGCTCTTGAATTCAGCGCTTGCAGTTAAACGTGCATTACTTCCAATATTGAAGAATAAATAATAAATTAAATTATAAACATTAATTAAACCTTTACTGTATGAATTATTAAGACATAAAAAAATATTTTATGGTGGAAAGAGCTTTATTTAATTATAATAGTAAAATATATTAACAGAAATATAATGGAAAAGTTTTATATATATAAAAACTAGTTGTAAAGTATAGAAACCAGTCAAGAAGCGGAAAAATGATCATCCAACAAGAAAGATGAGCATATCGACTGCATGAAAATATATTATTTTTGACAAAACACACTTACGCTTTACTTTGTTTTAGTTTTTTGAAATTCAATCGCTTGCACTTCAATTCTGCTTTTCCACCAACTTGCATAAAAGTGAGGTTATTTCAAAATTTCATAAAATAAAAAAAAAATTTTATTTGCATTTTATTATTGCTAAATATATATTTGATGGATTAAAATAGCTGCAATTATTTTTTAATACTTAATTTGGAAATAAAAATAAATCAAAACTGCAATACCATATATGGGCTCGTAGGCGGTAAAGGGTTAACAAAAAAGCTACATGCGAAAAAACGGAAGCAATACAACTATTCCCTGATTCTGAAGACCAAATCGAAAATTAATTACTTGATGTTGTGCTTACTGATGGATGAATTGTACCAAAAAAAGACCTACAAAAATACTACAAAACAAATGAAAAGTAATATAAAATTAAAAAAAAAAATTAAAAATTAAAAAATTATAAAAAGTAAAAAAAGAAACTTTTTTTTAAATTTAATATTAAGCGACATCCAAAAATTTTGCTGTAAAGAATAGTAAAAGAGATCTGGTGGTAAAGCAATTCTCCTTCAATTTATCAGTTTTAGTTCGAAGAAACTACCCCACATATAAAAAAAAAAATAATGATTAGCCCGTACAGTTCTTTGTTGGCCAGAGCCTGCCGAGAGGCGACCGCTATTAAAAAGAAACTTTGTTGTTGTTGTTGTAGCAGCATAAACATTCCCCATATTTACATACGGGGAATGCTGCTGGAGTGACAGTCCTTGGCCGGATATAAATCCGGGTTGTTTCGGTAACGTAGAACCGACTGTCGTGGAAACTGAAAAAAAAACTTTGTCTATCATTTTGCTGTTTCATGCCCAGAGATTCGAACCTAAGCACTCTCGAATGGTAGTCACGTACTAACCATTCGGCTACGGATACCCTTCATATAGCTTATGTTAGGTTAGATTTTTGTGGTAGTCGGCCTAGAGTAGCCAAACTCACTTAGACCATGTCCGTCCGTTAGACCATGTCCATGTTAGGTCCGTTGTGGAACCACTATGTAACACGGAAACCTTACGGTTAGTTTTCATGGAACCACTTAGACTCTCTTATGAAACGTAGGAAAGGTTTTATACCAACACCGGATAGTTCCGTAAGAGAGTCAAAATGGTATTTTCTCAACAACCTTGCTCTTCTGCTAGCTAAGGCTGGACAATTACAAAGCAAGTGTTCCACTGCTTCTTCCTCTTCCTCGCATCTACAACTTCTGCAGTATTCATGCGAAAATATTCCTAGCCACGCCACGACCTTCGAGATGTTCTCTCTTGAGAGGTTAAGCAACTCTGCCAATCTTCTCTTATCTATTTGCGACCAAATTAGCCTGGTTGTAACACACGTATTTTCTTCTCTCCATGACCTACTGGTCTCCTGGAATATTATTATTTTTTATCCTTAATTTGCAAGTTACCATAGGGACTCCAATGTTGCCTCTGTTCCTCCCGTCACTGACTGGCCGCTGCCGCGCTCGAGGCTGAAACAGTGATCGGAGCCACCTCCGTCGGGTTTTTAGGAGGACCGTCCTCCATTTTTTCTTTTTTAGAAATTCATTTTTGGTTCCACGAGTGTCAGACGAAAGAGGTACACCTGTAAAAAGGTCCATATACACAGGTAAGGATAGATAGAACCGGAAATCGCTAGGTATCTGGAGCACTCCGTTCGCAACTGGGCTGTTTTTGAATCTGGGTCCCCAGCTAGGCTGAATCTCGGTACTGATCGTATTACACTTCATTCCAACCCAGAGCTTTTCCAAGAGAATGCTCCTCCAATTGGCCGTACTTGGTCATCGTTCAAAAAGGCAGCCCGAACCATAGGAATGTAGTGCACTCGCTGAATACTGGATTGTATGTAAACGGACACACTACCATCCTTTGATAAGGTCTCATTAATTATTCGATTAAGCCCCCGCATCACTTGAACGATAGTAATAAGTATCACTATGCTATGGGAGAAATGGCAATTGTTTTCCAAACGGAAGCTTTTGCCATCCTGGAAGTAACCGAATGGATAATCGAGAGGAGATGGAGCGGGAAACAGTGTGGAGTTTTCAGTGACAGCCAGGCTACACTGAAGGCCCTGGAGAACGCGAAGCAAGCCTCAAATATTTTACAAGAATGTAAGAAGAAGCTTAATTCTGTCGCAAGACAAAACAGGCTTGTACTTATTTGGGTTCCAGGACACTCCGGTGTTCAAGGAAACGAAATTGCCGACGAATTGGCCAACCGTGGATCAGCGGTTCCCCCACAAGAGCCCGAGCCAATAATCAGAATCAGTGAATCATGAATTGGATCAGCAATCTATATAATGGGCGATGGTCCGGTCTAGAACGCTGCAGAACTGCAAAGTGTTTTGTGACAAGTCCGAACAGAAAACTGTCAAAACTGTCTACTAAAACTTGGAAGGAAAGACGTACGGTTGATGGTCGGTATCATTACAGGGCACAACCTATGGGGTCAGCATATGACCACCATTGAAATCAATGAGGACCCTTTTTGCCTGTCGTGCTTGGAGGAGGCGGATAGCACTGAGCACTTTCTATGTGAGTGTCCTGCCTTTGCTAAAGCAAGGCTACGAGTTTCGGGTTCCGATGTCGTGAGAATGAGTAATATTCGTTCTCTAAAACTGGAGGATATTTACAGATTTGCCAAAGAATCTGGAAAATTCTCCCAGGACTAACTATCTTTATCTCAGTCTCTATTCTTTCCCATCTCTTTCTCTGATACTTTTCTCCTTCCCTCCTTGACTATCTACCCTCTTTCCAGAGCTTTAAATACAATGCGCTTTTTAGCCTGAGTGTTTTAGGTGCCACCAAATCTCCTGGTGCTCCTTGGCTCGACCTTTTCAAATTTCAATTTCAAGGCCCAGCATCACGACAGAGTGCCTACTTTCGCGGAGGATACTTCATATAACCGTTAAATTTCCATTCCACTTTGTCGCTACTCAGTTATTATACACAAAATTTCAATTAAACAGAAAGAAAATCATAATAAAATACCTTCCCTGCCATTATGCCGACTCAGTCTCAATAAAAACACCACTGGCGCACAGCGCGCACCGTGCCGTTCTACTGCCAGTCAATCTACATGCACAAAAATCAAAGATCAGCCATAAAATAGAATTTTAAAGATAAAAAAACGACAAAAAAACATTTCTAAAATCATTAAAATAAGAAAGTGCAACATATGTTTAACGAGGGTATAGCACTTGTCCTGCCTACAATTTTCATGCGGGTGGTAATTCAAAACGGCAACCCTTACTCCCCATCCATGACACGATCAATTCGAACATCACTACACACATACACGCACACACTTTTCACATCAATTCAATTCGCTTTGATGATAGGGCAGGGAACAAATTTTCAGCTCACCTATAAATACCACCAACAAAATGTAACGGTCGATACGAGGAGAGAGCATTGCTAAATACCAACGCACAGAGATCAGCATTTGAGAGTATTGATATGGTATTTGCCTGATTTGAATGAAAATTACGAGAACTCAACTCAAATTACCTTAAAGTGGAATACGATTCACCAAAGCGAAAAAATCAACAAAAGATTTATGAAAATCCCAAGGTTGGAAAATTTTTTATTTCACTTTCCCACGACCAGCATAGCAAATAGCTGATATGTCTAGGACAAATGGCATGGAAATGGAAAAATTTAGTTCTATTTAATCTGCATTATTTGTTCTATCCTACAGGTAGAAGGGAAACACACCAAAACACAAAAACAACAAATACAGAGAAAATCCATTTGCACACGTGCAAGGGATCGCTCAATTTTCATAAGAAAAAAGCAATCACAACAAAGACTGCCACTATTACCGTACTGCAGAGATAAATGCGTGGGGTCAGGCTCAGTCTCAGTGTCACGACACCCTCATAAATGCACTAATTGTGTGCTGCGTTAAGGTTTTGGGAGAGCTCATAGCAGATCACGCACAGGTAATGCAAAGAGCGCCGGCAAAGGAAAAATCAAGTTGCACCTGCGTAGCTATGCCGGTTTTGATTGGTCAGCACATTTATGTGCGATGCTCACACTGCTCATTCCGCACACACACACACATAGGGGTGGTTTTTAGCATGCGT
This sequence comes from Anastrepha ludens, assembly GCF_028408465.1. Taxonomy (NCBI): domain Eukaryota; kingdom Metazoa; phylum Arthropoda; class Insecta; order Diptera; family Tephritidae; genus Anastrepha; species Anastrepha ludens. The sequence goes on from NC_071500.1 coordinate 90,860,287, forward strand.
TAGGGAATGTACCGTATAAAAGGCGAACATATCGCGTGGATCGGGCATCGTGCGCACTATGAAGCCGATCAAGCAAATATTTAACATAATTTAAATTTAGTAAATTTCGAAGAGCAAAAATCCTCTGCACCTCAACCCTTTGGCCGACTAATTCAACAGCAAGTCATATGATAGCAAGGGAGTCATTGAAGCAAGCTTTCAAGTGGCGCGCTTTAAATCTTCAAGCCAAAACATCATGAAGCAAGTCAATCACCACCGCAGAGTAGGCGCTGCAAGTGACTGAGAAGCAGAGGAGACACAAATCTGAAGCATCCAAAGTTAACGTACTCACATCTGGACCCATACACAGCGCTGCACAGTGGTCAAGTAGCCCGACGTTTTGGTCAGAAAACAATAAGTCAAAGAGAAATAGTACGATTTTTATGAAATTTTTACATATAGGGTTTTTTGTGTCGCTGATTCTGAAAATGAAAATGAAAAAAAGTGTTCAGATTTTACTAAAATTCACATTACCGAGGTTTTAGGGGTCGCTGATTGTGAATATGAGATCAGAATTTCAAAATTCAAAATGGCGGACCCAAAATGGCTGACAGTTTTTGCGAAAAGTTTTCAGATTTTACTGAAGTTCACATTACCAAGGTTTTTGGAGTCTTTGATTTCGACAGTAGACGCACGATTTTCAAAAGAATATGCCACATTAAAAGGGGGGGAAATATGTCGTGAAAAATAATACACTTAAACTGAAAGTGACGTATCATACATTTATTTATGAAATAAACTTAAATTTTAATAGGAAGAACATACATTTATTCATATCTCCTCGTCATTGTTCACATCAAGGATGCTGTCTGAAACTTCATTAATGTATATAAATTAATATAAATATATTTATATTATATTAATGTAAATTTATGTAAACTATTCACCGTTACGCTCGTTGAATCGTCCAACAAGCTTTTATTATTCCCCAGGAAACGATTTTTCGTACTGCGAGCATCTTTCCATTTCTTTTTCAAAACAGAAATAACTTTAATCAAATCCATTTTTCATTTTTCTTCGATAACATATGAAGGTATTGCGTCGTCTATTAGTTTATTACAGATAATTTGTATAAAATTATCAAATTTTTCTGATAGAAAAACATCATGGATGGCATCGAATATTTTCCTCCTTGTCCATGAAAAAAATTTTCTCTTGAATCCTATTAAAAAAAAAAATACTTTAAAATAATAATATAATTACCATTTAAAAATACTTATTACATTAATTATTTTATTATTATTATTATATGATTTTTTAATATTATCAAAACATGATTTTTATCACTCTTTTGCATTTATTAATAATTATTTATTGTTTTAATAACAATATTCACTATAGAAATTGAGATAAAAGTAGAAATAACCACTCTGCATATATTACATTCATTCCTAACATTTCCTAGGCATACACACAAATAAAACCAGTTTCGATTCTGGGATTTTTGGCCAAAACGTCGGGCTACTTGACCACTGTGCGCTGCACAGTATGAGAGTTATCTCATTGAGTTGGCTGAGTTGGCAATTCCAGCCAAGCGGACGATCACTACTGAGTAGTAATTTGGAGTTGGCTTTATTGATGATTCGTAGATTTTTGCATGTCCTGCCACCAAACCGTTAATGTTCAGTTGGACCTGGCACGTCCATAAATTGCCGCGCAATTCGTTACATAGCTAAGCGTATGTATGAACGTGTGTGATGTAGTTGATGTCCAATAATTTGTCGTCGAGGAGGCCCTTAACTCGTTTGCGTGCGAGTTTCTTTAGAGGGACAAGTCGCGGACTGGCCCGAGAATCATCGGCGATGTATGAAGCTTTAATTTTAACACCCCTCATTTGTGATGCATGCATATAATGTATTTTTTTGTTTTTGTGCAAATTACAATAAAAAAGTTATCTTCAAAGAAGCTCAAATTGTTTTTCAATTAAATGGATTTTTTATACAAAAAAGCTCCTGATCTGTTAAAATTCTTCAGCTCTAGGTGAATGCGGAGAATTTATCTCAGTTCGTTTAGTATTTTATTTATTTATTAGAGCTAAATGAGTACTTATGGATTGCTTTATTCTGTTCAAAGGTCAAAGCACTTCACTACAGATTATTTCACAAGCTTATTAGGAACAGCCACCGTTTTGCTACGCATTTTAATAAAAAATAAAAAAACGCGATTCAAAAAGAAGTTCTTGTTTTGTTTCCTTTGGGATTTTTTCTCTGGCTGTCATGAATTATTAGAAATTTATGTCTTTTGATATTTAGTCAATATTTTATTCCTCGCAGCCTCCTTTATATTAAACTAAATACTTGCAAATGAGTTGCACTACAACACTAAGTCCCGATTTACACACAGAGGCATCTGCAAGGGAGACACTAGAAAAGCTCATTTGATGTTTCATTCGCGGTCAAACGGGCAAAATTTTTTCGGCATCCTTCGTTGCTTTTGACGTTGACTTCGTTAAGTTTGACAATACGAATAAGAAGCACAAAGCGTGTCGTCAGTACGGGAAACCAGAACTCCTCCCTCTATTCCCCGTCAGTCCTTTTCCCACGAAAAACTTTAAAAATCTATGAAATTTATAAACCTCCATAATGAAATCTCTCGTGATGATTAATCAAAAGTCATAGTCGAGAGAAAACCACACCAAGCCAAATAAAAGTAAATCCATGCTTTTTTCTGTTTCACAGAAATAACGTTTTTATTTAAAACTAAAACAAACATAAAAAAAAGGAAATATAATTTTGGTCTTATAATCAGGTACCAACGTAGATCTAAAAACAAAAAATATGTTTTACAAAATAAAGCTTTAAATTTATCATCGAAGATTGGTTTGGTTTGGCCAGTCCACTATGTGGAACGAATAAGGGCTCCAAATCGTATCGATTTATTTGTTGTTAGTTACACTATATCACTGTAGTACTTACGCCTAGCTGTACCACATACCATTAAGGACTCGACAATATGATTCGATTTGGTGTGGGTTCACGGACGTACTAGGTCCTATCACAGGTCGCTAGCTGTCAGTAGCATGCGCCAAAATCCACGAATATCAACCAGCAATCTACAACCCATTATTCGGCAGCGATCGCCTCCTTCAGCAGATGCAGCCGCCAACCCGGCGAATTCTTTGAGGCCGTTCTCAAACTCTTCTACGCTAAGTGTTGGGCAAGTGATGAATGCGCCATCGTTGTGAGTCCATATAAACGCCAGTTTCGTCACTTTTCCGCTTCTCAGGCGATTTGTGGGCCTCGATAATTACTTTGGTCGATGATGTTGGCTCGAGTACTCGACGCAATATCTTTAAAGCCATTTTCTGCCGTTTTACCGGTCAAAGTGTTTATTTGCGCTAGAACTCCATACCGAGTATTCCAGGCGTTGTGGCTTTCAAGGCTCTATCAAGCTAACTGAATAAAGCGGTGAGCGCCATAACACCTTGAAATGGAGTTCTAGCTAACAAATGCTTACTGAGCCGGTGTAAGGAACTTTCCTCGACATTTAGAATTTTATGTTTTCACCAACACAAAATTTATTTGTCGCAAATTCCTAAGTTGACTTTGTAGTTAGTTGCGGAAATGCAATGCTACGACTGCTGTTCTGCCCTTTGGTATGTCGGCCTTTTATGTGCACGTTTGTGCATACTCCAACGCGGAAATCGCTCACGGATTAGTGAGTAGTTGGTGATTTCGTCTTAAGGTTAATTTGAGAAATTTGTCAGGTAACTGTAATATTGCTTTGCTTTTGTATTTAGCTGTTTGCTGCACCGAAGGACAACCCACTTCGCGGTTTTACTCAATAGGCAAATTCGTACAATGGAGCGTAAATTTTTGTACTTCAAGGTACTAACTAAATTTCTCCATTGTGAACATTTTGCATGCCTTCGAGTGCTTTTGTAAATGCGTATGTATGTATGTATGTATGTATATACAGGGTGCAACATCTAGCACGAGTTTAGCTATCATTTTTTTACTTTGACATCAGTAATGTGTCAGTAATGCACTTCGTGTGTAGAAATTTATAAAAACGCGAACAGCGAGCTTTGAACAAAGTTGAAAAATTTTCCAAGCATTCGAAAATCGAATAATCAGCCGAAATGGTGACGTCAATTGGGCATCTAAAAGCTATGATTTCACTCCTTTTACTATTTTTTGTGGGGCGCCATTGATGATATGTTACGATAACAATCTAGAGATGCTTCCAGAGTTGAAGAGTTTAAATAAAGATAAAGATAAAGTAAGTGTCCAAATTCGGGCAAATGTTTTGAGCCAGTCGTGGATGTTATTTAAATGAAACTTTGTTCCGTATTTAATGGCAAGTTTAGTTCTTTCCAGTAAAAAAAAAATCACTGAAATAGGTTGATAGAAAACTATCGTTTTGTCTTCGATCATCGATATCTCTCTCAACAGCCTATGTATGATCACACAAAAATTGAAACTCGAATAAATTCTTCTCGTTTTTCCGAAATTTTTTGTTTTCCTCCTTGACATAAATTTGAAAAAGAAGAAAAAAGTTGGGATTTTTAAGTGGCGGGTCCCAACCCCAGCGTACAACCAGCTTTCCTGGGATACTTCACCTTCTCACGTTGGCTCACTCCCGAACGGGTGTTTGGAAGCTACCCAGAGGATACTTGGGCTAATCCCAGAAGTTGTGAGCTATAGAAGACTGGTGCTGGAATGTCTTAATAAACTCATTATCTTAGACCAGAATAACAAAGTACGTTCCTATGGGTTTCAGAGCACATATGTAGAAATTATTAGGAACGAAATGGCAGATAAGTTTGCAGGAAAAATTTTAGTCTCTGAGCAACTGGAAGAAGTAAAATTTTAATAATTTTGAGTAAATTTTGATGCCAGGGTAAATATTTCACCACTCTAGAATATATGTACCTGTCTAGAAGTCTATGAAATTATAAAACCTACATAATGAAATCTCTTATGATGATTAACCATAATCTATAGTCGACACAAAATTACACCAAGCCAAATAAGCATAAATCCAAGAATTTTTCTGTTTAACAGAAATAACTTTTTATTTAAAACAAACATCAAAAATATACAATTTTTGACTTATACTACTTAAGCTACTTAGACAAAATGTTTTACATATTAAAGCTTTCTAACTTACATCTAATAATATCGGCCAGTCCACCAAAGTAGAACAATTAAGGGCTCAAATCGTATCGATTAAGTGGTTGGCAGCTATCCTGCATCACATTCGTACATACGCTTAGCTCTATAAACTATTAAAGCTGTCAAAATAAGGTTTAAGGACGTAGTATGTCCGATCGGGTGCCAGCGGTTTGCCAGTAGAATATGCCAATGTCCACGACTATCAAGCACGAATTTCCAAACCATTATTCAGCAGAGACCACCTTCAGGAGCTGCAGCCTCCAAGCCAGCAAATTCTTTGATCTTTCTCAAACTCTTCTGCTTCTCGGCCGATTTTTGGGCTTTGATCATTACGATGATGTTGGCTCGAGGGTACGACGCAATAATCTGAAGCCCGTTTTCTATCGTCTAACCGTCCAACCTGTGGATATTAAGCTAGAACTCCATACCAGGCGTTCCAGATATTATGGCTTTCAGGGTTCTATTCAGCAGACAAATATTGTAACTGAATAGAGAGCTGATCTCTTGTAACTGAATAGAGAGATAACTCCTTGAACGCTTGATATAGAGTTCTAGTTCTAGTGTGAGGATTTTGTTTTTCGAAATTTAGAACTTTACGATTTTCGTAAGACAAATTTTATTTGTTCTAAATTCCCAAGTTTACTTCGTAGTTAGTACCAGAAATTGAGTGCTGCGAATGATATTCTGGCCCTTAGTACGTCAGGTTATATAGGTTTGCGCATACCCACCTCTGTTTTAGTGATTGCAGTGAGCAGAATACAGCTGGCCAATCAGCGCTTAGAATTTATTAGGATTTTCTAGTTAAACTAATTTGAGAGTTTTATCAGGTACATAACTGTAGTTTTGTTTTGTTTTTGTGTTTCGCTGTGTGCTGCACGTGAGGATCACTCACTTCGCAGTTGTACTCAATAGGTAAGTTCGTAGAATATGCACATACATACATACACATGCAGATAAGAAGTTCTGTTTGTTTCTGTACTTACATATATATACTAAATAAATATTTCAATTGTGTACATTTACATGCCTGCGAGTGTTTTTGTAAATGCATTTGTATGTATTTAAATGCATGGAACATCTAACGTTAGCCGTCTTCTATTTGCCACTCCTCTGTTCGTTATTTCGTGGCTCTGCTAAATTGACGAGAAATTTGCATGCGAAAGCAACAACAAAGTCATCGCGTAACCCCTGGTGAGTGCGGCTTTACCTCACAAAACTAGTATAACTCACTATTGCTCAATGTTTCCAGCTTTCTTTCAAGCGAGTTTCATTAGTCCGCGCCCATACAGGGAGACTTTTGTTGCTTCAACATTGCGAATTCTCTTTTGGTGTTCCGTGCGTGTTCACACACTTTGTAATTGTTAATTTTTAGTTTGAAGACAACAACAACATTGAGAAGAACAAGAATACAACGGGTGTTGACAGACCACTAACATCATAAGCAACAAGTTGAAGCAACAAATGTTGAGCACGGTCTTACAAATAATCATGAAGTGCTTCCAAACAAATGTAATGTTTAGCAGTTTCTTTCCAATGCTGCGGAAGAAACGAATTTAAAACTCATATTTTACTTAATTCTATTCTTCATTTTCCAGCAAAAAGAAAAAGTGTTAACAAATGGTAGTGGGCCGGCCAAAGGGCTGCATTAGAAATATTAAGCGAGAAAACAAATGACTCACGTACTTGGCTACCGAGAAAACAGCGACATACTAGAGGAATAGTAGAGGAGTACAGAAATAGTAGTGGTCTCCTTCACAATTCTTGCGGTGTTCGACAACCTTCTTGACATAATTTTTTTCACAACTTCTAGTTTTGCTTCCATTATTAAAATTAAATTTTTTCCTATTATTACTCAAGGTTTGTTTGCTTTGTTTCTTGGTTTTAATTTACTCTTTCGTCTGGGTTTGACAGCAAATTTTAATAAATTTGCGATAAAAATTTGTTCATAATTTGCAAGGTATTTAAAACCAAGATGCATTTACTTAAGGTCTTGCTTTCCTTTGTGAAGTAAGTAGAGCTCCCAAATAGCGAGCAGAGAAGTGGCGAATAGAAGACGGCCAATGTTAGATGTTCCACCGTGTATATAATATACATACAAATGCGTTTACAAAAACACTCGCAGGCATGTAAATATACATCATTGAAATATTTATTTAGTTTCTATAAGTACGGAAATGAACAGAACTTATTACCTGCATGTGTACATATGTATGGAAAGGGTGGTTCAATTTCATGGGCCGATGTTGAATGTGAACCACACCTAAGCGTCAACGACACCGTTGGTCTTCTTTCTTTGGGGTTATTTGAAAGAAAAGGTGTAGTCGATAAGCCAGCAACAACTCAGCGTCATCTAAAATTTGGCCCATCGGATGGAGGTGTGCTGCGGCGGCCATTTGGCCGATATTTTGTTCAATACGTAATTGAGCTATATCAATATTATCATAATAAAAAGAAAAGACAATAATTTCCTAAAAAAAATCTATTTTATTCAAAATCAACACCGGCCCTTGAAACTTAACCACCCTTTATTTGCATATTCTACGAACTTACCTATTGAGTATAACTGCGAAATGAGTTGTCCTCACGTGCATCAAACATCTAAACACAAAAACAAAACAAAACTACAGTTATGTACCTGATAAAATTCTTAAATTAGCTTACCTAGAAAATCCTAATAAATTCTAAGCGCTGATTGGTCAGCTCTATTCTGCTTACTGCAATCACTAAAACAGAGGTGGGTATGCGCAAACATATAAAAACCTGACGTACTAAGGGCCAGAATATCATTCGCAGCACTCAATTTCTGGTACTAACTACGAAGTAAAGTTAGAAATTTGGAATAAATAAAATTTGTCTTACGAAATTCGTAAAATTCTAAATTTCGAAAAAACCTTACACTGGAACTAGAACTCCATATCAAGCGTTCCAGAAGTTGTCTCTCTCAGCTCTCTATTCAGTTACAAGCTTTCTATGCTGAATAGAACCCTGAGAGCCATAATATTTGGAACGCTTGGAATGGAGTTCTAGCTTAATATCCACAGGTTAGACGGTAGAAAACGACCTAAAAATGATAACGTCGTATCCCCGAGCCCACATCATTGACCATCATCGTAATGATCAAGGCCAAAAAAATCGGCCGAGAAGCAGAAGAGTTTGAGAAAGATCTCAAAGAATTTGCTGGCTTGGAGGCTGCAGCTGCTGAAGGAGGCGATCGCTGCTGATCGGCCTGTTTGGACATACTACGTCCTTAAACCTTATTTTGACAGCTTTAATAGTTTATAGAGCTTAGCGTATGTACGAATGTGATGCAGGATAGCTGCCAACAACTTAATCGATACGATTTGAGCCCTTAATTGATCTACTTTGGTGGACTGGCCGATATTATTAGATGTAAGTTAGAAAGCTTTAATATGTAAAACATTTTGTCTAAGTAGCTTAAGTAGTATAAGTCAAAAATTATGTTTTTTTGATGTTTGTTTTAAATAAAAAGTTATTTCTGTTAAACAGAAAAATTCTTGGATCTATGCTTATTTGGCTTGGTGTCTTTTTCTGTCGACTGTAGCTTTTTATTAATTACCATGAGAGATTTCATTATGTAGGTTTTATAATTTCATAGACTTCTAGGCAGGTCTATTCTAGAGTGGTGAAAAATTTACCCTGGCATCAAAATTTACTCAAAATTATTAAAATTTTACTTCTTCCAGTTGCTCAGAGACTAAAATTTTTCCTGCAAACTTATCTGCCATTTCGTTCCTAATAATTTCTATGTGCTCTGAAACCCATAGGAACGAACAACGTGCCTGGTTATTCTGCTCTAAAATAATCAGTTTATTAAGACATTCCAGCACTAGTTCTGATGTAATCTGGAAAGAGTTGAGACTCTCGATTGATGCCGGGCTGTCAGAGATGATAGCTACTTATTGGAGAATGGTTCCATATATAGAACTCCACGCAAGTGGAGAAAGTTACTGATAGCCATTCACTTGGGAGAGGCCAGGACGATTCTTCTACAGCTCACAACTTCCGGGATTAGCCCAAGTATCCTCTGGGTAGCTTCCGAATACCCGTTCGGGAGTGAGCCAACGTGAGAAGGTGAAGTATCCCAGGAAAGCTGGTTGTGCACTCGGTTTGCGACCCGACTCTTAAAAATCCCACCAATGAAATGATGTACAAAGCCTTGGATGAGAACCTTGTTGTTATAGTTGCGTTCCAATTCAAGTTCAAAATTAAAGTGAGTGTATCTTTCTATTGCATACACTTTCGTTTGAAATATATTGGTAATCTTCCCTTGCTTTTCCGGGTATCTTTACCAAGATTCTGATCCTCCATCTTCCTCGGTGAGAGATCTTGTAAGTTTTAGATAAACCTTTGTTACTTATTATTAATTTTAAATTGAGTTTATAAGGCGATGGCTGCTGAATAATGGGTTGTAGATTGCTGGTTGATCTTCGTGCATATTGGAGCATGCTACTGACAGCTAGAGACCTGTGATAGGACCTAGTACGTCCGTGAACCCACACCAAATCGAATCATATTGTCGAGTCCTTAATGGTATGTGGTACAGCTAGGCATAAGTACTACAGTGATATAGTGTAACTAACAACAAATAAATCGATACGATTTGGAGCCCTTAATCGTTCCGCATAGTGGACTGGCCAAACTAAACCAATCTTCGATGATAATTTTAAAGCTTTATTTTGTAAAAAACATATTTTTTTGTTTTTAGATCTACGTTTGTACCTGATTATAATAAGACCAAAATTATATTTACTTCTTTTTTATGCTTGTTTTAGTTTTAAATAAAAAAGTTATTTCTGAAACAGAAAATTACTTGGACTTACTTTTATTTGGCTTGGTGTGGTTTTCTCTCGACTATGGCTTCTGATTAATCATCACGAGAGATTTCATTATGGAGGTTTACAAATTTCATAGATTTTTTACTGTTTTTAATGTTTAAAGCTCGATGAAAACAATTGGAGAGCGCCCATCTGCGGTTACAGCGGCCGAAACCAATACCTGTGGCGGGTGCTGCTTCTGGGTGGCCAATCGATGACTCAAATCCTCGTATTAACGATCAGTCAAATAAGCTCTATTAATTCAATTACTCCATTTTAAAAATTTTCTCGTCACAATGTTCGGAAATTTACCGCTTCCGGCCAAACGAAGCAACTCCTTCGCTCTTTCAAGTCTGACTTGTTGCTGCTTTGGAGTGAGATCATGCGCGTTTTGGATCTTTTAAGGTTTGGCTTTGAGATAATTTTTCAGTATGCGGCGGATATTTTCAGTTCTTTCGCCATTTCATTGGTACTTCGTCGGGGATTTCGCTCAAGTCCCTTCTTAACTTTTCACACCACGTTTGCAGTAGTGCATGCTGATGGTGATATAATAATGAAGAGTCAACTACCTGACTACTGTTCTGTGTACACAGCAAAACCTATACCAATATACGATGACATAATAGTTGCATCGAAAACGAATGAAAAAACAATTATTTGTTCGTATAGCAAGTCCACAATATCCGGTATCAACATACAAATCACCCCTTATTTCAATATAAAGTCAAAATAATGTGGATTCCTGGCCACGTTGGTATTAAAGGAAATGAGCTTGCCGAACAAAAAGCTAAGGCTGCAGCAATGGAACTGTTGCACACGTTTGATTGTATGCTGAGAAGTCCTTAGATGTGACTAATTAATAAATATTTTGAAGCAAAAAGAACTGAGGCATGGAGAACAATGCAACCATTATGCAAGCTTAAATACAACTGGCACTAAACACAACTATCAAGCCATACGACGTACCAAGAACATAACTGCCTTCATCCGACTTCGCATTGGACACACAATCGGTACACACTCGCACATTTTAAATGTTGGGAGGACAGCTCCCTGCCCGTACTGCACGCTGTCAACATTAACAGTCAAACACCTTTTGGACGACTGCACGCATTTTACGAATCTCAGGAACACAAGTTTCAGCAACCATCTTCCATCGGAAATTCTAAAGACTCCTTCTCAGGAAAACATTGAAAAAATGACAGATTACTTAACTAGAGCGGATCTGAGAAAATTGATTTAAACCATAAGTCTCTTTACTTAAATATCTATATAAATAATCTTGCGTATATCATTCCCTCATTACTTAATTTTTTTATTAATTCATGTGTCGATGGAGCTTAAAACCTAAAAATAATCTTATTAGAGCAGTGAGCCGTAAGCCCAGGCAGCTAGTACTCCTTTTACTGTAAAATGATAATTTATTGTTATTTTCCATATAAATAAATTTTTATTTTCCATATCTTTCTGTACGTTGTCCGCGCATCACTACGAAACGACAACACCAAATGACGTAAAAAATGGTATACATTCATATTTTCACCCCATGAAGGTTATAGGCATGATTTTATGATGGAACTCCCTTCCCACAGCCCCCAGGCCGCGCCACTACTCTCATTCGTCACTAATAATCGAATATTTGCTTAAATTTAATCTAAAAAATCTTGGTTTTTCCTATTCCCACTATTTATAGCACACTCTAGACTTCATAATCCGCATAAGCTGTTCAACTGTGATCCAAATGCAAAGTTCAAAAACGGTTTGAGATAGTAAATTAATAAAAATAATTTTGCTTGATATTTTTTTGGTTGGTGGTTTTGATTTCATTCAACGAGGCATAGCAACGGATGCGGGGTATTGTAATATTATAATTAGTTATTAATAAAAAATTATTTTCTATGAATTTATTGTTTGCAATTCTTTTATATACATATCCTAAATCCCTCAAAACTACTCCTACGCGAGCGGGGCCGCGGGTTAAAGCTAGTAATAATAAATAATCCCATTTCTACAAGGAGTGATTTTCTTTTAGAGCAATAATAGCAATGTGGCTTAGACGTCGGCCTCTAAAAGAAAGGAAGGTGGGATATTTTTTTCATCAGATTTGGATGTTGAAATAATTGATCTTGGTAGTGTCCTTGATTTGTTAATGTATGGCGTACATTTTCTTTTGACGTTGACTGTATATTCAAAAAAGTACGCGAACTATACACTGGGATAAATTTACTTACTTACTTACTTACTTATATTTCCAGATGCTGGAAATAAACCAATCACAACCCATCAAACATTTTGTGGGGTGACTCACATCCCAGTGGGTGGATGGAGGTGCATGTGGAAAATGGCGGACATGTGAAGCTGGTGAACCTGGTGAAAAGTGAGCATAGCAGCAAATGGTGGGCATGTGAAGCTATTGAATCTGGTGAATCGGGTGAAAAGTGGAAAATGGTGAACTGGTGGACATTAACATAAAATTTATTTGCATATATCCATTTTTTAACAAAAGATAATATTAAAATGGAATTTTCGCTTCTATTTACAAAGGATTTAAAAAAGGTAAAGCAACCAGTTGAAATGGGCAGAGTTGTCGATGCAGCCTATCGCGGTAAGAAATAGATGACACGGACGGTAATCACTCACCATCGGCGAGCTAACTCAAGGATGATAAATACCAGATTTACTCATTAGGTATAGTGAAAAAAAATTGTTGAGGAAAACTTTGGATTCTACGTCATTCGTTTTATGTTTCACAAAATTTAGCTTTAGCTAAGTGAAACAGAAAACGAATGACGACGGCATATCTGTCGAATTCGCTCAGAGCCGAATAACGGCCTGTTGCTACACCTCTAAAAATCTTCTCACCATGAAGCTAACTAGTGTACCGATTTATGGAGGCCGGCAAGTAGCCGAGAGCTGAATTAGAAAACCCATTGTATAAGAGTAACAGAGTCAAAATCAAACCCCAAACCAATGGAATAGAGTGGGGCATGTACACGTAGCAAGAAGTGGAAACAGGTTACTTTTTTCCACGACCAGAACAAAAAAAAACTGCAAAAGGACATTAAAACCAAGGCAACTATTATAGTTGCACACACGTTCAATAACGGCCACCCATCAAAGCAAGGTTTCCCGTAGATATTTAAATTGAAAAATTATCGACTCCTTTTTTATATTTTTTATTTATTTTTTTTTTTTAGTTACTTAAACCTAAATGGAAGACAAATGATTTTTAAAATGGAAGACAAATGATTTTTAAAAATTAAAGCTATCAATATCGTCAACTCTCTAGAAGTAGGCCAGCTCACGGTTTGTTTCACCAAAACGGAGAAACGCACACGCAAACAAATTAAGGGCTCTAAGTTGACGATCAATTTTGCCAGTTCGACTGCATCACACACATACATACGCTAAGCTATACCATAAACTATTAAAGCTGTGCGGGTTTAAGGACGTACTAGATCCTACCGACACTAGCGGTTTGCCAGTAGGATGTGCCAACATCCACGAATATCAACCAGTAATCTCCAAACGATTATTCAGCAGCGATCGCCTCCTTCAGCAGATACAGCCGCCAACCCAACGACTCTTTGAGGCCGTTCTCAAACTCTTCTACCCTGAATGTTGGACAAGTGGTGAATGCGCCATCGTTGGGAGTCCATATAAACGTCAGCTTCGTCACTCTTCTGCTTCTCAGACGACTTCTGGGCTTTGCTGTTCACCTTGCTCGGGGATTGTTGACTTGAAGGTATGTCCCAATAAAATTAAGAATGTTTTCACCGTCTTGCCGATTTACCGTCTTGCCGTGTTATTATTTGCGCTAGAACTCCATACCAAGCGTTCCAGGCCACAACGGCTCTCAGGGCTCTGTTCAGCTAAAAAAAATCTTGTAGCTGAATAGAGCGTTGAGAGCCATAACGCCTTGATCGCTTAATATGGAGTTCCAGCTAACAAATTTTTAATAATTCAATGTAAGGAATTTGTTTCGACATTTAGAATTTTACGATTTTCGCAAGACGAAAATCATTTGTTCCAAATTCTTAAGTTTACTTTGTAGTTACTAGCTGAAGTGGAGTGCTACGAATGATATTCTGGCCCTTGGTATGTCGGGTTTTTATACGTTTGTGCATACGCAAAACCACCCTTGTTTTAGTGATTGCAATGAGCAGGGTAGTGCTAGCCAATCAGCGCTTAGAATTTATTAGGATTTCCTAGTTAGGTTAATTGGAGAATTTTATGGTAGTAGATGTCACGAAGTACAGAATACACAAGATGTTGTTAACATCGAACACTAAAGCGAGCCACAAACACTGAACAAATCTTAGCAGTCAACAGGTTAAAGGGTGGCAAATATGTTCGTCGTATCATTTTTTATCATTTCTTTTTTTCGTTACAAACACTGTCGTGGCAATTATTTACTGCTGTTTACTCGACGGCAAAGAACGTGAAATGAATATCGTCAACCGATCCACAATGTGTGGGGAAACGAATTTCAACGGATTGTTTTGATTAATTATTATTAATCGGCTCTCAGCGAATTTGATGGGGTCAGACAACCATTCGCAGGTTATTCAAGAGTTGAAAAGTAGAAATATATGAAATCCAAGTTCTGCGAGGACTAGACAAGTTCCGAAACTCGCGAAAATATAGCTACAATTAGTGGTGCCGTAACCATAACGTCATAGCCACGGTAACCATAACGACTATGATAGCCGCAACATTACAGTATTCGTCGATTAGTCATAGGATAGCCATAAACAGCTGATATTGAAGCAGAGTTAATGACAACATTTACATTTTGTCATAAAAACACAGATAATTTTGCACAAAATCAATTAATTTTTTGTTATTCAAAGCTTTACCGCAAATATCAAAAGAAATGTAAAGTCTTTCACAGTTGGGGAACGGGGAAACCCCAAAATTCAATAGATACATGCGGCTACGGTTCTTCTTACGGCGTTATGGTGGGGTACCCATAATCGATTGCAGTGATGCTCATGTCTATATTGAGAACAGCTGATTGCTACGGTTGCGGTTATGCCACTAATTACCAGGTTATAATGAGCCAGCCGTGAATGTCTCTGAATGCAACTTTATACCATATTTAATGGCAAGGTTTAGTCTTTCTAACAAAGAAAATTCAATAGAAGATATGTATTGACGATTGTACAGTAGCGGAATAAGTTAAGTAAGCACGGAAAAGCTGTCGAATGGGACTTGAGATCTTTTCGACGACAAAATTTTGGAAACATGGCTAGAAAAGTTAGAGGAGTCCCAGTGTGAAACGTTTAGAGATAACTATGCATAGTCTAAACTATTAATTAGAATGGATTGCAAAAAAATCTGAGCGGGGATCATTTCAAAAATGGCAAACAATTTGTCCCAAAAAATTTTGACCAATCCGTACACTTTTTACCCAAAGTTTTTTTTTACAAAGTATATTTTATCCTAAAATATAACATTAACATTTTTTTTTTAATTTTAAAAATGCTAATATAGAAATAAGCAAAGATATATCACTTTAAAGAATTCTATACACAAATTTTTCAGTGTTGAATAAATCTCAAAATTTAAATTTTTTTTTCAGAATTTTTTTCATTTTACTACGCTTACAACCAATTTTTAGCAGAATTTACGTCAATGGTCAAAATACTTGGATCACTTGACTTCGAGGCGAATCTATTAGAGATGATAGCAGTAGGCCAGGTGATTTGTTTTTTTTTCCTTTCGCCGTGCACAGTCGGATATCAGCAAGGCGAGTTCATTAAAAGTGGTTGCATAGACTAATAACAATGTTTTGTACGTCTTGATTTGGTAAAGCAAAGTATTTACTGCCAAACTAGAAAGCAAAGAATGAATTCGCCGTGTTTCATACCAGGCTGACAGCCACATGGATACGGCGGAAGAAAAAAATACAAATCAGCTGATTTACTGATGCCACCTTTAATAGATTCGCCTTGGATGTCAGCAAACAATTTAATACCGAAACGTATTACTTACATTCAAACATTGTGGCTTGAAAATTGAAATTTCGTAATGAATTTAAATTCAAAAGTTCTTAATAAATACATAATTCTAACACGACAAATAAATTGATTTTTTTTCTATTGTTTCACAAATAAATCACTTCTTCGTTTTCTACTTTGACGTGGCTCTAATGTTGTTGTTGGCCCAGTGCCACCTCCTATAACGTATTTGCCTTGCTTGACTTTTGGTAGATGGTTCCATATGTAGAAGTCAACGCAAGTGGGGAAAGTTACTGATCACCATTCATTGGGGAGTGGCAGGGACGATTCTTCTGCATATGGTTCAAGCAGCTCACAACTTCTGGGATTAGCCCAAGTATCCTCTGGGCAGCTTCCGAACAGCCGTTCGGGAGTGAGCCAACGTAAGAAGGCGAAGCATCCCAGGAAAGCTGGTTGTGCGCTGGGTTTGTGGCCCGCCACTTAAAATCCCACCAATGAAAAGATTAAAAAAGCCTCTGATGAAAACTTCCTATACTGATGCCCCCTGCAAACGAACTAAGGCTAACGATTTTAAGGGCATGCACCTGGAATGTCCGGTCCCTTACAGGGGAAGGTGCCTCTGCACGGCTGGTTGATGTCCTCGTGAGAGTTAAGGCTGGCGTCACTGCCATTCAGGAGATGCGACGGACAGGGCAAGGCAAGAAAAACATTGGACCCTGCGACTTCTACTAGCTGTCATGTAAAGGAGCGCTAATTCGGTGTCGAATTTGTTGTGGTCGCCAAGTACTCCGGTGGACGAGCGCCTCGCAATAGTAAATATCAACGCTCAATTTTTTAACATCTTACTCAATTGCGCCCACGCCCCGATGCAAGAGAGAGACGATCCTTCTATGAGCGCCTCCGCCACGACATAAAAATCGTGCTTGGCGAGAGAATTTTGGTCCCACAGTTGAAAAATTCAGCCTGCCCAACGAAACATCCAGTAACAGATAGAGGCTGATCGACTTAACCGGGGCCCGAAACATGGTAGCCTGCAGCACCAGATTCCAGCATAAAAAGATACACCAAGCTACCTGGCTGTCTCCTGATCGAAAAACGCGAAACCAGATCGATCATGTTGTGATAGATGGAAGACACGCTTCCAGTGTTTTAGATCCAGGGTAGACGCCTCTGTACAGCAAAAAACATACATCTAGTAACTACGTAAAGAATGTGTTCTCAATCGGAAAGCTACAAGACGAAACGAGAGGCCGAAATACGTGAGTGCGAGGAGCTTGAGATGCCGGCCAATAGGAATAACGCCAGAAAATTCTACCAGAAAGTTCGGCGGTTTACAGAAGGTTTTAAGACCGGGGCATTTTCCTGACAAAGACGGAGATCTGGTGCCTGACATTCAGAGCAATTTTAAAATATGGAGGGAACACTTCTCGAATAAATAGTGATAGCTGCGCATGTCACAGAGAATGTGAAGATCCCGATACCCCAATCGTTGACGACAGAACTGTCGTTCCGTGGCTAAAAGAACTACAAAGCCGTGGGCGCCGACGGACTGCCGGCTGAGCTGTTCAAACATGGCGGCGAGAAGCTGGTAAGGTGGAGCTTCTATACAGAATATAGTCGGATGAAAGCATGCCTGCCGATTGGAATTTAAGTGTGCTCTGCTCAATCCATAAGAAGGTTGATCCTGCAATCTGTACCAATTACCGCGCAACTAGTCTTCTAAATATCGCCTATAAGGTTCTAGCGAGCGTATTGTGTGAAAAGCTGAAGCCTACCATCAACCAATTGATTGGACCTTATCAGTGTGGCTTTATACCAGGACCAAATATCTCTACCATCGATCAAATATTCACAATTCGGCTATGCAAGGTGGGGTTGCTCAATACCAGCAGTGACATCAAAATTGGAATTGATACCTAACGGTGTTTCAGATAGGGTGACTCGCTGCCGTGTGACTTCTTTAACCTCATGTTGGAAAGGATCGTGCGAGCCGCAGAACTTTATCGCTCAGGCACAATTTTTAATAAGAGCGCACAATTGTTGACGTATGCCGATCATATTGACATCATCGGCCTTAACAGCAGCGCTGTTAGTTCTGCCTTCTCCAAACTGGATAAAGAGGCAAAGCGAATGAGTCTGGTGGTGAACGAGGACAAAACGAAGTACCTCCTGCCATCAAACAAACAATCGGCGCGGTGACCCAACGTGCACAAATTTTTATTGTGACAACACGCCACGAAAGAAAAGAATTTGTTAAGCATCGAGATGTAAAACTGTTCCACTAAGACAAATTTTATGAGCTAAACAAAAATCATTCATTAAGAGTTGATAATATCGCCTTAACGGTGAAAAACGAACGCGATATGCATACCAATGTTGCTGGGATGAGAAAAAACTCAAAGTTAAGTGAAAAGCAGTGAATTAATGCAATTCCCCAGCAAGAGGAAGCCGGTGAATGTTGTAGGTGAGAACAATAACTTAAAACAAGGCAAGCTTTCCCGAAAAATTTTAAATTAAAAAACAAACGTTTTTTTGTTTTTCTTTTTTTTATTATTGTATTTTATACAATTTCGTATGTAAATATATCAAAAAATATATATGTACATCTATATATTTTGTTACTTAAAAACTAAATGGAAGACAAATGATTTGTAAAAATTAAAGCTACTGAACATCGACAATGCGCTCGAAGTAGGCCAGCTCACGGCTTGTTCCCACCAAAAAAAAAGCAGGAACTCGCACGCAAACGAATTATGGGCACTAACTAGCATCGACGATCGATTGTTGGCAGTTCGACTGCATCACACGCGTACATACGCTAAGCTATACCATAAACTATTAAAGCTGTGAAAAGCGTTTCTTGTGGGAGTGTAGCGGTGCAATTTATGGACGTACCAGGTCCTTGAAGGCACTAGCGGCTTGCCAGTAGGATATGCAGACAGACATTCACGAATATCAATCAGCAGTCGTC
The DNA here is from genome assembly GCF_028408465.1 of Anastrepha ludens. Taxonomy (NCBI): domain Eukaryota; kingdom Metazoa; phylum Arthropoda; class Insecta; order Diptera; family Tephritidae; genus Anastrepha; species Anastrepha ludens. The sequence goes on from NC_071500.1 coordinate 90,879,212, forward strand.
CAATGATTACTCAGCAGCGTTCGCCCTATTAGCTGCAGCCTGCAACTCAGCCAATTCATTCAGATCATTCTCATACTCTTCTACGCTAAATGTTGAGGATGTGGTCAGTATGCTGTAGTTGAGCGTAGACTCCTCCGCCTGTTTGCTGTTACGCTGCTCCGCCACTTTCTGTGATGTAATGCTTTTCTTGCCCAATGATGTTGATGGCTTGAAGACACGACACAATAACTTGAAGGCCTTTTTCAGCGTCTTACCCGGTGTGTAGTGCGGCTTGTTGACACTTTGCTCAGCCCAAGTATTGGCATTGCTAGCGTTCAGTGGCGTAGTGTAAGACATTTCTGTTTTCTTTTTCTGTATTTAGAATTTTACGATTTTTGCAAGAAAAGCTGGGAGCTCTTTACTTTGTAGTTTGTTGCTGCAATGCAATTCCACGAATGATGTTCTGTGACTTCAAGCACCGGCTTTTTATACGTTTGCGCAGGCGCAAAACATCCCTTGTTGGAGCCAATGTAGAGAGATCAAAAAACAAACCTTTTTTTTTTGTTTGCCTTCTTTTGTTAGTGTGTTTTGAGAGTTTTAGGGAGCCATTAAGCATACTTTTTTCATTTAAGCACTTGACTGCATGCTGCACTGCGAAGTGGAATACACCACTTAGTAATGACATATGTATATGTATATGTACATATGTATATGTGTGTATGTATGGCTCTACTTGTATGTATCAGATCTATTTGTACGCACAAGTACATATGTGCATATGTAGACATATTTTCAGAGTCGGAAAACAATCTGAAATGCAATGTACATTTCAATTACATTATACGAGTCCGTTTGTGCGTACAGTCGACTCTCGTTAATTCGAAATTCGAGGGACTCTTAAAATATTACGAAGTACCGAGTGTTTGAAATATTAAATGGTTCGAAATTTTTTGAGAGAAAATAAATAAAACTTCGAATTATCAAGTGATTTTATTTAACTGCTAATGTTTTACATAGGTATACAAACTTTTCAATAATTTTTCTAAGGAGAAAAAGTGCCAAATATGCTGACTCGTCAATTTCGTTTTGTAGACAAAGGCGTTGTAAGTTATCGAATGGGGCTCTTGCTACCTTAACTGACACCTCTGCCAAAGGTTCTGAAGTATCGTCTTCATTCGTATCTGTCGATGATAAAAATTCGCCATCGGTTAGTGATCCTGAGACAGCAACATCTTCATCCACTTGAGCATAGTCAGAAAAACTCACACTGCTGATGTCAACTACTGGTACCATTGATGGTCCTCTACACTGTCTAAGCCAAATGGCCAGGCTTTCTTCTAGACTGGGAAATTCACTTTTAGTTGTTCTTTTCAGTGCTCCAGCAGTTTGAGCAGCAGTAACTTTCTCCTTGTTCTTTATTATGGTGGAGAGGGTACTGAGAGGAATCCTAAATTCTTTTGCGACATCGCTTTTCTTCTCACCTCCTTCTACTCTTTCAGGTCATTTCTTCTTTTCAGCAATCGTCAAGCATTTATACGTTTTAGAACTAATATTTAATACAAATTTTTAATCTGCATACCAACGAAACGATTTGTGTGGAAGCGTGCATCAAAATGTGCCTATGTTTTATGCATAACACGCACAGTAAAGGTACTTTCAGGGGAGTCCCAAAATTCTAAGTTCTCACTAACACACCACGAACCTTTGCAAATTTGAATTGTCGAGTATTTAACCATATGAGTTCGAATTACCGCGTCGTAGCAATGATTTTTTCGTTCGAAATACCGAGTGCATAAAAATGTATGGACATATCGAAATATAAAGAGATTTTGTAGGGGACTCGCGATAATTTTTAATGATGAATAAGAAGTTCGAAATATTGCAGGTTGAATTAACGAGAGTCGATTGTACATAGATACAAGGTGGCGCAAAATTAATCATTCAATTGAGTTTTTCAATCTTTTTTTTTCTATTTAATTTTTATTTTGAACAATTTTGAAGTAAGTTGCATTTGATATCCTCAAAATACAAGGTAACGTAATTTATGAAAATTTTTTGTTTTTAAAATACTACCCTCTTTTTCCGAAAATAAGACATCCCCCGAAAATAATCTCTAGTTAAAATAACGTGACAAAAAAAATTCGTTACAAAATGCTGTCGATTTATTAAGTATAAGGAGTAATATGTTTAGTTTGCCTAGTACTCGTATTTCAGAGAATAGTTTGAAAAAAAACCGGGAAATTAATTGTTTACCTCTACAGTTCGTTTCAAATTAATTCCTGGAATTTATCTTAAAAATACAACATAAGGCAACGTTCATTCATTTCAGTCTTGTAAGTCTGACTATTTACTCACACGTAATTTTATTCAAAAATAAAGTGAATAATTTTTAACTCCAGTTAAAATGAGTACAAAACGAAAGAGCTATTCCGTCGGGTACAAAAAGTGAATCGTGGAAGACTCCAGGAGTGTAAATCTTGTAGCATTCGGTAAAGACAAGATGCTGGATCTCTGTATGGTTCGTAAATGGCGTGCAACCTACGATTACCTGTGTCAACTGGTGGGCAAAGGAAATGCGAAAAACGCCGAATTGGATGAGGTCGACGGCCATTATTTTCTGAGTTGGTAGATTGTATCTGGTAATGGGTAGCAGACAGGAGAGCAATATTCAAAAATTCAGGCTGATATTCAAAAATTTGCTCTTGAGACAGCAATCGAATTTGATATAGCCACAGAAGAATGTAAAGCATCATCACACTGGTTGGACAACTTCCTTAAACGATATGAACTGTCTCTAAGGCGATCAACAACATTGTTTAAGCTGCAAGACAATGAAGTCGTTAAGCGTGCACTTCCGTTTGAGCTTTTTGTTGACGCCATCGATTTTTCGAAATACCAACTCTCCAACATGATTACTATGGATGAGACCGCGTTATTCCTAGGCCAATACGCTCAAACGACAATACCAGGTATATACCTATGAAGTGAGACTTTTAGCTATTAGTCGATAGATGTCGCTAGGAGTATTTTTGAACCTTCCCAAATGTCTTGTTTTTTTTTTGTCTGTCATCTTTCAACAATATTCAGTTCATTGTTACGTTTCATACAACAATGAATTTTTCTCGCTCTTAAAAATATCGAATTTCGTGGTACGATTTGCGATTTGCGGACATCGTGAAACCACTTGTGAAATGCTACTCTCCCGGCTCAAAAGGAAGTCTTTTTTGCATCGAATCGTTACGGATGATGAAAAATATGTGTATGACATGTCTCCAATCCCAAGCGTAAACGATCGTATGGTCCGCCCGGCCACAAGCCAAACACAGCGGCCAAACCAAATCGCTTCGGCAATGCTGTGTGTTTTCTGGGATCAGCGTGGTATGATTTGGTACGAGCTATTAAAACCAGCTGAAACAGTTGACGGTGCACGCTTGGAACAGCGCTATACACCGAAAACGCCCAGAATATGCCGATCGGCGTCACAAAGTAATTTTTCTTGATGACAATGCACCACCACATCAAACAAGAGCGACCCGTGAATTGGTGGAGACGTACGATTGGGAACCGCTGGTGCATGCGGCTTACTCACCAGACTTGGCGCATTCCGATTATCATTTGCTTGCATCGATGGGCCACGCACTTTCCAAGCAGCGCTTCAATTCCCACGAAGAAGCCAAAAAATGGCTCGATGATTGGTTTGGCCGAATTTAAAATTTTTTTAGCGCGGCATCCACAAATTGCCTGAGAGATGGGAAAAATGTCTCGCTAGCGATGGCTATTATTATGAAGATTAAATTTGTAACCATTTTTTGTTAATAAACGTTTGAAATTGAAAGAAAAGTCTCATTACATAGGTAGGTATTTCGACGATTCGTCTAGATGGCAAGAAAGTATCGTCATTTTTAATCACTAAAGGTGAAAAAGACCAGATCCAACATGTTTCAGGAATTTATGTCATTGAAAGTGAAAAAGCCTGGTGCACCCAAGCAGTTATAAGAAAGTGGGTTGATTTTATGCTGCCACCACTGTTGAGGGGTCAGAATAGAGGTTTACTAGTTTGGGATTCAGTCAGTACTCACGGCACTAAAGGCATGAACAACGTTCTTGATGCCGGCAGGAATGGCTGGTTACATCCAAACACTTGACATTGCAATAAGCAAGCCATTCAAGAATCAATTGCAGATGGAAATCAATGAATATATTGAAAACAGAATGGTGAGAAACAATCTAGGTAATTTTGTAAAACCAGGCTTAAAAGAAATTGTCAATTGGGTAAAAAATTCATGGGATAAAATAATGATATTTTAAATGCACTAAGAACAGGCTACTTAAACAAGAAGCATTCATTTAACGATAACTATATCGCAAGACATGAGAGATTCGGACCAATGATTCAACAGCAAATGGATTTGGAAGAAAATCAGAATATAAATCAGAATTTAATTTATGAAGATGTTCCAGAAGAAGATGATATGACTCTAATTGAATAAATTTAAATTTCTGTATTCTGAGTAAAATAAATATTGAATAAAAATATATAAATATACTTTTATTTTTGCCCTCCCTCGAAAATGAGCCCAAGCGCGTATTTGGACTCAAAAAGAAAGTAAGACATCGGCTTGTTTTCGGAAAAAGACGGTATATAAAAAATTACTTTGATTACTCAATTTGAACCATGGAAAGATACACAATCGAGCAATGCGTTAAAGTTATTCAGGCTTATTATGGAAACGGACGTTCAAATCAAAATGCATATCGCGCACTTCGTGAGGCACATTTTCACCTCAGTGGATTTGTTAATAAGCAGAATTGCCGCATATGGGCGAAAGATAATCCAAGAGTGATTGTCGAAAAACCAATGCACCCACAAAGAGTGTCTGTTTGCTACGGTTTATGGGCCGGCGGCATCATTGGGCCGCATTTTTTCCAAAATGAGGCAATGTGAATAGTGTTCGCTATCGTGAGATGATAACGAACTTTTTATGGCCCGAATTGGAAGATATGGATGTGGACGATATGTGGTTTCAACAGGACGGTGCCACTTGTCACACAGCTAACGAAACAATGGCTCTTTTGCGCGAAAATGTTGATGGCCGAATAATCTCAGGTCGCGGCGATATCAATTGGCCGCCAATATCATGTTATTTGACGCCGTTGGACTTCTTTCTTTGGGGTTATTTGAAAGAAAAGATGTACGTCGATAAGCCAGCAACAATTCAAGAGCTAAAGGATGAGATAAGTCGGCACACTAACGGCATAGAACCTCAATTATGCCTCAGCGTCATCGAAAATTTGGACCATCGGATGGAGGTGTGCTGCCGAGGCTGCGGCGGCCATTTGGCCGATATTTTGTTTCATAAATAATTGAGTCATACCAATATTATAATAAAGAGAAATGATAATAGTTTAAAAAAAAATTGTATTTTATTCAAAATCAACACCACCCTTTATATCTACCACAAAAATATCGATTTGTCATTTATTGCTTGGATTTATTGACAAGTTTTTACAATTTATTTATGCCTTTTTTTATTTTAATACAATATTTTTTATGAAAATTTAGTTCTACGAAAACCGTATAAATCCAAGTTTTAAAATTTAAAAGGCATTTGTAACAAATTTTCATCAACACTTCGCATTTTTTATTTAGAATTTTTAGAAACATTTTAAGTACGGAGTTTCGTAGTCCATTGAATTTTTACCAAAATTGGTGTTGTCCAAAACCTCATTTCATTTATTTCGTTTATTTATCTAATAACCACAAAAGACATTCTAATGAAATCCCGCAAATGAAAAAAGCTTGAAAAACACACTTTAGTGCATCAAGCCCGCTTAAAACATATTTATAAAATGGCTGATATGAGTAAGCGGTACATACAAACGTATGCCTTCTTGATCAAAAAGTTCCGAGAATAAAATATGATCAGATTGGAGGTACTTTTTCCAATAGTGTTTTTTTGACAGATCATGCGTGACTACTGTCAACCGAAATTCGTCATTTTTGCTAGTATTTATTGACATTTCATCATGGAAAGACTTGCCCCTCAACAACGTTTACAAATCGTACAAATGTATTTCGAAAATCGACGCTCTGTGAAGTCTTCATCACGCGCTCAGGCCAACTTATGGTGTTAAGTGAAGAGGCCCATTTTTGGCTTAATGGCTGCGTCAATAAGCAAACTTGCCATATTTAGGCTCAAGAGCAACCCGAAGCCATTCAACCTCCATCTATTGAAAACAACTGTTTGGTGCGGCCTTTGGGCTGGAGGAAACATCCCATCATCACATATTTCTTCGAATGCTATCGCCACATGATAAACGACTTTTTGGATACCGGAAATTCGAGTTCGTGATTTCCACAACATTCGGTTCCAGGAAGACGGCGGACGACGTTACTTGCCATACAACCCGTGAAACAATGGATTTACTGCGTCTTCGCTTCGGTGAGCAATTCATCTCTCTCCTCGGACCAGGGGATTAGCCACCAAGATCGTGTGATATCACACTTTTGGACACTTATTTGTGGGACTATGTAAAGTCTAAATGAGTTGTAGATAAACCAGCTTCGATTGAGGCATTGAAAGCTAGCATTACTAAAGTTATTCTCGAGATACCGACCGGAGCTCTTCAGGGAGTCATTCAAAATTGGTGTTTATGGATGGCCGAATTACGACGCGGCTGCGGCCAACATTTAAAAGGAATTATCTTTAAAAAATAAATGTCATGAATGGTTCTACAGAAAAAAAATAAAGATGGCCCAATCCATTTAAATTTTCGTTGTCTTATTTCACTTCCAAATCAGATACCTCTAAATTGGTCACTCTTTATATTAAAACTAAATTTTCGTTGTCGCTCTAACATGGCAAGTTAAAACTCGCATTGCATATGATTTTATTTGATTCTAAAAATTAATAACAAGTGCAAATTAAATTTTAGTTTGTTTGTATTCTGCTTAAAATTCAATGAGAAAACTGAGTTTTTTATCATCGTCAACTTTAGCACTTCTGATGAAAAGATGAGCCACGAGGCGGTCAGTTTTCTGAAGAGTTACAGTCCTCAATCTATCCCATTCCCAATGTGTAGATTGAGGTTATGTAATATTGTTCTATATAATCGTTTTTGTCGTATTTCTTATTGACAGCGTTTTTTGTTTTTTGCATTTAACGTAAAAACGAGTAGCGAATGCCATTAAAAGAATCTGACAAAGCAGAACAAAACTGAAAACATTAATTGGGTAATAAAGTTGTATAAATGAATACAATAAAAGTCAGTCAAAGCGCTAGAAAAAAACAAAAAACACAAAAATGACATGCTCGCGAAAGGCTTAAGTGCCCAGAAGCAGTTTTGTTTTTTCTTGCTAGATTCCAAGCAAAAGTCATTAAGGATGGCAACACCAGAATGTGTTAAAACCCACCAAACCAGCAAACCAATAAAGTGAACCCTTTTAATGTTGCTAAAAATGTGCACACACATACATGCGTACTATCGTATATGTATGACTGTATGTACATATGTATGTAACTCATTTGTATGCTTCCAACTAAAATGCTGTATCAACCCCTAATTTGTTGTTTGAGAAAAATATAAAAATAAATTTGAAACTAAAAAAACCAGCCAACTTCAATGATTTGAGTGTTTTTTTTTAAGACAATACAGCTTCAAAAAAATATTCCATAGCGGTGTATAGATAAATTACCGCTCTCTTAACTGCCACTCGTACCCTTGCCGCATCCATGTCTTATTATCTTCTTCATACCTGCTCAATAAATGCGTAACCTGTTATTTTGATTTCTTCCTTTTTGGGCTGATTCGCATTTTTGTAAGATTTTTTTCTTGGTTTTTTCTTGGTTACGTGTTTTTTATGCTCTATTTTTTCCATTTGTATGCCATTTACGTGCCTGTCGACGATTTCTCTTCTGCTACGCTGCTAAAAGGCTTCTTTGCCATGAATCCTTTTCCATGTCGGGTACCTTAATAAATTTTGCGATTTTTCGAAACAGGTTTGACATTCTTGCAACGCACACAAAGAGCAAAAGTGTACATAAACAAGAAAAGAAAAAGAACTGAATTTCTTCAATATTTTTATGTGCGTGTATGTGTAAAACATTGCAATAATGCTTAATGGGGTAGCCTGATTTGTGAGCAATTCGATATGATGCGTGGCGTACACAGAGAGAAATCAGTTTAGGAATTTGCTCCGAATCTACTCGCAAAATCGTAGAGAGTTTTGATTGTAGTGATTGTTAAGTTCATCAGTGATAGTGATCGGCAAAAATAGTATGAAAATCACACAATTTGTATAGTCATGTAGGGTGGGCCATGTAAAATTTGCTTTTTGAATCGGCTATAAAAAAAACCCTAATCAACATTTTTTCCAACTTTTTCTTTTATTTTGAAGATTGAACATTGTCATTTATGAATGAAAAATAATATCGTTCAAATGACTGCCACGACTGGCTTTACAGTAGGCCATTCGATCAACCCAATTTTTAAGCACATTTTCGATTGTTTGGGCTCCAATTTCAACTTCGATTTCGTGTTTTAAAGCATCAATCGTCTCTGGATGACTCGCATAGCATTTGTCCTTAACGGCTCCCCACCAAAAAATAGTCGAACGGGCTTAAATCACAGCTCCGAGGCGGCCAATTGATATCGGAATTTCGGCTGATTATTCGGTTTTAAAAAACGGTAGATAAAAGTTCGAGTGTAACTTTGGCGTGTGACAAGTTGCACCGTCCTGTTGAAACCAAATGTCGTCCATGTCATCCTCTTCAATTTTTGGAAACAAAAACTCGTTGAGCATGTTACGGTAACGCTCGCCATTTATTGTAACCGCGGCTCCTCGCTCATTTTCGAAAAAAAATGGCCCGATGATGCCGCCAGACCAAAAACCGCACCAAACAGTGACTCGTTGTGGATGCATTTGCTTCTCTCTCTACAGTAACGTGTGGATTTTCTGAGCCCCAAATCTGACAATTTTGTTTATTGACGTAGCCACCGATGTGAAAATGAGCTTCATCAGAAAAGAAGAAGAAGACTCACCACTTTGGAAATAGGTTTTCAATATTTCCCAATTTTGTTCAAGCGTATAGTGTCCCATTTCGTAAATGTCAAACCTTTAATTAAATTATGAAAACATTTGACATGTTATTTGTGTTACCATTCTCAAAAAAATAGGTGGTGCAAAAAGCAAGCGCTATATGGCCCAGCCTGTATATCCAGTATAGATTCATCATGTCCGTCCTAACGTATGGCGCAGAAGCTTGGACGATGACAATATCGGATTAGGCGTCCTTTCGAGTGTTCGAGAGAACGATTCTGCGAAAGATTTTTTTCCTTTGCATGTTAGAGAAGGTGAGTATCGCAGGCAAAGGAATAATGAACTGTATGAGCTTAACGACGACATAGGCATAACGCAGCGAATAAAGATCCAGCGGCCACGCTGGCTGGGTCATGTCGTCCGAATAGACACAAACGCTCCGGCTCTCAAGGTATTCGATGTGGTACCAGCTGGTGGTAGCAGAGGAAGAGGAAGTCCTACTCTGCATAGAAAAGATCAGGTGCAGAAGGACTTGGCTTCACTTGGTGTTTCCGACTAGCACCGTCTAGTACGAGAAAGAAACGACTGGCTTTGTTGAACTCGACCAAAATCGCGCAAGAAGAAGAAGTATAGGATTTGTAATAGAATTAAGTAGGAGTTATTAATACGTGGAGCAGATAAACGCGTATATCCCTTAAAAAGATGTTGGCCTACTTTTTTCTCCAAATTGTCGGCCGAGTTCTAAATGAACTTTCAGAAGAAGACTTCACATGATTGATATGAAGAAGAGGTGTATGTATGTAAATTCATCATGATCATATTTTGGCAGCTCTTTGTGAGCTTTGGCCTGCTGCATGTGGTACCTGCATACATCTCGATGGCTTAGGACCTTTTCCCAACCCATTATTCCAAGTTTATTGATGTCCTCCTCTAGTTCGTCGGCCCATCTTTGTCTCGGTCATCCTCTTGCTTTAGTCTTGAACGCTCTGGCTTCTGTAATTTTCTTTTGCGCCCTCCTATCATCCATTGATGAAGCGTGTAACATTTTCGCCAGCTCGTCATTACACCTTATATGCCATTCGCCGTGATCTTTGATTGCTCCAAAAAATTGTCTCAGTACTTTTCGTTCGAAAGTTTGCAGTTTTTATTTATTTACTTCAATTGGCGTCCACGATTTAGCTCCATAAGACTGGTCTAATGATGGTTTGGTACAGAAACATTTACATCTGTTTAGTAGTTTCGATTTGAAGAGTTTTATTAATGACGCATTCAACGTTAACTGCTTGAATTCTTTCAACGACGGTGCGGCTTGTTGAATTGCCTCTACTCAGTTTGAAGCCTAAGTAGGTAAATAATTCCAAGATTTCAAAAGAAAAATCGCCAATTTTCAGTTTGTCTGATATTAGCTTATTTGGTCTGGACATCCGCATATATTTCGTCTTATCTTCGTAAATTTTAAAGCCAATTCTACCAGCTGCTATTTCTATATTCGCGAAGGTTTTGGATAGGACGCGGATGGATAAATAATTAGCGCTTTCACTTCTGTTAAGTATTTGGCCAAGCTCCTTCTTCTATTTATGCTGTGCGTCCTTATGTTGTTCCACAAATGGAGGGACCTACAGTTTTAAATGGACTTCGAACGGCAAATCTATTCTTGTGAGTAGGTTTTTCATGGAAGAAATACACTCGGAGGTTTGCCATTGCCTGCCGAGGGGCGGCCGCTATTAGAAAAAACGTTCTCTTCATTTTGGTGTTTCAAGGAGATTCGAACCAACATTCTCCGAATGGTAATAACGCACCAACCCATTCGGTTATGGTAACCCCCTTCTCTTACTCCTGTTTCAATTCTAGAGGATTCAGATTTATTGCCTTGTATCATCACTTTTGATACAGTTTCTTTTAAAGTCATCATAACTTTTCTGGTTTGATTGTCTGAGATTTTACATTTATAAAATATTGTAGGAATAACCATATCCAAATCCCAATCATTGACCATGGAAACGCATCTACATTATATTTTTATAATAAACTTAATCATTCGTTGTCCATTTATATATTTTTAGATATTTATATATTTTTGTCTCGTTTCAGATGATTTTTTTAAATTTATCCCCTGCTGGTGTTGTGCAACTTCTGACTCAACGGCACTTTTTAGCAACTTGAAAATTTCACTTTATTATACAATATTAAAATTGAATGAGTTGTAAAACCGCATAGCAAACTTTTTTTCTAGATATTCTAATTAAGAACCTTAGTTTTTTTACTGTTACTGCTATCGAAGAAAACTTTTGCAAATCACCAGAGCCCACCAATATTTTTCTCAGTGCGCGACTATCAGTCAGTGCATCGTTTAAAATTCATGCAAAAACCAAATTAACCCCAAAAAATAAGAATGAAAATGAGAATGAAATAACGACAACAACAATAGCATCGCAGAAGAAACACTTGTGAGCGAAGAAGCCAGCTAAACGGCAACATATGGCAGCGATATTAATTTACACAACAACAAACACAACAAAAATAAACGCAAAACAGCTTCAATGCGCCAGCAAACACAACATCAGCAAATCAATAAAAATAAATGAGTAATAACAGCAAGGGAGCGAAGCAGAGCAGAGCAAGGACGTGCTGTACCGCAGCAGCAAAGGATCACATCGAGAAGGACCACAACACCAAAAGTAAAAGCAATTTGATTTAATAGCAATGGAACGACGTTCCCACGCTATGAAGGAAAAGAGCTAACTTGAAGCTGATCAGAGTGGAGTTGGCACAACTGACTCATCGCCATCAACAACAGCAACAGCAACAGCATCTTCCCATCAGCAGGATAGCGAGAGCGTCGAATCATGCAAAATACATTGGGGTTGGGTAGCAAGTAGGGCATGTTTGTAACGGCCAGGACTGCGTAAGCAAAAAAGCAAAAAATAGGCAAAATAAGAAAACCTTTTTTTCTTTTATTTGATTTTTTTTTTTTTTTTTTTTCTTAACAAAGCATGCAACGAGTTTCTCACGCTCCTCCATGCCCAAGGCAAGTACAGTGCGTTTCGCAAAGGACCTGTCTGCAGGTATCTCTCAAATCACTAACGATCCCTAATCTTTCTTATTTGTCGATCCTTGCGAGAGCATTCACGTGCACGTGCAGCACACAAAAGACACACAGCTCATCAATGCCTGTGCTCGCAACGCACTGTTGGTAAAGTATCCCATTGCACCACCATCATCACAATGTTGACTGATGCTTGGGAATTTTTCTTGGCGTGCACCTGCCGCTCGTATGGCGACGCTGATTGGCTGAGATGCTGTACACACACAAGCGGCCGCTCTCATTTTTTAACACCTCAATGCAGCAGTAGAAACTATAAGAAGTTGCGTATGAGGGTTGAGAGATAACATTCACGCTGGGACAGGCCAAGTGGCAACAACTACGAGCAACTTCAGCAATTCGAAGAAATCTAAACGCTACTAAAAAATTTGTAATTTTTCGTGGTTCAATTAAATTAATCGAAATTCAGTTATCAATCGAAATGTCTGCTGCTATCGCAAACAACTCAATGTGCAATGATTGCAACAACAACAACAGCAAGAAGAATAGCAGCTATTTGATGGCCGCCAAACAGTCACTGCTACAACACAGCTCCAATACACACACTTCACTGCTACAGCACTGGTCCGATGTGCAACAGAAATCAAAAGTTTCACCATCGCGTCGCCTAAAGAATCTGCTGAAGCCACTGCTGGGACGCATCTTCCAGTCGCGCGCCAAACGTCATCAAAATCGCAACTCCTACATTGCCGCCTCACCCAACGGCGAACGGGATGCAGATTTTGAGTGGCTCAGCCATGAAATGGACAATCGCGCCAACGAAGATCTCGAGCAGCGGCTGGTCGAAGAGTTGGAAATGTGTGATAGTGACGCGGCACTTGTCGTCTACAATGAGAATGGCACGCCTCGCTTGCAAACGGTGGACAAGGATGAGATTTATGTGCCGGTGCATTTTGCGCGCACCAACGCCGGCACCTTCTTCTGGACTTCGCTACAACGTCAGACAATGGAACCATACAAAATACAATGGAACTTTATGGATCGCTGGGCGCAGGCATAGAAGCGGGGTGGGAATTGTGATGTGTTGTGTGTGACACTGAAATTGTAGGGCGAATTTTGTGTTAGACAAAAAAAAGGGAATCTTCAACGGAACACACGGCTGCTGGGGGCGCATGCGCTCCAGCATTGGGTAATGCAAGGTTTGGTTACTGCGACCTTGCTAGGGACTAGGGAGATCAAAGGTAGGGAAAATATTGGTGAAAACACTATGAAATGCTACCAAGAAATATCACTATTTTTCGCAAGAAAAAAGTTGACTATTTCACGTTTTTGTTAGGAAATAAAAAACAGACAATTTTGTAATTTTTTTATTTGGAAAAAAATGTATTTAAAATTTGTTGCACGTACATAAGAGCTCCTGATTGTACAAAAACGCTGGAGATGAAGTCTGAATATATTGATTATTTTATATTAAAATTGAGAACACAAAGGCATGTTAAAAAATATTTTTAACCAAAATGAAATTATCTAAGCATATCAATAAAATACTCATTTTAAAGCAAGAAAGAGACTCATTATTTATTTTATATAGCGAAAGTTGTGAAAAGTACGGAACTGAAAATGTTAAAAAATTTAAGATATTAAAAAATGAAATTTTAAGCAAAAAAAAACACAACTTATTTCAAAAATGTTAATAAAAAACTTAACATAACAAACCCAAATATACTTGCGTTTTATTTTACTAATATATATTTTTTGTTTTAACTTTTAGCAAAGAGCATTCGAAAAATCACCGAAAAACATAAAAAAAAAATTATTTTGAAATGAATATTTTAAAAGAAAAAGCAGAATAAAAGCAAAATTATTTTAAAAATTTAAATAAAAAAATAATTATGAAACATCCAAACTTACTTCCACTTTATTTAACTAAATTTTCTGTCTTAACCTATAGCAAAGAGCATTTGAAAAAAATCTAAAGCCATAAAAAAACTTATTTTTAAAGAAAGAGCGAATTATGGTAGATACATTTTATAAAAATCTCATTATGAAAAACTCAAATGAGCATAAAATAAAGTTATTTCAAGAGAAAAAACAATTTGTTCAATACATAAAAAATTTAAAAACATAAAAAAATGTATTTTAAAACAAAAACCTACCATGAAACATATAGAATTAAAAAGGTAAAATAAAAGCACAGGTATTAAAAAAACTTTATTTTCAGAGACAAAAAATATTTTAAAAATTGCAATAAAAAATCATTATGAAAAATCTAAACTTACTTCCATTTTATTTAATTAAATTTTTATCCTCAACTTATTTGCTATTTTAGTTGAAAAAACTTTGAAAAACATAAAACAACTAATTTTGAAGAGAAAATTGTTTTTTTATAAAAGTCTCATTATCAAATACTCAAATTTATAAAAAATAAAATTACTTCAAGAGAAAAAAAAAATTATACAATATAAAATATTTTAAAATAAAAACAAATTATTTTCAAACAAAAAACTAAAAGCAGACAAAATATTGATTGAAAAAGTGGTACAAAAGCAAAATTTACGGGAAATTTGAAATTAAGGGAAGGTGATTGGAATTGAAGCAAAGGGAAGGTGATTGGAAGATACGATATCGAAATCTATACCGACGGTCCTAAGATGAACTGTGGTGTGGGAGCTGGATTCCATTCGGAGCCGCTCAACCTATCCTATGAGAAATAAAACACAATAAAAGTATACATTGCTTCGCACTATCATGCTTTAGCTGAAAGAAGATGGAAGCAACTAACTACATGTGTTACAACAAAAAACACATGGCCGTCATACAAAATCAAAAGGAAGAATGATCTGTTAGGATGGCCAAACATCTCACGCATCACTGCAACCCTTACAGGAAAGTAGGGGATCATGCAGCTAGACTCAATGTACCCTTCAATCCTATCTGCAGGAGCTGTCAAGCGGAAGGTGCGAAGGAAAGTTTTTTCCTCTACTTATGTGAATGTCCAGGGTTAGTTAGGGCACGACTCCGCTCCTTTGGTAAGCCTTTCCTGCAGCAAATTAATGAGATCTCAGCCATCGAGATAAAGAATTTGCTGCTATACTTGGACCTAAATGGATTTGACTTAGAACAAAAACAAAAAAAAAAAAAAAACATCATTATACAAGAACGGTGGTAGTAAAACGGTGCTGGCCACTAATTAGGATTATTTCAGTGGAAACAACAACAACAACAAAAACTGCTTATTTAAAAAAACTTCATTAAAATGATTATTAAAAGAAAACTCAAGGTCGCTCCACTTTTTGTTTAATCAAAAATTGAAAGCGTGAAAAATATATAATTAAAGAAATAAAATACAAATAAAAGCATTAAAAAAAGAGTTTGAAAGAAAAAGACATACATACATACATGAATGGATGTTTCCTTTTTTTCAATTTCTGTGGAAAATGCGCAATATTTTTTGTTTAAGAAACATGAAAAATGCAGAATAAAATTAAATACAAATGTATAAAAAAAACTATTTTAAAACAAAAATTAATTTGTTTTTCTGTTTGTTTCAAAGAAGAATTATTTGAAAATTTCCAATAAAAAACGCATGGAGAACCACAAATACAAATACAATATACTTTTATTTTTTGTTTAATAACAATTTTGGACTAAACTCATACGAAAAAATACTTAAAACTTATTTACAAAATTACCCCATAAGCCAAAAACTTTAAGTACAGTAAAATTACAGAATTAAATCAAACAAGAAATTATTAACAAAGATATTAAAAAAAAGAGGTTGTCTGTAAAGTCGGTTTACTGACGATAGTTTAACGTGATAACGTCATAAGAAAATACTGATTGAATGGTTGCATTTTTCAAAAGAAAATTTAAATTTTATTTGTTTGATAGATATTTTGTATGGATATAGAGAATGAGTTAACATAACATAACATAACATAACATAACATAACATAACATAACATAACATAACATAACATAACATAACATAACATAACATAACATAATATAACATAACATAACATAACATAACATAACATAACATAACATAACATAACATAACATAACATAACATAACATAACACTTTGGTGACCGGTGACGAGTTAACTCGTCATTGCACTTGCATTATCTATTTCACTTTTTGACACCCAGGGCGATATAGAATATTGCAAACACTTGGCGTATCGGGTTTAGTCGTGTCCGCTCTATAACAAAAAAATTACTTTTCTTAGTATTTCGATTTCTATCACAATTTGAGTAAAATTTCAAGAATTTCAACCATGACGGAACGTATCGGCGAAGAACTTTTTAATGAATTATACACGGATAGTTTATCTGATTGTCCGAGTGATTTCGAAATAAATTGTAGTGATTCCGAAAGTGATGAATCTGACATTATACCACCAAAACGACAAAAAAGAAATGCTATAAAATCCGATAGTGAAAGTGAATTTGAAGATTGGAATGAAAATGACTTTACACCTTCTTTGGAGGATTATTCAAACATTTCGGGTGTAACCGTTGAATTAAGTGACACACCGAGCATTAGTGAAGTAACGGATTTATTTTTTGATAACGACTTTTTTCATTTAGTTGTTTCTCAAACAAATTTATATCACTTCCAAACGAAAGAATTGCATAAAAATTCTGTTAAAACTTTACCATGGACAGAAGTTACAACAAACGATATGAAGAAGTTTCTTGGGTTATTGATATTGATGGGGCAAACTAAAAAAGCTTATTGGAGAGATTACTGGTCAACGGACCCTTTGGTTGAAGCACCAATATTCCTTAAAACTATGAGCAGGATGAGGTTCGAACAAATCCTTACATTTTTCCATCTCAGTGATAATGTACAAAATGCACCTAGTAAAGACAGACTTTGTAAAATTAGACCTCTACTGGATTACCTTATTCCAAAAATTCAATCTATGTATACACCGAAACAGCAATTATCACTTGACGAAGCAATGATACCATGGAGAGGACGTCTCAGCTTCAAAACATATAATCCGGCAAAGATTACAAAATACGGTATTTTACTGAGAATGGTTTGTGAAAGTGAGTCTTTGTACATTTGCAACTTTCAAATTTATTCGGGTGGAGGACAAAAACTACAGGAAACTATATTATCAGTCTTGCAGCCGTATTTTGGTTTTTGGCATCATGTATATCAAGACAACTACTACAACAACGTTTCTGCAGCTGCTATATTATTAGAAAAGAAAATACTTGTATGTGGCACCATACGAGAGAACCGTGGCTTGCCAAAGATACTAATAGAAAAGTCCAAGAATCTTCAGAGAGGGCAAATGACTTTTGTACGGAAAGGACCCATTCTTCTTATCACATGGAAAGATAAAAGGTGCCCATGATATCAACTATTCATGATGCGTCTATGATATCAACTGAAAAGCGGAATAAAAATTATACAAATGATAAAGTGAAACCTTCGTGCATAATACAATACAATAAACACATGAAAGGAGTTGACCGTGCAGACCAGTATTTGGCGAACAGCAGTATTTATCGAAAAAGTATAAAGTGGTACAAAAAGGCAGCATTCTTTTTAATCAATTGTATTTTGTTTAATGCATTCATAATTTACTCTAAAAAGTCGCAAAATAAAGTAAGATACAAAAAATTTCTACTAGAAGTAGCTAGAAAATGGATTTCTGTAGATTCAAATGAATGCAGCACACCACCTGGCAGTTCTTCTCGTACTTCTAAAAGGGCTCCTTACAAAGATCCACCTTCCAGGCTTTCAGGAAAACTAAGCGAGCACGTTTTAGAACAAATAGTCACTGGCGTAAAAACAAATCCAACTAGAAGGTGTAGAGTATGCTCTTCAAAAGGAAAGCGCAGCGAAACGAGATATATCTGCAAAACCTGTTGTGTACCATTACACGCAGGCGATTGCCATACAGTTTATCATACCAAAAAAAATTTATATAAAAAGTATATCCAAAGTTTAATTTCATTTCATTCAGTATAAATAAAATTTATTGGAGTTTATTTAGAATGTTTTATTTTCATATTCAATTACAAAAAAATAGGCGGTGCCATGGCATAGTTTCTGTGTAAAATTGCCGGTCAGCAAAGTGATAACATAACATAACATAACATAACATAACATAACATAACATAACATAACATAACATAACATAACATAACATAACATAATATAACATAACATAACATAACATAACATAACATAACATAACATAACATAACATAACATAACATAACATAACATAACATAACATAACATAACATAACATAACATAACATAACATAACATAACATAACATAACATAACATAACATAACATAACATAACATAACATAACATAACATAAAATAACATAACATAACATAACATAACATAACATAACATAACATAACATAACATAACATAACATAACATAACATAACAAATTACCCCGTATTAAAGCACTTATCAACAGCTTTCATTTAACACCCATATTGTACATACACAACCAAAGGTTACCCGGGTCCACGTTTTGACCTATATCTCGAGACCCCAGTCACGGAGCGGCATGAACAATACTCTGTACTAAAGCATTCACCAACAGCTTTCATTTGATACCCATATTGTACATACACGTCCGAAGGTTACCCGGGTCCACGTTTTGACCTATATCTTGAGACCCTATCTACCAATAGGTATTCAAACTATACGGAAATCATCTTCAATACCTACTTAACAATGTGTGTAAGTTTGATTTAATTCGGTTCAAAGACACGGCGGGTCCACGTTTTGGCATATATTTCGAGACCCTAGTCATCAATAGGTATGAAAATTACCCCGTATTAAAGCACTTATCAACAGCTTTCATTTGATATCCATATTGTACAAACACATTCTAGGGTCCACGTTTTGGTCTCTATCTCGAGACCCTAGTCACGGAGCGGATGGAAATACTCTGAACTAAAGCATTCACCAACAGCTTCCATTTGATACCCATATTGTACATACACATCCGAAGGTTACCCGGGTCCACGTTTTGACCTATATCTCGAGACCCTGTCTACCAATAGGTATCCAAACTATACGGAAACCATCTTCAATACCTCCTTAACAATGTGTGTAAGTTTGGTTTAATTCGGTGCAAAGACACGGCGGGTCCACGTTTTGGCATATATTTCCAGACCCTAGTCATCAATAGGTATGAAAATTACCCCCTATTAAAGCACTTATCAACAGCTTTCATTTGATACCCATATTGTACATACACAGCCAAAGGTTACCTGGGTCCATGTTTTGACCTATATCTCGAGACCCCAGTTACGGAGCGGCATGGAAAATACTCTGTACTAAAGCATTCACCAACAGCTTCAATTTGATACCCATATTGTACATACACATCCGAAGGTTACCCGGGCCCACGTTTTGACCTATATCTCGAGCCCTATTTCCAAAATAAAATATAATCCGTGTTACTCGTGGAGGATGTAGCTTTCGAATGGTGAAAGAATTTGCAGTTCATTCAATGCAATGAGCAAGGTAACTACATATGAGCAAGGTAACACTAATGAGCAAGGTAACACTAATGAGCAAGGTAACGACACATTTTTTCGTGCGTGCAGCCTGTTAAATCGAACTATAAGACGTTATCACGTCAAAATAAGTTTAAAGAAAAACACAAATTATTTAAAAATTTCAACATAAAAAATCATTTCGAAAAACTTGAATACCCTTTCTTTTTATTAGCTGAATTTTTTCCTAAGCTTATAGTAGAAAAAATTAAAATAAGCCATTGAAAAATATATTAAAATAATAAACAATGCTTTGTAGAAACAAAAAAGAGGTTGTCTGTAAAGTCGGTTTACTGACGATAGTTTAACGTGATAACGTCATAAGAAAATACTGATTGAATGGTTGCATTTTTCAAAAGAAAATTTTAATTTTATGTGTTTGATAGATATTTTGTATGGATATAGAGAATGAGTTAACATTAACATAACATAATATAACATAATAGGACTATGAATAAGTTCGTTTCGGTTTTACAACAGATGGCGTAACTTGATTATTATTCCATCGATCCACATTTCCAAACATTCATTGGAGAGCTACTGTCGTAAGGCACAAACGTCAGTATAAGTTTTTTATTTGAAGCGTAAACAACAATATTTTTACCACACTTGAAAATGTCGAATTTCGTGCCAAATAATGTGTTTTTGCGGGGAATTCTTCTTCATTATTTTAATATGAAGAAAAAAGCAGCCGAAAGTCATCGTATCTTGGTGGAAGTTTATGGTGAGCATGCTCTATCTGAGCGAACGTGCCAGAAGTGGTTTGCACGCTTTAAAAGTGGTGATTTTGGCTTGGAAGACGAAGAACGCGAGGGTGCGCCGCCAAAGTTCATGGATACCGAATTGGAGGAATTGCTCGATCAAGATCCGGCTCAAACGCAAGAAGAGGTTGCAAAAACTTTGGGAGTTGATCAATCAACCATTTCCAAACGTTTAAAAGCCATGGGAATGATCCGAAAGGTAGGCCATTGGGTGCCGTATGAATTGAAGCCAAGAGACGTTGAACGCCGTTTTATGGCATGCGAACAACTGCTTCAACGGCACAAAAGAAAGGGTTTTTTGCATCGAATTGTGACTGGCGATGAAAAGTGGGTCCATTACGACAATCCAAAACGTCGGGCAACGTATGGATACCCTGGCCATGCTTCAACATCGACGTCGGCGCAGAATATTCATGGCCTGAAGGTTATGCTGTGTATCTGGTGGGACCAGCTGGGTGTTGTGTATTATGAGCTACTGAAACCGAATGAAACGATTACGGGGGATGTCTACCGACGACAATTGATGCGTTTGAGCCGAGCACTGCGAGAAAAACGGCCGCAATACGCCGATAGACACGACAAAGTTATTTTGCAACATGACAATGCTCGGCCACATGTTGCACAAGTGGTCAAAACATACTTAGAAACGCTCAAATGGGATGTCCTACCCCACCCGCCGTATAGTCCAGACCTTGCGCCATCCGATTACTATCTCTTCCGATCGATGCAACATGGCCTGGCTGACCAGCACTTCCGTAATTACGATGAAGTCAAAAAATGGATCGATTCGTGGATTGCGGCAAAACCGACCGAATTTTTCACAAAGGGAATCCGTGAATTGCCAGAAAGATGGGAAAAAGTAGTAGTAAGCGATGGACAATATTTTGAATATTAAATTTGTAACCATTTTACGTCAATAAAGTTTCAAATTTCGAAAAAAAACCGCACGAACTTATTCATAGTCCTATTATATTAACATAACATAACATAACATAACATAACATAACATAACATAACATAACATAACATAACCATATCACAAATTGGTCAGTGAATGTTGAGGCCATTCAAAATTCAGATCACAGCGCAATAACTTTTAAAATCGAAAACAGCTCCAGCGTTACTGCTGCAAAAAGTACATCAACCTATCTATACAACAATAAGACAGCCAACTGGAAGAAGTTCGAAGAAGTTTTAGATGAGCAGCTCAACATAAAAGATATTTTAAATGTAGACCTTGCCAATTGTACCGCATATGATCTGGACAATACTGTAGAATCTCTTACTGGAATTATCAAGAAGGCGTGCTCAATATCTATGAAAATTCGAGGACGTGGCAAAGCAGCAAATCCATGGTGGAATAATGAACTCGAGGATCTTAAGAAAAAGTGCATCCAACTTCATCATAAGCTAAACAACTCAAAAAATACTCAAATTTCGACAGCAGTTGCTATGCAACATTCCAATGCTAAACGCACATATGCCGCTGCACTAAAGAAGGCATCAACTGAGCACTTCCGAGAATTCTGCGCACAACAAGGCAAAGAAAATGTCTGGTCACTGACAAATCGATTAATTAAGGATGCACCATTACATCGACCTCCAATGACGCTTCAATATAGCGGACTATACTCTGACACCAGCGCCGGCACAGCTGAAGCTCTCCTGCAACATTTCTTTCCTGACGACACCGTTGACTCTACGCGTGAACACCTCCACCGTCGCAATAGAAACAAACATTACCTTAACACACCCAAGGATGAACCATTCACTGAAGAAGAAGTACTCGAAGCGTTAGTAACCATGAATCCAAATAGAGCCCCAGGTTTAGATAACCTAACCTCAGACATATGCTTGGCTTTTACAAAGAAATATTCCAAATTTCTCACAGCTCTCTATAATGCATGCCTCCGTGTGGGCTACTTTCCAAAAATTTGGAAAAAGGCTTACATTAAAATTTTACCAAAGCCAAACAAAGTTGAAACTAATGAGCTAGGATCTTACCGCCCCATAGGACTCCTTCCTGTGTTCGGAAAGCTGTTAGAGAAACTCTTTACCAAACGCCTTATATATCATGCTGAATCGAATCAACTATGGTCTCCAAAACAATATGGTTTCAAAGAGCAGACCTCAACTTTGGATGCTTTGCGTAACGCAATTGAAACTATTGAGAAGGAGAAGCGTAAAAAGCGGCAGGTAATTTGTGTATCTCTAGACATTAAAGGTGCGTTTGATCACGCTTGGTGGCCGGCGCTCTTAAATCAGCTAGAACGAATGCAAACTCCGTCTAATATTTACAGGCTTATTATAAGCTATCTTACAGATCGCAGCGCTTCACTAAACTACGCCGACGCCACTGCAACAAAAGCAACAACTAGAGGCTGTATCCAAGGGTCTGCATGTGGTCCAATTTTTTGGAACATTATCATAGATGAGCTTCTTTCTATGCCGCTGCCTGAAGGGTGTGAAATTCAGGCCTTTGCAGATGACATCCTCTTAATAGTCAGCGCCAAAACTGCAAAAGAACTGCAACTTTAAGCTAATGATGCTTTGCGCCTAATATATAATTGGGGAAAGAATGTGAAGTTGACTTTTAGCGACACCAAGACATATGCTATGGCATTTAAAAGTAATGCTAAACAAGCTGAACTATTTTTAAATGGCAATCGACTTATCTTCGTCAAAGAAATTAAGTACCTGGGTATAGTAATAGATGATCGACTGAGATTCACCAACCACGCTAAGTACGTTGTCGATAAAGCTCAGCGAGTATATAAAAACTTATGCCGATATGTTAGACCCACATGGGGTGTACACGCAGACAACGTTATCACAATCTATAAGCATGTTGTGGAGCCAACTATAACTTACGCTGCAAGTATATGGGGCAAAGCTATACAGTTTAATTATATTCGCCGTCTTCTTCGCTCGTTCCAAAGAACTTTCGCTATACGAGCAATCAGAGGCTTTCACACAGTTTCGGCTAATTCGGCTCTGGCGCTTGCAGGTTTCACACCGCTGCATCTGAAGATAAAAGAAACTATGCAAATCGAAAGTGTCAAATTATCCGGAGTATATGATGAAACACTAAACGTCATGCTTGAACAACGCACTACACCAAAAAATCAACTACATCCTTCCGAGCGTCAGTCTATACGTTTTGAAAGTATAGCATCACAACAGGAAGCTGACAATACTATGGATGCAAATGCGACCCACATCTATACCGATGGAAGCAAGTTAGAAACAGGCGCTTGTGGATCAGCTTTTGTCGTTCATAAACAAGATGACGACTGGACGTCACGTAAATTTAAATTACATGACACATGCACTGTCTTCCAGGCTGAAGCTCTAGCAATTGACACTGCACTTAAATGGGCTCAGAATGAATTGAAAACTGAAAAGCTAGTCATATATAGCGACAGTCGCTCTTGTTTGGAAGCTATCCAAAATCGGAGCAACCCCAATCCTTTAATTGCATCAATTCATCAGCACCTGTACCTTCTTCGCCAGCGACACAGAATTGACTTTTACTGGGTCAAATCGCACATCGGTATTGAAGGAAACGAGCGTGCAGATGAACAGGCAAAAGAAGCAGCAAATCAAGGAGTCGATCCAGTATATACTGCATTTCCCTTAAGCTATGCTATACGGCAAATACGTTCTCAAATATTCGAGTCATGGCAGCAGGAGTATGCCGACGATACCACTGGCTCCATTACAAAGATTTTCTTTCCAATTCTTGAAGATGCGCAACTATACCGACAACTCTTTGGGATATCATTTGAATTGACACAGCTCTTTACTGGCCATGGTTTCAACAAGGCATACTTAAAGCGATTCAAAATCATTGACGAAGACTGGTGCCCGTGTGACCAACTCACTGTGCAGAGTATGCATCATCTTTTGCACGACTGCCCACGCTTTCACAGTGCACGACAGAGACACGAAACATTCTGTGCACAATATGATATTCCAGCATTCAACATAAAACAAATTGCAAAATATCCTAGTTTGATAACATCATTTAATGAATTTGTCAAAAAAATAATTGATAATTTAAAAAACTTCAATGCTTCAAACATTCCTACCTAATGTCTTAATCATAATAGTAATATAGTAGAATAACCATCTAACTGCTTGTATCCAATCGCAGGCATTTTATTTCAGTTAGTTTTGTTAAACTATAAAATATTTATGTAATTGAAAATACTTGTAATCTATCTGAATGTTATACTGCACATATGTATGAAAATATTTGCTCTAGAAAACAAACTAATTGAAATAATAAATTACTCGAAACGCAGTAAGCGCGTAGAGCCCAAGGAAAAAAAAAAACATAACATAACATAACATAACATAACATAACATAACATAACATAACATAACATAACATAGCATAACATAACATATCATAAAGCATTCACCAACAGCTTTCATTTGATACCCATATTGTACATACACGTCCGAAGGTTACCCGGGTCCACGTTTTGACCTATATCTCGAGACCCTATCTACCAATAGGTATTCAAACTATACGGAAATCATCTTCAATACCTACTTAACAATGTGTGTAAGTTTGGTTTAATTCGGTTCAAAGACACGGCGGGTCCACGTTTTGGCATATATTTCGAGACCCTAGTCATCAATAGATATGAAAATTACCTCGTATTAAAGCACTTATCAACAGCTTTCATTTGATATCCATATTGTACAAACACATTCTAGGGTCCACGTTTTGGTCTCTATCTCGAGACCCTAGTCACGGAGCGGATGGAAATACTCTGAACTAAAGCATTCACCAACAGCTTCCATTTGATACCCATATTGTACATACACATCCGAAGGTTACCCGGGTCCACGTTTTGACCTATATCTCGAGACCCTATCTACCAATAGGTATCCAAACTATACGGAAACCATCTTCAATACCTCCTTAACAATGTGTGTAAGTTTGGTTTAATTCGGTGCAAAGACACGGCGGGTCCACGTTTTGGCATATATTTCCAGACCCTAGTCATAAATAGGTATGAAAATTACCCCGTATTAAAGCACTTATCAACAGCTTTCATTTGATACCCATATTGTACATACACAACCAAAGGTTACCCGGGTCCACGTTTTGTTCTATATCTCGAGACCCCAGTCACGGAGCGGCATGAAAAATACTCTGTACTAAAACATTCACCAACAGCTTCAATTTGATATCCATATTGTACAAACACATTCTAGGGTCCACGTTTTGGTCTCTATTTCGAAACCCTAGTCACGGAGCGGCATGAAAAATACTCTGGACTAAAGCATTCACCAACAGCTTCCATTTGATACCCATATTGTACATACACATCCGAAGGTTACCCGGGTCCACGTTTTGACCTATATCTCGAGCCCTATTTCCAAAATAAAATATAATCCATGTTACTCGTGGATGATGTAGCTTTCGAATGGTGAAAGAATTTTTAAAATCGGTCCAGTAGTTTTGAGCCTATTCATTACAAACAAACAAAGTTTTCCTCTTGATAATATTAGTATAGACAACATATCTTATAAGGTATATGGTAAATATTAAAATACATTTTTTCCTTCATATATAATAAAAAAATTAATAATTATAACATTAAAACAACAGGTATTATTAACAAACTTGGTTTTATTTTAAATTCTTCAAGTGAATCAAATTAATAATAATCAATAAGGAGGCATATGCAAATACAAATACGTGAATTTATATATGTACATATGCGCATATACATACATATATACGCTCACTTAAGTAGGAGAGAGCAAGATGTCGAACGTTGCCGTTCGTTTGCTTTGTTTGCTTTGTCGTTTGTTCCGCGCTCTCGCTTGCAGTTCATTCAAGGTAACACTAATGAGCAAGGTAACACTAAAGAGCAAGGTAACACTAATGAGCAAGGTAACACTAAAGAGCAAGGTAACACTAAAGAGCAAGGTAACACTAATGAGCAAGGTAACACTAATATGAGCAAGGTAACACTAATGAGCAAGGTAACGACACATTTTTTCGTGCGTGCAGCCTGTTAAATCGAATTATAAGACGTTATCACGTCAAAAACAGATTACAAGGTGCGCCATCTTTTATGTCGGTATGAAAACAATGAATAACTTTGAAAAACAAAACAACTGATTTGTATAAGTGAGGTATTTTTATTTGGTTTGGTTATTTACAATTTATTAAAACTATTTTTGGAATACAATATCAATAGGCCACCTTTATTAAAAATCACAAACTGCGATCTTTTTTCTGCGTTTGTCATCACCTTGTCAAGCATTTCGATTTCGGCAGGAATGTTTGCCTTAAGCTGGTCAATAGTCTTCGGCTTGTTGACGTAAACTTTACTTTACAGATAACCCCACAAAAAGAAGTCCGGGGGTTAAGTCAGGTAATCTGGGGGGCCACATTGACATTTGCATTCACAGGATGGCATGGCGCACCGCCTTGTTGAAACCAGTAACCGTCTAAACCTTTCTCTCGCATTTGCGGGTAGACGTAATGAGGCAACATCCATAGATATCGGTTTCCATCGACCGTTTCATTTTCTCGGTAAAAAATATGGCCCAATGATGGTTTTGGCGCGAATGCCGGCCCAAACATTTAATTTCCGGTCATGCAATGGCGTTTCATGGATCCCGTGTGGATTCTCAATTCCCGTGAAATTGTACTGAATTGACGTATCGAAAACATGTACATATATTGAAGTCGATCGGTTGGTAAATGATAAAGTTATTCAGCGTTTAAATACCAACATAAAAAATGGCGCATCTTGTACTTAAAAAATGTCAGTAAAAATTTAATATCCGAATCTTCGTACATGAAACAGCCAAATGATAGAAAAAGTTTTTTCTCATAGCGGTCGCTCCTCGGCAAGCAATGGCAAACCTCCGAGTGTATTTCTGCCGTGAAAAAGCTCCTCATAAAAAACCATTTGCTGTTCGGACTGTAGATGCCTCCATTTGTGGAACAACATCAGAAAGCACACCACAAATAGGAGAAGGAACTGAGCCTAACACCTAACAGAGGTGTACGAGCCAATTAGTTACTCTTTTTTTTTTTAATAATAGGACTATGAATAAGTTCGTTACGGTTTTACAACAGATGGCGTAACTTGATTATTATTCCATCGATCCACATTTCCAAACATTCATTGGAGAGCTACTGTCGTAAGGCACAAACGTCAGTATAAGTTTTTTATTTGAAGCGTAAACAACAATATTTTTACCACACTTGAAAATGTCGAATTTCGTGCCAAATAATGTGTTTTTGCGGGGAATTCTTCTTCATTATTTTAATATGAAGAAAAAAGCAGCCGAAAGTCATCGTATCTTGGTGGAAGTTCATGGTGAGCATGCTCTATCTGAGCGAACGTGCCAGAAGTGGTTTGCACGCTTTAAAAGTGGTGATTTTGGCTTGGAAGACGAAGAACGCGAGGGTGCGCCGCCAAAGTTCATGGATACCGAATTGGAGGAATTGCTCGATCAAGATCCGGCTCAAACGCAAGAAGAGGTTGCAAAAACTTTGGGAGTTGATCAATCAACCATTTCCAAACGTTTAAAAGCCATGGGAATGATCCGAAAGGTAGGCCATTGGGTGCCGTATGAATTGAAGCCAAGAGACGTTGAACGCCGTTTTATGGCATGCGAACAACTGCTTCAACGGCACAAAAGAAAGGGTTTTTTGCATCGAATTGTGACTGGCGATGAAAAGTGGGTACATTACGAAAACGTCGGGCAACGTATGGATACCCTGGCCATGCTTCAACATCGACGTCGGCGCAGAATATTCATGGCCTGAAGGTTATGCTGTGTATCTGGTGGGACCAGCTGGGTGTTGTGTATTATGAGCTACTGAAACCGAATGAAACGATTACGGGGGATGTCTACCGACGACAATTGATGCGTTTGAGCCGAGCACTGCGAGAAAAACGGCCGCAATACGCCGATAGACACGACAAAGTTATTTTGCAACATGACAATGCTCGGCCACATGTTGCACAAGTGGTCAAAACATACTTAGAAACGCTCAAATGGGATGTCCTACCCCACCCGCCGTATAGTCCAGACCTTGCGCCATCCGATTACTATCTCTTCCGATCGATGCAACATGGCCTGGCTGACCAGCACTTCCGTAATTACGATGAAGTCAAAAAATGGATCGATTCGTGGATTGCGGCAAAACCGACCGAATTTTTCACAAAGGGAATCCGTGAATTGCCAGAAAGATGGGAAAAAGTAGTAGTAAGCGATGGACAATATTTTGAATATTAAATTTGTAACCATTTTACGTCAATAAAGTTTCAAATTTCGAAAAAAAACCGCACGAACTTATTCATAGTCCATTAAAAAAATTAAAAATAGATATTAAAATAAAAAGGCTATGCTTCTTAGAAACAAAAAAAAACAAATTACTTGAAAAATGTCACTGAAAACTTATTATTAAAAAAACAACTACACTTTATTTTTATACAACTACTCTTCCTTGCTCAACTCATTGCAAAAAGATATTAAAACGCTAAAAACACTAAAAAAATTATTAAAAAATATTTTAAAATAGGAAATAAATTATGTTTCTTAAAAAACTTCATTATAAAACTCATTACGAAACCCCCAAATGCACTCTTATCTTATTAAGCTACATTTTTTCACTGTCTAATAACAAAAAAGAACTTAAGAAATATAATTTTTTTTTTGAATTTTCAAACAAATTTGCTATTTTCACATAAAAAGTGTCAATAAAAATAACTCATTATAAAACACTCAAATACATTGTCTTTTTTATTTCACTGCAATAAATTTTTGGCTCAGTCCAAGCAATTTTTAAAGAATGCAGCGCATATCTTAGGCATTTCTTCATTACCACCGCCTCGCTTTGGCACATCATTTTTTATGTCCGCCTCGAATGGTTTTCGTTATGCAAAATCGTAAAATTATGACTTCATTGGCATCGGCATTTTTTGTACGGCCACTATTATTAATAAACTCATAAGCGCAAATTGCACGCATACACACGTATGTACATACATACATACATAGTTCATACTTGCATACAAAGCTACAAATGATATCAAGTTTCAAGGAAAAAAAACAAAACAAATAAGCAACTGCAGTAAAATTGCACTAAAAGAATAAAGGAATGGCAAAAACTTCCAAAGTCGAATTAGTCAGGCATTTATTTGACGATATTTTTCTGAAAATATTAGAATAAGCATTGAGCTATTTACGTTCTCCAGTGAAGCGCACAGATAATATTAGAAAAAATACGCACATAGAAAATCCTCAGCATACCCGCAACAGTGTATTGAAGAAGGTTTACACAGGAAGAAGGATTAACAACTTGTACATATTTACATATATACATTTGTATATAAATCAATTTCGAGCATTCGTTATATGGAAGAATATGTCCAATCCTTCTCCAAAAAATTCCTCAAAAATCAATGAAAATTTTTAGCTACCTCAAACTTGCGCTTTATTATAAAAAGTGGCGCAAAATTAATCATTCAACTTTGTTTTTGAATATTAATAAAACTGCAGCTGTTCACAAGTGTCAAATATGAGCGACGTACGACGTCATTCGCAAAAATTGTAAATCTTCCCTTAGGGTGATTAATTTTCCGCCACCTTGTACCCGAACTAAATGAACTATAAAACTGCATCCACACCATTTTCCCTGAAAATTGACGTACGACGCTATTCGCAAAACTTAAATATCATCCGTTAGGGTGATTAATTTTGCGCCACCTGTACTCGAATTGAATCAACTATAAAACTGCTTACATACAAGATTTTCTTCGAAATTTCGATTGACGTACGATGCGATTCGCAAAAATTATAAATCTTCCGATAGGGTGATTAGTTTTGCGCCACCTTGTACTTGAATTGATGAACTATAAAACTGTCTTTTGTCTTTTAAATTTTGATTGACGCACGACCTTTCTTCTGCAGTCTAGCGACGAAATTTATAGAATTAAACTAAAATTGATCAATTTTAAGATGTTAAACACTTTAAGATCAGTTGACGCGGCTCACGTAATTAGCACACGCATTCTTCGGTAGGAGCTTCGCCTCTAAATTGATGAGTGAGTCTGGTTATTAATCCACAAATGGAAGAATCTCTTTTCATGAGGGAGCTTTACGATTGCCTTGCCGAGCGGTGATTCTTATAGCATAACAAATCTTTTTCCATATATCGTTTCATGTTTCACATCCACAATGGGCAGTTAACTCGAGCCAACCGAAAGATAGTGGCAGTCAATTTGTGTCTGTCACAGTGAAATTCAAATATGCAACTTTTATGCGACATAGGTACGTGCACATCCAACCAATTCAGCTAAGAAAGAATAAAAATAACACTTTTAGATTCTTATTGAAATATAGGGCAGACAGCTGCTTACAACTAATTTCAACCCTTTAATTAATGCAGTAAAAATTGCAAACAACAGGACTTAAAATCAAAGGAAGAAAGACAAAAGCATTTAATCTGAACTGTTCCTTATCAGATTCTTTAAAAGCTGTTGTGCAGTTTTTTGCAAAGTGGATAATTTTTGCTACTCGCCGCAGAAGGAGGATGTGAGACTGGCTTGAAAGCAGAATTACCAAAGCCAAAGCGCCGTTCGGCACTTTTGCACCGCTCGCACAAAATAATAACATAACTTCGCACACCAAACTGCGAATTTGCAACGCATGTGTCAAGTCCGTCCTGCCTTACGGGCGTGCAACGTGGACGGCCAGCGCAATGATCACAAGAGCTATCCAAACGCTCATTAATCGCTGCTTGCGCCACATAATGCGTATTTTCTGGCCTCGAACACCTCGAACTTTATCTAACACCGACTGAGGAAGTCTAATCCGATGTGGCGTTTGAAACCCGCAGAAGGAAATAGCAGTGAATTGGCCACACTCTGAGGAAGCGTGACGCCAATATCGCCACACAAGCGCTGCGATAGAACTCCTTCCAACAGACAGGACGAAATGTAAGCAGACCACGAATCAGCTAGAGCCTTTCAACGGAGACGGAATTGAGGTTTTTGAATAAGACTTGGCTCTGTGTTCCAACTACGAATTGGAGGGTCCTATATACTTATATATATGTATAAGCTACTATCCATCGATTTTGTGCAACACCATGAGTTATGCAAAGCAAATCCAGCACGTTTTGATGTTATTCAGCTGCACAAAATGTTGTATCAAAGAATTCAGCAAACGCCACATGCTTCTTTTTTGAAAATTTTACAAATACAATAACATTTTCAAATATTTCAGCTACGGAAAATTCGATTTCGGGCCTTTAAAAAGTTCTGATGTGAAATTCAGCTCGTCTCAAAAGTGCTTAAAAAGTAAATCAGAAAAAATAGCTATATTTTAATTAACGCAGCTAGCGAGCTTTGAGTGACAATTCTTTAATGCATACCTATTCAGCGGCTTGTAGAAAAAATTATAAGCAATTGAGCCAATGAACTTTCAGCGAAATATCTGCGATTTATGCCTATTCAGCGGCTTATAGGAAAATTGTAAGCAATCGAGCAAATACACTTGAAACGAAATATTTGTTTTTATACTTATTCAGCTTCTACATTAATTGTAAGTATTGAGTTAATCCACTTTAAACGAAATATTTGCAGTTTGTACCTATTCAGCGGCTCGTAAATAAATTGTAAGCGATTGAGCTAATGAGCTTTCAACGAAATATCTGCGATTTATACCTATTTAGCGGCTTCTATATAAATTGTATCAATTGAGCTAATGAATTTTCAGCGAAATATCTGCAGTTTGTACCTATTCAGCGGCTTCTAAATAAATTGTATCAATTGAGCTAATGCACTTTGAACAAAATATCTGCCATTTATACCTATTCATTGGCTTATAGGAAAATTGTAAGCAATCGAGCTAATACACTTCAAACGAAATATTTATTTTTATACTTATTCAGCTTCTAAATAAGTTGTTAGTATTGAGTTAATCCACTTTAAACGAAATATCTGCGATTTATTCCTATTCAGCTTCTAAATAAATTGTAAGTATTGAGTTAATCCACTTTAAACGAAATATCTGCAGTTTGTACCTATTCAGCGCCTTCTGAATAAATTGTAAGCAATTGAGCTAATAAACTTTACACGAAATATCATCAATTTATACCTATTCAGCGGCTTTTAAATAAAAAATTTAAAAAAAAATCAATTGAACTTTGAAAGCACCAACGGGTTCTAAAATATAAACTCTTCAACAGTTTAACTCATTGCTCCGAAACATAATTTTTATACAATTCAGCAAACGTTTTTTGCTTTATTTTTAAGAAGGAAATTTTGTCTACGGTTATTTTTTATAATTGTCTCCTTTTTCTTTGCTTTATTTGAAAAATAGTGGTTTTTCAGCGTTAAAAAATTCTAAAACACTTTTCTAAATTTCTTTTCTTTTCTAAATTTCTTTCAGAATTTTCCAGCAATTCAGCAACATATTAAAAATACAGATTTTTCAGCGTTATTTTAATACGCAAAATTAAATTCTAAAATCGTTTTAAGATTTTTCAGCAATTCAGCAAAATATTGTTTCTGTTCTTAAATTTAGTTTTCCTTAATTTCATAGTTATGAGGGAAGATAAAATTCTTTTCTGATTTCCTTTTCTTTTCTAAAATTCTTTTAGAATTTTTTTCAGCAATTCAGCAACATATTTAAAAAAAATATACCGATTTTTCAGCGTTATTTTAAAGTGCAAAAGTAAATTCTAAAAATTTTTTAGAATTTTCCAGCAACTCAGCAACATATTTTCCCCCTTATTTTGTAAAGTAAGTATAAACATCTTTTCTAGGGTTGTTTAAAAATTGTTTTATTTATTTTTTTGTTCAAATTTTGTGTTATTTATTACAAAAATATAAGTATGTTTTTCTTAAATTTAGTTTTCCTTAATTTCATAGCTCTAAGGGAAGATTTTCTTACACTTAAAGTCATACAAGCACATACAAATTTTTTTTTAAATCACAAATTTATGCATAACGAATGGAAGACTTTCGAAGATTTTGCCGTTATACATAGAATTTGTGTTGAATATCGTTAAAAAAATTATGACAGCTTACAACTAACGGAAATTAATTAATTAATAATTCTTAATACTAATTAAAGCTTCAAAACGCACACAAGCACACATTTTCATATAGAAAATAAAATGAAAAATTCACTCAATCAGTCAAAAAAAAAACCAAAAAACAATATTGCACTGATCCACAGGATATAAGACAGCTGATTGGAAAAGCGTTGCACTGGGTGATCCGCAGGCTTTCTAATCACTCGCTGCGATAGTCACAGTGAAAGTGACAAAACCGCGAAAATTGTTGAAGTTCTGCAAAAGCATCATCTGCACAGTTTGAATTCAATTCCTGCCGTTGAAACTCGCTTTTCTTCATTCCAGCGCCACACCACACTTTTTTACTCCCGTTTCAACGAAGGCCGCTTAATCCTTTTTCCTTCCTGCTATTCCTAATCACTCGAGGAGTGGTTAAAGCTTGTACGCAGACGCTCCAAGAGCTTTAAAGCTTTGCACCAGTGAGTACGAAAACTGCAAGAGCTGTGATAAAAGCAACCGATTATCCTTGCTACTTTTTTTCTTTGCTTCTACATGCAACATATATAAGTACATATGTATGTGTGTATGCATTTTGTCTCCAGCTCTCCAGCGCGCACACTTTAGGCGCACGCGCCCACTTTACGGAGTCGCGCTGGTCTACTACCAGCGTTCGCGGCACGTCTGGGGTCGTGTCAACTCGCGTTGTTCATTTCGTACTGATCGCGTCGGGTGCGTGGCAGCGAAATTTAAATGGTTCCGAAATGCGATAAAATGCGCGGACTTCTCTATGGGAGTATGTGAGCATATATACATATACATGCGCATACATATATGTATATGTATGAGGATGAATATATAAATGATAAATATACACATTGTAAAATATGCATATACATGTGTGTGTATGTATGTGTGCGCATAGCAGACACATAAAACGGCAATCAAAGCCCCCATGCCCAACCATGCACACCAACAACGACGCGGCCGACAACTTCAACGAAGGAACGATCATTAAATATACACAACGTCAATAACAACAGCAACAACACAACTACCAATAAATAAAAACAAAAACAAAAACAAAAACAAAAGCAATAAAGTATTGTGTTCCCGCGAAGACGCGAGAATCACATCACAAACAAATAAGAATTTCGAAGAAAGCAATAGGACTGAGTGGCTAACTGACTGCCTGTCTGTCTGTCTGAATGCCTTGTCGTTTAACTGCCTGCTAACATAGCTAACTTGGACGTTATATCTGTTCATATGTACGCATATGTAGTGTCGGGTTTATCAGTCTGCCTTACAAAAAAAGCAAAACATAAAATAATACCACAATAGCTTCACGTCAAAAATGATGACGATGCTGTATGAAGTATGTATCATACAAACAAACACATCAACACACGTACGAGTACGCTCAGATAAAACTTGGCTTCCAATAGTGGACCCTTTCATGTGCTTCATTCGTGGGCCGCAGCGGCTCACATACATAAATACAAATGCATACATAGGCCTATGTACAATTAGGCGCACATACATATGTACTTACATATTTATGTAGGAATATGTTAACTAAAAAAGGGGAAGAGTAAATAAATGCATGCAGGCAGAGAGGTCAACGGCATAGGGGGTATATGCACCACTGCCAGGGGGCTTACACGCATACATACCCGCATTTATTTGTAAAAAAATATATTATATGCATTTATGTATGTATGTGTGTATGCTCACAAGTAGAACTTGAACCCGATCCTAAACTCCACATCATCACTTAACTGAAATTCAACTCTTCCTCGTGATATTGAAACAACTTCGATTGTAGGAAAAATGCAATTCGGCAAAAGTGCACTTTAAGCTATTCAGCTTTGCACTTACATACATATGTATATGCATACTTATATTGAGCTTAAGTGGATATTATCATTTATAAGTATTTGGTTTGCATTTAGTAGTGTAATGCAATGCCTCCTTTAAGTGTTAGCGCACAATTCCATCGAAATAAACGTCATATTGCAATCACTTTCGCAAAGAGCTGACTAAAAAAAATCACTTTCTTGAAAGTAAAATTTTGTCAAAGCCCATCTCGAACTTGCAATAACGACGATAAAATACCCCCTTTTTTTGTGGTAGGTGAGGTAGGTTTCAAAATGCCCTCGCACTTACAGCAACCGTCGTCTATTACGTTGAGTGTTGTGACCACTAAAACAACCCCTCCTCCTCTTCTAGGAAGACTCCCTTCCCGGAACTTTCTGCATTACCTATTCAGCCACGTCTAGCTCCACCATAGTTGCAGCCAGCTTCATGCTATAGGTTAGGTTGAAGCGGTTGTCCTGTGGGACACACTCAGGCTTATAGCCCATTGTGTTGCCGCGAGGGGAGCTTTTCCTATTTCTCCTAAAACCAGTGTGTGCTTTTCAAAAATTTTAGAATATCTCCTATTTCTGCAGAACTGTGATCTTCCAATTCGTTAAAAAATTGTCTGCCTAGAATAGTAAATCTCCGTCTGAACAATGGCACAGAAGGTGCAAGATTGTCTATTCTTCTTCCTCATCAAGACAACTTTTACGGAAGTCATGTGCTTGCACACCCATCTTTTGGGCGTGCCTACCTATTAGGCAGTATCCCGTTATGACTGAAATCAATGTGCTAAGACTGTGTTTGTTTTGGCTTAGCAAAGATTCTGTGCGTGTAGCATTGAGTGTCGGCCACAGTTGATGGACGCTTTTGCAGGTGGCTTCATTACGGCATCTTTTGTTTGCTTTCCTTACGATTTCTTCAAGGATAAATAGCTTACATGTTTGTAAGGGTATGCCTATGTCATTGGCTATGTACTCATCGGTCAATTTGGTGCCGATTCTCGCTAGTTCAACGGCTCTACAGTTACCCTCAATGTCGCGATGGTCAGGAACCCATATTATCCTTAAGCGAAATGACTCAGCCATCTCGTTCAGAGATGTGCGGCATTTCATGGCTACCTTAGAGGTTGTTGACTGTTTTGTGAGAGGTTTTATCGCCGCCTGGCTGTCAGTGAAAATGTAAATGTCATTTCCAGATATCGCATCACACTGTACCAGTGTCGCGGCTTCCATTATTGCCATCAGCTCAGCCTGAAAAACTCTACAGAAGTCGGGGAGCCGAAAACTGAAGAAGGTCCCCAGATGCTCGGAGTATGCATCTCCGCCCACCCTGCCCTCGAGCTTTGAGGCATCTGTGTATACATGGATAGACTCACCCTGTTTTACATCGCCCCGTTCCCACTCTTTTCTTGAGGGTAGGAGGGTCTTAAATGCTGTAATGGCAAGTGTAGGCAGAAGTGCATAGCGCACCAATCCGGGAAGCTCTGAAGTGCCAGTCAGGATTTCACCGTGAGCGTAGTTCTTATTTGACCACTAACTTAGAGTATTCAGTCTTATTGCCGCATAGAATGCTTTCAATGGTGTGGTTGACATCTCGCCAGTTATGAGAATAGATGCTAGCCTTTGTCCATGCTATAGTCTCGTCTCTATTATTATTATTATTTATTGTTCGACTTTTTTAAAATAAACATTACATTTCATTTTTAATCATTAACATTAGAACGTACGACAGTGACACTAGGTCGTTTGTCGGAAGAAAAAAGAAACAAAAAAAAAACGAAAGCAAAATCTTACATATGTTACTATGGTACTATGTATTGAATTCGCTTAAAATTAATTTTCTATATTCTATAGCACCAGTGATGAACTTAAATAAGTTATTATATCCAGAAGGGCCAACACCATTTAAAATGTCTATGATTTCATCTCGGTTTAAACTATATTTTCCAAAAAATCTTTGACGAATTCTTTTAAGTATCGGGCATTTTCCTAAGAAATGTGTGATGTCTTCTAATTCATTTAAGTTACATAAAGTGCAATTTAAATCCCTTTGGCTTCCCAAGTATATTAAATCACATCTGGCTTTCATAATCCACATAATTTTATAGATTCTAGTATTATCGTTTAAATAGCTTCTGGCGTTGCTATGGTCTAATTCCTTATATAATCGGGTGCTTTGGTGTGCCCTTTCCCATAAAGTTCGAATATTCGAATCGTAAAGATTTTCTATTATTGAAATTATATTTCTATTCCACTCTCTTTTATTTGAAGTGCCCCAGTTACATGTTATATTTAACTTTTGTTCTAGATTACTAATTTCTTCAACCCAAAATATCTGTTTTTCTAAAATCTTTTTTGATAGTATATGAGGCAATCTATTATCATCATATTCAAATAACGTTTTGAATATATATTTTAAGTGAAGCAGTGTATCCAAATGAAAACTTGGAACATTTGTCTCCAAGAGAATGCAATAAGATGGCGTATTACTCGGGAGATGAAGTACCCTTTTTAAAAAATAAAGTTGAATTTTGTCTACTTCTTCAAACAACGAGTTTCCCCATACCTGAGCAGCATAACTCTGGATTGCTCTAGTCACCGCTAAAAACAGTTTCCATTTTGCCGACAACTTAATTTTATTTTTACTAAGAAATGTGCACCAAGTTGCATTTATGCTGTTTTTCGCTAGAACATTTCTATTTTCTATATGTTGCTTGAAACTGAGATTTGATGTTAGCTTTACACCCAAGTAATTATATTCTTTCGTTATTGGTATAACTTCGCCGTGAAAAAACCACTTTTCTTTTTCTGCTATTCTACCGCCTCTCCGAAAAATCATTATAGCTGACTTAGATAAGTTTACTTGCATATTCCACTTATCGCAGTATTTTTCTAAGTTGCTTATCATTTTTTGAAGAGCACTAACCTCATCTGCCAATATGACGATATCGTCAGCATATAATAGCAAACGGATATTTAACTCATCTATAAAGAGTCCCCCCTCCAAGCAGTCGTGCAGGTCATTCAAGTAAAGAGCAAAGAGCAAAGGTGAAAGCAGGCACCCTTGCTTTACTCCTGACGATATTTTGAATTTTTCACTCATTTCATCTCCTACTTTTACTATCGAACATGTATTTCTGTAATAACTTTCAATAAAGTTTGCCATTTTGGTGGAGATTCCTATTTCATGAAGCTTGTATAGCAATAGTTGTCTAGGGACAGTATCAAAAACTTAATATGGACTATTGCTGCTAGGTTATATATGTTATCTACAGTTGAATGTCGCTTCCTGAAACCTGCTTGAAATTCTGTTATAATATTTTTATTTTCTACCCAGCTTGTGAGTCGCTCATTTAAAATGTCCATCATTACCTTTGCAACACAATTCATGAATGAGATACCTCTATAATTGGAGGGAGATTTCCTATCGCCTTTTTTAAAGAGCGGATATATCAGACTTGTTTCGAAACATTCAGATACTTGGCCCATATTATATAGCCTATTAAAAACGTTTGCCAACTCAACAAGAAACCGGTCATCGGCATTTTTAAAAAACTCATATGGAACCTTGTCTGAGCCTGGAGCTTTTCCACATTTCGTTTTTTGTAACATTAATCTGATTTCATCTATTGAGATTGGTCTGTCTAGACAATCATCCCTTACTAAATTTCCCAC
Organism: Anastrepha ludens; assembly: GCF_028408465.1. Taxonomy (NCBI): domain Eukaryota; kingdom Metazoa; phylum Arthropoda; class Insecta; order Diptera; family Tephritidae; genus Anastrepha; species Anastrepha ludens. The sequence goes on from NC_071500.1 coordinate 90,918,201, forward strand.
ATATTGTATACATGGTGCACAGCGAGTTGGATTTAATAATGTTTGAAAATAGTGCATGAATATTGCTGGTGATACCTCTAGACAAGATTCTGTGACTGAACACCGAAGGACGTTGACCATCTTCCACCAATCCTTACTGTTATTAACCGCATTTATTCTGAGTTCAAGATTGTCATAGTAATACTTCTTGCTCTCTTCACACAATTTCTTGTATTTTCTATTTGCCTGAATATATTTCTTTTTATCACTTCCACTCAAAGTTTTGTTATAAATTCTCAGTTGTTTTAATGACATCTTTCTAGCTGACTGACATTTCCAGGTAAACCATTCAGATTTTTTTTCTTAATCTTTCTTTATTTCGCCTCTGTGAAGTTGATATTCTAATTATTTCAGTTAAATCTTCAAGATCTAGCTCTTTTTTTACATATTTCTTTTTCTGTAGGTTGCTAATAAGTTTCTTGTTATACAATTCTGCTCATAATTCATCCCAAACAATTTTTGGTAACAAGTTCGCCTTGCATATTGAAGCTGATTTTCTTGCAGGCAATTGCATTTTTAAAATAATAGGCATGTGATCAGACCATGTTTTATTGTCCACTATCAAATCAGACGCATGTTTCAATATGTCCCGAGATATTGCACATATATCATTTACAGATTCACCTATATTTATTTATTTATTTATTTATTTATTTATTTATTTATTTATTTAATTAATTAATAGTCTAAAAAGTAAATTTTCCCTCAACATCACTACTTAACATGCCATTCAACACTATTAGACCATTATTTATACAGAACTCTATGAACTGCCTCCCACCTCTATTGATTTTTTTGTCTCTTGAATTCCTATCTGCTTTTCCTCCTACAATATCATTTAGTAAGATTTCGTCCATATTTACTTGTAAGTCTCCAATTCGTACATTAAGGTCACCGATTACAACACCATTTACAAAATCATTTTGAACAAAACTTTCTTCTCGTCTCGTCTCTATTTGTGCCGCGTTTGTGTCTATTGGCCACAATGGAGTCCTGGATCCAGAGTCCTCTCCTTTTGACATATAGAGGTTTTATGTCGTCGATAGTTTTCATTGCCCCACTTTTTGGATCAAAAGAAACATCGGAAGTAAAAGATATCAAATCTGTTCGTATCGACTTATTTCCGTCTGATATCGTCTTGAGCGTTACCTTAGGCGTTCGTGAGTGTCGTTCGTCAGTCAAGCAGTTAGTGGCTTCTTACTCAAGTGTTCCTACTCTTCCGCCGCCAACTCCGCGTTTCGGAGGTGCTGCATTATTTTTGCTGCATATATCTTAACAACATTCCAGTTATTGTTTGATCCACACTTGGCTGGTATCAGATTATTCGCCTGCAACGGGTATCCAAGAAGCACCTCTAGTGTTTGACGCTCGTCTCGAAAACGGTCACATTGAAAGATGACATGCTCTACAACTTCGATCGAGTTCGAACAATGTGGGTAGTAGGGGTTGTCTGCCAGCTTAAAACGGTGGAGGTACGACCGAAAGTATCCATGTCTGCTGATTAGCTAGAGCGTTAGCGTTAGATAGAAATCAGCGTCCCCGTATTTCCTGGTCAGGTATAAGTCACTTACTAAATACCTTAGTGTAATAATATAAAGTATGCTATTGTTTTCATTCTGTTTTATTCGTGAAAAGATATTCAACCCACATAGCGAACATTTTTTTAATTTGATACTAAATGAACAGAAAAGAATTAAAAAACCCCAATTAAGCAATTGAACAAAACACTTAAACAAAATGAGTTACACCAAAAATTAATCTAAAAATTAAAAATATATATATAAATTAAGTTTTGTTGGAAGATCTAGAGCAACTAGAGCTATATTTGCTAAAATCAAAAATTAAAATAGAAAACTTCAAATGGGCATACATCAAACTGTCTAGCATGTTTTATATTATGACACTATACTAAATAACAAACTCCAGTTCAATTAAAAATCGCCTCATGCAAACCGAGTGACCACCTTTTTCATATTCAATTTTCCGTTCAACAAATCGGCTGTGAAAATTTAAAAGTCGAAATCGCTTTTAACGTTCACTACATCATGAAATTATATATTTATCGATAATAAACGCTATCGATAAACATATACTCGCCACCCAAAGCTAATTCATAGCAGATAACTTCGCTGGAGCAAACCCAACAACATGTGTTTTGCTTTTACTACTAGTAGTCGGCTTAACAAAATTTCAATGAGAATGTAAACAAAGATATGAGGTAACAAAAAAAAGCAGTTCGCTTTACCATTCTAATTAATAAATTGTAAGGAAAACAAATATCAAGTGCTATAGCGAACTCGCCTTCCATGAATTCGCTTTATATCCGCCGTTGAGTGAACAGAGTTGCTATTAGTGCTGTAGGCGAATTGAATACTGAAGGTGGCGTCTTCCCAAAACATTTACTTTAAAGTGACGTCAGACATCATAATATAACAAAACAAGCAAACAAGAGGAGAAATTATGTGTTGTATAAAATTCAGTGTAATGTTGCGATTTATGTTATTTAAACTAAAGAAATAAATGTAAACGAAGTGCCACGTGTGAAATTGTGAAAGCACAATTTTAAAAATGCCACAAAATGCAATTTTTGTGCGGATGACTCCGTGGCAGGAAAGTGTATGTGGGTGTATAATTGCTTGTGCTAGCTACTTTCTATTGCTTGCGCCTACTATTCGCCTTCTTTTGTTTGTATATTCTAAGAGCATGACGTCACAGTGAATTTGGAAAGCGCAAGCTCTTATTCTATCATTCTTGGTACAATTTCACTATAAATTCACCTACGAATACAAGCATTCAATTTTGTAGTCCGATAGTGATATACGGGAAAATTTTCATGGCTGTGATGTAACAATTCACAATCTCTTCTCAGTGTTATGCAAAGCCAGGCGGAATCTATATACGGCAAGGCACATCAAACAAGTAGCAGGAGTAGGGCTCTAATTTTGATTTATTTTTCTATCTATTTATTATCTTTAAATTATCAAATTTTGTTTAAAATACTCTGAAGTGTCAATCTTTGCTTATAGTTTTTAAGATTCTATTCTGCTAACTGCTTAATGCGTCTTGATATACGGTAATACAGATTCTACGAATACAACTATTTGATGGACTAAGGAACAATAGGAAAGAAAATACAAATACACTCACTTTGTGGAACAGGTATCAATCAATGCAACTAAAGCTGATACAACACCACCTTGTATACATACGCCAAATTGCTGTTGAATGTCTCTTGATACAAGGTAAGACAGACTTCACAAATACAACTATTTAACGGGCTAAGGCAGAAAAGGAAAAAAGACACAAATACACTCACTTTGATACTCAGGTACCATTCAATACAACCAATGATGATAGAACACCTCCATGCAAGAACAAAGTGCCTGTATAATTTGCATTGTTGCTCTAGCGAACTCACCTTCTATGAATTCGCCGTGACAAAGCATGTTTTCTCTTCTCCTAATGTCATTTGATAACTTGAGTGACAACAACCAACAGCTGAGTTTATGGCACAAACTGTTTACAATTTACAAAGTGGACATAGAGATAGCACACCTAAATGTGTATTCAATATTAACAAGGCGGATTTATTACAGGTGACAGCAAACACATATAAGTAAAACCCTACATGTATTTGTTGTTGCGTTTGGTGCAAGCATCATGTCAAAATCAGCAAGCAAATGTAAACATACGAATGTAAACATACCAATACATACAAACAAAGCATATCATTTTGACGTAAGCCATACCTACGGCGAAAAATTCAGCTGGGTGAATGCTGTCACCTTATTAAATCCACCTTGAATATTAATAATAATAGGTTTACTCACCGGCGTTAACACAGTCGCTTAACGGAACTCGTGAGAAGCGCCAGCTAGTTAACTTGAAAAAAACGCTCTATTACTAATTGTTTAAGTTTTCTGTATAGACGCTAACAAAAAACAACTCCGGCAAATTGCTTGTGAAATTTTCCACGCATACATAAATGGTCATTCATTACGTGCGTGCGTGTTTACGTGTATGTTGTTAGACGCTTCTTGGCCAACACACTTGTTAACCATTCATAATTCTCGCTTACAAACGTAAACATATAACGAACATTCCAGAACTAGAAAAATGTCCCTTCGTCGCCGATACGCACAAGGTAGTTCAGCGCATTATACACAACAACCAATGGAACCCTTTTGTGATTGTGAGTTTCCAGACAGTGTACTGCTCTCCGCCCACAAAGGATATATACCGAATTTAATAAAATGTCGTTGTGGCGAACCTACAGAGAATAAAGAAAAAAATGAAATGACAGAAAGTGAAAATGTGAAGGAATCTGAAAATACGGTTTGTCAACCCAGTGGAGTAAAATGGAGTTGGCAGCCGGATGAGGCCAGTGACACATTAATATCTGGCCCTGACATTGTCTTTCATCCCACTTATAGTCAGGGTACGGGAATCGTGCGCAGTGAACTGCCGCTGAAAGCTGGTATGGTGCATTATTGGGAGATGCGCGTCCTAACGCCACTGGCGGGTACCGATGTGGTGAGTATTAATGTTGTGAAACATTTGTTAAAAAAATATAAAACGAGTTTTAAAAGGCATTGTGCTAAATTATAGTAAATCACTAAAATAATTGCGAAGTTATTGGTTGAGTCAATTAAGGATATTCTTCTAATGTGCGGTTTTAACTTAGCGCGCGATCTTTTTTTATATTATAAAAGATGAAGTCCAAAATAAACAAGACTGGCGTTATTTTAATGTTTTTGATGGCGCCATCTTTTTAATGAGTTAGTGCATTGAAAGTTACATCCCTAGCTGACTTCCAGTGAATGCTTGGTAACATTCGGTTCAGTGGAAGCGAAGTTATTGCGTCTAAAGTGTCAGTATGTTTGTGTTATGGGTACAAAAATGAGTTTCGAACAAAGATCTAATATCAAGTTTTGTTTTGAAATCGGTAAAACGTTTCCGAAACATTTAAATTGATGAAAAAAGTTGACGGCGATGACTGTCGTGTCAGAGTTCAAGAGTAGTTTACACGTTTCAGAGATGGGTGTGAGGACATAAATGACAATGAGCATACGGGCCGCCCAAAATCACTTATCACTAAAACGAAATCATCGTTGAAATTCATGGAATCGGAGTTGAATATCTCCAGAATAACGATTTTTCGCATTTGAACTGATCATTTGGACTTACGACAGGTCTGTGCACGTTTCATTCCGCACAAGTTTACTGATGACCAAAAATTGCTCAGAATTCAACATTCGAAATACCTCATCAAAGAGAAAAGACGAGAAAATCCTTTACAACATTGTAACTAGTTTTTCCAACATGAACCTGAAACTAAGCGTCAAAGTACCGAATGGATGGCTCCAGATGAGCCATCACTCATAAAATTGAGTTTGGAGAAGTCAAAAATCAACTCGATGCTCATTTGTTTTTACGATTCTTAAGGGAATTGTCCACAAGGAGTTCGTGTCAAAGGGCCAAACTGTCAATGCAATTTTCTATCTGGGCGTTTTGAAGCTTTTATTGCAACGCATTCGTCGAATTCGCCCTGAATACCGCGAAGGAGGAAACTGGCGCTTACTGCATGACAATGCACCATCTCATCGCATTTAAACCATCAATCACACACCATATTCGCCTGATATGGCTCCCTGTGACTTCTACCTATTCGAAAAACTGCATTTGGCCATGAAAGGAAAACGTTTTGCGTCCGTGGAGGTCATCCAAAAGGCTTGAACCGCCGACTTCCTGAAGGACATTCCGGTCAATGACCTGAAACACTCTTTCGAAAAGCTTTTAGATCGCGCGAAACAGTGTATCGAGGTCAGAGGGGACTATTTTGAATAAATAAACTCGAAGTTATCAGATTAAAGCTCCTATCGTTTCTGATTTAGCTCAGTCTTGTTTATTTTAGACTTCACCTTGTAAGTAGGTAGGTATACATACATATATTATATATTAGAGAACATATACATATGCATATATACACTAGCCTGAAAAAATATGCGTTCAGTTTTTCTTTCTGCAATATTCACAAAGTTTGTCCAGTTTAATGTTTTTCGCCAATTTTTTTGTAAAACTATAGCACTTACTGTAAAAGAAAAACGTTTAAGTAAAAGTTTCAAAAATACAAAAAATTTCCCAGAATTGCCATCAAAATTTTGACCAAAATTTTCAAAAACTTTTCAAGTATACAGATTTATAGCTCATTTAATTTCACTACACATGTTCAGAATCTTTTTCTGCCTAATGCGTATATATGTATACATAAATACTAATATATGTACATAATAATAGAAATAAAATATATGTTGTAAACCTAAAATTTCATCAATCTATAAAAAATAAGGGCGTTCTATTTTTATATTTTATAAATTTATATATTGTACTATATATACATATATTGTAGTATTTCTTTAATTCTTTTGAGATTATAATTTAGCATTTCTATTTATAAAATTTTAACCGCTCAATTCTCAAACTTATCACTTTGCGCGCTCATGTGCTCTTATGGAATATAGTAGGTAAAATTAATTTTAAGGCAATCGCATTTAAATTCAATATAGTCTCTAGGTGATTGATCAGAAATTCTATATATATAAAGTATAATCATCGCACTCATCAATATCCAGTTTATGTCGCATAAGCGCACGCTTCAAACGCATGCAGTCATTGTTTAAATGCGAATGTACAACTTTTTACCTGTAGATGTACAAAATATTTTTACATATATAGAGTTTACTACTTTGATTTTGTTTTGTTTACATTGAATTTATTATCAATGCCTTTGTCATAAAGCTCATTTCGTGCCCTTTGTTTTGCTTCAAAAAAACAAGAAACAAAATTATTAGTCCGGCAACATATGTATTTACATATATGTACATATACATATACATACATAAATAATCTTGTCCTATATTATCGCAGGGCTCGAGTCTATCAACGTTTTAAAGCCTCTGTTTCTATGAGTATATTTTTTTAATTTAATGTTCCAGCTATCTGCTGGTGATTAAGCGTTGGTACTACTAAGCACTCGAAACAGCAATTAATATTTTTGTTTTTTAGTTGTTATTGAAGATATGTTTTAAAGATTATTATTTTGAAAAAAATAATCACATAAATATTTCAACACAACTGCAACAGAGTTCTTTAACTTTGGTTTTGATGCTTAGGAAGAAACCTAATGACCTCAGTCAAGACAAAATACGTACTTCCATAGTACATATACTATGTACATATATGTATGTATGAATGTATGTGCGCTCGCTAGATATTTTACTGGACCAAATGATGGCTTTTAATTTATGACCGCATGGATTTTTGAGTTGTTTGCTTGGAGACACACATAAAGTAGGTCAACAGCGTGAAGCCACATATTGTTGTTATTGTAACAGAATATGGTGCTGTAATGATTGGTAGTACTTAATGGGCTATAAATTGACGTGCTTCCAGATCCATTTTTGGATGCATTTTTCCCAGCACACGTTTTCTTCAAATAATCGGTGATTTCGCGAGCTTTTTGGAAAAATTATTGTTGAACATGGCTCTCTAGCAATTGTTACTGTTAATAACATCAAGGGAATGATAGGAGAACGAAAATACTTGACTGGTTATAAAAACAAGGAGTGAAAATGGGTTCCGCATAGACTTTCCGTCGCCAACCTTCAGCAGAGAGTGAATTTGTGTTCTCAGCTGCTGCAACGGCTTGAAAATGAAAGTTTTTTGAACCGCATCGTTACTGGTGATGAAAAATGGCTCTTTACAATAATCCGGTTCGCAAACGCCAATGGTTAGATAAAGACGAAACACCGGAACCGACCCCTGGGGAGGACCTTCACCACAAGAAGATTCTCCTGTCTATTTGCTGGGATATGGCCGGTATTGTTTGTTATGAACTTCTGGCACCAAACCAGACGATAATTACTGATTATTATTCCCATCAGCTATCAAACCTGAATGAGGCACTTAACAAAAATCGACCGTCTTTAGTGAATATACGCCAAGTTTTGTTTCATCACGACAACGCAAGACCTCATACCGCAAGGCAAACATTAAGCAAGCTGAACGAGCTCGGATGGGAGCTAATGCCGCATCCACCATACTCTCCGGATATAGCACCCTGTGATTATCACCTTTCCCGTGAACTTCAATCCCATATAAGTAACAAGAACTACTCCTCAAAGAAGCTATAAAAAGCGATATCGAAGCGTATTTTGGCTCCAGGGACAACAATTTTTTTAAGCAGGGAATTAAAAATTTGCCTATACGCTGGGAAGACATTGTAAATAATGAAGGAGAATATATTATTGATTAATAAATACTTTAAACATCTTTTTTAATAATTTTAAAACCACCTTTAAAAAACGCACGAACTTATGGACTGACCTGAAGATAATCTTGTGCCTGATCAAAGCTTTTTTTTCAAAATCAACAATATGGCGGCCTCAGGAAATATTTTTCAGATTTTCGAGAAAAAAACCGACAATTAATTGTTAAAAAAATCGATATTTAAAAAATAAAAATGCTTCGATCAAGCACCAGTTTTTTATGTTTTTCAAAAGCAGTATAAATTTTATTGAAATCTACCAAGCGGTTTTTAAGTTACAGTGAACACCAGCTCAAAAAACATTATTTTGAGAAACACTCATTTAAAGTTTTGCGCCGAGCGCCCTTTGTTGTTGAACAACTCGAAAAGTATTTGTCGGATTCACTTCAAATTTTCACACAATATTTTTAAGATATTTTACTTTAAGAGGCCCGGAGCCCGTTCTGCCACTCCCTTCTGCAGCCATCAAAGCCACGGTTAGCAAACGGGTTACTCTAACCCACAAGCGAGCTTGGCAGGCTGAGAGAGGCTGCAGATGGACAAAACTGATGTTACCTGTCATGATTGACCGACTGTCGCAGTTCCTCCTGTCCCTAAGCAGAAGCAACTGTAGGAGGCTGGTTGGACTGATGAAGGGCCACCTTCTATGGGCACAGCACATGGAAAAGGTGGGCATCTCAGACAATGCACTCTGCCCAGCATGTGGAGAGGAGGATGAGACGACGGACCACTTTCTGTGCGTCTACCCCGCCCTCACTCGAATCAGGCTTGAGGTCTTTGGCACTGATGTGTTAAGAAGCGACCACCTTGGCTCTTTGGCACCATAAGTCCTACTCAGATTTCTTCGGAGGTCGAGTAGATTTAAAGAAAATTAAAAAGGGAATCCGAGTGCAGTACAATGGATTTAGTTGTGTCTGAGTGCTGTACTTGCTAGTCTTTCCGGACAAAAAAAAAAATTTTCAGAAATTAAAACAAAATTTTTTTTTGAAAATTCTGACTACCCCTAAACCACTTAAATAAAAAGTTTAGTTCTGCACACTTTCCTTTATCACTCAGTGGAATTCTTATTTCTTTACGTTCTTTAAATATATCTGTATGTTTGTCTATATTGGGTGAGGGCAATTGATTAGAAGCCACCCAATTGCTTTCAATTGAAAACGTTGGCATATGGTTAAAATCTTTAAGCAAAATGTGAGATGTCCCGTGGCATTTCCTTATCCATATGTATGGAGGTACATATGTATGTATGTCGTCAAACGTCTTTTGTATGTGACACTTTAAATTTCAATGGCATAATTGGTGAAATTGACGCAGTTAGAATACCAGTTGAGTTTAATTTTGAAAGAAGGAACATCACCTAAGCTACATATTCGTGCGTCAGAAATTAGAATTTATTAACGAGGAGTCAAAGCTGTAACTAAGCAAACGAAATCACAATGCTTTTGTTTTTGTTTTTTTTTATTTTTTTAATAATATTTGTTAATCTATTTAAATCGATGTGCACTTAGCGTCATACAGAATCACAACTTTGTGTGGGTTTACAAAAAAAATTCACACTTTTATTTTGCTATTAATTAATTTACGCCTCATTCATGCGGTTTCAATGTCAACCGGCACTCGGCACCCTAAATAGAAGCATCTTATGTAAAATTCCATTAGAGTTATAATTACACATTTATTTTACATTATCTTATCTGAATTGTAACAGATTAAATATGTGAAATGACAAAGGAAGAGTGTTGAATGCGCGCAGTGCCCGGCAGTAGTGAGTGCACTTGGCCGGAGAAATGGCACGTACCACGTTTCAAGTGCTGCTTGTTTTACTTACTCGTTTTATATTTTACTCTTTTTTTTTAGCTGCAATAAATTTTTAGAACCCTCTTTGTATGTTCTCCGCAAGTACATCTAAGCTCTACACAAACAAAGGATGTGAATGCGCTAAGTGCGCACACGCGCTGATAAAGTGGCTTTCCTAATTAATTCGACATAGTATTTATGTGTGTAAAAAAGGTTAGCTTACATACCTATGATTTGCAATAGTTATTAAGCACACATATTGATTTACTTACATATATGTACATATTTACATATTCATGCGCAAGCAGATGTAATTTTTAAATAATTTTTATTTAGTTCCTTATCTCTTTGTCGTGCATCATCTCACAGTCGTTATGCTTAAAATTTATGTACTTATTTTTCTTTCCTCCTCTACTTTCAGATGTTCGGTATTGGCACCGACAAAGTTGCACTCCATCAATTCCAGTACCATTTCGTTTCGGCGCTCGGCACCAATGCTGAATCGTGGGGCCTCTCATACTGTGGCAAAATTCAACATAATGGCGTACGCAAATCCTATGGTCAGAGGTTTTCTCAGGGTTGTATTGTAGGCATCTGTTTGGATAGGTCGCACGGCACTTTGGAGTTTTACCTTAATCGTCGTTCACTTGGTGTGGCCTATCGGAATATTCCATGTAGTTCACGAGTGAAACTCTATGCAATGGTCTGCTCGACGGCCGCTAGATCGTCTGTACGTCTAATCAACTCTACGTCACAAATGGATTGCCTGCAATTGCGCGCTTTTAAATTGCTTTCGAAGCGGCCAAAAGATCTACAACTGCTACGTGAGATGCCCGGTTTTCGTTGTTTATTTCGTGACTATTGGTTCCACGTAATGCCGGTGCGTTATTCGCGTCAAACCGCCGCCACTCAATTGGATATAGCCGATGAGGCGGTGATGCCAAGGATAAGGGCGCGACAGGCACGAAAGCAGAAATACGTAGGTTAGTACTCAATATTTCTTAATATGCAATATTTCCGAAATACAGCGTCCAGCACTCGAAGTGTGACCAATTGAAAAGGCCATAAATTTAGTTTGGAAAATTACTTTTATTCAATTCAAAGTGAAAAATATGTGAAAATATTTAATACAAAATTAAGAATCGATTTACTTGAGCACGATATGACCACCTTTTGCCTTGACTATGGCTTTAAAACGGTCCAGCAACGAATCGCAAGCTGCCCGAATGTGATTTGCGGGTATTTTGGCCCACTCACGGACACTCGGCTTTTTTCAGCACCTCGAGACTGGTGAATCTTTTAGCTCGGACTTTGCTCTCAATGAGAATAATCCATCGGATTCGCTTCGTGTGAATTTGCGAGCCATTGTGTGGACGTTATGAAGTTCGGAACGTTGTTTTTTAGCCATTCTTGGTTCACCCGAGCTTTGCGAGACCTTGCTGAGTGCTGTTGAATCATCCATGCTGTGCTACCGAAATGTTTGTCTGCCCACGGCTTCAAAGCAACCTCCAGAATAACTTTCCCGATAAAATTTCGTATTCACCTTGACGCCAGGCTCGATGAAAACGATTGGTGAGCACCCATCTGCGGTTACATCGGCCCAAACCATTACCTTTGGCGGATCGTTGACTCAAATTTTCGTATGAACGGTCGGTCAAAGAAACTCTATCATTTTGGGAGTTTACGAATTGCTCAATTTGAAAATTTTCTCGCCGCTTTCGGCCAAACGAAGCAACTCCTTCGCTCTCTCAAGTCTGACTCGTTGCTACTTTGGTGTGAGATCTTACGCCTTTTGGATCTTGTAAGGATTGACTTTGAGATTTGATTTGATTTTTCAGTATGCAGCGGATGCTACGATCAGATGTTTTCAGTTCCTTCACCATTTGATTGGCACTTCGTCGGGGATTTCGCTCAAGTCGCTTCTTCACTCTTTGAACCATTTCACGTGACGTTGCTGTCTTTTGATGACCACCTCCATGACGTTTCGCGATGTTACCAGTATCATTGTAACGAGTAATGGTGCGATAAACAAAAACTTGATTTACTTTAAGATGCTCGAGCTCACGAGCAATCGCTGGTTGTGATTTTCCAACCAAATATAATGCAATCACGTTTGCTATGACGTTTGAAATCCATTACTGATTTTCTTTTTTCGCGTTTACTTTCGGCAAAATGCTTCCGCGCGCCTGTAAACAATACTTTGGACTGTCATTTAGCCAACTAACAGACAGTTGATGGCCGTGCATCAGGTGCGCGAGCGGTCGGAAATTGGTTACACTTCGAGTGCCGGATCCTGTATTTTGGAGTTTGGTTGTTTGAGCTGGTTAAAAAACACCCATTATGTGTTTTTTCTTTTTTGTTTTTTTTTTTATTTTTATTTTTTGTTTTTTTTTTATTTTTATTTTATTTTTTGTTTTTTTTTTTTGTGTTTGTAAAGAAGATTACCTTAGTGGAATTATGGTTGCAATGTGGTTAGGCTTGTATAAAATGGCTGCGAATACTCGTATTTGACAAAGAAGTTTAAAGGTATTTAAAATCAAATTTTCGTAATAACTTTAGATCGAATATTCTTAGTTTGTTAATTGCTTGGTATTCAGATGGATACTTAGATTTCATATTAGATTAGATTTCAGCTATTTTGAATATGCATACGTATGTACAGATGTACATATGTGCTTGAATACATAATTATATTTTCGTTTTTATTTTTTATTTTTTGCAGATGATGACTCCGACACAGACGATCTCTATTCAAATGCCCACAAGATAGCGATACGTTTTTTTACACCCGAGGAGGAAAATGATTCGCATCCACTAGAAGGTTTCGATGAATATTTTCATTTTCTCACTAAGAACTCAGCTTAAATAGACTTAATGGCAAAAAGAACACAGTTAGCTAATTTAAAGAACAAAACAAAGAAATTATGCGAATAGCAGTGGCAATGTTATTGCACTTGAGTGCCTCTAGTGCTCATATGTATTGTACTATATCATAGGCATATCTATATATACAAACATACATGTGTATGTATGTATGTAATTAGAAATTTGTTATTGCGCAAGAAGTTTATTGTACTTAGCATCAGAATTTTCCATTGCCATATCAGTCACTAAATTTACAAAACGTAACTACGAAATCCGTGGCATTTATTTATTTACTTTAATAATTCACGACTGTTAACTACAAATGTTTATAACTGTATTTTCCTGTCTTTTTACGACTTAATATTTTCTACGCTTCACATTGAGTCGCATAAATAATTTTTTGTCGTTTTGATTTTTTGTTTTTTTTTCTTTTATATTCGATTGGTGTTATAGCAAATAAGAGTTAGTGGAAACAGTTGCGAAATATTATAATAAGAGATCTTATATCTTATATATGTGTGTGTATACATATGCATATATGCATGTAATTGTACACTTGCATAAAGGGTTAGGGGTAGTCAGAGGCCTGAAAAAATGATGCTTTTCAATAATTTTTTTTTTGCTAGTCAATTACTTTAATATATTTTACAAAAATAAAAACAAAGCATTAATACATCATGTTTCGACTTGAATTTAACAAAATTTCAAAAAAAAAATATTAAAAAAATTATAATTATAAAAGTTATCGCTGTTTGTGTGGAGCCCGTTTCTCCAGAAGTCCCTTGCGGTGATCATCACAAGTCCTTGGAGATTCATCTAAACTCAATCGGACAAGAGAAATAAGTTTTAATAATAGATAATCTTGTGCCTGATCGAAGCTTTTTTTCAAAATTAACTACATATATGGCGGCCTTAGAAAATATTTTTCAGATTTTCGTTTATGTTTTTCAAAAGCAGTATAAATTTTATTGAAATCTACCAAGCGGTTTTTAAGTTACAGTGATCACCAGTTCAAAAAACATGGTTTTGAGAAAAACGCATTTAAAGTTTTACTATCAATTGCCGATTTGCCCGAGCGCCCTTTGTTAATTGTTAAATAACTCGAAAAGTATTTGTCAGACTCACTTCTTATTTTCTCACAATATTTTTAAGGTATTATATTTTAAGAAAATGCAAAAAAAATCCAATTTTTTGAAAATTCTGACTACCCCTAACCCCATAAGTAGATATGTGAATTGTTTACCGTTATAGCGTTAATTACTTATTAGTGTTATGCCGTTTTGAAATATACAAATTTCAAAACTTACATAAATAACTCTATTATGAGTTGAAATCATTGATTGTGTTCAATTAAAATTGATTTTTCATTTGGCTATCATATTTTAATTAAGCTCTTTTTTATTATAACGATCTTTCATATTATATTAACTACATTTTCAAAGATTTTTTATACATTGTACTAGAAAAGCTAGCACAACAAAAATCAATAAAAAAATGTTCATCTTTTACTAAATGTCAAAAGTTTGTTTCAACTTTACACAGGCAAATGATAGGAAATCAAATCAAAAAAATTTTTTTTTCAGCATCATTTTCGTGTATTCACCCACCCGCCTTATTTTACAGTGCATTATATCGTTCTAAATTGCATTTATAAAGAGTAAACTAAATAAAAACAGCAGTTAGTTAATTTTGTACACTTCATTTTTTATACTCCCATATCCGAGAACAGCTTTGAAGTAGCGGAATTTTAATAATAAATTGAAATATGACGTAAAATAAACAAATAAAAATAAATAAAAACTGTATACGTACGCGTGTATATATGTACAAATCATTTCTTATGTACAGCTGCATAGTTAAATAATTTCTTGTGTACAGCTGCAGTAGATTTATGCAATATTTACAAAGGAAACTCTAAACCAGGGTGGTGCAGAAAATTCGATCGCCATAAATGCTTGCGCAAATGAGCTTTCGCGAAAAAGCTGTCTTCGCGTTCGTTGGCAAACGAACAACGATCGCACAAAAGTAGTTGCCTGCCCAAAAGTGCTGGTATGAAAAATGTTCGTATGCGTTCGTTCGCCAACGTAATTCAGTCTCGGTCGAACGCGTTTGTTCGCCATTCCAGCGGTGGTATGCGTTTGCTTTGCCAATATGCAAAACACAACTAGGCAAAATACGAAATATGTTTATATTTGTCCAGAGAGGCAGACCGTGGCGTTAATGGGGATTTACCGCTTAATTCCGAATTATCTCCGGAATGAAGTGCAACTAATCCGCATCAATTAGGTTAGGTTAGGTTATGGTGGTAGTCGGCCTGCACGGCCAACTCACTTAGACCTTACAGGTTCGTTGTGCTAAAACTATGCTACACGGGAACCTCATTTATCTTCCTTCGTGGAATCATTTTGTGGCTCTTGTGAAACGTAGGTTTGATGCCAACCCCACGCCAGACAGTTCTGCAAGAGAATTAAAAAAGTATTTACTTAGACAACCTGCTCTGATTTTAACTAGGGCTGGACAATTGCAAAAGAAGTGCTCGACTGTTTCTTCCTCATCTCTGCAACTTCTGCAAAATTCATGGGAGAAAACTCCAAGTCTCGAGAAATGCCTCCCAAATAGCCAATGACCGGTTATGCAAGCCACGACCTACGAGATATTCGCCCTTGAGAGACTAAGCATTCCCTTTACCTTTTTCTTGTTTATTTGCGGCCCCAGTAGCTTAAAACTGATATGCATGTGACTTCATCTCTCCATGACCTATTTGCTCTTGGCTAATGTTATATTTAATTATTAATTTGCTCGAGGCCATGGGTATTCCAATGGTACTTTTATCACTGAACAGTTGGAGAGCATTGCCTTTTCTGGCTAGCTCATCAGCTCTACAGTTTCGCTCAATATCTCTATGTCTCGGACCCCAAATAAGGCTGACCTTGAATACGTCACCAATATCATTTAGAGCTGCCCGGCATTCCTGTGCAATCTTCGATTTTAGTAAAGCCGCATTCATTGATTTGATGGCCGCCTGGCTATCCGAGAATATATTTATAGTCGTTTTTGCTACGGCGTGCGTATTTAGATATGTAACCAGTTCTTTTATAGCTAGTACCTTTGCGTGATAGACGCTGTAGTAGTCTCGTAGTCGAACTGATAGCCCCAGTCCTAATTCCTTCGAGAAAACTCCATATCCAACATTATCGCCCACCTTTCAAAGATGAGTCTAGGGATAGAGTAGTCTATTTCTTGTTTGTGACTATTCAGAGAGTGCAAAATAGAAGCGTGGCCAAACCTCCGGTCTTTCCATAGCGCCCAACTTTTGAATCTGAGCGCCGAGGCGGCGGTCACGTGTTTCCCTACCAGATTTAGGGCAGGTAAATTGATTAGCACTTCCAGCACTTTGTTTGGGTTAGTCCTTATCCCGCTTCAACTGCTAGACTTAATTCCCATAATTTAGGGGTTTAGGAGAATTTTCGATGGCAACACTGCCGGAAAACACACACTCGGTAGTAAAATTCTGCCTAAATGGAACCAACAAAAATAATTAAATGAAAAAAAGGCTTTTATATAGTTTGTATAAAATCTAATTTATTTTAAATTCATTCATCGATATTTAGCTTTTAGTTTCATGAAAATAAAAGAGATATATATTTCATCAATAACATGCAAACAAAACAAACAAACAAACAACAAACATTCGCCTTCCATTCTCCAAATCCATTAGAAAAAGTCTGCGTACAAGGTGCAGTCTGTGTCAGAAAAAAAGGAACCGCGATTATTCACGAAGTATAGAAGATATACATATAGGGTGGGCCATGTAAAATTTGTTTTTTGAATCGGCTATAAAAAAAAACTAATCAATATTTTTTCAAACTTTTTTATTTATTTTGAAGATTGAACATTGTCACTTATGAATAAAAAATAATATCGTTCAAATGACTGCGACGACTGGCTTTACAGTGGGCCATTCGATCAACCCAATTTTTAAGCACATTTTCGATTGTTTGGGCTCCAATTTCAACTTCGATTTCGTGTTTTAAAGCATCAATCGTCTCTGGATGGTTCGCATAGCATTTGTCCTTAACGGCTCCCCACAAAAAATAGTCCAACGGGCGTAAATCACAGCTCCGAGGCGGCCAATTGATATCGGAATTCAAAAACGGTAGCCAAAAGTTGGAGTGTAACTTTGGCAGTGTGACAAGTTGCACCGTCCTGTTGAAACCAAATGTCGTCTATGTCATCCTCTTCAATTTTTGGAAACAAGAACTCGTTGAGCATGTCACGGTAACGCTCGCCATTTACTGCAACCCCAGCTCCTCGCTCATTTTCGAAAAAAAATGGCCCGATGATGCCGCCAGACCAAAACCGCACCAAACAGTGACTCGTTGTGGATGCATTTGCTTCTCTCTCTACAGTAACGTGTGGATTTTCTGAGCCCCAAATCCGTTAATTTTGCTTATTGACGTAGCCACCAATGTGAAAATCAGAAAAGAAGAAGAAGACTCACCACTTTGAAAATAGGTCTTCAATATTTCCCAATTTTGTTTAAGCGTATAGCGTCCCATTTCGTAAATGCCAAACCTTTAATTAAATTATGAACACATTTGACATGTTATTTGTGTTACCATTCTCAAAAAAATAGGTGGTGCAAAAAGCAAACGCTATATGGCCCACCCGTTATATAAAAAAAATTTACATGAAGGTGTGCACAAAGCTACGAGTCGTAATTACTCAATAAACCATGTTGTCTCAATCGTTGTCTAGTATAGTTTGGCATCTTCTCGGCATGCTTTGAACCAGCTTTTCTGCGTAGTTCGAAAGAAGATCATCGTCGACAAAGAGGACCAGATTTTACGAATTTGGCACTCGAGTGCCTGGCTTTCCGGCAAGATGCGTTTTCATAACTCCCCATACATTTTCAATGGGGTTAGCATCTGGGGACTGGGAAGGCCAGTCCGTAACTGTGTTCTTCTTGTTTTGTTGTTTCTCAATGTGTTTTTCTGAGAGCAATGGTTTTGATGATGTGGGACGGTAGGATATGTTCGCCTCCTTTAGTCGTCGTTCGATAGTGTTGATACTCACATCTATTCCCTTTTTAGCAAGAATTGTGCGTAGTCACAAAGAAGGATCTCGCTTAAAAAGTTGGACGATCACTTTATCCTGCTTTTTTGTCGTCATTCGCTTCAAGCCGCGCTCGGAAAAGTCATCAATATTTTTGTACACCTTCTATCGCTGATTCCACATCACAACAAACTTTTTTGATTTTTTAATCACGCTTGCAGCTGCGGCTTAAGATAATTTCGGCCCTTTGGAATACGCGCATAAAAATACCGCCTCGAAACGCTTCGCGTACTTCTCACTCATTTTTGTTTAGCTGCGTTTACGGAAAATTTTCAAACGAGACTTACCTGAGTTAGCACTGGCGTCGTAGCTCTTGAATGGGGCTATTACGCAGCAAAAAGCAGAACGAAATATATCTTGATGTTACAAGAAAAAATCGGTTCTTTTCTTCTTCTGAAGTAGCCCGATATCCCCTACGTTTCACGGAATTGACAAGCTTACAGGTTTCCATCGAAGGGATTTCAGCCCATTCCTCGCGCAGCACTTCCTTGAGCATAGCCATTGAGGTAATTGTGTGCTGGTGGATTTTTCGTTCCAGTAAATCCCATAGGTGCTCTATAGGATTCAAATCTGGTGATTGTGGTGGTGTTTGAAGCTGATGAGGAACGTTATTGAGTAACAAAAGCCTAACTTTGTCAGCAGTATGGTTCGGATTGGTATCCTGCTAAAAGTAGTGGCCATTTCGTAGACCTAATTCCTCAGATCTTTGCGTCAAATTTCTTTTCAAGATATTTAGGTATGCATATTTGTCCATAGTGGACTCAATAATCATGCATCCTCATATTATTGCTCCACCACCACCTTGCTTCACAGTAGGCATTAAGTTGCACTTATCATCGAGGGCCGCATTCTTTTTTCGCCACACAATCTTACACACTTTGATTCCAAAAGTGCAAAACTTGCTCTCATCGGAGAAAAAAACGTTCTCCCAAAACTCGAGGCTTGTTTGTAAGCTTGCGAAAGCAATACGATTTTGACTATTAACTGATTATATTAAGAAATTTTTGCGCGCGATGTGACACCCTGGTTGGTTGGTTAGAATGGTGATTCATCCAGAATCCAACTAGCGCTTCCGCATCATTTTGTTGCCACCTCCTCGTTACCAACTTGTTTGCAGTTATTTACGGCCTGATTATATCCGGTCTGTGCGGTTTAAGAACCTTATTAGGTTATCGATATCTAATCCAGACAGTTGCTCGAGACCCTCGAACAGCGGTTTGCCCAGGGTTAACATTGTGTTCTTCCATAGGGCAGGGCATTCACAGAAGAACTGGAATATTGTTTCCTTTTTCTTCGGTTGTTTACAACTGTGACAGTATGTGTTGTGAGGGATGCCCATTTTGGCTGCTTGTTCTCCGATAGGCCAAAAGCCGGTTATGCCTGCCGTTAGTCTCCAGGCGTCCCGTCGATTCATGTTTAACAATGTTGACGACTGTTTGAGGTTGTAGGTGGGCCATAAAGTCCTGCTAATTTTGCATTTTGTCTGATCTCTCCATCTACAATCCGCGACTCGGAGGTATTTTAGGGAAATTTCATTCTTGCTTGCACCCAGTGGTGTGAATACCGATTCTGCAAGAATGTTATACATGGCAGATTCCCCTCTTACCAGTTCATCTGCTTTTTTTTCCTACTTTGTGCCACCACTGTAGAGGTTGTTGTAGCCGAATCCAGTGTCTGGATTGCAGCTTGGCTATCCGAAAGAATAGCGATATTGCCCTTAAAAGAGAAATCTGCGATTAGTAGCCAACAAACTTCCCCAATTGCAAGTACTTCCGTACAGATTTTTCACGTTTAAGTCTATGAGAATATACATACAAGTATACCAGCTCCAATACCATAATCCATTTTACAGCCGTCTGTATAGACTGTAGTGTCGAAGCTGTTTAGTGAGAATCCCTTATTCCATTTCTTTTTAGATGGAAAGAGAGTGTCAAAATTCCTATTGAATGTTACAGTAGGGTCGATGTTGCCAGTCCTCACCGAGGTTAACTGAGTTTGTCGCAATAATAGACTGGCATGACCATAAGTTTTCTCTTTCCAGCGACCCGCTTCATTTAACCTAAATGCACTCACGGTTACCGTCTTTTTAATACGTAGGTCTATTGGAATAACGTGTGTCAGTGCATTGAGGGCCTCCCTAGGACATGCTCTGATTGCACCGACCGTTATTGCACAGGGTGATCTTTGTATTCTGCCGAGTAATTTGATGTTGTATTCTCTCTCTAGGCGGCCGCCGTAGCCGAATGGGTTGGTGCGTGACTACCATTCGGAATTCACAAGGAGAACGTCGGTTCGAATCTCGGTGAAAACACCAAATTAAGAAAAACATTTTTCTAATAGCGGTCGCCCCTCGGCAGGCAATGGCAAACCTCCGAGTGTATTTCTGCCATTAAAAAGCTCCTCATAAAAATATCTGCCGTTCGGAGTCGGCTTCAAACTGTAGGTCCCTCCATTTGTGGAACAACATCAAGACGCACACCACAAATACGAGGAGGAGCTCGGCCAAACACCCAAAAAGGGTGTACGCGCCAATTATATATATATATATTCTTTCTCTAGAGCTTTCCACCAAACCACCGAGCCATACGTAATGTATACTTGGGTTGAAGACCCAATCTTCTTTCAAGCATAAAGCAATTTCTGCTTTTCCTTAACCGTTCTTCGACGCTTAATTTCCTGCTAAATTTGGAGAACAAAATTGCCCTTAAGTACTTTGCACTGGGTGAAAGTGAGAGGGTTTGTCCGTTAATATTTGGTAGGGTAAAAATTGGTACCTTATATCCAGTCGTAGGTAGGTGGGGTGGCTGTCGCAATGGAAAACTTAGACTTTTCATAGGTCCATTGTGATACCACGTGAACTTATCCTTATCCTATGGGTTCCTTTTCAAATCATCTGGTAGCTTTAATAAACGAGCAAAGCTTCGTTAGTTTTAGATGCGCTATGTCCGCTACATCAATTAAAAATGCCATGTCAAGAGTGCGGAGCCTCCTTGTCGCTAAGCTTTCACCCTCACATAAAAGGTGCCTGACTGTTTCCTCTTCTTCTGTATTTAGACAGCTTCTACAGAAATCGAAGTACCGGAGTCCTAACCTTCTAGCGTGGCTGCATATCAGACAATGACCAGTTAATACCGCTATCATTTTTCTTATAGTTTATAGTTTAAATCTTAACAAGCTTTTTGATCGATTGCTGTTCCATTTCGGCCATGCCTGTCTGCTTAGTTTGCATGTTGAGAGGTTTTGCCAACTTGTATTTACCTTATTGTTAGTTTCCCTATCTATCAGTAGTTTACAAGTGGCTAAAGGTCGTAAATAGCATAAGTTCTGGTTTAAGTTAGGCCACAGCCTGTAGCCCAAGAGTTAAGCTCACCTAGCGCCCTTTGAAGGATCCCGCTGATCGCATTAGGATACAGTCCTGACGCCATTAGCACCACATCATGTATGCACGTACAAATGTACTCGTATTCTTATATAGTACATATGTGAAAATTATTTGGCTATTTGTTTTTTGTTTGTTTTTTTCTTTTCTTTTCTTTTTGTTTACAAATATTCGTTATCTTTCCCAAATATTTGTTATCAACTTATCGTAAATTACTTTATTTTTATCAACATTATTTAAATCCAAGTGTGATTAGTTATAAATTTGTTTTTCTAGTAGACGCTAGTCTGGTGCGTAGTGGCTCACTAATGGTTGTTTACGTGGAGGTAATTAAATTAAGATATACATATGTAGGTATACAAACTTACGAGGTGTGACTGTTGAATGTCGCGACTGACGCCATAAAACTAAGGCCCCTATTATGAGTTGTATTCGATCTTCGATATTCGCTGGTTGTCGAAGATCGAAAATCGAATGTCAATTTGGTATTATGAGCGGTGCAACCCTATCGAAATTTTCGTTGTTTACCGAATTTAGAGTCGAATGCAATTTTGCTTTCGATCGTGTAGCGTATAGTGGGAAAACTTGTTAAAGTGTAAGTTGTTTGCGATTATTTATGGTTTTATAGTAACCAAATAATAAATATATACTAATTTTGTTAATATTATGCAGGGCGAAAGTCGTGAGTACCAAACAACAATTAGAAAGGCGAATCCACAATTCGCAAAAGGGATTTGCACCAAACTTCAAGCAGCAAAAAAATGGGAGGAATTTACAACGGAGCTGAATTGCTTGGGACCACCAGTGAGAACGGCAGCAAAATGGATTAAGCTTAATAATGGTTTTTTTTGCGATGTTTATAGAAATACATTTTCATATTTTTTTCGAATGACGAATAATTGAATAAAGAAAATTTATAACAAAAATAAAACAGAAAGTGTGGTGTAAAGGTTTCTATTTAATACTTTTTAGATTTTTCTATAATATTCTCAAAATTTCATTTCTTATGTTTTCTAATTCTCCGTTATTTGACTCCACTTCAATATCTTCAGCATCATCGTACACATTGGGTTGAGCAAGTCCTAGCATACCTTCATTACCAATACTCAATTGGTACGATCCCTGAGCACAAACTCGCAGAACTGTGGCTAGCTTTAAAATATTTGGAATCAATTTGGCTCGGGTGCACTGCTGCAACTGATTTTCTGTACTGGACAGTAGGTTCACAAACGGCTCTTTAGATAATCTAAAGTTCTTTAAAAATCTGTAAGGAAATTTCTGTAATATTAAGTACGTCAACACATTTTGAAAGCTCTAAATTTACTCAGTGGAAGCCATTTCTAAGTGGTTGGATGCGTCCCTCAACTGTTTCCTACTTCTAGCTAGTTCCACTAATCTTTCATCGTCCGATGAATCGTCGAACCACAACTCCGTTGTACTCATTTTCACAAAAAATACTTTTTTTACCTTTTAAAAATAATGTTAGCAAAGAATTTCAACACAATCGGTTTTTCTTTTATTTTGATTTGCTGTATCAGCTGAGAAAAAATTATCTATTGTAAATGCGTCGAGCGATCGAAATTCACAATAGTCCTATTCTTCAACGAATGAGCACCATAATACCAAATGAAAATTCGTTCGATCAGCACTTTCGACTACAGTCGAAGATCGAATGTTGCTCATAATAGGGGCCTAACTCTTTATTTTGAATTCATACATATCACCTTTAATACATACTATACCCTTCCTTCCCTATTCCTAAAAGTTTAAAAGCGAATCTTCCATTCCTGGGAACAACACCGTAAAGCTAGAACTTAAAAACCAAGCATTCCAGGCGCTATGGCTTTCAGCGCTTTATTCAGCTATAAGATTTGTCAACTGAATAAAGTGCTGAATGCCGAAGCGCCTGGATCGATATGGAGATATGGAGTTCTGGCTCAAGTCGTTTTTTTTTCTTTTATCACTTTTAATGAATTGTACCATATTGAATGCTGGTTAAAGAATATCATGTCGTTTTTCAGAGGGTCTTTCAAATCGCCAAATTGCCAAAAATATTGGTCGAGGTCCAAACGTTGTGGATTTTTACATGAAACAAGGTGCCTCGTGTGGTGAGAACAACAAAGGCAGAACTGCAATGGCTTTGACACCGGTAAAAACCTGAGCAATGGATGAAATTCCGCACTTTCAACAACAAAAATGAAAGAAATGGAAAATGTTGCAGCCAGCGAAGCTAAAAGCGCCACATTTGAAGCATAAAAAATTACAAAAACAAACACCTTTAAATAAATTTCGCAAAGAATGCCGCCTTGATTTTGCAAGGGACTACATGGCTTGGAGTTCTGTTACGAATAACGGATCGGTGTATGGAAAAAAGTAGTAGTAGTTAGTGACAAAAAAGAAGTTCAATCTGGATGGGCTACATGGATCTTCTTCTTCTTTCTTAGCATGACAGTGCATCTTTATCCAGATTTCTCGATCCACCTTCAATCGCTACCAGCTTTGTATGTTTATCTCTTTGGGGACATCGATACCCGAATCTATTCATATTTTCTTGGTCTCCCTTAGTTCGCTTCGCATATGGTTGCTTCTTCTTGAGGGCTCGTTTTGGTGCTCTTTGCCCTGACATTCTTTCTACGTGTCCAAGCCAGCGTATTAGTTGGGCTTTTGTGTATTTCATGATGTTTCGCCCCTTTTATGAGGTGTTCAAGTTCTAGATTGGATCGAATACGATGTGTGCCATCTGCCAACTTGATTGGGCCATATATTTTTCTCAAAATTGCCGGAAATTTTTCAAATGAAAAGCAGTCCATACAGTAAATAAATCAATTTAACAAGCAAGTATTTTATTATTTTATTTAATAAGAACTTTTCCAAATACGCAAATCCTCGGTAGCGCGCTTTAAGGCTCATAACACTCGCTTCAGATTAGCCTGAATAGCAGATTTGTATGCCCCTCACAAAGGTTGATTTTGAGTGGTCGATAGTTTTGACACTCCCAGCTGCTTCGCGGTAGATGACTGTCAGTTATTTTCAAAGTTCTGCACTTTACGCTTGAACTGGTAAGGAATTTGGCTGCTATTGACCATAGTGGTTAGGAAATCAATGTCCTAGAATCGTTGATGGTTGATGGTCTTATTTCTCTATAAGTCTTTTATGTATATTTCGCTATCAAATTAAAATGAGTAGGTCCAGGTCATCGGGACTTATGACTGATGAGCTGGCTACTCAGTGCATCCGCTGCTGCTTCTCGCAAAGCCAGAGTTCCTTTTGCTACTTGTGGTCAGGCATTGAATAGGTGAACGATGAGTCAACCTAAAGAACACTGAGTGGTAACACTCACATGCAACTTACATGAGATCCTTCTACCCACATGTGGATCGGAAGTGGTCGTTGGAGTTTCTAAGGCAAGTTTCTATAGATAAAGTTGGATATTCATATGGAGCTACTTAATGTAACTTTGAGTGGATATAATTACTATTTCCATGACTTAAGAACGGAGGTGAAGGTGGTGTTATGGTATGTGGACCAATATCGTACCATGGCGCGTTCGAATTGAAAATTGTAGACTATAAAATGACGGGAAACAGTTACAAAGCTCTTGGAGATTGAAAGATTTGGAGCTATTAATTAGATCAGTCTGCAGTACACACTTCAAGTGTGGTCAAAACGCGGATTGCGTCCCAAAAGGCTAATGAGAATGGGCAACAATTAGAAGACTAAAATGCGTTAACCCTTTGGGGACGCGTTAGGTATAGTAAAAGAGTCACGTTTTCATTCAAAGACATTGGGGCCATTAGCGATGAAGTCTTATCTTCCTTATAATGTAAACTTACGATGTGAGACGACGGTAGAGTCAGAACGCATTTCAGTTCTTCGATTCAGTCTCTCAGTGTCACTGATAGAGGAACCAGCAGGATTTTTATATATTTTATATTTTATCCTACGCACGATGGCTAAGCAATATAGAGATGATGCGTTAAATAGTGACAGTTCTGACGAATATTACTTTGTATATGATAAGACAGTGCAATAAGGAATCCACTGAGGTATTTGAACATTAGCAGTGATAGCTGATTGTTTATAATTATTTTTGACGTGATAACGTCTTACAATTCGATTTAGCCGGCTGCACACACCAAAAAATGCGGCGTTACCTTGCTTGAACTTCAAGCGAGAGCGCGGAACGAACGACAAAGAGCACAATCGGCCCCCGCGTTCGGCAACGTTCGACTTCTGGCACTCTCCTACTTGAGTGAGCATATACATATATGTATATATGTATATGCGCATATGTACATATTAAATTCACATATTATATTTGTATTTGCATATGCCTTCTTCCCGTGTGCATGGTAATGAACCGTTTCTCTGTTGAGAATAGGACGATGATAGGAAAAGTAGGAAATGAAAGGGGGTGTTTCGAGTGTAATGTGTCTTGGAAAAAGCAAATCGATGGTGTTGCCTCTTAGAGTTGCTGACTTATTAACGTCTGATGCACAATCGAAATTGAACATATCTTTCATGAATTTGATAAATGTTTCGTCATTTTTCACGTTTGTGTAAATGTAACTTGATCAATTCCATTGCGATTCCATTTACCTCCTCTATATCCATACAAAATATCTATCAAACAAATAAAATTAAAATTTTCTTTTGAAAAATGCAACCATTCCATCAGTATTTTCTTATGACGTTGTCACGTTAAACTATCGTCAGTAAACCGACTTTACAGACAACCTCTTTTTTAATTTTATGAAAAAAATTTCCTCTGTTTAATTAAGCCTTAATTTTTGTAACGTTCAATGTATTTATTTTCTTTACTGTCCCCAAAAGGTTAATTCGCATCATTAAAATGGCCTGATCTGAAATTTCATAAGGCTTTCTGAAGAATTTGTACAAATCCATTCATCAACGTATTTACGAAGTAATTTATAATCAAGGTGGCAGCACAAACTATTTAACTTTAAATAATATTAAATGTAAAAAAACAAATTCCTATATTTGTTACTATTTTTTCTTATTTGGCTAGTGCCTCTATTCAAGTAAACCAATCAAACAAGCACAATATAACAACTGCTGAAATTTTACTGCTGCGAAATACCGTTAGATAGAATATGTTGATGCATGTTTATTTTCGAGCAAAATACAGTCTTTACTTGAATTATCAGAAACGGATTCACTTGGATTACTAGATCAAATACGGTTGCTTTAGTAGCCATTTTCTTCCATAAAAATGATCGCCTTTAAGGGGTTACAGAATGTTCAAAAAATCAATTTTTTTTTACAGATTATTATTCCTTATAGTTTTAGGCGTATTTCTGTGGAAGTCGATTGTAAAAATTTCCCATAGAGGCAAAGTTATGGTAAAAAATGAAAGTTTAAACTCGTTTTTCTTGAAACTACCTTTTCCGGCACGGTCTGCATGATAGGTCATACAGTTTTTAATATTTTTTGATCCATTTTTTTTAATATTTGAAAGTGTTTTCTATATATTCTGTCGAGCCGGACTTTTGATATTTTTATTAAAAAATTTTATAAATATAATTAAAGTGTGACATTTATGACGTAAAACGCGTACTTTTTTTAAATGCCGTAAATTGCAAAATTTTTCGAAATTGAGAAATCCGACTCGACAGACTATAACTAAAACTTTATTTTACAACAATTTTTTTACATTTTACAGATCCATCAACATTTCAAGGAGAAATGATGCAGACCGTGGAGCAACTTTTTTTCATTGTACTTTTGGATATCACGTGACTATATACAGTTTGTGTGTTTATTTAATAACTGTTGGCGCCTAATAGTCGTAGACAAGTACAGTAATGGAATGTGTGTATACATTTTTTGTTAGCTTTTTTAATTGTTGTTGGAATTCTCGATCAAAGCTAAAATTTTAAATTTTTCTTCACTATGCAAAGATATTCTTGACAAACTAATTTTTGTAAAGAATTTTTTTTATTTTATATATTTATTTATTTATTAGAAATATAATTATAAATAACTATATTACATTACGAAAGGCACTAGTAGCTAGGACTATCGGCCTGAGAATTTTTTTTAACTCTTTATTATTGATTCTATTTCAATTTAAAATATTTACAATTTATCTTTCTTTTCATCACTACCACTATATCTACCACTACATACATTGATTTAAAAAATTAACTCGTAAAGAAAAATTGAAATAATCTTTCTTATAAAGTTTAAGTACTAAAAACAATGTGTAAATTTTTTTATATTTATTTCTATTATTATCCCTTCTAAAAATAGTTTTTCTTTTAGCGCATTTTTGGCGCTGCTGGACGTATGTAACCCCTTAATCAAGTGAACCGGACTGTACTTTTCCACGTCATTTGCATATATGTATGTAAATATGGTAATATACTGTACTTCAAGCGAAAAAGGCTCATTATTCTATACACAAATATATTTTTCTCATATTTGCAAGGTCATAGTAAAAACAACGTTTAGTTACTGCTTATTGATTATTGCTGTAAAATTATACTGAAGCACAAAGGTAAGAATGTTTTACTAAATACACAGCCACAGCAAACGCAAAAAGAAAAACCATTTGCCATACGCTGTCTTTGACAATTTTTCGCGGTAAGCCATTGTAAGTGCTCGCGAATGGACTACCTCCATCGCTTTTCGCATTTATGAGCGATCCATGTTGGCAATGTGCGGACTTCTCATATTTTAGTGTTGAAAAGACAATGTGCTACCGCCGATTTTCAGTATTTAATCCCTTTTATTTTTACCTTTATTCTTTCCATCTTAGCGCACATATGTATGTACATGCATACACAATTCTGAAAATGAAAAGGTCTACATTTTACAATATCTTTAGTTGAGTCCCTAAATTTCAAGGTAGACGTTATGAGCTATCTCGTCACGGGTATTGCAAATTAGCTGTACCGTGAAAATACCCAACTCTGCTAAATTTAGGTTTCGAGTTGCCTTTTGTTTCGCTTTCCAGGAAAAAAATTAGTTAGTCGTTAGGTTATTAAGTTTTCGGAAATGATGTCCAATACATTAAAACTAAAAACATAGTATTAAGAATTCGCTTAAGTACTAAATAAGTAAGTAAGTAATAGCATTGACAGACGGCGGCATTAAACCGGGCCAACGAGACAGTTAATCTGATTAAAATTGTAGTGTGACAGATGGTTGTTACGCGGATTAGTGAACAGCTGGCTTGTTCATTGGATAGATTTGACAGCAAAAGATGGACGCAGGCTACAAAGACGAGCATAAGCTGCCCTGATACTAAAAAATATTTATTTATTTAAAAAAAAAGTCTTAAAGTCCGAAATATCAAAACAATTAATTAAATTTCGTAAAATTCTTAAAATATTCTGGCCAAATATTATCTCGAATGCTGACTTATGGGCCAGAATCCAGCAGAAGCCAATAGTATTGGAGATCCGAAATAGAAAATGGGGCTGGATTGGCCATGTCCTACGCAGAGAGCCATCATTTAACAAGGACCGCCATTGATTGGAACTCCCAAGGAAGCCGCAGACATTGAATATCAGAGTCAAAAACTCGTGACATGCGTCTTAGCTTGAATGAAGTTAAAGATTGCCGCAAAGCAGGCCAGAATGGAAAAAATTCGTTGTGGTCCTATGTTCCACACTGGAACTCTAGGAATTTATGATGATGATGAATGCAATTTCGAACCATGTTGCAATAATATGATAAGCTTCCCTTAGTAAGCAGCTTTCGCGTTCCCCCTGGACAAATCGGCCCCCTTAGCAAGACACTGGGTTGCTAGCTCTAGAAATTTTCAGTAAAAATGGAGGAAAAGCAAAATGTGTAGAAAAAATATTTCATTTTCAAGATAGGCTGCTTACGAGCTGCAACACGTTCCAGAGTTTGTATCGGTATGTTCAGAA
Organism: Anastrepha ludens; assembly: GCF_028408465.1. NCBI lineage: Eukaryota > Metazoa > Arthropoda > Insecta > Diptera > Tephritidae > Anastrepha > Anastrepha ludens. The sequence continues at coordinate 90,947,620 of NC_071500.1, forward strand.
CCTGGTATGACATGGAATACATCCTGACGTACCGTTTAAGCTTGGGGAAGATAGAGTAATTGAGGCAAGACGAGATACACTAATGGAGAATTAAAAAAAAAATTATTTCTTACGATGTGTTGATTTTGAAAGAATTTATCTTTTGCAAAGAGCCAGCATTTCCCAAAACATTACAACAGGGAGAATAATTGGATAGTCCCGACGTGATCGATAGCATTGCAGTCTTCATTATAAGAAAGTTGGGATTGACGTAATTTGTTTCCAATGAGTCTACCTTGACATGAGCGGATGAAGTGTACAGAGGAGGCTTAGCAAAGCACAGTACCAGCTTTCTAAGTTTTGTTAAAAAAATGGAGCTACTATTGAAAAGTGTTAACGGTACAACTATTCGGCATGCGGCAGCTACTGGGAAAAGCTTATTGCGTGTCCAGAGCACTTGAATGCCAGCGCCAACGACAAGAAGCTGGTTTTAAAACAGGAATGTGGTTAGTAATCTAAGAATTATCGAGACTTCAAGGTCAAAACTCTATGCGTACATTCTGTTAAAATAAAATCTGGAACTGTTCATATAACAAGCGTCTGCGACAGTCAACCGCAGTTGTGCTCTGCGACTTTCACTATGGATAAAAATATCGAACAAAGAATTTGTCTTAAATTTTTTTAAACGGGATTTCGTGTGTCGAATCGTTGAAAATGTTGCAGAAAGCCTATGGCGAGTGTGCTTTATCAAAAACACGGCTCTACGAGTGGTATAAGGGCCGAGGGCACTTACTAACCCTTGGCGAAAAGAAGAGACCTATTGTATAACTAAAAAAGAAAAGGGGCTGAACATAATTGGAATTTTGCTGATTATGTGTACGTTTTTACAATGCTAACTACAATTCTATATGCCCTGCTGCCAGAGAATGATAGATGAAATTAACATATGGTGGATCCATTCAATGGTATCTCGAAGATGGCTTACAGATGGCAGCGTATTCTTACTACATCTACGGTGTTTAATAGTTGAATCCCTCCTATTAGAGAGGCAAAACTTCAACCAAGTCCAAGGCTGGCTCAATACATTTGCGCTTGTTGAACTTTGATTTCATATTTTACCTCTTCAGCTCTGGAATCATCTCTAGATTGTTATCGTAACATATCCTTAACGGCGCCCCACAAAAAATAGTGAAAGGAGTAAAATTTTAGATGCTTTTAGATGCCCAATTGACGTCATCGTTTCGGCTAGTTATTCGATTTTCGAATGCTTTGAATATTGTCCAGTTTTGTTTAAGCGAACAGCGAGTCTTTTTATGAATGTTTATCCTTGAACTGCATTATTGACACATCAGGGATATGAGCTTAGCTGTCAAAGTAAAAAAATCGATAGCTCAAACTGTTGTTCCACCCTGTATACACATGCATACATATGTACATACGCATTTACAAAAGCACTCGCAGGCATGTATGTAAATGCGCACAATGGAGGAATTTAGTTAGTACCTTTAAGTACAAAAATTTACGCACCACTGTACGAATTTGCCTATTGACTAAAACTGCGAAATGGGTAGTCCTCCGGTGCAGCAAACAGCTAAGCACAAAAACAAATCAATATTACAGTTACCTGATAAATTTCTCAAGTTAACCATAAACCGAAATGAAAGATTAATGAATTCCGCGCGTTGATTGGCCAGCGCTGCTCTGCTTATTGCAATCCCTAACACGAGCGCGCTTGCACATAAAAGCCCGACCGACCAGGACAAAAATTGTCAGTCGTAGCATTGCATTTCAGCAACTAACTACAAAGTGATTATCATAGGAATTTGCGACAAATAAATTTTGTGTTGGTGAAATCATAAAATTCTAAATGTCGAAGAAAGTCCGTACACCGGCTCAGTAAGCATTTGTTAGCTAGAACTCCATTTCAAGGTGTTATGGCGCTCGCCGCTCTATTCAGTTAGCATATTTTTTTGTTAGCTTGACAGAGCCTTGAAAGCCACAACGCCTGGAATGCTCGGTATGGAGTTCTAGCACAAATCAACACTTTGACCGGTAAAAGGACAGAAAATGGCTTTAAAGATATTGCGTCCAGTACTCGAGCCAACATCATCGACCAAAGTAATTATCGAAGCCCACAAATCGCCTGAGAAGCGGAAAAGTGACGAAACTGGCGTTTATATGGACTCACAACGATGGCGCATTCACCACTTGTCCAACACCAGCGTAGAAGAGTTTGAGAACGGACTCAAAGAATTCGCCGGGTTGGCGGCTGTATCTGCTGAAGGAGGCGATCGCTGCCGAATAATGGGTTGTAGATTGCTGGTTGATGTTCGTGGATATTGGGGCATGCTACTGACAGGCCACCAGCATGTGATAGGACCTAGTACGTCCGTTAAACCGCACCAAATCTAATCATATTGTGGAATCCTTAATGGTATGTGGTACAGCTAAGCGTGAAAGTACTGCGGTGATACAGTGTAACTGACAACAAATACATAAATCGATACGATTTGGAGCCCTTAATCGTTCACGTAGTGGACTGGCCAAACTCAAACTAATCCTCGATGATAATTTGAAAGCTTTAATATGTAAAACAAATAGTTTTAGAAGTAAGTTCGTACCTGATTATAATAAGAGAAAAATCATATATTTTTACATAAAATTTTAGTTTTAGAAGAACGTCAGTACCTGATTATAATAAGAGAAAAATCATATATTTTTGCATAAAATTTTAGTTTTAGAAGGACGTCAGTACCTGATTATAATAAGAGAAAAATCATATATTTTTGCATAAAATTTTAGTTTTAGAAGGACGTCAGTACCTGATTATAATAAGAGAAAAATCATATATTTTTGCATAAAATTTTAGTTTTAGAAGAACGTCAGTACCTGATTATAATAAGAGAAAAATCATATATTTTTGCATAAAATTTTAGTTTTAGAAGGACGTCAGTACCTGATTATAATAAGAGAAAAATCATATATTTTTGCATAAAATTTTAGTTTTAGAAGGACGTCAGTACCTGATTATAATAAGAGAAAAATCATATATTTTTGCATAAAATTTTAGTTTTAGAAGAACGTCAGTACCTGATAATTATAAGAAAAAAAGTTATATATTTTTGCATAAAATTTTAGTTTTAGAAGAACGTCAGTACCTGATTATAATAAGAGAAAAATCATATATTTTTGCATAAAATTTTAGTTTTAGAAGGACGTCAGTACCTGATTATAATAAGAGAAAAATCATATATTTTTGCATAAAATTTTAGTTTTAGAAGGACGTCAGTACCTGATTATAATAAGAGAAAAATCATATATTTTTGCATAAAATTTTAGTTTTAGAAGGACGTCAGTACCTGATTATAATAAGAGAAAAATCATATATTTTTGCATAAAATTTTAGTTTTAGAAGGACGTCAGTACCTGATTATAATAAGAGAAAAATCATATATTTTTGCATAAAATTTTAGTTTTAGAAGAACGTCAGTACCTGATTATAATAAGAGAAAAATCATATATTTTTGCATAAAATTTTAGTTTTAGAAGGACGTCAGTACCTGATTATAATAAGAGAAAAATCATATATTTTTGCATAAAATTTTAGTTTTAGAAGGACGTCAGTACCTGATAATTATAAGAAAAAAAGTTATATATTTTTGATATTTTTGTTTTAAATAAAACCGTTATTGCTGTTAAATCGTAAAATGCTTGGATTTATTTTTATTTGGGTTGGTGTACTTTTCTGTCGACTATGGCTTTTGGTTAACCATCATCTACAGTGGTAAAAAATTTACCCTGGTATCAAAATTTTACTGAAACGTAAATTTTGTTCTTACATATGTATAACGTATTCTAAGTTTGTTAGTTGCTAGGTACGCATACGCTCTGCCCGTGTTTTACGCGCACGTCCGCATATCTGCTTCTTCCAGTTGTTCAGAGACTAACATTTTAATCTGCGATTTCATTCCCAGTAATTTCTATGTGCCCTGGAGGCTATAGGATACGTACCTGGTTATGGTAATCTAAGATATTCAGCTTATCAAGACATTCCAGCACCAGGTTTGATGTAGTCGAGTCTTCATTGTAGCCTGGCTATCAGTGAGGATAGCTACATATGCCTTTGTTGTTATAGTTGCATTCAAATTCAAGTTCAAAATTAAAGTGATCGCCTTTTTCTATTGCATCAACTTTCGTTTGAAATATATTGGTAATCTTCCCTTGCGTTTCCGGGTGTATTTACACCGATTCTGATCCTCCATCTTCCTCGGTAAGCGATCCCTCCGTGTACCATTTTAACATGTTCTGAATTTTTTTGTAAGTTTTAGATAAACTTTTATTGTTTGTTATTAATTTTAAAATATATTTTATGCAGTTGGAAGTTTTCTTCTTTTGCCAACTTAGTTTTCGGTACTGAAAATCTTGGTGATAAGAAACCCTCCTAACACTTCTAGATAAATTGAACGAGTACACAATATTATAAACTTTCATGTACATTTTCAGCTTTTTCAATAGTTTTTCTAATTTTCATCGGTAAGTTTACATAAAACCCCATTTTCACGTATAAATCGCCAGTTCTAAGTGCTTTCTGATCTCAACTTGTGGAAATAGCACTAAGCACTTAACCTTGGTTCCTTTTATATATTATATAAAGGGTGGTTAAGTTTCAAGGACCGGTGTTGATTTTGAATAAAATTCAATTTTTTTAGAAAATTATTGTCATTTCTTTTTATTATAATAATATTGGTATAGCTCAATTACGTATGGAACAAAATATCGGCCAAATAGCCGCCGCGGTCTCGGCAGCACACCTCCATCCGATGGTCCAAATTTTCGATGACGCTGAGGCATAATTGAGGTTCTATGCCGTTAATGTGCCGAATTATCTCATCCTTTAGCTCTTAAATTGTTGCTGGCTTAGCGACGTACACCTTTTCTTTCAAATAACCCCAAAGAAAGAAGTCCAACGGTGTCGTTGACGCTTAGGTGTGGTTCACATTCAACATCGGTCCTTGAAATTTAACCACCCTTTATATATAACTTAGCGCTTGATTTTCAAAAAATCATCAAAAGCGTTTTTTTTCTTTTTTTTAAATTTATGTCAAGGATGAAAACAAAAAATTTCGGAAAAATGAGGAGAATTTATTCGAGTTTCAATTTCTGTGTGATCATACATTGGTTGTTGAGAGAGATATCAATGATCGAAGACGAAACGATAATTTTCTATTCAAAATTGGTCCTAACGATCTACAAAAACCAAAACCCAACTTGATGCTGCATAAATAAGTTATCCGGTCCAAGCAGTGGTTTAGGCAGAAAAAAATTTCCAAGCTTGTTAACTTAAAACAAAAAAAAATGTTTCTTTTAATATTTTTTAACACCAAGTATGTATTAGAATAGCTGATACTCGTTGGAGTGACATTTTTTCGTCAAAATATCTGAAAATTAGAGACTTAAAGCTTCACATTGAACTCACGTGCCCCCAGCTTTTTGGAAAACCTCTAAATTTTGGGAAAAACTTGTTGATTCCTTAATTACTCCCAAAAGTGTATAATAAGCAATCTATTAGAATGCATTTTTTTACTAGAAAGAACTAAACTTGCCATTAAATACGAAACACAGTTTCATTTAAATGACATCCACAGCTGGCTTAATACATTTTCACGAGTTTGGGCACTTATATAGACCTTGGTGAGCTTGGATTTCATATTTCAACTCTTCAACTCTAGAACCATCTCTAGATTCTTAGCGTAACATATCCTCAATGGCGCCTCACAAAAAAGGGAGAGGAGTGAAATCACAGCTTTTACATGCCCCATTGACGTCACCGTTTCGGCTGATTATTCGATTTTCGAATGCTTTGATTATTTTCCAACTTTGTTCAAGCGAATAGCGAGCATTTTTATAAATTTCTACCCAGCATTTCAGCATTTAGCTGTCAAAGTAAAAAATCGATAGTTCAAACTTGAAATGTTGCTCTACCCTGTATATACACACACACATACACATTTACAAAAGCACTCGCAGGCATGCAAAATGCACACAATGAAGAAATTTAGTTAGTACCTTTAAGTACAATTTACGCATCTTTGTACGAACTTCCCTTCTCAGTAAAACCGCGAAGTGGGTTTCCCTCCGGTGCAGCAAATAGCTAAACACAAAAACAAATCAATGTCACAGTTACCTGACAAATTCTCAAATTAGCCTAACAACGAAATGTAATAAATCCCGCGCGTTGATTGGCTAGCGCTGCTCTGCTTATTGCAATCACTAACACGAGCGCGCATGCACAAACGTGCACATAGAAATCTGCCATACCAAGGGGCAGAACATCAGTCTTAGCAATGCATTTCGGCAACGAACTGCAACAAAGTAAACTTAGGAATTTGTGACAAATAAATTTTATAAAATGTTGACGTGATTAACGTCTTATTATTCGATTAGCCGGCTGCACACACCGAAAAATTCGGTGTTACCTTGCTTGAACTGCAAACGAGAGCGCGGAATGAACGACAAAGAGGCACAATCGGCCCCCGCGTTCGGCAACGTTCGACAACTGGCTCTCTCCTACTTGAGTGAGCATATATATGAATGTACATGCGCATATGTACATATTTCTCTGTTGATATTAGGACGATGATAGGAAAAGTAGGAAATGAAAGGGAGTGTTTCGAGTGTAATGTGTCTTGTAATTTTTTACGTTTGTGTAAATGTAACTTAATCAATTCCATTGCGATTCTATTTACCTCCTTCTCTATATCCATACAAAATATCTATCAAACAAATAAAATTAAAATTTTCTTTTGAAAAATGCAACCAGTATTTTCTTACGACGTTGTCACGTTAAACCAACGTCAGTAAACCGACTTTACAGACAACCTCTTCTTTATAAAACTAAGAGCACAAAATGCAATTGCTTATGCGTGGCTTTGAAACTGGCGATGTTAAGGCACAAATCGTTCAATCTCATGGCTTGAAAACGAAAGAAATCATATTGAATTGTGAAGGAATGCTGCTGTGACCTCGTTGCCATCATACGAGTTAGATATGACAGTACCAATGTTGGGTGGTAAAGTGCACAGTTCTTTAGCGCGTGCCGGAGAGGTCAGAGGGCAAACACCCAAGGTGGAGAAACAGAAAAAGAAGAATAATACAGGTCGTGCTAAGCGAAGGATGCAATACAACCGCCGTTTCGTGAACGTTGCTCCAGATAAAAGACTTGAGTCTGAGTTTCGATTCCAAACTTAACTTTTGTGGAGTATGTGGATCTTATTTTGTCTAAAGCATTCTTAATTTAAAGCATTGGGTTTATTCATAGGAACTGCGAAGAGTTCTTTATATACAATGTCCTTAAAGGTTTAGTAGCCTATAGTGAAAGTTACGATATGCTAAACCTTCATTATCCCAAATGTGCATTGCGTTAGAATTTTTACGGTCGCTGTACCAGGCAGTCGAAAAGAGGAGCACCCCCCAGTGACCTTAATCGTCTAGCTGCCAAACCCGGACATTTACAGAGAAAGTACTCAACGGAATCCTTCTCTGAAAGATCCCACAGCTTCGTTATCTACGAAATAGGAGATCGTATCTCTCTACTGAACTCACTTAACGAACAATTTTCTTGCGAAAGTAACAACCAAAGGCCTCTTCTATTCGTCACTTCTCTGCTCCCTATCTCTCTGTTCGATTAATTTGACGAAAAATTTGCATGCGAAAGCAACAACAAAAGGCCTTTTATATTCGCCACTTCTCTGCTCGATTAATGTGACGAAAAATTTACATGCAAAAGCGACAGCAAAAGGCCTCTGCTCGACTAACTTAGCGAAAAATTTGCATATGAAAGCAACAACAAAGTTATCGGGTCGATGCGCCGCTAGCGAGTGTGGCTATAACTCATTAGACTGGTATAGCGCACTGCCTTACCAACACATTTCATTTAAAGCAGCTCCCTTCCCGCGTTGCCAACATATGTTCATTTCTACCAGTTGCTTCATCTATTCGCCACTTTCTAACGCTTGGCGAAAAGAAGAGGCCTTATGATTTTGAACTCTTTTTTCACATACAGTTTGTGGATTACCCTTCCAAAATTGCAGCTCTTTGATTATTCGAGCATATTTTCTGAAAAGCACTAAGTTTTACTTCAGATTAGTTCAAGAATGATGGAGTGAGAGATTGCCCCATCCGAATTCACTGTGTCGTAAGAGTCCATGAATAAACGAACAAAAGGAAGGGTGAATAAGAAGGGAGGCTTAATATTAATTTGTGCTTACACAATTTAACACACGGCACTTCGTTTGCATTAGTTTGTGTAGTTTAGATCTCACAAATCACAATATTACTACGTCCTTCATGAATTTTGACAAACATGGAATTTCTCCTACTTTAGTCTGTTTTGTATTGCGAAGGTAGCTGACGTTAGACTTATCAAAATCGCTAAAAATGAAGTAACTGTAATGAAGTAACCACCTATGGTACTTAATTCACCTTCAGTTTAGTTTAGTTCAAATTTACAACAAACTAAACAAAGTATATGGAGTTTCCGCTACTTCAGCCATTTCGCTGCCAGTTAGGCTCTTAAAGGGTTATATACAGTTTTTACCAGATTTTTTTCTGAGAAAACTTTTAAATTTATTGATCTAAAAATTTGTACACATATTATGTTATCTTTTAACTGTATTTTAAGACTTATATATATATGTATATATGTATATCTATACTAATATTATAAAGAGGAAAACTTTGTTTGTTTGTTTGTAACGAATAGGCTCAAAAACTACTGGACCGATTTTAAAAATTCTTTTACCATTCGAAAACTACATTATCCAAGAGTAACATGGATTACATTTTATTTTGGAAAAAAATAGGGTTCCGTAAGATATTTGGATTTTTCGGACACAAACTGAAAAAAATCGGGAGAGGTACTAAATTCTGCTTTTCAAAACTCTTTTGCATGAAAATTCTGTAAAAATCAAAAAAAAAATTCTGTCCAGCCTAAATTCTTTTGGTTCAATATTCTGTATTTAAAATTCTGTATGATCAAAATGATGGAGAACTGAAATTCTGTATATTAAAATTCTGGAATCAAAATTATTTTCGATCAAAATGCTGTAACAATATAACCAAATAAGCAGATAACCTAATAAGCACGCTTACCTGAATAGCACATTTATTTTATGAATAATGGAATTCTGATTTTTTAGAAACAATGGTATATATACATATCAATACATCAATTAAAGAAAAATTCAAAAATTCATTCAAAACAAAAGTTATTACATTATAATGGCGAAACAATTATTATATTATTAAATTTTTAGCAATTCGCTTTATAAAAGAAACATGCCTTAATATAAGCCTTTTTTGTTATTCTTTTAATTCTGTTGTTTGCTTTTACAGCCTTCTTCGTTTGACTAATTTTGTGACCATTTTGAATTTTAGCTAGTTGTGCTTTCGCACAAACCAGCTCGCCTTTTAGATCATTAATTAGTTTGTACAACCCTGAGTTTCTTTTCCCAACAATAACTTTTAGCCGTCGATGCCAAGCCTCAATACTGTTTTGCGTTCTGGGGAAAGCGATATTGGACTCATCGAGCACTGACCAAAATTTTGGTGGGTATTTTGGTATACAATGAAAGAATGGGAATTGATTAAAACAGTTAGGTATTTGAACGAAGTATACAGAAAATATTGCAATTATTCTACAATATATTTTGTCTGAAGCTATAAATACATACAAACATATGTATATTTGCTTTATGTAAATCTGTTTTGATAATATAGGAAACCATATGGGTCAAGACAAGTCTTGTATTGGCAGTATTTTGTTTTGCAAAACTCTATATTGAAAAATCGGAAGAGCATATGGAAAAATAAAAAAGTGCGCACTTTTTTTATTTATCCATATGCTCTTCCGATTTTTCAATACAGAATTTTGCAATGCAGAATTTTGACAATACATAATTTTGATTTACAAAATTTTAAATTACAGTGTTCCGCAATACAGAATTTTAACATTACAGAATTTTGCATTACAGATTTTTGAATACAAAATATTGAATACAAAATTTTAAATACAGAATTTTGAACCAAAATCATATTGTACCCAACCCAAAAAAATCTTATACATATATAAAATAAAGTCAACTTTTTGTGTGTGTTCGCTAACCGGCCGTGTCTGCACCGAATTAAACCAAACTTACACACAATGTTAAGAAGGTATTGAAGATGATTTCCGTATAGTTTGGATACCTATTGGTGGATAGGGCTCGAGATATAGGTCAAAACGTGGACCCGGGTAACCTTTGGTTTGTGTATGTACAATATGGATATCAAATGAAAGCTGTTGATAAGTGCTTTAATACGGGGTAATTTTCATACCTATTGATGACTAGGGTCTCGAAATATATGCCAAAACGTGGACCCGCCGTGTCTTTGCAATTAAACCAAACTTATGCACTTTGTTAAGTAAGTATTGAAAATGGGTTTCGTAAAGTTTGGTTGTAATTCGGAGCACTGGCAACGGGTACAGCGTTCTTTTGAACCAGCCATAATGTCGCTTACTTTTTTAACGCTTGGGGCGGAACTGAACTGTCAAATTGACAGTGTGAGTTACAATCTTTCTGATTTGGATGCCATAAGGAAAAAAAGTAAGTGCAACATGTAAAAATTGTTTGTGAATTTTTTTGGAGTGGATTTTGGAACAGTGAATAATTTCTTACGAAATTTGAGAATTTAATGTGAAATCAGAATGAAATTAGGTGTTCGTGGAAAAAACAATTTTTTTCGTTTTTTTTTTTTTTGAAAAATATAAATGGATAATGGTTAAAAAAGCTCCAATGCTTAATAAAACATATAAATTGAAACGAAAAATTCATGGATGATCAGGAAAAAAGACGGTTCTTTATTCATATGCGTTGATTTGAAATTTAAAAACAATCTTCTTTTTTCCTGATTTTCAATTTATATTTTATATTTACTCAAAAACAAATAGAAAAACAAAAAAATATTGTTTATGCCAAAGCGCTTGAATAAAGAATAAAGAAATAAATAATATGAAAACCATATATTTTCTGTTCTAAACCATATCTATTCTATTTTAGTGTGCCCAGCGAAGGGGGCCGGGTTTGCTAGTATATATATAATTGGCGCGTACACCCTTTTTGGATGTTTGGCCGCGCTCCTCCTCCTATTTGTGGTGTGCATCTTGATGTTGTTCCACAAAAGGAGGGACCTACAGTTTCAAGCCGACTCCGAACGGCAGATATTTTTATGAAGAGCTGTTTCATAGCAGAAATACACTCGGAGATTTGCCATTGCCTGCCAAGGGGCGACCGCTATTAGAAAAATGTTTTTATTAATTTTGGTGTTTCACCGAGATTCGAACCTATGTTCTCTCTGTGAATTCCGAATGGTAGTCACGCACCAACCCATTCGGCTACGGCGGCCGCCGTAAGACTTAGTATTAGTAAAAATATATATTTGGAAGGGATCTACATCTGATCTCCGGGAGCTCCTCTCCAAAAAGTCGTTTTACGGTGACCACTATATCTCTGAACTGGATCCTCTGAGATTAAAAAACCAAACAGATTTCGTTAAGGTAATGTTAAATCTAGTAATTAATCGAAGGAATAAAGCAAAATGGCGGTTTCTAAAAACAAAATCGATTTTTGGCCAAAACTTTGACCTTAAATTGTTCATAAAAAAAAATCTATCGTCGATTAATTCCTAAAAAATATATTTATATATGAGCCTCTTGTTAAAATTTGGTTTAATCGGTTTAGCCGTTTTCGAGTAATATTGGTCACCGACTTTGAAAACACGATTTTGAGAAAAACGCGTTGTACTTTCAAGCTCTCTGAAACGCCTTTTCAAATTTGCGTGTAACTTCAAAAATATTCACCGGAACGATATTAAATTTTCTGCGGCAGCTAATCAGTTGAACAATCAAAAAAGAAACAGGGTGGGAAAATTGCTGTAATTGTTGAGCGCGATGAACAAACCCATAGACCGTTTCGAAAGAAAGTCCGAGAGACCAAAAGCAGAAAGATGCCAGACGAATATTTTTAAATAAGTATGCGGATAAAAGTGCTGCAATTCGGCGACGGCGCAGACTGTGCAATTTCTACACCAGCCAATCATAAATTCTCTTGTAATTAACTAATTGAGGGGTTAGGGGTAGTCAGAGGAGCGAAAAAATAATGATTTTCAATAAACTTTTTTCTAGTCATTTGCTTGACTTTAGCAAAATTTCAAAAAAAAATAATTCTAAAAGTTATCGCTGTTTGTGTGGAGCCCATTTCTCCAGAAGTTCCTTGCGGTGAACATCTCAAATCCTTGGAGATTCACTTAGACCAATCGGACAAGAGAAAAGAGTTTTATTAATAGATGATCTAGATAATTTTTTTTTCAAAATTAATAATATGGCGGCTACAGGAAATATTTTTCAGATTTTCGAGAAAAAAAAACCGACAATTAATTGTTAAAAAAAATCGAAATTTTTTAAGAAAAAAATAGAAATTTTTGAAAAAAAATATCCTTCGATCAGGCACGCGTTTTTTATGTTTTTCAAAAGCAGTATACATTTTATTGAAATCTACCAAGTTTTTAAGTTACAGTTATCACCAGTTCAAAAAACATATATTAGTTTTGAGAAAAACGCATTTAAAGTTTTGCTATCGATTTATGTAAAGTTGTACGAATTATTTAATTACTTACACTGTGCCGTCTATTCCTGGTCCATATAATAGTTCTTCAGCCGTCATAGCAGCTTCCAAAATATCGATTTGCTGTTGCCTACGTAGCATTCTACCTTCTCGAGTGTTAACGTTAGCGCGCTTATCTGCCCCTTTCATACGTGCATCATCCATTTTTCCAGCATACGAACGCTCCGGAGCGCTCGAGCGTTCTTTGTTAATTGTTGAATAACTCGAAAAATATTTGTCGGATTCACTTCAAATTTTCACACAATATTTCTAAGATATACTTTAAGGAAATGCAAAAAAATGAAAATTCTGACTACCCCTAAACAATAAACTCGTACTTCATACTGTATATTGGTTTTAATAAATAAATCCAAAGACTTGTGTTGTTTTACTTTTTATTCTCCAATGCGCTGACGCACTCAATCATATTACTTTTACAATTGCCATACATATCTGTCAGTATAGATTTAAGTGAGCAGAATAAAATATATTTTTACGAATAAATGTATTCAACTGTGTAAAGTATAAACAAATTAAAATTTGCAAATTATACAATTGACGGATAAATAGAGAGTAATTAATTAAAACATCATTAAAACAAATTCACAAACGCAAATCCTGTTTCCCGCTAAACTTATAAAAATTAAAAATCTTATTTAAATACTCATTATGTTCCTCATGTTTTTGCCACTATTATAGTAATTTGTGTTGAATTCCAAATTCCCAGCATGGAGTTTCAACTTTAGTGCCGCCCCTTTACTCATCATTATCATCGTCACCATCATAATCGTCGTGTTCAAGCTCACGTTGCCGTTTGCCACCTCCCACTCTTGCCATTGTAACCGGTGTATCCCCTCCCACGCAAGCCTGCTGCGTACTGCGCGCAAATACTACACCCAATGGCAGCTAATCTATGTCATCGTCATCATCATCGAAAATTGCGTATTTCTTCTGTGAACGCTTACGGCGCGTTTGCTTCTTGGAAGTAGTGGCCGCACTAGTGGGTACCGGTGGCGCCGGAGTTGGTGTTGCCGGTGCGCTAGCTAATGACTTGTTCAATTTCAACTTCATTTTCACTGCCGCCGTAGAGGTGGTTGGAATTTCCTCATCATCCGAGCCATCATCGCCCACTTCCTCCTCTTCATTGTCAGAAGCCTCTGAGCCAGCAGCTGTACCGCCACCTCCACCGCCTCCACCACCACTTGCCGACTCATTGCCAGCGGCAGCCGCAGCCGATGCAGCAGCTGCTGCGGCGGCAGTTATGCGTGCACGTGCACTTGCAAATACTTTCTGCAATTCAATCGAATCTAGATAGATGAGTGAAGCTTCCTCATTGTAGATTTGTGCATTCTGACAGAGCTGTACAAAGTCTTTCTCCAGCTCATTGATATCGCCATATTTGCAATCTTCAATACGTTGCAAAATTTTCTTAATATCCACAGGTCGTTTTATGATTTCATAGTAGTCGGGTAGGCGTTGACGTGATGGTAACTTCATAAACGGTTCGGATAGTACACGACCATCGTCATTGGTATACTTAATGACCGCAGACATAATCTTATTCATTTGTTTTTTTAAACGCTTGTCAATATTCTGGCGCCGACGACGTTTCATAATCAACTCATCTTCATCAGAATCATCTTTACGATTTTTACGCTTACGGCGCTTACGTTTGGCGTCATCTTCGTCTTCCTCTTCTTCGAATTCGGCGCCATCATCGATGGCCTTTAGCCATTCCTTCTCGGTCAGGCTGTCTGTGTAGTCGACCTCTTTGCGTTGACGTGAGCCGCGACCTAAAGAAACAGTGGGAGGTGATTAATTTAAACAATTTAGCCATCTTTCGAGAGAAAATAATTAAGAGAAAAACGCTCCAAGGAGTAGGAGCAGGAATAGTGGGGTGCACATAAATCCATAACACTAATTACAGATACCACGATTTTCCATGCGGAAACAGTGGAAATCATATCCAAAAGAGGGTTCGAGAAAGTAAAAATTAAAATACTTTCGGGCAGCCAATCGGTTCTCAATGAACGATGAATAGCTTCACTTTCAAGTCAAAAGTCATAATAGAGTGTAACAATGCACTCAACAAACTAGCAACTCATAATCAGGTCCCACTGATTTGAGTACCAGGACATGAGGGACACGGAGGAAACGAGAAGGTTTTTTTATGCAAAAAAAGGGGCAGATGGGCTATTTATTGGACCCCTTTTTTCGGCTTTAAAACAAAAATCAGGGAACACTGGAACGGCACAAGCGGCCTTAGCCACTCCAAAAAGTTTTTGAACCTCAATGCCAACAGAGCAAAATCTGCTCTAACCCTAGATAAAAGGGCCTCAGATTACTCTGTGGAGCACTTCAAGGTAACTTTGCCTGTTTGCATTAGGCCACAGGAGACACAGAACCCTGGGCTCGTACCTACTGGAGGAAGAAGACCTACAATTACTCCCTCCTAAGGAGCTGGTTCGATTCTTCGGAATACTAAATAATTATAAATAAGTAATTAGAGGCGCACAATAGATCAATCTGGTCGCAGTACACAAAGGCCTTGGCCTAACCCGTACAACTATTACAATTACCAAGAGAAAAAACACAGACGCAATTAAAAATAAAGTGCATCTACTTTAAAACCTGGATCAATTAAGTTGTAAATCTTCTCATGGAAAACTATTTGCCCGTTCGGAGTCAGCTTGAAACTGTAGGTCCCTCCATTTTTGGAACAACATCACGATGCACACTGCAGAAAGAGGAGCTCGCCCAAACACCCATCAGAAGTGTACGCGCCAATTATTTATTTATTATTATCTTTTTCTTTATACACTTTAATCACTTTTTTCTATTTGGCGCCATTTTGTTTGTATGCAACATATTTGCACAACTCTCGTCAAAGAGGTTAAAGCAGTAGAGTACAGCAGTGACGAATGCATTAAAGCGCATCATAGAGCTGCAACGGATACCAAGATTTTGGTGCCATCTTGGCCATTTACTCGGGCTTTGTATGATAAGTCGTTTGTGTGCACGTCGACTGCGGCAACACATGCATGCGCACTTCATCGACCAAAGTGGCGTATAGAAATGCTGTGTGTAGCGCGAGCCACTCGAAATCTTCGAGTGCTCTGTGTCTATACATGCATTAGTTGAACAGCGATCATATGGGACATTCACTAATTTCTCAAGTTGTGCTATTCATTGAGTGCAGTAATTGATCGACGGCGACGATCATGAAGTACGTGATTTATAATCGTAGTTATCGTGAGATGGCACATACAATAGGATTCGCTTCTGAACGAATGACAAGTGGTAATTATCACTAATCCAGATGTCGAAAGGGTAAAAGCTTTGTTTGGAATATGGTTGCTTAAATCCTAAAGCCGCGTAATACTGTAATGAAAGGTTTTATTTACTGCCGCACTTGCTGTAAAGTGCTGAAGTATACCAGAAGCCAAACATCTGATGTGAATCGCCTTTGAAGTGCAGTAAAAACATTAAGGAATCGCGGCCAATCGGAAACTAACACAGCTTTGCGCAAATTGAGAAATGCACTTTTTGGGTCATTGAAGGTAGCCAGCCATTTTCGGCAGTAAATGGTACCGGCTTTACCGAGCTTCTGCTCCTCCTATTTGTGGCGTGCGTCTTGATGGTGCTCCACAAATGGAGGGTATAGTTTTAACACCATCACACAGAGACCAACAATCGTTTATCAACAAATGCCACCGCATCATCTGCAGAATATTCTGGCCAAACACCTTCAGTAACGACGCTCTGTGGAGATTAACGAACGAGGAACCCATCTTAGGCAAATCAAACGCAGAAAGTGGCGATGGATAGGTCATACATTAAGAAAACCACCAGATAGTATCACGAAAATGGCGCTGGACTGGAACCCGCAAGGTAGCAGAGGTCGCGGTCGACCAAAAAACACTTGGAGAAGGTCGATGCTGCGCGAACTAGCAGATGCCGACATTTTATGGGGCGGTGTAAAAACAACAGCATAGAACCGTGTAAAATGGAAGAGTCTTGTCGAGGCCCTTTGCTCCCGAGAGGAGTGAACAAGAAAGAGAAACAAAAAATGGTTTAAGAGCCGACTCCGAACGGCAAATATTTTTTATTAGAATCCTTTTTCATGGCAGAAATACACTCGGCGGTTTGCCATTGCCTGTCGAGGGGCCACCGCTATTAGAAAACACTTTTTCTTTATTTTGGTGCTTCACGGAGATTCGAACCTGCGTACTCTGAATAGTAGTCACGCACCAATCAATTCGGCTAAAGCGGTTGTGTTTACTTGTACCAAATTTAGAGAATAATACACGAGATGGCTCGAGAATACTCGATGCCAGTCTCTGATGCACATGAAAACGAATCAACTGTTTGCGAAATCCACATTAGAGCGTTTATAGATCCGCTTTAACCCTGTCATATTATTCAACTAATCTAAATTTATACGAACTCACCCAAAATGGTATCCTCATCGTACTGATGCCAACGCTCTACCTCATCATCGTCCTTCGTCAACCAATCCGGCAACTCTGACTCATCGATTAAACGCTCCCTACCCGGATGCAATTCTTCATCCTCTTTCTTCCGATCGATATCCATCTTTTTAAACAATTCTATCTCTTCCTCACTACGCGCAATCATCATATTGATCACCTCATCGTCCGGCACTTCATTCTCTTCCTCCTCTTCATTGTCATCCTGATGCAAAATCGTTTGCAAGAATTGCTGTCGCTCACTTCCCGTGGATTTCTGATCGAACATACCAGCCTGAATGACTTTCTCATCCATGTTCAACTTGTAACGCGCCGCAGCTAAGATGCGCTCCTCCACAGAGTTCACCGTCATCAAACGCAACACGCGCACCTCATTGCGCTGACCGATACGATGTGCACGATCTTGTGCTTGCAAATCCTGATGCGGATTCCAATCCGAATCGAAGATGACAACAGTATCGGCTGTTTGTAAGTTCAGACCCAAACCACCGGCGCGTGTCGAGAGCAAGAAGACAAAATAGTCGGAATCTTTTGCATTAAATTTACGCAGCAATTCACCACGATCCTCTGCCTTGGTAGTACCGTCCAAACGCAAATAACCAAACTGGCGCCAGCTCAAATAATCCTCGATAATAGTCATGCACTGTGTCATTTGACAGAAGAGCAGCACGCGATGGTTGCTCGCCTTCAGCTTCGGCAAAATGCGATCGAGTAATTCAAATTTGCCCGATACACGATATAGATCCGGTCCGGAAGCGACACTATGTGCGCCAGTGTGATCGCAATACTTTTCTTCAATGTGCTGGAACATGAATGGATGATTGCAAAGTTTACGCAACTGTACTATGGTGTTCATTAAAGCCTTAGCGCCACCCTTGCCTTGTTTGCCCTTCTCCGAACCATCCGTGAGTAGCACACCCTTGCTCTGCATATGTTTGTAGAGCACACGTTGCAGTCCAGACATATCGCACTTGATGATGTACTCGACCTTATCGGGCAATTGATGTTCCACCTCCTTTTTGAGGCGACGCAATAGGAAGGGACGCAACACTTTGTGCAAACGACGAATAATCAAAATCGTCTCTTCCTCATTCAATTCGACCTTCTCGCCTGTGGTAGCAAAGGGTGCATTAAACCACTGTTCAAAAGTGGAGCACGACTTGAAAATCGATGGTAGTAAGAAATTGAGCAGAGCCCACAATTCGGGCAATTTATTTTGTAGCGGTGTGCCAGTCAGCAGCAAGCGATACGGTGCAATATAGTGAGTGTTCAGCACCTGTGTTAGCTTGCAGTGATGATTCTTCATGCGATGGCCTTCATCAATAATCATATACTTCCACTGAATTTTAGCAAGCACGGCCTTGTCCTTGATAACATACTCGTACGTTGTGAGCAGTACATTGAATTTGGTGGCGCGCATTTGATTCTGCAACAAACGGCGACCCTGTGGGCTGCCTTTGTAACTGACCACGCCAACGGAAGGTGCCCACTTTTCGAACTCCAGCACCCAATTGGGCAGTGTCGAGAGCGGCACGATAATGAGGTAAGGGCCCATGACCTAAAACGAAAAATCGTAAAGAAGAAAAAAAAAATAGATATATTAATATTATATTTGATGTGCTGCGTACTCACCTTCTTTCGATCCATCAGATAGGTAACCAGCGAAATTGTCTGTATAGTTTTACCCAAACCCATCTCGTCAGCTAAAATACCATTTAAGTTGTTGTTATACAATGACACAAGCCATTCCAAGCCCTTCAACTGATACTCCTTCAATTGGCCATTAACCATAATGGATGCTTGTTCGAATACTTTTTCGTGTACGGTATGCGCGATGCTGTAGTAGGTCTGCTCCTCGGTACGATATTCATCATCTTCAACTTTTACTTTCTTGATAAAGTCCTTAGCATCCTCGACATTTGCCACCTCTTTGCTCTCTGCTTCTTCGGATTTTTTTTCTTCCTCCTCCTCCTTAGATTTAATGTATTCCTTGCTGTTAATATCGCGCATCTCTGAATCACCCTCATCATCGGAATCCGACTCTATCCAATCCCAGCCCGGATGACGCTCCAACCAGTTATGCAAGTTCTTTAGCATTGGCGCCTCTTCGCCCGAGAGTCGCGTGCCTGTAGATTGCTCCACCACAGTGACGCGCATGTCCGCTGCAATGCAACTCTCATCGATGTTCATATATTCGCCACTCATCAGCAGTTCCTTCTTGTATTGCAGCAAACGTTTGCTTTCCTCCTCCTTCTTCTTCTTTTGATCATCTTTGTGCTGCTTAACCATCTGTGTAAGATTACTGATATATTCATCGGTCTGCGAAAGTAGGAATGCCAGTCGTTTATCTTTCTTCTGATCGATCAGTTTGCGGTAGCCCTCTTCATCCTCGGCCATCAAACGGCGCATACGCTCCTTCTCGATGCGCTCTTGCTCCTTCTTTTGCTCACGCTCCGCATTGGCGTGATGATTCATGATTGCCTTATTGACGCGTGCCAGCTGCGCTTTATTATTGCGGTGATACTCCTTGAAATCTTTGCCATGTTGCAGCACTGCTGCCAAGAACTCTTGATGCTTCTGGCGCCGCTTGCGCTCGGCCTCTAATTTCTGTTGCTTCTCTAGCTTCTCAGTGGCGCGCGCCTCACGTAACCCCTGTCGTTTTGTGCGCTTATACGCTTTAATATTGACCGCCGTCTCCAGCGTGGTGTCGCGACGCGTGCACTGCACAATCTCAGCACGCAGTTGACGTTGAAAGTTGAGCACGCGCAGCGCACGCAACTCAATGGCCGCTTGCAGACGCAAGTCTTCCGGCATAGTGGCAGGCAACCGCTGCAATTCTTGCATGCGCAATGAAATACGCGAAGCTATACGATTTTCACGCTCCTGCAGCAAAGTGATCGGATCTAAACCAACTGGCTTCGCGACAGTCGTAACGCGATTCGGTTTCGGCATTGGCTGCTGTGGTGGCGGCGCACCTGGTTTGGGTGCTTGCATGCCAGGTGGTGCCTGTGGTGGCAAACCGGGAGCGCCGGGCGGCATACCCGGGCGCACACCCTGCGCTACTGTGGCGGGCATTGGTGATGAAATTGGCGGTTGACCGCCCCCCATCATTGGTGGCGGCGGTCCGGCATTCGGCTTGCCGCCAGCGCCATTGGGCAACTGATGCGTCACATCTTGTTGTGGTGGTATTGGCGGCACACCGCCAGGAGCCATGGGTTGCTGCTGCACATGGGGCAGTGATGGCGCTTGCAACTTCGGCCCGCCCGGCACCTGCTGCTGTGCGTAAGGACTGGCAGGCGGTGTAGGACACTGCGGTGGTGTGCCCGCATTGCCAGGGACACATGGCGGCGGTGCGCCACTTGGTCCGGGCGGTTGCTGTTGTACTGGCACACCGGGATGTTGACCCGGTGGTCCGGGTGGACCTGGCGGTACGCCAGCCTGTTGCTGTTGCTGCTGTTGTTGCTGCTGCTGCTGTTGCGGTGGTGCCAACTGCTGTTGCATTTGCATGGATATGGGTTTGTTGCGCGCCAGCAATCGATATGCGGTAATTTGTGCGCGTAACATATTCACTTGGTTGCCAGTGAGATGTTGATGCTTCGATGTGGCGCGTATAGCCAGTAATTGCGAGTAGCGTGGATCCTCTTGCAGACCCTTCTCCTCCATGGTGTCGATAGCGCGTTGAAGTGCGGTTAGACTTTCCTGTACGGGACGATCGCCAGGTGGTGGGCCCTGGCCGGGAGCCGGTGGACCCTAAATGTGGAAAAGAAAAGGTTGAAAATTAGGGAGGCTAATAATAAGAAACTTCTCTTGAATTTGTTTTATTTGAAGCTGAAAAAACTCTTGAATCGGATTGCGCAAAGAAAAAAATGTGGGACAAAAAAATTGTAAAACGGTGTATAAGTTCAGAAAATGTTTTCAAAGTTTTATTTTATTGTTATGTTAATTAAAAAACACTAAACTAGACTAGTAGAAAAACGTTAGCTGCACAACACGTACAAGAAGATCTTCCTCCATTCGCTCCCATTCACGATTATTCGTATTTGTTGCTACTGACTTTTTTTGAGATCAGTGCCAGGAGTGTACAACACCCATTTGACTGATAAGAAAATTGATAAAAAGATGCAGAGTAACGCATGAAATGTTCCGTCCCAAAGCCATTTACCGAATCTTCATTTCAGTATCTAAAACAGGGTGGGGCAGGCAATTGACTGACTAAAAAGAAGCACCTGCATTTCGTTAACATTTCTCGGTAACAGATTCAGTTAAGAAATATGGTTATGTAAGCTATCCATAAGAGATTCAGGCCATTAAAACGCATATCTTCCGAGCTACTCGTGAGAGAAAGGGACAGAGAAAATGTCAACAAGTTGCTGGGAAATTGAATTGAAAAATGTATCGTTTAAAAAAGAATTATTTGGACAAAGAAAAAATTAAAAAAAAAAACAATAATAATAAAAATAAATTTAAAAAAAATAATAATAATAAATAAAAAAAATATAAAAATAATTAAAAAAAATAATAATAATGTATTTGAAAAAAAATGTATTTAAAAAAAAATGTATTAAAAAAAATTATTAAAAAAAAATAATAAAAAAATAATTAATTAAAAAAAAAACTTAAAACTGGGTATTTCAAGGCGCTGCTATTATTTTGTACACCGGTGTATATAATAACAGGCCAATTTTTTTAAACAGCCAATTTTTTTGAACCATTTTTGTAGAGCAAAGTTATAGGCCAGTAGGTTTCTGTTTGATTTTACAGTAGCTTAAAATCTCCATTTTTTCGGGTAATAGACATTTTGCGTATTGCGTGTCGATTTCTGACAGAAACATTATTGTCAAAATTATGTAGCAGAATTTCCCGAAGCTCATTTTTGTGGAACATTTTAACTCCCTAACTTCCCTTTTTACGCGTGAGTTTGACTGCAATTTTGAGTAAAGTCCAAAACTCCTTTAAAATAGCGCATTTGAGGTGAAAAATTTGTCTACGAAAATATTTGTCAGACAATTTTAGTGCAAGTTACCAAATAAATAAGCGTTGACTCGTAATTGACAGAATTGCACCGTGAAATTGAGAAATTTTACAGTAGGATTTCAAGTAAGAATTGTCTGATTATTTATATGTTTATAAAAAACAAGACTGAAATATAGATGCACATCCTCTTTTTATTTAAAATAAGCCCACAATTCAATCCATTTTTTTTTAATTTTTATTTAATATTGTGAGCCAATGACAGTTTATATCACTACCATAGCTAAGTTAACCGAGTTGGGAAAAAAAATACGGCTAGTAATAAATATTTTGTTTTTTACTAAACAATTCCCGATTTTACTAAACTATATCTTTCAATGATGATAGATTACAAGATTTGATCATCCAAAGCAAAATTGTGAGAGTAACTTCGGCTGCCACGTCAGCGGGTACTCGTCAGCAAAATTCTGCCCGCTCATTTCACACATATTCACACATTCGTCCAATCAGTCGATGTTCAGACGGCAACGAAGTAATATAAATGGAGACTGCTGATTTTTTTCGTATATCACTAACATAATAACAGTTTTTTCATAAACAAACCGCTGTCATAATTCCGGTTACATCAGCCAATAGGACAATCTCTTTAAAATCGCTGAAAGCCGGTTAACGGTCTGATGCATTCCGTACATCGTGAATTCTTTTTTATCAGAATAAGTGACAATAAGTGCCATATATTTACAATTATGGATCTCAATTTCGAAATGAACAATTTTTAAGTTTTTGTATTGCATGCAACGCTGTGCTGGAAATCAGGGAATGTCAGCTGTGGGAAGCTTTAAAGTCAGCTGATAAAAAATCGTGCTTACAAACTTTTACAATGAATAAATTAAGTAAAAAAGTTTTCAACGTTTCTTCGCTTTATTTCGACGATGAATTGAGAATGAGGCCAGAGTTGTATCTTGAAGAAAATGCTGCCAATACTTGAAGCAATGTTAATCGCTTGGTGTCAGGTCAGGACTATATGGCCACACATAAAAACTTTTGATGGGTCGTTGAAAATGTGTTATTTTAATCTGCTGTTATTGACCGTAGAGATTCGAATTGAGTGTTTAACTTAATAGGAGCAGCTTTAATAAATGATTTCCTTATAATCCCACCAATGTAGAGCAAAACCTTTTATCCCACGATAGTCCGTTACCGGAACGACCCGGTTTAATATCCGGTCGAATAGTGTCACTCCAGCAGCATTTCCCAAACATGTATTCGCCGTATAGTATGGTCCGTTACAATGTATACATCCTGAGATATGGCTAACGAAAAACATCTACCAGAAAATGGTCAGAACTTTTTACTTCACCTAATATAACCAATTCGGCCGCCGTAGCCGAATGGGTTGGCACGTGATTATCATTCGGAATGCAGAGAGAACGTAGGTTCGAATCTCGGTGAAAGACCAAAAATGTAGAAAACGTTTTTTCTAATAGCGGTCGCCGCTCGGCAAAACCAGAACAGCTTTTAATCGGGAATTCATAGAATCTACAAGTTTTGCTGTATAATCGGAACTAATTGTATCCCACTCTTCCTCTAGTGCCCGTTTCAGACCAGAAGCATTAGAAATATTGTGGTTTCTTATTTTATTTTTCAGCACTGACCACAAATTCTCAATAACATTGAGATCTGGACTCTGTACAGGTGTTTGTACTACATGTGGGCAGTTTCAGATAAGCCCAGTTTTTACAATACCAGACGTACATATGCTTGGGATCGTTGTCTTAGTAGAACCTAAACAAATTCGTAATGCCCATTTTATCCGCACTTTGTACTAAATTATCTTTTTGCAGATCCAGATACTTTCTTTTATTTATGTTTCCTTTGATAAATGTTAACTTTCCGACGCCTTAATAGGACATGCAACCCCGTACCATCGCACTGCCCCCACCGTGTTTAACTGTAGAGCGCAAATTGCATGGTTGAAGCGCGGTGTTTGGTTTTCTCCAAACGCAGGACTTCCCATCAAACCTGAAAAGGTTAAATTTGCTTTCATGCGCAAAAACAGAGGGCTTCCAGAACGAAATGTCTTCGTTTAAATGTTGTCTGCAAAGCTCTATCCTTTGTTAATCAACGGCTTATTTCGCGCAGTCCTTCCATGAAAATTTTCTTGGCGCAGAACTCTACGAAGAGTTTTAGGGTTACAGATCTTGCCTAAGTATTTTTCGACTTCGCTCGTTAATTTTGGAGCGCTTAAATCGGGTTTTTCTTTAACTTTGCGAACAATCCACCTCTTATCTGCATCATTAAATACTTTATTTGGCGCAGATCTGCTCTTATTAAACCTTTCTATAATGTGCTGGACAGTTGAGGAACCAATAACAACAATTTTTGCTATTTTTCGTTGGCTTTTGCCCTCTTTATAATGACGAATAAGGTTTTTCCATTTTGAAAAATTTAAATTTTTTCAACTTTTCCTTACAAATTTACTTAAGACGCTAAGTTAAACAGAAAAAAAATACATTTCACCGTTATTGCATTCTCAGAGAAAATATACAATACGCTGCATCATTTAAGCTGTGAGCATATTTCGATGAGAAAACTATTTGTTTCTGTATTTTTTCAGCAAGCTTTGTTTTTGTTATTGTTCTTTCTGCAGTGGTAAACAGTACATACATACGCAAGCGAGTGTTTTATTATTTACTGAAAATCTCTTCATTTAGCTCATACATTGCAATAATAGGAAAATTCGTTGTTATAGCTTCGCCAAACCCCTCCTTTGCACGCTACTGCCCATATAATTGTTATCGAGCAGCGAGACAATTCTTATTACTACTAACAAAAAGTAATTAAAATCTGAAAAAGAATAGGTAATGAAACTCAATAAAAACGGATACTGAAACACAAAATAAAGTAAGAAAGATACAGCGATGTTCAGCGGCGATAGAAGCGGTAGAGGCAGCAAGAGCATAATTTCCATAACAAGTAAGCTCGTATTTGTCTCGACACAGCATTCAATTCAGTTGATTTGTGAACGGTGGAGATCGTAAACGCTTTTTTTCAACAGTTAACATCAAACGAAAAAATACAAAATAAAAAAATAAATCGTTGTTGAAAACTCCACTACCAAAATATTAAATAAAAATTATTGAATATTAGAAAAAAATATTTTTTTAATTAAAACATTTACTGCTGAGAAAATGGCGAGTCAGCAGCTAATCGACGAATTGTATGACTTCATGTACCCGCTTGCATTGCGCGTTGGCGAAATGCTGCTGAAGGGCTACGAGGAAGTGGGCAAGCAGATCAATATCAAGACAGCATTTTATGATGTAGTCACCGAGTATGACAACAAAATCGAAGAATTTTTGATCGAACAAGTATTGGCACGCTACCCTGAACATAAATTTATTGGCGAAGAGGATACAGCGAAAAATAATCATGTGACCAAAGAGTTAACCGATGCACCTACATGGATCATTGATCCCATCGATGGTACATCGAACTTCATCAAACAGATACCGCATGTTTGCATCTCAATTGGTTTGGCAGTGAAGAAGCAAATCGTTTTGGGCATTATTAACAATCCGGTGCAAAAGAAAATCTACACAACAAAATTGGGTGGTGGTGCATTTTGCAATGGCCAGCGCATACAAGCGAGCAGTGTAGATAACGTGAGTGTGTGCATGTGTGTTTATATATGTGTGTGTACATGTGGTAGTGTGTAATTAGAGCAAAACGCAGCAGCACATTCAGACATATATAATAATAAATTTCAATAAAATTCACAGATGAACGAGGCAAATGTGGCTTACGAAGTCTCGCTGTTGCATGCACATAAAATACGTAATAAACATATAAAACGGATCTATCACATAGGTGCAGAGGCAAGAAGGTGAGCCCCGACAGAATACTATCCGTAGATATGTATGTAGCATCCACCAGTATCTACTATGTAGATATGGAGATATTGTAAAGTTGTGTCTAGTCAAATTTGTGCTTAATCACTTGAGACGCGACAATCAGGCGCATAGAATTTTTTTCCCACAAGGTGTAATTAAATATGTTTGTACATACAAATATACAATGTAGAAGAATGATAAGCTTTCAGGTCAGCTGGTGCTGATGCAATAGGGAAAGAGACAATTTACGTTTATTATTATTAACTCGGCTTAACTCTTTCAGAGAACTCAGTTTGTTTAATCAGTTTCAAAATTTACAACGTCTGCTATCTGCTCCTTTTATGGTGGCAAATAGTAATTAAATGCATTTCGCATAGGTGAGATAAGCACAAAAGGAATTATTTCGTAATTTGTTTGCGAATAAAAAATACCTTATACATTATTTGCATTTAATTTCGAGATTAAGAAATTATTCATAAATTTAATCTAACTATCTTTAATTTTATTTTATTATTTTCTATTATTTTTTTTTTTTTAATTATTATTTTTTTTTTTTTAATTATTATTTTTTTTTGGACTAATTTATTATTTTTACTTATTTTTTTTACTTTTAATAATTTTTCTTTTCCTCTTATTTTTTTTTTGTTTTTCTTTTACTTTTATTTTTTTTTTTCACTTTTATTTATATTTTTTACTTTTGTATATTTTTTATTTTCTTTTTATTTTTGCTTTATTTATTTGTTTTTGATTTATTTATTTGTTTTTGATTTATTTATTTTATTTATGTTTAATTTTTTTTTTTACTTTTATTTTATTATTTTTTTCTTTGACTTTCGTTCTTTTTTACTTTTATTTTTTATTTTCTTACTTTTATTTTTTATTTTCTTACTTTTATTTATTTTTTCCTCTTATTTTAATTTAATTTTTTTTTACTTTTATTTCATTTTTTTTTACTTTTTTTGTTTACTTTTGTTACACTTGTTAATTTAATGTAATTTTATTTTATATTATTTAATTTGAAGTTAACTTCATTTATTTTTATTGTATTTTTTCATATTTTATTTTATCCTATTTAATTTTTTTTAATTTTTTTTTTATTTTTAAGCTTTTTATATTTTTAAACATTTTTTTGTTTTTGCTTTTTATATTTTTTTTATTTTTTAGCTTTTTATTATTATTATTATTTATTTTTTTTTTTATTTTTTTTTTATATACAAGGTATACATATATTTTTTTTATTCTTATATTTTTATATTACATTATTATTTTAATTTATTTTTATTTTTACTTTGTTATATACTTTTTTACTTTTTTATTTATTTTTTATGGGAGGTTGAATTAGTTTTAAAGGTGACACACAGATGGCGCTATTTATCACTTTATCGCGTTGGCAATACTGAATATATATTCATGACAAAGCCTCATCCCTAGGCTTTGTTTATCAGTATCTGTCATTTCGCTGAAGTATAAACAACGCAGTGTTTTCGTGCTCCGAGTATGTCAACTTTCGTGCCGTCGAAACGCAATTTGCGGGAAGCTTTGCTTTTCTGCTTCAATTTGAAAAAAAATACAGCCCAAGCCCGTAAATTGCTGCAGGAGGCCTACCCAGACCATACTCCGTCGATTTCAACATGTGAGTACTGGTTTCGACGATTCAAAAGTGGTGATTTTCACACCGAAGACAAGGAGCGTCTTGGCCAGCCCAAAAAGTTCGAGGACGCGGAATTGGGGGAATTGGTAAACGAGGACTCGTGCCAAACCCAAGAAGAGCTTGCTGAATCATTGGGCGTTGATAAATCAACCGTTTGCAAGCGTCTAAAAGCGATGGGAATGATCCAAAAGCAAGGACATTGGGTCCCGTACGAGTTGAAGCTGCGCGACGTCGAACGGCGACTTTTTACGTGCGAATTGCTGATCGAGCGACAAAATCGGAAGGGTTTTTTGCATCGGGTGGTGACTGGCGACGAAAAATGGATCCACTACGATAACCCAAAACGCAAAAAATCATGGGGTTTGCCCGGCCACGCATCAACGTCGACGGCCAAGCAGAATATTCACGGCAAGAAAATCATGCTCTGCATTTGGTGGGATCAGGTCGGCGTCGTATATTTTGAGCTGCTCCAACCGGGCGAAACAATCACGGGGGATCGTTACCGACTGCAATTGATGCGTTTAAGCCGGGCATTGAAAGAAAAACGGCCGGAAACGGTAAAAAGGCACGACAAGGTTATTTTGCAACATGACAACGCTCGGCCGCATGTTGCTCAACCTGTCAAAAAATACCTTGGAACGCTTGGCTGGGAAGTGTTACCCCACCCGCCGTATAGTCCAGACATAGCTCCCTCCGATTATCATTTGTTCCGGCATATGAGTCTCGATTTGGCGGACCAGCGGTTCTCCTCGTACGAGGCTACCAAAATATGGGTTGAGTCATGGATAGCCAAGCAGCGGACAGAATTTTGGAGAAACGGCATCCGGAAATTGCCCGAAAGATGGGCGAAAGTTGTAGCTAGCGATGGCCAATACTTCGAATAAAATATTTTGTACCGTTTTTTCACAATAAAGCCCCAAATCTTCGAAAAAAACCTTTAAAACTAATTCAACCTCCAATATATTTGTTTTTACTCTTTTATATTTTTTAGTTTGTTATATATATTTTTTTTCCTTTTTTATATATATATATTTTTTTTATTTTATTTTATTTTGCTTTTGTTTTTTATTTATTTATTATTTAATTAAATTTTTTTTTAGATTTTTAGAGTTTTTATATTTTTCATATTCCTATATTTTTTTATATATTTTTTTTACTTTTTTCATTTTTTTATTAGTACTTTTTCTTTCATTCCTTCAAATAATATTTTTTTTTTTGCTTTTTTATTTTATTTAAATTAATTTCTCTTATGATTTTGTTTTATTCAATTTCATTTACTAATTTTAATTTTTTTTATATTGTATATTAATTATTTATTTATTATATCTAATATTTTTGTTTCGTTTTTAAATTTTATTTTAATTAATTTTTATTCTAAATGATTTTAATTATTTCATTTAATTTTGCATTATTTGTTTTAATTTATTTTTTCTTTGGCACTTTTTCATATAATTTTATTTAATTGAACTTTCTTTTATTTTATCTAATTAAAATGCAATCAATTTAAATTGAACTCCCTCTATGTATTCCGTACTGATAAATAAATACAAATGAAAAGAAAAATCCAAACAAAACACAAATAATAAATAATGAAAAAATTCAAAACAAAGAGAAAAGACTGTAACTCTCGCAAATCTTTCAAATACACTTGCAAGCTTTTTCTCTTCACATTTGATTCGAAGCTCGTAACCGAGTATTTTTACACTTTCAGATTACTCGCCTATGCATCTGTGGTGGATTCCTTGTGCATGGTGGCTGCCGGAAATTTGGATGCCTTTCACATTGAAGACATGTACCCATGGGATTGTGCTGCCGGCTATTTGCTAATACGCGAAGCCGGTGGCGTTGTAACACATCCCTATGGAGGACCATTTGAAATTATGAAGCCAGATTTAATATGCGCTGGCACAGAGCGATTACGTAAGGAAATGGAGGAGCTAATAAAGAAAGCCGATCAAGAGAAGTCGGTTGGTGGTGAAGAGGAATAAGGAATATGTTGGGAAAAAAATTAAGATAAAAACCGGAAAAAGTAATTAAATTTGTAACATTTTAACAGGAATAAATAAATTTTGTAAATTCTTATAGTAATAAATAAAGTTTGTAAAATTCTTACAGTAATAAATAAATTTGGTGAATATTCGTAAAAATCACTCCACCTGACACAACCACTGAGCCAGAGTTTCATCGGATAAATAAAGGGTAAGCCGTATCACTTGCTTGAGCTTCATTCCCCTCCTTATCCTATCCCCCGCTTCTCCTCAAGCTTATGAAATAATCAAAGGCATGGTGTCCCCTATCTGGTCAACTATCTGGTAATTGGTTAATGGCATAGTTTACCACGTCACAAGCAATACAAATGCTACACCCGGTGGGCTAAGCACCGAACCCTAGAGCTTAAAATGAATATGCATACATATGTATGACCAAACAACAGGGCTTAATGCCCTTAATATTCAAACTCACTCACAAACTAAAATTAACTAACGCGTCTGTATTTATTAACGCAATATACTAAGCATACATGTAATATTCCTTAGAAACTCGCCGCTGTTACAGTAATCAGCTGTTTGGCCGTAAAATTATTATTAATATTTATAGTAAGCAAAGACGCAAGGTGGATTTAATAAGGTGACAGCATTCACCCAGCTGAATTTTTCGTCGTAGGTATGGTTTACGTCAAAATGATATGCTTTGTTTGTATGTATTGGTATGTTTAATATACATTCGTATGTTTACATTTGCTTGCTGATTTTGACATGATGCTTGCACCAAACGCAACAACAAATACATGTAGGGTTTTACTTATATGTGTTTGCTGTCACCTGTAATAAATTCGCCTTGGTTTTACTTATATGTGTTTGCTGTCACCTGTAATAAATTCGCCTTGCAAAGACGCGAGATATTGCGAGCGAAGAAAAACTCTGAGATGACTAAGCATTTGCCTATTTGATGAAAGAGTTTAATTCGCTTACGCTCTCTTTAGTATAGATATTCATGCCTTTACTTTTTCACTCAAATACTCATCAGCGGTACTATATAAAAGTGCTCGTGTTGTAGTCGTCAGTAGTAGATGATACATTGGTGTAGGAAGTCGCAGTAATAATCGCAGAAAAAAAAAACAATAATAAACAGAGAAAGAACCATTCTCTTAATTATTTTTTTGTTGTTACATTACAAATAAACCCACAACAAATTAAAATGTCTGACATTAGTGAAAAACAAACAATACATAACTACTATAATGTCGCTTTGGAATTGGTAATGAAATGTGGTCCAATAGCCTTTGAAGGTTATGAAAAGGCCGAAGCTGACTTTCAAACAAAATCCGCTTTCTATGATCTTGTAACTATTTATGATAAGAAAGTGGAAGATCTACTCATTGAGGGGCTGCAAAAAGCCTTTCCCGAAACGAAATTCATTGGTGAGGAGAATACAGCGGAAGACAAAAGTGAACCGGTATTGACAGATGCGCCCACATGGATTATTGATCCAATAGATGGGACAACAAATTTTATTCGCCGATTTCCCAATTGGTGTATATCCGTTGGTTTGGCTATACGAAAGGAATTAGTAGTGGGTATAGTTTATCTTCCAGTGGTAAATGAGATGTATTCGGCATGGAAGGGCCATGGCGCTTATCTGAATGGGCAGCCTATCAGTGTCAGCAAATGTACTAATGTAAGTATCATACTTATATACATATGTATAAAGAGTAGAGAGCATTTTCAAGTGATTCGAAATTGGAAGTAAAATAGTTTTATTCTTGAAAATACATTAGATGAGTCCAAAAGGAAAAAAAGAAGCAAAAAAACTACTGATTTTTTTTTGTATATCAAATAAATAAAAAATTATGTTTACGAATATAAGAGAAGAGAAGAAGAAATTAATAACGACTAGCAGTTGAATTAAACAAAAATATATCCAAATCAAAAGAAAAAAATTACTTTATTGCTTTACGTTATAAAAGTATAAATATTTAATTTTTTTTCTTTATTTTTGGTTTTATTTAATCTTGTTTTTGTTTTATTTTATTCATTTTTTGTTTTTTTTTTTTTTGTTATTTTTTATTATGTTTTTTCTTCATTTTTACTTAACTTTCTTATCTTTATTCTGCCTTTTGCCTTGTAAGATTATTTAATTTTTATTTTCTTTTATTTTATGTTTTTAATTAATTTTATTTTATATCTTTTCTATTTTTTTTTTCCTTTTTTATTTTATATTTATTTATTTATTTTTTTTAATATTCTTTTATTTTTTAATATTCTTTTATTTTTTAATTATTCTTTTATTTTTTATTTATTTATTTATTTTTTTTTTTGTTATTATTTTTTTATCCCTTTGTTTGTTTGATCTGTTTTATTTATTTTGTTTAACTTTTTTTGTTAATTTTAAACGAGTTTTACTTTATCCTATTTTCATTTATTTTTAATTTTGTAATTTTTTATTTGGTTTTTTTTTTAAATATTTCTAATTTATGAATTCGTTGTTCTCTGCAGATCAACAGCGCTGTTGTTGGCACAGAAATGTCACTCATTCAACGACCAGCCGTACGAGACAAACATGTTAAGCGTCTGTGTAAGCTGGCATCAAATTGCAGTGGGTAATGGGAAATGAGCGTCAATTATTGAGCATCAATTTCATATTTCCCCTCATAATTTCAGTTGTCGCAGCATTGGCAGTGCAGCTGTAACGCTGTGCTATGTGGCACGTGGCAGCCTTGATTGCTTTGCCGTAGAAGATCTGCAACCGTGGGATATTGCAGGAGGTGCTTTGATAATACGCGAAGCTGGTGGCTTGGTATGCCACTCAAAAGGTGGTGAATTTTCCATATTGAAACCGGACTGTATTGCTGCAGCTACGCCTGAACTGGCTAAGGATATGATAGAATTGATCAATGAAGCCGATCAGTTAACAGAATTTACTTTTTGAATTAATGGAGGATTGATAATCAGTGATGCGAAATAGCAACAACAATTTAAATATTCTTCGCCATTAGGTGGTACGATATGTTAACAGAAATATAAAGCTTTTCCAACTTTCATAGTATTAAGAAATTACAAGTAATAAAAATAGTTATTAATCAATATTGGAAATGCATTTTCAAGACCTGGTTCAGAAAAAAAATACACATACAAATACACATAAATACAAAAGCTAGCCACCACCAACAGGTTAAAGCGAAATCATCTCTTTGGAATGTGCGAGAGGTACGCTTCTGAAAACAAATCTTCATAGACATAGACTTCGTTCGCATTTGAGTTGTTCTTTGGTTTGACCCAAGGCACATCCATTAAAGGTGGTGGCACTAGACCAACAACAATATTTTGTACGTTTGATTGTCAAGGGCAAAGTAGAAAACAAAAAATGAATTAGATTTGTTTCACTCTGGGGTGGCAACCACATGGACACGGCGAAAGAAAAATAAATAGATCAGCTGATTTACCGATACCGATTTTTGGTGAGCTCTTTGAAAAAATAAGGAAAAAACGACCCGAATAGTGGAACGAGTTCCTCTTCAAAGCAATACACTGACACATTCTGCATTGTCTATAGAAATTGCCAGCCAAGTATAGCATTCCAGTTCTTAGTCCTAAAAGAGCTGACAGAAGACTTCTAGCACTTTTTCTAAGAATAACATGGGCGTTTTAGGCATAGAATAGTTAAATAGATTGAATATTTTACAGAAAGCTAGACCAAAATATCAGATCAATGGCAGCCAAAAAATTGTTTCGAGTTAGACCAGAAAATCAGAACATCTTATGAATGCTGACAGGAACTTCAGACAGGGAAGTTAACAGCAAAAATTTAGCATATAGCTAAGGGTCTGATCGCCTCTGTGATATGATCCGACCTCGAGTCACCTGCTTAAAACGGATTAACCATTTTAGCTTGTCCTATGCAGTCACCAATCATTCATCTATTATTACTACAGAACTTCTAGTAAACAGGGGCACTACGTGCCGCACAGCACATGCAGCGGTAATTAAAAAATTAAACCTGTATCAGGGCGAGTCTTTAAAAGGTGCTTTCGTTACAGCAGCTGATGGGCCCCTGAATGTCAAAGAGCAAGTATTTGTATTTTCTCTCCCTCTTCTTCCTTCAACTGAAATTTGACAATAGCCCGCCAATTTGTTGTATTTGTAGAATCTATATCACCTTGTATAGATGCGCTTTGACCTGTATAATAATTTTGAAAGTTCAAAGGTGGGTCACCTATGTATGTATGCATGTATTTAGTTTTAACTCTTAAAGAATTCTTCTTATTCTTATTCTTATCTTAGTTAATTATCAGTATGCAAATTTCTTCATAAAAACAAAAAACAACACGTCTGCACTTCTTACGCTTAGTAGGCAAATGAGATAAGATAAAAATGCCAAGAGAGCAGCAACTTTAAAGAGTATGCGCCAAATATAAAAATCTGCATTTGCATTTGACTCTTTCGGTATCATTTCATAAAAAAAACAAAAACACGCCGGTGACTACAAAAAAAACATTTCACATATCAGTGTATTTGGCTTGCCTAACAGCGAGTGTACTACAAGTACGTACTTCTAAACAAAAACAAAAAGAAACGAACAACATATGTACGGTATACATACATACACATACATGCACACATGAGAGCATACATCTGCATGTAAGATACAAGTTAAGTGCAAAACAGTTCTCAATAAAACAAACTTGTTTAGAATAAGTGCGGTAAGTATTTAAAAATCTGAAAATAAAAAAATACATCAATATTCCAAGCACAATTAACTACCTATCGTATATGCAACACATACATACATAAATAGTTTTGTTTAATTTTGTTATCTTCTTTTTTGCCCGCAAAGTCAGCCAAAGCGAACGTGATAAAACAAAATTCGCGTATAATAAAAACAGAATAATAAAGATTTCAACGTCATTCCGTCAAAAAATTTTGCCAAACGAAAGAGTTACTTTTTGACAGCATTATATGTGCTACCGGTTCTTCTTCTTATTATTATTTATTATATTTTCTTCTTATACTCTCGCGCTCTGTAGCACTCTCATCTTAAATATTACACCGACCAAACACGACCAAATCTATATGAAAATGTTTCCGCTACGAAGTCAGTCGTTGTCGATTCATCAGTATAATAAGTGCTTGCTCAGGAAAGATACAGCCACAGCAACAGCAGCAGCGGTTGTAGCAACAATAATAAGGCGCGTAACAAAATTTACGAAATACGAGAATTGTAGTGTAATAACAAAAAACACCGACACCAACGCCACCAACAGCGGAGTGTCGTCAGTGTCCCTGAATCGTTACTTCCCTCAACGTAAACAACAAACACCGTTTGCCTACCCACTGACCACATTTGTTTCGAGTAATCGTGCAATTACAACAACAATGTCAAATAAAAGTGATGATATAAATGTACGTAACTACTATAATGTGGCTTTAGAATTGGTAATGAAATGTGGTCCACTGGTGCGAGAGGGTTACAACAAAACTAATGCGGATTACAAACAGAAATCGGAATTTTTCGATTTAGTCACTAAATATGATAAACAAATCGAAGATATACTCATTGAAGGTTTGCAAAACGCTTTTCCCGAATCGAAATTCATTGGCGAGGAGGCTGCAGCGGAAAGCGGTAAAGTGCCAGAACTAACTGATGCACCCACATGGATTATTGATCCCATTGATGGTACAACAAATTTCATACATCGCATACCACATTGGTGTATATCGGTTGGGTTGGCCATTAATAAGGAACTGGTGGTGGGTATTGTGTATAATCCCATAGCAAATGAAATGTACTCAGCGTCGAAGGGAAATGGCGCCTATTTAAATGGACAACCTATACATGTCAAAAAATGTAATAAAGTGAGTACATAGTTCAATTTTGTAATTTATTTGTACATATCTATGCATACATATACTGGCGTATGTTATGTAAAAATATGCATGCGCTTAATTAGTTTCACGCAGAAAAAATTGAATAGAAATAAACAAAGTTTTATCTTTTAGAGTATATTGATAAGGCAATTGAAAATAAAAGAAAGCGATTAGCTATTGTAATATCGATAAACGTACAAACAATGAACTTGTGCCCAGACGCCACTCGTCAATAACATTTCCAAATTAGATTTCCAAACAGAAGGAGATAAAGTAAGGGTGGTGTTTTTTACCGTACCCCGTACCAAAAACAATTTCTTTAATCTCATAAATTGATCATTGCTCAATATTAGCGTCAGGCAATGACATTGAGGTAAAGTGGTCAAACCTAAACGGTTATCTGAGCTTTGTCATCATATGGACTGTCAGTTCCTACGACAATCGCTTCTACGTTAAGGGACCGACCCAGATTTATATCCGGTCAAGGACTGTCACTTTATTTATGCTGCTACAAAAAGAACAACAACCCCATGGGCGAAGGTGGTCAAACTCTAACCGAAAGCAAAAGTCAATGACACACCAATTCCGGCTGTAAACAACCTTAAGTTAATCGGGAGGCTAGGAATAGCGAAGGTTCAAGCTAGCCAAACCGGAGCAATCAGGGCAAGAAAAGGTATCTTCTGATGTGGCCCACACATCATCTTACTAAGAAATTAAGCAGCATAACGCCACTTCAGCGAGCAGTTTCTGCGGAATTCGTAGGATTCATTCCAACAATAATCTGCTGCAAGTCTGACAACTACTACTGGACCTGACGGAATACAGACAGTCTTTAAACGACACACGCAGAAAGTGAACTCTGTTCTATCCAAAATTAAGGTAGATATATTTAATGTATATCCGTCAGTTGAAAGTAGATCGATTGACACTAACCACCTCTACAATGCCTTCTTAACCTAACACATCTCTCTCTTCGACTCCAAACTATCGGAACAGCCAGTTTCCTTAGCATACAATTGGATGGGATTAAAGGAAATTACTCGTGGTTTCAGCTTCACCATACTAAGCAGAGATTTGTAGGCTGCTACAACAACAACTCTTAACTCAGGCAGTAAGACTAAGATCTGTAAGTTTGTGACATGGAATCGGGCATGGTTAAATCAGAGTTACTAGCTATTGTAGTACCTGCTTTTGTAACAGCCAACTGCTTTGCAATAATGGAATAAGTAGTTTATAATACTAAAATGTGGCTCTTGTTTTCGTTGTAATGGCATACAAAATTCTCCATACATTTTTGACTAATGCTGGTGAAGTGACAGTTCTCGGTCGGTAATCGACGTAGCGAAAGTCGTAGAGCCAACATGTATTGGGAAGGAACACACTAGTGGTGAAGTGATAATGTTTCCACGATTAAAATGACTTTGAGAGTCGACTTTGTACGTAAATTATTTTTATTGAAATATCACAGCTCATTATCAAGAGGTTAAGTGTGTAAAAGTAGTCAGTTTACGATGCATATATGTATGATAGATATATGTACTAAGTAAATTTACCTTAAGAGATTACAGGACGACCGTGATTATATTTCCGCCAAAAAACAAAGCGTTGCAATTACAAATATTTGTATTATAAACGGTTTAATAATCTGTATGCAATCACTGAATTTACATACTAAACAAATGTGGCAATCTGTATTTACATAAGGTGATTGTGAAACAAAGAAGATATTTCACGATCTCAACAAACAGTTAAATTGTAGTTAACAGATGAATTATTTAACCCGACTTGGAGAAGGGAATCTACTTTTTCTATTGCATTACCGATACCTCAGAGTTGTATCTGAAAGTGCGATTTTCAAGTTTATCAATTCCAGAAGTATGTGCATACACCTTATTTTTACATGTAATTTAAGGTACTTGTCAATTTGTACCTGTATAATTGTAAATAGAGGCAGAGCAGACCAAAATGTATTTATATACAGAAACACTAACTAAAATAATTAGCAACATGTCGTTAGTGGCATGCAAATTGTATATACACAACAGCATACATAAATACCTATTGGAAACCCTAAAAAATTTTATTTAAAACGTTTACACCTTTTCTACCATTTCAGATGAACGATGCCGTTTTAGCTTACGAAATCTCGCTCATCCATGCACCCGCAGTACGTGACAAGAATGTGAAACGCCTTTCGAAACTTGCCGCTAATAGTACAGGGTATAGGCATATTTTGCATTAATATTTTTTACGAAATTATAATCTAATTTTTTTTTTTATTTTTTTCAGCACCCGTTGCATTGGCAGCGGCGCACTGACTCTGTGCTATGTTGCACGCGGTAGCTTCGATTGCTATCATGTGGAGGATCTACAAGCATGGGACATTGCAGGTGGTGCAGTTATATTACGTGAAGCCGGTGGTGTTCTCTATCATACCAAAGGTGGAGAATTCGAAATAATGAAACCAAATTTGATAGCGGCTGCAACACCAGAATTAGCAAAGATCATGGTGGGTTTGATTGAGGAAGCCGATGCTTTGACTGATTTCACATTTAAATAATGTATGCTGCGCTGATTTTAAAGGACTCAATTGGGTTACTCTTCTATAACTTTTTAACTTTAATCTCAAAGCATAAGGACGAGAAATTATTGCAATAATAGTGAAATAAAATATTGAAAAACTTACGTTTGGCGGCATTCCATGCGTTTGATAGCCCATTGGTGGCATATTTGGCCCTTGTGGTGGCATTTGCATCCCCATATGTGGACCTGTACAAATGTGTTTGGCTAATTATTATTAATACTCGTATACTTCTGTTTACTTTCTGCTGCTCACCCATGGCTTGATGATGTGGCGGCATGTGATGTCCCTGTGGTGGAGGTCCAGGTGGACCGGGTGGCCCTTGCCCCGGTGGTCCATTCATATGCGGCGGTGGCGCT
The DNA here is from genome assembly GCF_028408465.1 of Anastrepha ludens. Taxonomy (NCBI): domain Eukaryota; kingdom Metazoa; phylum Arthropoda; class Insecta; order Diptera; family Tephritidae; genus Anastrepha; species Anastrepha ludens. The sequence goes on from NC_071500.1 coordinate 90,986,107, forward strand.
CCTTGCACTCCCGGTTGCTGTTGTGGACCTGGCGGTCCATGCGGTGGTGGCACACCATGAGGTGGGGGTGCATGTGGCATTGGTGGCCCACTTCCAGGGGCACCACCACTACCAGGCGGCGGTGGTCCATGCTGACCAGGGGGTACTTGTCCATGAGGGGGTGGTGGGCCGTGTTGCCCCACTCCATGTTGTCCCGGTGGCATTGCACCATGTTGTTGGTGCTGTGGTGGTCCATGTGGAGAACCATGAGGCGGTGCGTGTTGCATAGGATGCGTATACGGTCCGCCGGGATGCCCCGGTGGTGGTGGTGGACCATGATGACCACCCGTCGGTATGGGGCCGTGTTGGCTATGTGGTGGTGGGGCTTGCATATGGGATTGTTGAGGCGGGCCATGTGGTGGTCCAGATGGTCCCGCGCCAGACGGGCCTTGTTGTCCCGGTGGGCCTTGCGGCATTTGTTGATGTTGATAGGGACTGTGCGGTGATGGTGAAGGACTTTGCGCAGGCGGTGCCTGGGGTGGCGGCATAGGACTATTCGCCGGTGAGGGCGAGGTCATATTCAGCCTAACACGTTCGCTGGTTAAATGAATAGACACTGAGAACTATGACTTCTTCACTTTCGTGGAAGTATACCAATACAAAAGCAAATATGCGAATGCCAACAAATTTTTCTCTGGCCTAATTTGCTGCAAAGAACACAAATTTTCACAGTTCTATACACAAATTAGCAAAGCAGCACTTATAGTGCGCATACGTTTATATTTTTGGAGACTTTTTGAATGATAAATTAGATAATTTCGCACTTTTCGAGTACACACAAAGTTATTTTTTTAAGACGACGCGAAGAGAAAATTCAATGGCTGCCATCGAGGTGTTGGTAAACGTCAACGTGAATTTGATGTTGGTAGCACTGTGAGCCGGCTGTCAAACCAAGAATGATAGATTTGTTTCTTTACTTTTAAAACTATTGTCATCCCGTATTCTAATAAAAATATTATCGCATATTCTTTTCGTGAAAGCAAATATTATATTTCATTATGTAAAGTATTTTAATTAAAAATAATATTTTATACTTAATTTAATTTTGATTTTGTATTTAAATCGATATAATGAAAACAACAACGATAAAAAAAAGAAGTTGTCATTTGCGCCGAGTAGGCCCGTCACAGTAGCCCATTGGCTCTCAGCGAATTTGCTAGAATCAGCGGTTGCGCTGACGCAGCCGGGGTTATGAATCGGTTTGTTTACGAAAAAACTAAGAATGTATTAGTGATATTCGAAAAAAATAAGCACAATGTCACTTCGTTGCCGTCTAAACAAAGACTGATTGGACAAATGTGTGGAATATGTGTGAAATGATGGTGCACATATCGGCTGACGATAAGATTGTGTAAGTGATATACGAAAAAATCTGCACAGTCCGATTATGATATTATACTTCGTTGCTATCTGTACAATGACAGATTGGATGAGTGTATAAATGCATATGAAATGATCATAATTCAATTATTAAAGGTTTACGCACTTGTGGAATATGATTTTTCACACTCCCTTACAAATGAATGGGAAGAAAGTGGAAAGAATTCCTTACCTTTTGTTAAAAATGGTAGCAAAAAAGCGTTTTTTTTTACCTAAATATAAACAATCTTTAAACGGTATAAAAAAATAATAATTTAAATTAATATTTGAAGGTAAATATGGTAAATGGTATGGACGATGTAAATTTACTTATATTTGTAAATATATGGTACAAAGGGAAAGTGCTAAGTGTGATAAAAAACTAAATAATTGGTGCGTACACTTCTGTTAGGTGTTTGACCAAGCCTTATTTGTGGCGTACGTCCTTATATTATTTTACAAATAGAGGAACCTACAGTTTTGAACCGATTCCGAACGGCAAACGGTTTTTATGAGGAGCTTTTTTAGAAATACACTAGGAGGTTTGCCATTGCCTGACGAGGGGCCAACGCTTTAAAAAAAACGTATTCTCTTATTTGGTGTTCATGCACGGAGATTCGAACCTACGTAATAGTAGTCTCGCACCAACTCTTTCGGCTACGGCGGTCAAGTGCGATATTAAGACGAAAAAAAAAATTTATCTCAATTCAAAAATTAAGTTTTGCAAATTAATTTTTAAATTTAAAGCAGATCGTGAAGTTGGAAGTTTCGCTAATATGATGCCATTATGTTACCTAACCATTATGACCCTAAGCGATTTTTTTATAGAATAATCGAATATATCATAAATTTAATTGGCTAAAAACAAACCTTGAACATACTTACACCTTACTTTACTAAGCTTTGCCCACGTACCTTTGGAGTTTAACCTCCAAGTTACTTTACATTACTAACTACTTAACAAACTTCCGACACTTATTTAACAGCTGCTTGACGTCGGCGCTGTCATTCAGGTGCTCGCAACACTTTTTCCACCCATGTGAAGGTAGGTTTATTGGAAACGTGCTCCGTCAATCGCTTTCTTATAATGAAGCCTGCAGTGTATTGGACCGCGTCCTCTTGGAGACTGTCCAGCTCTTCTTCCTATTTTGGCTCTTTCTTCTTCTAGATCGTTTCAAAACGTGAATTTCTTCAAAATCACCTCATCAACAGAGAGAAAGATTTCTTAATTAGTGATTAATTATATATATTACTAAATAATTTCTTGTTGGTAACTTATCAAGGTGAATTGTGTATTCTACCATTCTTGGTAACTTATGTACTTTTAAAGCTGTCTAGTAAGTGCATCCGCAACCTATAGTTGAAAGACATTTCGCGCTCATGGACGAAAAAGATACTCCATGATATCACGATTCAAGCGGTGTGTCAGGATGTATTCCATGTCGTATTGGTCCTGGACATACCGAGCAAGTTCTTGCTCATAAGTATCCCCTTTGAAAATGAAATATTTTTTCTACAAAATTTACTTTCCGTCCACTTTCACTGAAAATTTCTAGAGCATGCAACCCAGTGTTTTGCTAAGGTGGCAGATTAGTCAAGAAGGAACGAGACCCCTGCTTACTGAGCGAATCCTTTACTATTGAATTATGATCGTGAAAAACTCGGCTGGCGAATCTGCCGCAACAACGTGCCGAAATTCCCCTAACAATTTTGTTTATTGCCCAATATTGCGGTGTATTTTGCATTTAAAATCGGTTTGGCAAGGGCATTTTGCTGGGAGCGACCTTTTCGCCTTTTTTGTTTAGTATAGTATTGTTCTTTCGCACCAGCTGACAAAAAACGCTTTCATTACATACAGATACAATTTAAAACAAAAATCTAAAAATACCGATCTATGGTGAACAAGCGAAAGTGATTTATCAATTAATAAAAAGCGTTGCGGAACAAATTACTTTGATTAAAGGTAAAGAGTTTTTAACATCACTGTATTTTGTATCTAATTGTATAAAATTCACCTAACGGTGTTTATTTTCATTCAAACCCACAGAGATTTGTTTACATAAATTCGTTTTTTTCATTTTTTGATATTCCAAATATAAAAAATGCCTATTGCGAAACGGCTGTGTACTTTGCACTGTGTATTAAAAATAAGTTAAAATAAATAAAAGAACAAGAACACGCCTAAATGTATATAAGAAAATATATTCTTGTTACGGAATAAATCGATTTAGAGTTACTATATCGCTAATATTTTATTCGTGTCAAATACTAGATTTGAAAAAATATATCGTCATCCGATATCTTTGTCCATGTACTAGTCGATATACTATGATAAAATGTAAATTCATAATTCGATAGAATATCAACAATTCTAGTAAAAACAGGGCGCGAAATTGCATTCAACACATTTGAAGTGATTGTTTCATGCTAATTTCATTTGATAAAATTATTTGTTTCACCATTCGCACAATTAAAACGAATAGTGAAAATGAGTGGCTTTTCTGGCAAAAGAAAATTTACAGAAAACGGCAAAGCAGGCAATAATGGTCAACCCGCGGGAGGGAAACAGTCAAAACCGCGGTTTGTTTTTGGCATTTTATTGAAAGCGTTTCCATTCTATGTACATTTATATTATATCTTGCAGGAACGATGAAGAGGATTTTGATTTTGATGAAATGGAAGATGATATGGCTGCGGACGGTTTTAGAGAGGATATAGATCCGAATACTTTACTTGGCGAAGGTCCAGAAAATCAGCAAACTTCTGTGAAATGGTCTCGCGCTGATCCACCTAAATTAGATCCTTCGTCTGATGAATTGGTATTTCAACAAATTGACATTGAAAATTACTTGGGTGAGCCATTGCCAAGTATGCCAGGATCACAGATTGGTCCTGTTCCAATAATACGCATGTTTGGCATTACCATGAAGGGCAACTCGGTGTGTTGTCATGTGCATGGCTTCTGTCCCTATTTTTACATAGCGGCTCCTCGCAGTTTCGAGCAAAATCATTGTAATGCCCTACGCGAAGCTTTAGATAAAAAAGTATTGGCCGATATGCGCAGCAATAAAAATAACGTACAAGAAGCTGTGCTAGAGGTGCAACTCGTAGAGCGTCTCAATATTTACGGTTATCAAGGTGATACTAAGCAGCGCTATATAAAAATAACTATGTCAATGCCCAAACTAGTGGCAGCAGCAGTGCGTCTACTTACCCATCAGGTAGTTATGTCGGATTTTGATTTTCAAGATTGTCGTGCATTCGAAAGCAACATTGACTTCGATATACGTTTCATGGTGGATACACATGTAGTGGGCTGCAATTGGATTGAGCTGCCAGCGGGTACATGGCGGATACGAGACAAAAGAACAAAACCTTTGCCGGAGTCACGTTGCCAAATCGAAGTTGACGTGGCATACGATAAATTCATATCGCATGAGCCGGAGGGAGAGTGGGCAAAGGTTGCGCCTTTTCGTATACTCTCATTTGATATTGAGTGTGCTGGACGCAGAGGCATTTTCCCCGAGCCTAAAATGGATGCTGTTATACAGATTGCTAACATGGTAATACGACAGGGTGAACCCGAACCGTTCATAAGGAATGTGTTTACCTTAAACACATGTGCGCCTATCGTTGGTTCCGAGGTACGTTGTTTTCCTAAAGAAACTGACCTCCTAGATGCTTGGTCCAGTTTTGTGCGCGAAGTTGATCCGGATATATTAACGGGCTACAATATAAATAACTTTGATATACCCTATCTACTGAATCGTGCTGCTCATTTAAAAGTGAAGAATTTTGAATATCTTGGTCGTATACGGAATATACGTTCGGTTATCAAGGAGCAAATTCTGCAATCGAAACAAATGGGCCGACGTGAGAATAAGTATGTCAATTTTGAGGGTCGCGTTCCTTTTGATTTGCTTTTTGTGCTGTTGCGAGATTACAAGTTGCGTTCGTATACGCTTAATGCTGTGAGCTATCATTTTTTGCAAGAGCAAAAAGAGGATGTGCATCATAGCATAATTACAGACCTGCAAAATGGGGACGAGCAAACGCGCCGGCGTTTGGCTATGTACTGCTTGAAAGATGCCTACTTGCCTTTACGACTGCTCGATAAGCTAATGCCTGTCGTGAATTATATGGAAATGGCTAGGGTTACAGGCGTGCCTTTGGAATCATTGCTCACACGTGGCCAGCAAATTAAAGTGCTGAGTCAACTGCTGCGCACTGCGCGTACTAAAAACTTCATAATGCCTGCCCATCAATCGAAGGCGTCCGAGGAGCAGTATGAGGGCGCAACAGTTATAGAGCCGAAGCGTGGCTACTATGCTGATCCAATAGCAACGCTCGATTTCGCTTCACTATACCCGAGTATAATGATTGCACACAATCTCTGCTATACGACGCTGTTGCAGCCAGGCATGAAAGAACGCTTGGGACTTTCAGATGAACAGGTTCAACGAACGCCAGCTAATAACACATTCGTGCGCGCAGATGTGCGGCGTGGACTGTTGCCAGAGATCTTGGAATCATTACTAGCGGCGCGTAAGCGTGCCAAAAATGATTTAAAGGTATAAAATTTAAAAACTATCACAAATGAAATTCACTAATTCAAACGTTTGCTTAATTTTTTAGGTAGAAAAAGATCCTTTTCGACGCAAAGTGCTCGATGGTCGTCAATTGGCATTGAAAATATCCGCCAATTCTGTTTATGGTTTCACGGGCGCACAAGTTGGCAAACTGCCATGTCTAGAAATATCAGGCAGCGTTACCGCCTTTGGACGTACGATGATTGAATTGACAAAAAATGAGGTAGAACAACATTATAAAATCGCCAACGGTTATGAAAATGACGCCGTAGTCATCTACGGTGACACTGATTCGGTGATGGTAAATTTTGGTGTTAAAACTTTAGAGCGCGCCATGGAGCTTGGGCGTGAAGCGGCGGAAATAGTGAGCGCGAAGTTTGTGAGACCCATCAAATTGGAATTCGAAAAGGTCTACTATCCTTATTTGTTGATCAATAAAAAACGTTATGCAGGATTGTATTTCACACGTCCCGAGACGTATGACAAAATGGATTGCAAAGGTAAGACAGTGTCTACTGTTTTTTTTTTAAATACACACATTTCTGGTTATTTATACTTTTCTCATCAGGCATTGAAACCGTTCGTCGTGATAATTCACCGCTCGTTGCGAATCTCATGAACACTTGCTTGCAAAAGCTACTCATCGAACGCAATCCCGAAGGTGCCGTTGACTATGCGAAACGTATTATAGCCGATTTACTATGTAATCGCGTCGACATCTCACAGCTAGTTATCACTAAAGAGCTGTCCAAGACAGATTATGCTGCTAAGCAAGCGCATGTAGAATTGGCAAGCAAAATGAAGAAACGTGACCCTGGCACAGCACCGAAATTGGGTGACCGTGTGCCTTATGTCATTTGTGCGGCAGCAAAGAACACACCCGCCTACATGAAGGCAGAAGATCCATTGTACGTGTTGGAGAATTGTGTGCCTATCGACGCGAACTACTATCTGGAGCAACAACTTTCGAAACCTTTGTTACGCATATTCGAACCGCTGCTTGGCGATCGTGCCGAATCAATTTTGCTGAGTATGTTGAAACCCACTTTGAACTACTTCCTCAACTCTATATTAACCATTCATTTTTCTTTCAGAGGGCGAGCACACACGCACACGTTCTGTGGTTACTTCAAAAGTTGGTGGTCTTGCCGGCTTTATGACGAAGAAATCATCCTGTCTTGGCTGTCGTGCGCTCATGCCTAACGGCTACGAGAAGGCGGCACTCTGTCCGCATTGTGAGCCACGCATGGCCGAACTGTATCAGCGCGAAGTCATAGCAAAGCGCTCGTTGGAGGAAACCTTTAACAGGCTATGGACCGAGTGTCAACGTTGTCAGGGTTCACTGCACGAAGAGGTATTGTGCTCGAATCGTGATTGCCCGATTTTTTACATGCGTCAAAAAATACGCATGGACTTGGATACGCAGGAAAAACGTGTGCAGCGTTTCGGCGCGACGGATTGGTGAATAGTGTTTGCGTGTTTTGCATGTATTACGCCTAACGGTTTTGAACTAAATTGTGAACTTTATCCAGCGAATACCATATTTATAATTTATTTGTTTTGATTTTTATTAACGTTTGTAAGGATGATATTCAATTTGACAGCGAACAATAAAATTTACAAAAATGCTGACCGATATTTGGAAATTGAGTCACGTCGGGTGGGGGCCTGCATAGCCAGAAAGATGATGTCTTGCAGCATAAGTAGATGAAAGTGTCTTTAAAAAGAGCTTTCGATATAGAAAAATCTTCGAAAACTGGTTGGGTTCTTAAACCAATGCATATAAGAAGTATGTGCCGCTCCTCTTACTTTTCTGATAATTCTTTATCTTTGGTTTTTTCATTTTTTCTTTATTAATGCTATCAATTAAATTGTTTTTTTTTTTTTGTTTTTTTATTACAAAGATACCGCGCCATACCGTTGACTAAAAACTAAAATACCTACATGCGCGTTGGTAATAGAAAGCGCGGCGCTACCCTTATTCTCAAATTTAATATTTTTTTTTTACATTTCAAACGAAACTACAAATCGTAGTACCTAAGCATTTTAGGGAATACATTTACATAAATATAATTACTGAATTTAAATTTTGCAGTAGCCAATTTTCCGTTAAATTATGCGCTTTAGTTTAACAATTAGAATTTTTGATCTGAAATACAACTGTTTCTATTTTTACGTGGGAGCGCCGTGGTGGATTGGTATCCATGCCTTTTCTTATTAATGTACACTTGCAATTGCTTTGCGGTGCCTATAAACAAATCACTTGATTTCATTCAGATTTTTTTATACGTTTGATGTATATAAAATGCATATAATTACTTAAAATTAAGAACAAATTAAAATATTTTAAAGAACTTTTTTTTTAAGGGGAACAGTAGGTATGGGAGAGGAAATTCTGTATATCTCTAGTTGCACTATTTACGACTTTGCAACGTATTGGATAGCCAATCCATCGCCTGATCCAAACCTTCCCCTTTGGTCGCCGATGTTTTGAATATTTGGAAAGTACGATTTTTCAAATTTTCCAAACCGAGGGCATGATGCACTTCCGCAACTGTCATACAACCCTCCATATCCTGTTTGTTGGCAAGCACAACAAGTATGGCGCCTGCAAGTTCTTCCTCCTATGAAGAATATATATTTACAATAGTAATCATACTAGTAAATAAATGCGTTATATTTAGAAAACACTCACCCGTAACATATAGAGCAGCTCATCTTTAGATATGCCTATCCGATCACGATCTGCTGAGTCCACTACATAAATGATAGCGTCTGTGTTGCTATAGTAACAACGCCAATACGGTCTGCAACAATCAAACGTAGATACAAAAAAAAGACAGTTTAGCAATATTGCTGAATAATTTATGTTTGCAGTTCGCAAACCTTATACTCGTCTGACCGCCCAAATCCCATACTTGAAATTTCAAATTCTTATACGTAACCTGCTCGACATTGAAACCGATTGTGGGTATTGTTGTAACCACTTCACCGACTTGCAGCCGATAAAGTATAGTCGTTTTGCCAGCACCGTCGAGACCCAATATCAGTATGCGCATCTCGCGTGAGCCGAGCAGACCGCGGAAATAACTCAGTACACCACCTAAGAGACAAGACAAATATTTTAACAACTGGAAAATGTTGGATTTAGCAACGAATGGTATTCATTGGTGGTTGACTCACAACACCGGCAGACACAGAATTGAAAAACAGGCTCTAGGCACAATAGCCTGCCCCTGCCACTGGTGCCACACACATAGCTTACCCATATTATATTTATTAACTCAATACGCTGGCAAATGTGATGCGTCACTTATTACGTTAACTTGGATAAGTGTAGCTTTCCTAGACAAATTAATGAACGCACATTTGATTAAATTATGCAGCATAAATACATATGTGAAAATAATTCGTATTTTCACTTTTTTTACACAGACGATGAGAACGGTTTGACTTATGTCAAAAATTGTTTGTCATGCGTAGCGGTTATGACGTGTCTGTGTAAAATTGCAGAGTTGCATCGCCAACGAAACGGTTGTAAACAATATTAATAAGCGGAATAATATATAATTATCGAATTTTTACTAAATTAAAATTGTAAAATTTATGACAAATTTTTCCTAACCAATTATATACGAGTAATATATCTATGTAATTGGCGCTTAACCCCTTTCTGGGGGTTTGACCGACCTCCTACTTCTACTTGTGGTGTGTGTCTTAATGTTACTCTACAAATGGACTAATCAGTTATACTGCAATAATAATAATAATAATGGTTATACGAATTTTAATCGGGGGTTTTAAGGTTAGTTAGAAGTCCGAAAAAAAACGAATTTCATATCATTTTTTCTGAGAAAACTTTTAAATTTATTGACCTAAAAATTTTTACACACATTAGGTTATCTTTTAACTGTATTTTAAGACCTGATATTAGTAAAAATATTCTTTAGGAAAGGAGTTACATCTGATCTCCGGTAGCTTCTCTCAAAAAAGACGTTTTGCGGTGAACACTATATCTCTGAACTGGATCCTCTGAAATTAAAAAACCAAACAGATTTCGTTAAAGTAATTTTAAATCTAGTATTTAATCGAAGGAATAAGCAAAATAAATTTTTTTGACAAAATGGCGGTTTCTCACAAAAAAAAATCGATTTTTTACCAAAATTACGGCCATAAATTGTTTATAAAAAAATATTTATCAGTGAGAAAAAATCTTCAATTACAAAAAAATATATTTAAGAAGCTCGTGCTAAAATTTGAGACTAATCGGTTTAGCTGTTTTCGAGTAATGTTGGTCACCGACTTTGAAAACACCATTTTGAGAAAATCGCGCTGCCGCTCCGGCCTTGTACTTTCAAGCACTTTGAAACGCCTTTTCAAATTTGCGTGTAACTTTGAAAATATTCACCGGAACGATATTAAATTTTCTGTGTGTTTTCTTAAATATATGTACATTAAGAAAAAAAAAAAAATGAGTTTTTGAAAATTCTAACTGTATATAACCTCTTCATAAAATGACGAGAGTCATATAGAGTTTTTAGTATTTTAATAATTTTAAATGTTTTAGTATATAAACCTACGTGACGTTTTCAGTCGCTTATAAATTTAATTTCAAAAAAAAAAACGAGGGTGCAAAAATTATAAGCTTGAATGACAACGATATGATACGTGTCTGAACCAAAACCTGGAAAATATTTTTTATTTCTTTATTGCAATTTCTTATTAACTGCATTTAAATTATTTAAAACTTTATTTGGTTTCTTCATGATTAACGATTATTCGAATGATTACATATTCCGGCAATCATTGTATGCCTTAATATTTATTTATATTATACTTGACTATTCCCTTCAATAAACTTATACTTATTTCTAATAGCTTTTTACAATTATCTTTTTTTTATTTTCTCATACATATTTGTTGCTTTCGTTTTTGATGTAGTTTATTCAATAAATACAGCGAAGTTGCGAAAATGAATATTTTTAAATATATATTTATGCATCGTTTAATTTTTCTATGATAATATGGATCCCTTTTTGCATAACATTTTTTATTTAGTTTTCAATATTTTAGTGGTACAACTTTATATATTTTACAGTAAAAGCAAGGATATATTTTCTCAAGGTTTTTTGATTTTTTTTTTTTACTTTTGAGTTTATAAATATAAATAAAGCACACACACGTACGAATATTTTAGGAAATTCGAACGGAAAATAAGGAATTGAACAAACATTAAACATCTTTTTATGTTAATATTATTTTCTCTTAAGTTTTTCGAATTAGATATTATATTGAAGTTAATACACCTAGTAAAAATGCAGCTTAGTAAAAAAACATCAATGTGCTAGAAAATATCAGTCGGAAATCTTATAAACACTGTAATATGCTATTCAATTCCCTTATTAGAAGGTAAGTTACTGAATGCCGTAGAAATTGTGTACAATTGTACAGTTATATCAACCTTATTTTGTATATAGTGAATGGTTTTGTGTGAGTTAGATATGGCTTCAGTTAAGAGAAATGTTTAGGAGTGCAGAAAAAATGCGTTAAAAATTAAATAATAGTTGGAAAGCTACAAGGCGAATAAAATTAAAAATAAAACCTCTATTTTAAAAAGTAAGCAATGTAGGTAATAAATGATCATTCTTTTTTTATTCATATTTATCTACTCAATGCATAAAATAAAAAATGGAGAAATAATTAAAACCAGTTATGGGGGCAAAAAAAATATATGGAAAATAATTTGAGCTAAAAAACCGAAAATAATAACAACTGGGCATAACAAAAAAACAAAATAATAATAATAATAAAAATATATTATAAAAAAAATTTATAATAACAATATATTATAAAAATATAAAAATCACAATAATAATAAATTATAAAAAACAAAACAAACAAAAAAATAATACAAATAAAAACAAAAAAATAAGAAAAATAATAACAATAAATTATTATAATAATAATAAATTATCAAAAACAAAACAAACAATAATAAAAATAAATAATAATAATACTAATATATAAAAAAATAGTAGTAATAATAAAAATAAATTATAAAAATAAGAAAATAATAAAAGAAAATTATAAAGAAAAAAAAATTATAAAAAAAATAAAAAAAAAAATAATAATAATAACAATAAATTATAAAAATATAAAAATTATAATAATAAATTATAAAAAACAAAAAAAAAAATAATAATAATAAAAATAAATTATAAAAAATAATAATAATAACAATAAAAATAAATTGTAAAAAAAAAAATAATAATAATAACAATAAATTATAAAACTATAAAAAAAATAGTAATAATAATAAAAATAAATTATAAAAATAATAATAATAATAAAAATAAATTATAATATATAATAAAAAAATTATAATAATAATAAATTATAAAAAACAAAACAAGCAAAAAAATAATAATAATAATAATATAAAATTTATAGTAATAAAAAATTATAAAAAAACAATTGTAATAATAATAATTAATATTTTAAAATAAGCAATGCAGAACTATAAATGATGCACATGAATGCCTCTTACCACGCCCTAGAAAAGCTCGATAGTATGTCGAAAAGTATACCTCTCTTTGTTTTGATTTTCATCCACCTGTGCTTAAGGGGTTAGGGTTAGTCAGAATTTTCAAAACATTTGATTTTTTTTTGCATTTTTTAAAGTATAATATCTTAAAATGTTGTGTGAAAATTGAAATTGAATCCGACAAAATTACTTTTCGAGTTATTCAACAATTAACAAAGGGCGTTCCGGAGCTCTCGTATGCTGGAAAAATGGTTTCTGCACGCATGAAAGTGGCTGATAAGCGCACTAATGATAACACTCGAGAAGTCAGAATGCTACGTAGGCAACAGCAAATCGATATTTTGGATACTGCTATGACGGCTGAAGAACTATTCTATGGACCAGGAATAGACGGCACAGTGTAAGTAATTAAATAATTCGTACAACTCTACATAATTCGATAGCAAAACTTTAAATGCGTTTTTCTCGAAACTATGTTTTTTGAACTGGTGATCACTGTAATTTCAAAACCGCTTGGTAGATTTCTATAAAATTTATACTGGTTTTGAAAAACATAAAAAACTCGTGCCTGATCAAAATATTTGTTTTCTCAAAAATTTCGATTTTTTTAAACAATTTTGGGACGTAAATGACAATCCGTTTCCTTTTTTTAATACAAAACTTTTATTAATGTTTAAAACAGAAGTGCACATTTTAATAACTAATTAAGAACTTTTGTCTTTTTACCACGCTGAAAGAAAGTCTTGTCGGGATGCAAAAATTACCGGAATGAGAAAAATAACGGGAGCACAATATGAATCGCTGTCGTTCGTTAAAAATAAAAATCGATTGTTGCGATTACTAAGAGTTACCACAAATTAATTGTCGGTTTTTTTTGTCGAAAATCTGAAAAATATTTCCTGAGGCCGCCATATTGTTAATTTTGAATAAAAAAGCTTCGATCAAGCACAAGATTATCTATTAATAAAACTAATTCCTTTTGCCCGATTGATTTTAGATGAATCTCCAAGGACTTGTGATGATCACCGCAAAGCACTACTGGAGAAACGAGCTCCACACAAACAGTGATAACTTTTACAATTATTAATTTGTTTTTCTTTTGAAATTTTGTTAAATTCAAGTCGAAACCTAATGTATTAATGCTATGTTTTAATTTTTGGAAAATAAAGCAATTGACTAGCTAAAAAAAATTTTTGAAAATCATCATTTTTTCGGGCCTTTTACTACCCCTAACCCCTTAAGTAATCAATGAAAAAATGCAAATTTTATAGTAATTTTTAAACTTCAACGCCTTAAATTTAACTTCATGTGAATTTTTATTCATGTGTATATAATGTTAGTATTTATTTTATTTCATTATGTACGCACAGTTTTAAATTAATTTATAGAATTATGTTAAATGGTAATGTGAACGTAATTGTAAGCATGTTTGGCTGACTAGAATGTTTGGTGCAAAGTGTTATGTTTCTATTATATTTTCGTCGTTTTTTTTGTTTTGTGTTTTGATAAAATATTTATTAGATTTAATTTAATAATTTGTTACTTAACTCTTGTTTGATTGCATAAAACTGAATGCTTTGAAATGTACAGTTTTTGCTCATGTAATACTTGCATAGTATTAATTATACCTATTTACGCTATTTATCTTGTAATATATTATAAATGTTTACACACACAATTATCGATAGATTGAAGCATATTTTAGTGTTTTCTATTTTGCCATTATTTAACAGCATAAAACGTTCTCCATACATTTGTATCGAATACTGCTGTTTTTTGTTCATCTTTTCCGTTTTGTTTTACTTATCAATGCAGTTTCTTTATAAATTTAATTCAAAAAACATACATTTCATTATTTGTTATTTTTTACATATTCAAGTATTTGGTGTTTGGTTTCCACTTGTTTGTTATGTCAATGCTTTGAATCGTGCTTTTAGTTGTTCGCTTATAATACTTTTCTTTTTGTATTTTTGGCGCGAAAAAATTTTAATTTAAAATTTTCGTACAGTTACACAGAAAAACAGCAGAAAATGCGGCTTAAATTACTGCGCTGAAAACACACAAAATAAAAAAGCTCGGCCTAAAGTTACAAAATTATTAATATCAAGGCGCCATGGTGTTTTGTTTTTTTATAAATATTTATCATTTATTAAATTACTTTCAAACTATTGCTGATTGTTTTGGTGGGAAAAAATGTGAATTACTTTTAGTGCTGACAAAATGAAAAGCAGCCTGTGCTAGTGCTGTAAAAAGTTAAATAAAAATTTGTGCACTTTAGAATTGTTTATGGCCATTTGGTGACTTCTCGCAAATATAATTTCTATTATTGCTACAAATTTTAATAAATTAATTTTACTATTATTTTTATTGAATTACTTTTACTTGCATCATTATTTTTCTAACTTTCAATCTGTTTCTTCTATAATCCTGATCGTTGAGTTTGGTGGGAAATATGAAAAGGTGCAAAGTCAATTTTAAAAATATTTGGTTCTCAGTTGAAACCATTTCTAAACTTGACTTTGTTTCTCCTATTTTTTGCACCATATTTTTTGCAATTTTGTGTGTGTGTGTGTGTGTTTTTTTTTTTTTTTTCTAACTAAAAAGTAACAAACGCATGTGCGTGTTTCCATCGTTCATCGTTTTTTGTTAATTATTAACATGCATTAAATTTATTATTAAGTATAAATGCCAGTGTAAAGACTTAGCAAAGCCACGAATTAATATTAATTTATTTTTTAAAGTTATACTTTGTTACGAAAAAAATGTCTCGGAAATTAAAACCGATTATGAAAATTTGTTAAATTTTGTATATAATTTCTTAAAAAGAAATAAAACCAAATTAAAAACTTGAACAGTGTTTTTTTTTCTTGAAATATAAATCTCTTTATACACCTATGTCTATTAAGCGGCTTTAACTGTGTGCTAGTAAATTTGTATGTCTTATTAAAAAGCTTGCGGACAACGATTTTTATATAAATATTATTTCATACTTGCTTTGTTTATGCATGTGTTATATTATATTTTTGTCTTTCTTTATAATGGATATTAAATCTGAATTCAATTAAAGCAGATGCATGCGTTGGAAGTGGTCGAAATGTAGACTAGCCATTATCTATAAGGATTGCTGATTAATTTTTTTCTGGTTAGGTAAATTAATCCCGAAATGGCTGGTCTGGGAGTGCAACTAATGTGTAGAGTTCATGTTGATTGTAATTTCAATTTAAGTTTTGTTAATGGAACATTATTACGATAAAAAACTAAGTAAAATAGTAAAGGGTTTTCCAATAACAGGTGTTATTTTGAATGGAATAGAGATGATTAACGATTTTTTATGACCGGAATTGGATGGTATTGATCTGGACAACGTTTATTTTCAACAAGACGGCGCTACGTGCCACACAAGCAACGGATCCATTGATCTTTTACGGGAAAAGTTTTCGGACTGTGTTATCTCTCGAAGAGGTGATCACAATTGGCTACCGAAATTATGTGATTTAACACCTTGTGACTTTTTTCTTTGGGGCCACGTGAGAGAGAAATTCTACGCCAACAGCCCAGGGTCGATTCAAGACCTCAAAGAGGGAATTCGTGGGGCTATCGATGACATAAGGCAGCCACTTTGCAAGTCGGTTATGGAAAATTTCATGAAAAGGATATTGTCATGTAAGCGTTGTTGAGGTGGTCATTTGCCTGATGTTATTTTCCACTATAAACGGCATACCTTCTTCCCCTTTATAATGAAATAAACATCCGATCATTTGTATTAGAAAATAGCATCTTTCTTTGAATATCAAAATAACACCTCTTATTGTATGATAAAATCCTTTAGCTTGCTTATGATTAAAAAAAATCATTTAAAAGATTAAAAAAAAATAAAGATTTACAAGATTAAAAAAAAAATTGTTTAAAAGGTTAAAAAAAAAAAATCATTTACAAGATTAAAAAAAATAAAGATTTTTAAGATTTAAAATAAAATTGTTTATAAATTAAAAAAAATCATTTACAAGATTTAAAAAAAAATCGTTCGCAAAATCACAAAAAAAAAATCATTTACCAGATGTACAAAAAAAAATCATTCACAAGATCACAAAAAAAAAAAAAGTCATTTACCAGATTGAAAAAAATCACTCATAGGATGACAAAAAAAATCATTTACAAGATTAAAAAAAAAATTATTCTCAAGGTCACAAAAAAAAAGTCATTTACCAGATGAACAAAAAAAAAATCATTTACAAGATTAAAAAAAAAATCCTTTACAAGATTAAAAAAAAAATTTATTCACAAGGTCACAAAAAAATCATTTACCAGATGTAAAAAAAAATCATTTACCAGATGTACAAAATCATTTATATTACAAGATTAAAAAAAAAATCATTTAGAACATTACAAAAAATAATTATATTACAAGATTTACAAAAAACAAAAAAAAAATAATAATTATAAGATTAAAAAGAAAAATCATTTACAAAATTTAAAATAAAAGAAACAATTTAAGTTTAAATTAAGACAATTCGAATATTTTTCGAAATAAAAAAAATGACTACATGATGAAATAATTATAAAAAACAAAAAATTAAATAATTATACAAAAACAAAAGATACACACAATTTAGTTGCACTAAACTGAATTGTTCCCCACGTTCGAATCACATCCTCCTACGCTAAACACCACTTTAATTTTATATTATTGTACAATATATATATATATATATAAATATAATATATAAATCTTATGAGCACTTATGACACCAAGAAGTTTTAGAAAAAAATACATATTTGTATAACAAATTGTTCACTATGTTTCTTATGTAACTCCCAATGCATTCTTCCTACAATGCACGATATCTTCATACTAACATGAATCGGTTTACGTTGACCACACACATACGGCTACCCAATCAGCAAATGCACTACATTTTTCCATGCATAAATATTTATGCGAATTTGCTTTTGTTCTCGACGTAACTTTAAGTGCTTGCTAAATATTTCAAACGAGAATACAAGAGAACACATTTGTATGTCTGAAGTAATAAAACACTCTAACCTAAACTAGCAAAGCCTACTGGTATGCTAACCTATACGTGTATTTTGCGTACAAATAATCAATTTTGGGCTGCGATAGATTGTTATCTAAAACTTCACGGATTAGCAATCTATTTAAATCAATAGCGTATATACTAATAACAACTATAGTTATGGTAAATTAATTATTACTAAACACGATGCACATTAAAATAAAATTAATTTTAGCTTTGTTCACCTATTTTCACTTAAGCTTCACCTTATGAATTAAAATAATTAGGTTTACATATAATACAGTAAAATTCTAAAGCGTATAGCAAATGCTCTTTCTCGCTTACTATTTTCCCTTTATCTAAACACAGATAGTGTCTCCTTCTAGGCAGTTAAAAACTCTGTACAACTGTCAAACGTGCAAAGTTTTAAAATGGCGCTGTTTTGGTGTTGTTACAATTGAAGACAAATTAATTTGCCAATTAGTATTGCCATTGCCGAAAATTGTTGGAGAATGTTATAGGCTATTACAAGAATTCATTCGTCCCCATTTATTAGTACCCATTATATAAAATTCCGGAAAACCTCGATCAACACCATTCTACAGCGTACATACCTTACAAGCCCCACTACCTCTAAATCACCTTTTCCCCAAATACCACCTACTATTTTTTGTTTTGAATAATGCACTTGGAAAAATATGCCCTTGATTGTATACCTTTGCGGCCCTGCTATGTCTGCTTTTCTGCCTACACATTTGCTATGGGTGCATTGCGCGTCTCCGCATCCCGATTCGACTTATCCTACACATACTGATAGTGCGCCAACTCCGTGCCACCGCCTTCGCCATCGGCATTGCCTCTCAACAACGGCTCTTGCTCCACCGTTGTACGTCCTATCTGCATATCCATATCGTAGTAGTTCATCCAATCGATGCGTCGCGGTTTCATCATACCAAAAAAAGTGCACTCCAAGAAATCGACTAAATTGTTGAATGGGCCACGTGTGAAAGGACTTTGTCCACCTTTCGCTTGAAAATGTCGATATCGTCCACGATTCATGCGCTCATTAGTGGTCATCCCTAAGCATACAACTTGATATGTCTGACAAATTGTTAGTAGTACAACCCAGGAGAGATGTAGCATTGCATTGGCCATCACCCAACCAACCCAGGCATTGCAATTAGCTATGTCACTTATTGCTTTTTCAAAATCCGTCAACGGCATGAAAGTAAAATGCACATTACACTGATAGATGTAATAACAGGCGCCACCGTATAACATCCAACTGCACATGATGAGTAGCATCCATAGAAAACCCATGAAGTATGCGTGATTCTTGAGACCGATACAATTGCCCACCCAGGGGCAATGATGATCGAAGCGTGCTACACACCGATCACAAACACTGCAATGTTTCGAACGTATGGGCCGACGCACCAAACAGCCGGAGCAGAAGGACGAAGGTTCGAAACCGATGCCGCCACGTTCCGATAATTCGACAATCGTCTGAAATGGAATATGTTAGTTGGCAACTTAGAAATAATAAGAACACAGTCTACACATAATTTATATGCAATATTTCTGCGTATAAATGTTAAACTCTCTCTTACTTTAAAACGTTGCTCTTGCGTTGGTCGTATGATTCCTGGATCTCCCTTCCACGATTTAATGAAGCACAACCAAAGTGCTGCAGAACAGGCTAGAAAAACCAATGTTTCGGCAAACGACACCGCATCCACAATATATACTATCCATGTTACATAGAACCAGGCCTTCGTCGCCAGATATACACTTAGTGGCAATAGCGCTAGTAAATGGTCATCGAATAACGCTTTGCCGAGCGTATGGAAGATGGCGTACAGGCAGCCAAGTAGGAAGAATTTAATAATATATATAATGTTCAGAGTAAAAACTACACCAGCCAAATAAAAAGCGGTGAAGGGGCATGCTACCATTGCCCACCAACGTAGACGTTTATCATGTCGCAGTCGTGATATCAATGAACGTTGCGGTTGTGATTTGTGTGAAGCTTCACGTACGCGATCTAATACTTTGGCTCCGATCCATATGGCTCCAGCCTGAGTTTCTAGCATCGTTAGAGGTGTTTCGCCGCGCAGGTTAGGAACGTCGAGAGAGGCGCGTGATTTGAGGACCAGTGTCGAGATGGCAGTAGCGTTACGTGCAAGTATTGCCCAATGTAATGCTGTGTTGCCGTGTGTGTAATCAACCATGGCGGGATTTGCGCCAAGTGTGAGCAATAAACGTACGGGATCTAATGCGCAGACCTAGCAAAGAATAGGAACATTTAATTTCAAGTGGAAAACTGACAAAATGTTGCTTTTTTACTAAAAAGTGACTTCTTACTTTCCATGCGGCCCACATAAGAGCAGTCATTCCACCACGATCCTGTAAATCTGGATCCACACCTTTTGCTATGAAGTATGCTACCAGCGCTGTGTGTGCGAATTGCGCTGCAATATGTATACAGGAGCATCCCTCGGCATCTCGTATTCGCGGGTCAGCGCCAGCATTCATAAGCAGCACTACAGATGCAAGATGTCCTTGCCGTGTGGCCCAATGTAAGGGTGTAGCATTCAATTCACCCCCTATTGCATCAACGGTAGCGCCTTTTTCCAGAAAATATCGTATTATATCACGCCTATTATTGATAGCTGCCCAATGTAGCAATGTTACAGTCTCGCTATCAGGCTGATTAACATCCCAACCAGACTCGATAAGTTCACGTACGCGTGCTATAGCGCCATACTGTGTTGCTTTGACAATATCGAATCCACTGTAATCGGGCTCAACTGGTGCTGTCGGCGGCTGTTGGGACATAAGCGCAGCTTGACGCTCTGTCTCACGATCATTTTCAGTACCAGGCGTACACGAGCCAGTCGTAGCAACATTGCAGGCGCTCTGATACATGATGCTTAGCTATCGATGGTACCTTGAAAGAAACAGATCTGCTCCAACTATGAAATGTAGTAAATTGTATGGTCTATCACCTTGAAGTACATTTGCGAACACTAAATAACAATGCAAAATGTAGCTTACCACTTACCTATACTATTTCAATTATTTTCGTTGAGCTAACCAGTGGGGTCCTTAAATATGAATCAGCTTGCTGCCGCTGCTGCTATCATTAAACGCAATAATGCTTTGGTATGAGTGACGGTGCACCCAATCCAGCATTTAAATACAATTTATGGCTGCTTTTACAAACAACCTTTGTAAATATTTATTGAGTTTTAAAAGAGATCCATTTAACTACGTAAATTCAATTTACCAATAGATAAATCTTGTCTGACCGACGTAATTTTCACAAATCTAAAAAATTTTATCACGCAACTCGGAAAAAATAGATTACACTCTGCGTTTTTACCACTTTTGACGTTTCAAATGACAATTCTTTCATGTTGACAGTGGGGGTGACATTTTTTAGCATCTATGTGTGTATTTGTGGACAGGCTTCTAATGTCCACAGAGACCATTGATATATAAAGGGTCTTTCAAAAGTGACGCAAGTAGATGTCAGTAGTGAATAATTCTTAGGCGAAACCTTTTTAATTTCCTCTTTAACATTTGTTAGGTATACAGTTGCACAATTTTACACGATAGAACAACGCGTTGAAATTATTAAAACTTATTATGGAAATGTTCGATCTTTAAATACAACATTTCGCAAAATTCGTGAGTTTTTGGTTGTAGTAATCGTTCGAATGAGTCGACAATTCAAAGGTTGGAGAAAAACGTTCAAGAAATTGGTTCTGTGGACGATAGAAAAAGGGCTGGCTGACTAAAAACTGAGCTTTCTGTTGAGAATATTGCTGCTGTGATGCTGAACAACCTTTAATATCGATATCTTAACGTTCTCAACAATAAGGCTTTCATGAATCGACCGTTATTACATATAATTGGACGACATTAAATTGTTACCACTTTTCCCAAATAATTGTTAAGAGCCGTATTTTGCATGATGAAACTTGAAAGAATGAAAATTTTTACATGTTTTGTTTTAAAACAACATCTAGGCGCCGCTTTTCAGGCACCCTTTATAATAAAAAATCTCTGTGTGTATGGGTGCGAAGGTGTTAACAAAAGAAAGCTACGAAGTAGTCGATGTTGCCATATGGAAAATTTAAAATGTATACCCCATACAAAAGCTGCCCTTTTTTAATTATGAAATTATTTAAAAATAAAATTATTAAAAAATATATGAACGTGTTTATTCAAGAGCTATCGTATAACAGTTCTATGCGATGTAATAGAGTAGAACCCACCATAGTCGATTCCATGTTACCGGAACGACGGGGATGTTTAGCCCTCCAAGGACTGCCACTCCAAACATTTATAGCGAATGCTTTTTCTGGTACAACAAAAATAGCGAAGGGAATAATAAAATAATAATGATAATAATAAAAGTAGTAATAACAATAATACGTGTTGCATTTATACTCCTAATGTCACAAAAAAGTCACAATCGTTAAAGATAAATAAAATAAGGATCAATGAACTCATAAAATCGTTGTTATCGCAAGGATACCATTAAGCATTTGGAAATCCGTAGAGGGTACCAAATTGTGTACAGAGGAACTGTTGCATCTCCAGACGGATCAAATGCAGCTCTTGAAGCAACGGCACGATGGATGAAATTATCACTCGCTTAGGAAATGGTATTTGTTTTGAATTGGCAGTTCCCTTGATAAATAGAGCAGAAACGTGCCCGATGTTTATTAAAAGCTTTAGAACATAAAATGATAATATAAAGTAAGAATATTTTTGGGATAATTTTTTGTTTTTGTTATAATCTTGTAGACAATGTCATGGCATTTATTCAAGGCACATTTATTAAAGGGTGTGGCACTAGGCCAACAACAATATTTTGTATGTTTGATTGTCAAAGAAAAGTATAGGCAAAGTAGAAAACAAAGACTGAATTCGCCTTGTTTCACTCTGGGCTCACAGCCACATGGGCACGACGAAAGGGAAAAAATAAATCAGCTGATTTACCGACACCACCTTTAATAGATTCGCCTTGCAGTTATTTTTTGAATATGATATCCGGCATAGTCCCTTCGATCAGTCTAATTATCCATTACTTTTTCCTGTGTGGCGTCAATGGTGGCTTGAATATTGCAATAAATGGATTGCTAAGCACGCCGTATGACACATTACGCCGTCTTGTTGGGCCCAAATGTCGTCAATGTTTAGCTGATTAGTTTTTGGAAACAAAAATTCAGTCAGCATGGCTCTAAAGCGCTTGCCATTCACTGTAACGGCAGCTCCTCCATAATTTCGAACGAAATAAGGACAGATGATTCCGCCAGTGCTCTTTGAACTGACCGAACGGATTTTCCTTTTTTAAAGTAAATATCCTAAATTTGGATGCATTGTTTCGGCGTTATATGATTCATGATAACTTGCCTAAAGTTTGTCAGTACAGAAATGCCAGTTTGCTATTCTCAGTTGTCAAACCATAGTTATCAAGATCGATAGTTCTCATGCAGCACGGATACAATAATAAACGAAATATATTTTTATCCGTTAGAAGGCGATTTCTAAAAAAAAATCGATTTTTTACCAAAATATCGGCCTTACATTGTTTATAAAAACAAAAATATCGTCGATTAATTCCTAAACAATATATTTATACACGAGCTTCTTGTTAAAATTTTATACTAATCGGTTTATCCGTTTTCGAGTAATATTGGTCACCGACTTTGAAAACACCATTTTGAGAAAAACGCGCTGCCGCTCTTTGTACTTTCAAGCACTCTGAAACGCCTTTTCAAATTTTCGTGTAACTTCGAATATATTCCGCGGAACGATATTACATTTTCTGTGTGTATTCTTAAATGTATGTAAATTAAGAAAATAAAATAAAAAAAATCGAGTTTTTCAAAATTTTAACTGTATATAACCCCTCAATATGATAGCTGGACGCAAATCTACAAAAGTTTTTGTAACAATATTAGGATTTTTTGCATTTGTTACAATTCAGGCGCACCTAATGGATATGGAACGGTTCGATAAAATCATTATTTTTAGGCTTCTTCACATTATTCCAGTAAATTATTAATTAAGTATTAGGATTCACTAAATTGGCAGTTTCCAGATGTAAAGTTATTTTCAGACTGAATCAAAAACGAGTTCGGTTTGCAGAGCACCTAAAATAAAATTTACTAATTTTTAAATTTACTTTAATATTCACTTTCATTCGGATTACTTAACCTGCCTAATTGGAACTAATTAATTTTGGTGGTTGGTAGTGTTGTAGATGATCCCATTATTCATTATGCATTGGTTAACCACCCCCAGCTTTTTTTTTTTGACGGGACAACTAGCAAGTACAGCACTCAGACACAATTAAGTCTATTGTACTGCACTCGGATTCCTTTTTTAATTTTCTTTGAATCTACGACCTCCGAAGAAATCTGAGTCTGTCTAAGGCCATGAGCGCAGCTTGGCTGTCGCTGCAGACACATATAGATCTGCCTCTCCATCTGTTTTCGACAACAAAGTTCATCGGCTCTTGAACAGCATACACCTCCGCTTAAAACACAGAATCGTGCTCGGTCCTGGAGTCATCCGTGAAAATGCGAAAACAGTGTGCCGGAAACATTTTCTGAGTTCGATCAGAAAAGCACGACTCTGGATGGCATGGAGTCAAGGGGCATGGCGAGGATCGTTGGATCGAAGTCCATGCTTACTCTGTTCTCCAATGCCGGACAGGGGCCGTACCAATTCCCATTTTGTTTCAGCCTGTAGATGGCCTTCAAGGCCTCTCCTTGGACGAAAACATCAAGTGCTGGTAGACTAATCAGATCATCTAATGCCGAACCTAAATTAGCCGGAAAAGCTCCGACCCAACAGATGGCCACAGTGCGTTGTAGTCTCGATAAGGTCCTCCTGACTGCTGCGAGAGGGAGTCTACTCATCCAGATCACTGATGTATAGGTGATAATAGGTCGTATCATTGCCGTATAGATCCATAGGACCTTGCTAGGAGAAAGACCCCACGTTTTTCCAAAAACACCTTGACACTGCCAGAAAGCTGTCAGTGCTCTGGATGTCTTTGTTTCAACGTGTGATTTCCAGTGGAGTTTACCATCGAAGATTACTCCAAGATATTAAATTTCCTTGGATAGCTGGATTGTGACTCCTTCTAGCTTAGGCAGAACGAGTCCATCAAGCTTCCTCCTTCTGGTGAAAGGCAATACCTGTCTTGGTGGGATTTTCCGATAGCCCATTCGCACAGCACCAAGTGGCAATCAGATCCAGAGTTTTCCTACAGATGTTCATAAGCGAAGGCAACGTCGTTCGCATATGCTTGTGCGTAGACTCCCGAGTCGTTTAAGGTGGTGAGTAGAGGATCGATCCCCATGCACCCCCAGTACTCATTATTAAGAAAATATTAAATAAAACTAGCTCTTTCTCTCAATTTACTCTTACATATTTTTTTGTCTTGGATTCATTTTATTTGACAGTATAATAAAGTTAAATAGTTTTACACTTAATTATGCAATGATGATAAAATTAAAAAATATACATTTTATTCTTTCTTCATAATGCTTTTATATGTATGGTCTCATTTGAGTATTGCAACACTGCACGTGAATGGTGGGTTTAAAAATAAGCAAATAGTATGAAGTTGAAATAAAATTTTTTTAGAATGGGCTCTTGTATATGAAAAAGTGACATCAGGTAATTAATTACATATTATAAAAAAATGTTTTCACATTGCATTTCAGCGCTAATATATTTATGTTATCAAACTGGTTTTTAATTTAAATTTCACTGCAATTCCACTATTCTCGTGCAGTGTTGCACTCATTTTCCACTAGTTGCAATTTCCTTATAATTTATGTATATGGCTTACCTTTTTTGTTTTAGACGTTTTGTGTTTTTTTTTTTTTTTGTTTTTTCTGATGATCAATCAGTTTGCTTACTATTTTTAAGCCTATGATATATTCATATTCTAAGTTTTATGTCTTGGGATATATATTGTATAATATAAAAAATAACGTTTACAACGTTTATACGCATTTTTTTGTTAGCTCTTATATTTTACAAAAAAGTTTCTGACTTACAGAGTATAAATGTATTTTTTTATTTTTATTCTTTAATAGGCTTTGCTTTAGGGCTTTGGTTCTATAATTTTGTATAATATTTTGTTGTTTCTACTGTTTTGGGCTGGATAACTGTTCTTCATAAATTTCTGTTTTTCGTTTTCTACTCTCCTCTACATTTAGACTTTAAGTATTTATTAAATTCCTTAATTTGTCGCCATGCTAACCGATTGATAATGTGGCCGCGAAAATTTATGAATATGCAACAAAAGGGAAAAATGTACTTTTGT
Organism: Anastrepha ludens; assembly: GCF_028408465.1. NCBI lineage: Eukaryota > Metazoa > Arthropoda > Insecta > Diptera > Tephritidae > Anastrepha > Anastrepha ludens. The sequence continues at coordinate 91,012,015 of NC_071500.1, forward strand.
GGAAAAATAAATAGAAAAAAACTAAGGATTTAGTGCATTAGACGTTTGTATAGTTGATATTTTTATTTCAAATAAAAAACTGCTTAATATTTAGATTTTTATTGTACAAGGGCATAGGATGATAGAGGTAGTGAGCGCAGCTGAGAGCTTAATATATGCACTTATATACATACATACATATATTTGACGTGTTTAGGTGGGCCGATGCATTTTTGCTTGCGCTTAAAATTATTCAGCATTTGCGTATTTTCTCATGATTCTATTACTAATATTTGTATCTATTATATAGTTTTATTCAGAGCAGTGTTTAGACATAAATATGTAGAATTCTGTGATTTGAAAATGGCAATATATTTTTAGTTTTACTGTTTTTTTTTCAGAAATTTATATACTTATACTTATTTTGTTATATTTTACACAGTGTTGCCTAATTTATTGGTTTATAATTATTACATGTATAAAGCTAAAGTATTGTGTCCCTTAAAATACACATACATACATATGTAGTTTTTCTAGAAAGCAAGCTGCGCTCAATTTTCGTACTTTAATATAGCGAATGCGTGTAAATAAGTATAACAAATTGAAGATAACAAAGAAAATTTGTTTTATATGATAACACATATTCGTAGCAACACTCTTGGTAATCGACTTTTATCGATTATTCGCTGAATATTGTCATACGCAGTTAACGGAAACGGAAACACATCAGTGGAATAATTTATTACATGAATAAGTACCGAGTATTTTCATAGTTTCTGCAGTGTTTGAAGTTTGAAAAATATTTTAAGTTTAAATGCATGCAAATTAAGGGGGCCCCTTATTAGTTGGCTTCAAAAAATCGATTTTTTTATACTGCAGTCGTTACATATATTATAGGAGAATATGCCCTCAAAATTTTATAGCGGAATTCAAAGTGATTTCGGAGTTACAGGAATGTGTACCGTCCCTCGTGTGAGTATTCTGTCCACCATCTGAAAACTTTGAAACACGTTTTCTCAAAACCATGTTTTTGAAAATGGTGCGTAAGATTAAAAAAACGACGAAAGTTATCGTTTCAAACCGATAATCTATTCAAAAAAGAAAATTAAAATGCGCAACTAATTAACTAACAAAATATAAAAAAAAATCATTTCTTAATGTTATTTAACACCTTTTTTGAAAAAAAAAAATAGCGAAAAAAAGCACTTTTTTCAATAATTATTTGTGTGTTCATTTTTTCATATTTTTATACAAGAGTAGTCTATTATATGCGGGAAAGCCTTCTGAATAAGACAATATTTTTCTTTTGTGTTTCAGGTGAAAACTACGACCGCAATCTTACACGCCGTTTTACTAGTGCGCAACGAGAAGCTGTGCGAGATCCCTCATATGTCCGCCATTTTGTTTTTTTACATTTGTTAAAAAAATTTGTATTACTCTTTAATCATGCCTTCAAATAAATGCAAAAGATTATGCCTGTGTGTCCCTTTTTTCGCCTCGAAAAAAAAATTGAGAAAAAACAAATTTTTTGAAGTCACTGATAAGAAAGCTTAAAGAAAAGCTTAATAAAATTATTGAAAGACGTTTTAAAATAAGCCAAAAGTAATTGACAATTGGCTTCGGCAATATTGCTCAACTAGCGTCCTATAAAATATACCCAATGGGGGAAACAAATTTGTATGCCCAAATTTCAAATTCATATACTAAATGTAGTTGAAGAAACATTTCTAAGGGACGTGACGGAAATTTGAACTTAAGGGGTTATATACAGTTAGAATTTTATAAAATTCGATTTTTTTGTTTTTATTTTATTCTTAATGTACATAAATTTAAGAATACATACAGAAAATTGAATATTTTCGAAGTTACACGCAAATTTGAAAAGGCGTTTCAGAGTGCTTGAAATCACCTGCCTATTGTAAATGTTCCCTTATAATGTAAAGTATTTAGATGCGTTAAGCAACAGTGCGTTATTGTTTTTTTTATACCTGAAAGGTAAATTTTTATTTTAAGAGTGGTAGTCAGTATAAGCAGCTAAGCCAAGCAGCAAATTTGTGAGTTTGTTCATATTTTTTTCTGTAATTTTTTCGTGAAAATGAAGCCTTCAGAAAAACTCATGCGTAAGTCGAGAACAATAAAGCGCAAAAATGTTTTTAATCCAAAAAAAGCTCATACGGATGAAAATAGTTTCAGTGCCTCGGCGAAAAGATTTAAAGAACAAGAGGAAATCTCAGTTCCGCGTGATCCGTCTATTGAGTATCGCATTTAAATTTTATAACTGTTTTTGCAGCAATTTCTGCTTCTGAACAAGGACTTAGTTTTAAAATTGTTTTGCAGTGTGATAAGTGTGCAGATCGTAACAAAAATTCTAGTCCTTTTGTCGCGCACTCTTATGAAATAAATCGCCGATTTTTATTTGCCATGAGAGTCCTCGGATCAGGGTTAAAAGGTGCAGCAAAATTTTGTGGAATAATGGACATGCGAATAATATTCACTCCAGTGTAAAAACAGCCACCGAAAAACCGTTTCAACAGGCTTGTACTGAAGAAAAAATTTGACTTCCGAACATCAAGGTGATGAACATTCGACTGTATCTGGCGATGGCACATGAAAAAAGCGAGGATTTACTTACTTGTAGGGTGTGACATCATTGATCGGATACTATTCTGCTAAAATCATTGATATTATTGTAAAAAGTGCCTACTGCAAACAGCGTGAAACTTGGAGGAAGAAACTCGATACCGAAAAATATAATGAATGGTATGCCGAACATATTATGGTGACCGCCGTAGCCGAATGGGTTGGTGCGTGACTACCATTCGGAATTCACAGAGAGAAGGTAGGTTCGAATCTCGGTGAAACACCGAAATTAAGAAAAACATTTTTCTAATAGCGGTCGCCCCTCGGTAGGCAATGGCAAACCTCCGAGTGTATTTCTGCCATAAAAAAACTCCTCGGCTTAAAATTGTAGGTCCCTCCATTTTTGGAACAACATCAAGACGCACACCACAAATAGGAGGAGGAGCTCGGCCAAACACGCAAAAAGGGTGTAAGTGCCATTATATGCAGAACATAAAAATACTTGCACTGCAAATCATGCTGGTTCTTCTGGGAAAATGAAAGTAGATTCAGTCGTCGAAATGTTCCAACATTCATTGGAAAAACTTGGGGTCATGTACAAAAATTACATCGGAGACGGTGACTCCAAACCTACTCGGGAATTTCAAACGCTGCACCTTACAGTGATCAAGATGTTGTGAAAAAATAATGTATATTATTGGACACGTACAGAAATGAGTGGGCACGCGAACCCGAGATTGTGTCAAAAACAAAAAAAAAAAATGTTGAAACAGTTGAAAACAAAAAAGGGGCAAAAAATACAAAAAAACTCTCGGTGAAAAAGGCAAACTTACTGGAAAGCTGATCGATAAGTTGACAGTTTATTATGGCTTAGCAATAAGGAGAAATTGTGATTCCGTTGAAGAAATGTATAATGCTATCCGGGCCGCATATTATCATTCATTATTGCTCAACTGACCAGACTCATGGTGCAGCTGGCAGAAGGCTGCAGCTGCCAATCAATTATCCACTTTCGACCATGATTATGAGCCATTACCAGAAGATGTTATTGAGGCTATACTTCCGTTTTATACAGATCTCAGCAGTGAGCATTTATTAAGAGATATGTACATAGGTGGTTTAACCAAAACAACAACGAGAGCTACAATCAACTGATTTGGAAAATCTCTCCCAAAATTGACTATCGATTCGAAAACTGTGAAAATCGCTGCATACATAGCTGCCGGCATATTTAGGAAGAAGAAATATTTTAAATAGAAATATTAAATAAGTTGCCCATTTCAAAAGTGTCAAAAGTTTACTGGTATTCAGGACGATCTGGTCAGGTTCCAAGTTATAAATGTGTTTTTTGAACCGTGATCCCGTGATACTGTAGAACTACTAGTCAGTATGATCCACATTGATTATGAAGCAAATAAAACCAAATTTTATAGAAATAAGCACAGTATACTTTTTAATTTCTCTACGAAAACATTCAGTTGCATCTAATTGAGGCAACCTATCAACCGTTCCACATCATTAGTCAATCGCAAGTTACGTTTTGATTGATCGATGTTGAAAAGAGAGTATTTTAGGGTTAACCTTGTTAGTTGTCCATGGGATGTAAGTTTATGTCTTCTGTTTAGTGAGCAGATTTTATTGCTTTATTCCCACTACGAAGTATCAGGTCAGTCCACAAGTTCGTGGGTATTTTACCCATAATTTCACTTTTGTACGATTTTTACATACAAAAAATTATTCGCGGAATATAACGGAAGTATTTATATTTTCCTTGATATATTGTGATTGATTTTAATCGCGGATAGAAGCACGTGTTATTAAAAAATAAAATGGAATCTTCGAACGCGTCTAAGAGACATATTTTGTATTCTTTTTATAAAAGTGGTAAAAATGCGACAACTGCTGCTGCAGAAATAAACACTCTTCACGGAGAGGATACCGTGAGTGTAAGGACTGCGCAAAAGTGGTTTTCAAAATTCCGAAGTGGTAACTGCGACGTGGACCACTTCACAGGCACCTGGTTCAGTTGGGAAAGGTTTCAAAGCTGGGAAAATGGGTTCCGCATAGACTTTCCGTCGCCAACCTTCAGCAGAGAGTGAATGTGTGTTCTCAGCTGCTGCAACGGCTTGAAAATGAAAGTTTTTTGCACCGTAACGTTACTGGTGATGAAAAATGGGAATTAAAAATTTGCCTAAACGTTGGGAAGACATTGTAAATAATGAAGGAAAATATATTATTGATTAATAAATATTTTAAAAATCCTTTTTATTAATTTTAAAACCACCTTTAAAAAACGCACGAACTTATGGACTGACCTGATAATACCTCTTCAGCGTTCAATACGGAGAACTAAGGGCTTTTGCCTGTCATAAAATAAAAGAACGTGAACGAATATTAAAATTCGTTGGTACTTGCACCCAGAAATCAAAAATAGCTGCATAATGTGGCGCAAACTAAAAATTAAATGCGCATACTGAAAACATAATTGGTGATAGTTTGAAAAATCTAAAAATATATCCAATACAAAGCATAAATAAATAACACAGAAATTTTTAATTTTTTTTTTATTTATTTAGGTTAATTTTTTTATTGCATAAATTAAAAACAATTTTTTTCGCTGGTTTCTTGTAAAATACAATATAAATTATTTAAAATTAAAATTAATTTTTTTACGTAAAAATTATTGTTAAAAATGTTTGTCCTGCAAGAAGTAATTAAGAGTTTGGCGGGGATATGGTGTCAAATAAACTTAAAATTAGATGTGTAAAAATCGGTGTATTGTATGTTTATATAAAATATATAAAACTAAAACAAACAAAACTTGAGAGAGAAGAAAAGAAAAGTTATAAGTAAAAAAAACAAACAACAACAGTTAAAATACATTTTTCTGCACTTTGAAAATATTAACTAGTTTAAAGGTAGTCAGTTTAAGAGAAAGTGGGTGGCTGTCGTAAGACACAGTTTAACGGCGCGGAGTGAGCGTGAACAAAAATAAATATTAAAAAAAAAGAAAAACAAATCTATACATAATAAGCAGTGTTTGCATGCACTCATGCTGAGCACACGTACATATGCACATAAATATGTAGGTATGTATTTTCAAATAGTTATATGTCTGCATGTTGGTGTATGTGTGGCAGAAGTGATTCTCTACTTAATAGTATTTAATAGTAGAGGAGTTCTTTTTATTTAACATGCATTTTTTTAGTGCGATCAATTTGGTTTTTTTTTTTTTGTTTTCGGTTTTTCTTACGGATTTTTTTTTGCATAATTCCTTTTGCAGCCTTTCAACGCATTATGCAAATACCTATAAATACATACATAGTTTTATATTTGAATAAAAAATATAGATACGCTCGAGTTCATATGCATGATGTATGAATTTTTTATGCTCGCATGTATGTATGTATGTATGTACGCTGGCTTGTATGTAAATATGTTCAACTCTTTTCGTTTCAACAAACATTTTGCTCTTACATTGTAGCTGATTATTTTATGCTTGCTTTTTATTTATTTCATTTTATTTCTTGCCTTTTATTTTTTTATTTTCTTTTTCAGTTTTTTTTTCTCATCCGACTTTTTCGCTCACACACTTTCGCATTCTTCAACTTTTTTCGTTTCACATTATTTATACCTACAAATATCCTTACACGCCCATCTCATTGAACTGTGTCCTACCACTACTACTACTACTATTGTTGTTGTTGTTGTTGCTGCTGTTTCTACAGCTTCTGTTTGGTGGTTGTGGTTTACATAGCACGCATACATATATGTATGTATATCTATGCATGCATGCCTGTCACATTACTTGCATCTATATACGTATGTGTGTGTGTATGCTTGTATGTAAGTAATGCTTTAGAGCTGCACTTAATCATAATAAACTTGATCAGCATCTTCTGTTAATTTGTTGTCGATATATAGTATGTAAGTATGTACGTACTATGTATGTATGTATTTTTTGTATAGTATATAGTACGAGTATGCCTTCCTCAACTATGATACATACTTAACTATATCTGTATATCTGTGTGTTATTTATAAATACATTTACTTATTAATGCATATTCTCCTTCTTCTGTATGTATGTATGTATATATAAGTAGTATTATTATTTCAATTTGCTTTTTGTTTTGTTTACATTTTAATAAAAAAATTGCAGCAATTATTTTAGGAAAGTATTTCGCGGGGGGATAGGTAGCGCGTTAAATTTGTTTGTTTGTGTATTGTAGAATTTCTGATTTTGTTTTTTTTTCTTTCTTTCTTTCTTTGTCATATAAATATATATATCTATATAATATTTATATTATATGTACATATACATATATACATATCTGTGTGTATATGTATGTACGCTAAATTATTTAAAAGCAAAAAACGCAGAAATTAAATATTAATAAACATCAATTCCCACTGATGTTACGTTTTATTACTTAAATCGGGCGGATTTGGCGGACTACCTTCCAGTTGCTGCTGCTGATGCTGTTGGTTTGTTTGCAGTTGATGCTGCTGTTGTTGTTGTTGTTGCTGCTGTTGTACCTGATGCGGATGCTGTGTCGTCAGCAATGTGGGTACTGATATTGTTGTCGCTTGTGTTATGACCGTTGTTGCTGTAATCGTCTGCTGCACTGACTGCTGTTGATTTTGTGGATGTGTCGTTTGTATTTGCATTTGTTGCTGTTGCTGTAAAGATTGCTGCAACTGCACCTGCGGTGTGGACAATTGTTGTTGATTCGTGTTGTTGCTGTTGTGGGTAATAAGAAGGGTGAAAATGTTAATTAGTAAATATTTTCTGGGATTTTTCAAATTAATTTTAATTAATGCTTATAAAAATTATTAACTTGTCTTTTTAGTATTCCTATTTAGATTTTTTAGTTGTCTATTGAAGTGCGATATACAAGGAGAGGTCCAAAATAAACAAGACTGCGCTAAACGACAGGAGGTTTGTTCTGATAACTTCGAGATTATTTATTCAAAATAGTCCCCTCTGGCCTTGATACACTGTTTTACGCGACCTAAAAGCTTTTCGAAAGAGTGTTTCAGGTCATTGAAAGGTAATGCCCTTCAGGATGTACCAACATCCTTTTGGATGGGCTCTACGGACGCAAAACGTTTTCCTTTCATGGCGACATGCAGTTTTCCGAATAGGGAAAAGTTACAGGGAGCCATAACAGGTGAATACGGAGAGTGATTAATGGTTAAAATGCGATTTCTAGTCAAAAAGTCAGTCACAAGTGTGGATCGATGAGCTGGTGCATTATCATGCAATAAGCGCCAGCTCCCTTCGACGTATACGATGCAACAAATGCTTCAAAACGCTAAGATAGAGAATTGCATTGACGGTTCGGTCCGTTGGCATGGACTTCTTGTGGACAATTCCCTTGGAATCGTAAAAACAAATGAGCATCGACTTGATTTTTGACTTTTCCAAACGCGATTTTTTGGTGGCTCGTCTGCGGCTCTTTGACGCTTAGTTTCAGGTTCATGTTGGAAACACCTCATTTCATCACCAGTTACAATGTTGTAGAGGAAGTTCTCGTCTTTTCTCGCCTCTTTAATGAGTTCTTTTGAATGTTGAATCGTGAGCAATTTTTGGTCCTCAGTTAACTTGTGCGGAATGAAACGTGCACAGACCTTTCGTAAGCCCAAATGATCAGTTAAAATGCGATAAGTCGATGTTTTGGAGTTATTCAACTCCGATTCCATGAATTTCAACGATGATTTCGGTTCATTTTTGATAAATTTACGAACAATTTCGATGGAGTTTTCGGTAATTACTGATTTGTTGTCATTTATGTCCTCCTAAAAACGTTTAAACCACTCATGAACTCTGGCACGAGATATACAATCATCGCCATAAAGTTTTTTCATCAGTTCAAATGTTTGCGTAAGCGTTTTACCGATTTTAAATCAAAATTTGTTTTTAGCTCTTTCGAAACTCTATTTTGTACTGATGACTCAAACATACTGACACTTTAGACGCACTAACTTCACTTCCACTAAACCGAATGTCACCAAGCTTTCACTGGAAGTCAGCTAGGGATGTAACTTCCAACGCTCAAACTCATTAAAAATATACTCCATAAAACACATTTTTATGACGCCAGTCTTGATTATTTTGGGCTTCACCTTGTATGTATGTATGTAGGAACACGCTCTATAATCTAACGGACTGACCAGCATGTAGTAACACCCGCTATGACTTAACGGATTGCTAGAAGTACGTTCACATATGGAGTAATTAGCAATAAATCCACAAAATGTACGGGCAGAACACATATGGCAGATTACCTTGAAAAAATTGATAATCAGCTGTCAATACTGATGTCGTAAAGAGCACAGCGGTTAACAGAATAAGATTTAAATGTTTTGATGTTTCCAAGTGGAATAATAAAGGAATAAAAAAAAAATTTCGGGAGAGAAATTTTGTATGGGCCTCGCTTTTTAATTACGGATTGGGAGTTAAGCACGAAAAAGTAGATAATCTATTATACTTACATATATGTGAACGTATTATAACATACGCTACGAAAAAATGCTACTGACAGAGACGTAAAGCAGAGAGCACTAGAGCTTAAGCCGTCAAGTGAATTGACCGGCCAAACATATTAATTCTTAACGGCCGAAAGGCCCCGCCACGGGGACATAGTACTTATGCGATAGAAAACGAAAAGCCCCAATACGGGGACATGAAAAGAATTCAGTTTTCATTTCATTTATTTATCATCGCTGTAAGTTTCTTTAACAAATATTGCAACTTTGTACATCTCTGGTTTGTTGATCATACGAGTACACTGACAAGAAATATTTACCGTAATACTCGTACCTATAACGTTTGCGATTTAGAAGCTTACAACGTGCAAATATAATATATTGGCGTCTTCCAACTCTCGAGTACTTTTATTATAATAAGGTTGAGTTTATCTTTATTTTAAAAATACATAGCATAATAAAAAGTTCAAATAATAGATCATGGAGAAAAAAAATAAAGACGAAGATTATGAATATAACATTAGTGAAGACGAGTAGAGTTTGATTTACGAAATATAGATATGAAAAGTATCACAGTTTTGAAAACTATAAAAATTAATTTCATTTATAAAATTATAAATCAAGTAAATATATTGAATTCATATCTAAATAATTCTGTTTAAATGTTTAGTTTAAGTTTTCATCCTTATAAACGTTTTAGAATTTCGCCTAATTTTCTGCCGTCTCATGAGCTAGTATACAAAAAAAAGCTCTCGCCCGTTAAAGGTTAATATGTAAAACTATTTAATGTAACTTTTCAACTAAACTTATCAAACTGCCTAAAACTAAGCGATTTTATATCATGGATGAAGAAGATTTTTAATGGTGTGACCAATAACAGACGCCTTTCAGCGACTTTGAGAGAATCAGCGCTTGGGCTGACATAGCAGGGGTTATGAACTGGTTTGTTTACGAAAAAACTAAGAATGTGTTAGTGATATTTGAAAAAAATTAACACAATTTCACTTCGTTGCCGTCTGAACAACGACAGATTTGACGAGTGTGTGAATATGTGTGAAATTACCGTGCAGATTTCAGCTAGCGATAAGATTGTAGATATATATGTATATATAAGATATATGAACAAAAAAATCAACACAGTCATGTTGCGTCGTTGCAATCTGGACAACGACTGATTGGTCGAGTGTGTGAATAAATACATGTGAAATGATCCTGCAGAATTCGGCTGGCGAATTCCCCATAACGTGGCAGCCGAAGCGCCCCTCACAACTTTGTATTTCACCATAATTACTAGGTCAAACCTAGTAATCTATCATCCTTGATTTTATATCAATATTTATATCCTATTTTCTTAAATCTAAGTCTGTTGAAGTGAATCATAAATAAATGACTTGAAATATTAGTAAGAGCGTTTGATTTATCTCTACATGTATGTATACGTGTAAGTATGTATAGCACACATGTGCACATGAAAAAATAATAATAAAATTGTGAGATTTTAAGAGATACAAAGTGGCGCAAAATTAATCATCAAATTTTGTTTTTGAATAACATTTTACTAAATAAAACGAAAATGATTTTTACCGATATAAATCTTTATTTTTACCTTTACTCGCTCCATTGCTTGGCTGTTTGTACACTGCAGCTCTCAAGTTCACTAGTGTCAAATATGAGTGACGTACGACGCCGTTTGCAAATGTTATAAATTTTCCGATAGGGTGATTAATTTTGTGCCACCTTGTAGTAACAAACTTTATTGTATAAATATGAATTTTCAAATTATTCCAAAATTTCTCCAAAAATCTAAAAACTACTGAGCCGTGCCTTAAGTTCTGTTACAACTTCAAAGTAGGGTAATAATTAAACAGCGAATTTTAAGATTTCGTTGCAATTTTGAATTTCTTTTTATTACCTAATAACATTTCAAGGAAGTTAAAAATTATTAAAAATGATCACTGTTTGCGTTAATACAGGGTCTTAAAAGGTGTGGCCATAGTGCTATAGTAGCACGCATGGTTACCATAGATATGGATGAAGCCGCTGGTGACGAAATTTGCAAGCCATACCCTCTACGGCCATAATTTGTAGTCGAGCAGATTTAAAGCTGAGCTGCCCGAGGGAAAATCCTAAACGGAAACATTTAGAAAACCACCAGATAGCATCACGAGAATGCCACTGGACTGGAACCCGCAAAGGAGCAGAGGTCGCGGTCGGCCAAAGATCACTTGGTGAAGGTCGATGTTGCGCGAACTAGCAGACGCTGACATTACATGGGACGGCACAAAACCAACAGCCCAGAACCGCGTACAATGGAGGCGTCTTGTCGAGGCCCTATGTTCCTGAGCGGAGTGCACAAGAATATAAAAAAAATTATGCTGACCTACGCTTGGATTGTTTTAGCTTCATGTAGCCATGCAGGCCCTTGTTGAAATACTCAGTGTTCTCCATTAAAGGGGGCAACTATTAAATTCCTCACCACACCTGGCAAAATATTTTCTAGTACACTCTTGCGCTAGTTTGAATGTCCTTTTCGCAAAAAATGCAAAGAAGCGATAGCTTTGTGGGATACCCTCAATTTTCTTCAATTGGGATAAAACTACTGCAAACAGGGTGAAGTCCAAAATAATCAAGACTGACGTCATAAAAATGTTTTTGATGGCGCCACCTTTTTAATGAGTTAGTGCATTGGAAGTTGCATCCCTAGCTGACTTCCAGTGAAAGCTTGGTGAGATTCGATCCAGTGGAAGTGAAGTTATTGCGTCTAAAGTGTCTGTATGTTTGAGTCATCAGTACAAAAATGAGTTTCGAACAAAGAGCTAATAACAGATTTTGTTTTAAAATCAGTAAAACGTTTACCAAAATATTTGAATTGATGAAAAAAGTTTGTGGCGATGGTTGTCTATCTCGAGACAATGAACATACGACCCCCGCCCAAAATCAGTAATCACCGAAAACTCCATCGAAACTGTTCGTAATTTTATCAAAAATGAACCGAAATTCTCGTTGAAATTCATGGAATCGGAGTTGAATATGAAACTGAAACTAAGCGTCAAAGTGCCGAATGGAAGGCCCCAGACGAGCCACCACCCAAAAAATCGCCTTTGGACCAGTCAAAAATCAAATCGATGTTCATTTGTTTTTACGATTCCAAGGGAATTGTCCACAAGGAGTTCGTGCCAACTAGCCATACCGCGAAGGAGGAAGGTGTCGCTTATTGCATGATAATGCACTATCTCATCGCATTTAAACCATCAATCACTCTCCGTGTTCGTCTTATATGGCTCCCTCTGACTTCTACTTATTTGGAAAATTGCATTTGGCCGTTTTGCGTCCGTAGAGGCAATCCAAAAGGCTTGTACCGCCGACATCCTAAAGGATATTCCGGTCAATGGCCTAAAACAGGCCTTCGAAAAGCTTTTAGATCGCGTAAAACAGTGCACCGAGGCCAGAGGGGACTATTTTGAATAAGTTAACTGGAAGTTATCAGAATAAAACTCCTGCCGTTTCTATTTTAGCTCAGTCTTGTTTATTTTGGACTTCACCTTGTACATATAATAACTAACAGAGTCTCAATCTATATATAAATAAACGTGTGCCTACCCAAAAATTTATAAATGTATATACGTTGTGGGTCTTATTAAAATTTACTTACATTTTCGCAACACTATTCAGCGGATTGTTGGAATTGCACAGAACACTATATACAGAATCGACTTTGCTGAGTTTCTCAAACAGCGGTATCAGTTCTAGCAATTCGGAATCGTTTGTGTCATCAAACCATGACTTTACAGGAACCTAAAAGAAGAATGAAAAGAAATTGTTATAGTTTTTTTTTTTTTTTTTTTGTTTTGAAATATCATTTTATCAAAGTACGTTGCAATAAAAACTAGCATTTTTCATCTATTCAGTTTATAATATAATATATAAAATACTTAACGCGCCGTTGGACACCTTTTTTAAACCCTTTTTCGTACTGTTCGGGGATCCTTTTTAAAGAGTTAGGTCCATAAATCGATAGAAAATTTAATTTTTACAAGCTACCTGGAAGTCGTTAGCTTTAATAGAAATATGTTAAATTTTCGTCCAAAGACGAAAAAACCAGTCTAGCCAAACCCGGGTGCTCAACGGAAGGTTAAAAGCTTTTAAATATGTTTTTTTCTTACTGTCTACGAGTTTGCACTCCATTTTGGTTTAATGCCTTTTTCGCAGTTTTTTTCCGTGTATTTATTGCATCTGCTTATATTAATATTAACAATAAAATTTAAATTTAAAACCTAAATTACTGTCTTTTTAGCAAAAACTCTGCTTTCGAGTCTTTCGGTTTTATCAAGCCCATTACATTTACTATAATGCAAGCCATTTATCAGCGAATTCTTTCCACATAGGCAGGATTGGATCGAGGGGAAAATCTGGGCCGAAGCTTGCACCTCTGTCTTCACTGACGGTTCCAAGATGGAATTGGGAGTCGGAGCAGTGGTTTTCTCTAAATAAGCCAATTTATCTATCTCCTTTAAAATGCCGAATACTGCTTTGAGTTTATAATTATACACTCTCAAATACCAGATAATAGGCGCCTATGATTTGCCACTACTCTGCTCCCTATGTCTGGATTCTGCTCCTTTGATTAGAAATTTGCATGCGAAAGCAACAAAAGAGTTATCGAGCAAAGTTCGCCGTTGGCGAGTGCGGTTATACCTCATAGAACTCGTATAACTCACCATTGCTCAATGCTGCAAACTCTCTTTCAAGAGAGTTTCATTAGCACGCGCTCATACAGAGAGACTTTTGTTGCTTCAACTTTCCGTATGCTCCTTTGATGGTCGGTGCGCGTTCACTCACTTTGTAATTGTAAGTTTTTAGTCTACAGTGAACAACAATATTGGGGAGAAGGAGAATACAAAGGGTGTTGACAGGCAAGCAACGATAGTTTAAGCAACAAATATTATTCCTGTATGAACGCCTAACACTCATTGAGTGCTTCCAAACAAATGTAAGTTTTGGCAGTTCGTTTCCAGTACTACCCACATATATTTAATTATACCAGTTGCTTCAACTATTCGCCTTTTGTTAATGCTTGGCTAATCAAAGAGACCTAATATAAAATTACCCCTCACTAAAAAAATGCAATAATTTAAAGTTATTCCAAATTTTTACGCCCGGTGGAAACACACAAAAGGATCTATTTTATAATAAAAAAAAACTAATATTGAAGTCATTTTCTTTATTTGCTTACCGCATTATCTGGATGAAATATATAACTCGCTGGTGAATTATCGACAATGACAATTTTTTGTAAATCACGTCCAAGACGATTTAAATCCTTAATATAATTTCCCCTGTAATAAACGCACGATTCCCTAAACAGTCTTGCACGAAACACATCCCATCTGCGAAGAAAAATATTGAAAATAAATAAAATAATTTAATATTTTACTATTATTTTTATTAAATAGAAAAAAAAAAACAATACAACTCACTTGTCTAACAGATCAGCAACGGGATCTGCGTATTTGGCTAGTGATGCTGTAAATAAAACACATTCGTACAATTCGCCCATTTTTCGCAGGAACTCGTCGACGTAGGGCCGCTTGAGTACGTACACTTGATGTATAGTGCCGTCAATTTCCACTGGTACAATAAAATCAGCATTTGGAATCGGCTGAAATAAGGTATACAAATAATAGAATATTTTAGTAATCGGCAATTAATGATATAACGATTTTAATATGCAAGCCCTAAAGTAGGCTATTAAAAAGTCTTCAATACTAAATAGTCTAATAGTCTTCAAGTAAAATTGTGTGCTTCGGTAGAAGTTGCAAAAGCCTTGGCCGCTTTTAAGTGCATATTCTGTTGTTTTTTTGCTTTTTTCTTGAAAGTACATACATACATATATACATGTGTTTGGCGGTGTGTATTTTAAATATAGTATTTTCGCTTACCTTAAAGCTACTGTGCACTAAGGTCTCATCCAAATCGATGACCATGCATTTTTTATGCATATCCGAGTGCCTAACCTGAGGTAGAAGGTACCTTTGTTGGTCCGGTAGTGGTGGCGGTGTTGTGGAACCATCGATTGATGTGCCATTTTGATTGGTTTTCGTGCGATTACGTCGCCAGCAACATAGAAACGATTGAAAGAAGCCACGTTTTGGTGGTTTCAAACGTTCGACATCATCTGTAAGATTGAAAGGTAAAGTATTGAGTTCATACTTTTGCATTTATGTATAAGAGTAACAACTTTTTTCGTAAATATGCATTAATAAATATGTGTGCTACACATTTGTAATAAAAAAATGTAAGAAATTCCATTTCAAGTAAGCCAAGTATTTGGGACAATGTTGGTTTGTTTGTAGGCTTGAGTATATAAGTAATAAGAAGTTAAGTGGGAACATTTTAAGAAAAATAAATAAAAATTTTGAAAATTTTGGTACAGTTTTTTCAAGCGAAATAACTTCGGTTCTTTTAAACATTTTGAAATAATTTTTTTTTTTTAATTTTCAAAATAAAATATACTTTTAAAGTGAAAAAATTTTGTAGAAAATAAATAATAATACTTCGATATTAAGTTCATTTGGGTTCCCGGTTACAGCGGCTTCAAGGGAAACTGCTGGGCTGATGAGTTGGCTAGACACTGGGACCCTGCAGACGGTCTCATAGCAAAATGAGAGGATTGGGGTTCCCTGAGAACCTGTGATCTACTCTTGGAAAGATGGCCTTCGTGTCAACTCAGCGAGCGCTGGGCTAGTACGCAAACGTGCAAAGTAGTGAGATCCTTCTGCCCACGGGTAAATCGGGGTTGCTCAAGGGAGCTTCTAAGGCTAACAAAGTCGCAACACTCGAATCAGCTAGGTTTCCTTACCGGACAATGCCCGTTAGGTGTTCATGCGGTGGGGCTTGGGATTGCTTCAAGTCCTTTCTGCAGAAGCTGTCTGGAGGACGAGGATGAATCATCCTTCTCAACTGTCTTGCCCTGCTCTCATCGGGCAAAGCTTTAGACATCTGGGCTCTCGATTCCTCGCTACACCTGCGGATATTAAGGGTTTCATTGTCACACATCTGATGAAATCCATCAGTAGCTTACAGCGGTTAATACGAACATAAATTAGCCACTGTCGATCGTCATTCTCTAATCCAAAGTCTTTCTTCCTTTTTTTCACCTATCTGGTTCCTTTCCTTCTCCTCCCCTCCCCCTGTATGGTAACACAACGGACAAATTTTGAATATTTGCTCAAGTGGGCCCTCGCAAGGGCAGCCATTTATCCTAACCTAAGACTCCCATGGTTGAATGGCGTTGATCGGGAGGCTGAGCTATTTGGTATGCGATTGGTATGAGAACTCTTGCAATGAGTCACAACTGCCGCGAGAGCTTCTTGATGTGACGCATTGATGTCTTTATCAATTAAAAAACTAAGTGAAATTTTTGCATTTTAAGACAATTTATGGTACTTTGTCCAAGTTTTTTTTAGATTTTATGATTTATTATTTTTATTTTTTATTTTTATTAAATTATCTTTAGAGCCAATATTCCAACTTCAGCTCGAATTTAGCGAACATTTTTCTGTAATCTTTCCGTCTTCCATTTGAGCTAGAGTTTATTTTTAGATTTCCTGGCGTACTTTTTCACAAACCAAACCAGCAAACTTAATTGCTTTAATTGTCAATGACCTGTCTGTCGTCGGTGAAGGCACATACCGCCACACACCGAGACACACATTTTTGTATGCTTTCGCTTTCGCTATATTCGCGTCATTATGCAGTAGGCACTCGCCATGTAAGCGCTATTCATCATATGCTAACACATTTGTACAGGGGTTTGTTGTATGTTTTTATGCTTAATGCGAAACACAGTGCAAATATGTAGAGGTAAGCAGGACTAGTTAATTTTTGGACGGGCTCTGATAGGAGATGAGGTAGCAAACTTTGAGCATTACAGAACTCAGGATTGCAGCGATCAGAAAGATCTTTTTATCACCATAATCGGGTCACTACTCCATAGTCAGATTTCTTGATAAAGGATAAAGGCTTCTTTCTAACCGAATTGCTGTTACTTGAAGGGCTGTCTAGGCTATGTAATTTGGAAAGTTTACATAATTCGGTACATTCATAGAAAATGCATGGAGCGTCTACTGGACAAAGAATCAGCAAGCTGTTCCAACTGGCCCAGCTCTTCTACGCAGGTGGACATGGAGGCAATAGTGATTGTTTGAATAAATCTAGAATCGAGCAGCAATTTTTGCTATAAAGGAGCTAATATCGTGCGAGGTAACTGTGCAAGGTTCTCCTTTTCGTACTGTCGAATGCAGCTTTGAAGTCGACGAAAAGATGGTGTGTGTCGATTTTCCTTTCATGGGATGACAACATCCGACGAAGCGATGCTTGGAGTGTTTGAGAGAAAGTTTCTGCACAAGATTTTTGGACCTTTGCACGTTAGCAACGGCGAATATCGCAGGCGATGGAACGATGAGCTGTATGAGCTTTTCGACGACATAGACATAGCGCAGCGAATAAAGATCCATCGACTACGATGTCTGGGTCATGTAGTCCGAATGGATACAAACGCTCCGGCTTTGAAAGTATGCGATGTGGTACCAGCTGCTGATAGGCAGAGGAAGAGGAAGGCCTCCTCTGTGTTGGAAAGATTAGGTGGAGAAGGACTTGGCTTCACTTGGTGTTTCCAACGGGCGCCGATTAGCACGAGAAAGAAACGATTGGCGGGGTTTGTTAAACTCGGCCAAAATCATGTAAGCGGTTATCGCGCCAATTAAGCAGAAAGAGAGCTGTGCAAGGTGGTAGCACAGTTTAGTTTGCCAAGATCACACATTCATTGACAATCTGGCCGCAGGCAGCATTGAAGATAATAGGCTCAAGAGTAGTGAAAACAAGAATTTTAAAGAAATATCTTACTTCACCTACGTCAATGCGCGACCCAAAAATCTACAGAGCTGCGGAACAGCAGGAATATGGAAGAAAATTTAATTGTGGTGTGAGTTGCCCAGTTGGCTTGTCCTACTACTACTTCTTCTACACAGTCACTTTTGTTTGATTCACTAAGAAAAGTCTACGAATATATTACATTAATACCCAAATGATCTAGTCACTTAAGTGGACGATGTGGAAGCGCTGCTGTGGTTGTTTAGGCCAAAGTTAAACAAGAAAAGGACGAATGCACTCCTGAGAGTGGGCGGTAAGAGTTTTTACCGGAATCATAACTGGGCAACGCATTTTTGCACTAATTCTGCAGCTATTTCCATTTGCAGCTATTTGCAAAAATCTCTCTCTGGTTCAATTCACAAGTTGAAAAACAGGGTGACAAAGCAACTCAAATATTTTGTTTCACTCTACTTCGCTAGCCAGGCAAAAATAATGGAAGCAGAAGTATCGGATCTCTTTAATGTCATCTGGTATGGTAAGTGGATTAACGAGGCATTATTTCGGTGAATTATAGCAATTAGCATCTTACAGGCTTCATTCACAACGGGTATTTATGCGTCCAACCACCAACCTAATCCGGACCGAACGATTGAGACGATGAGCTCAGAATAGTATAAAAAGTGAAACAATTTGTTCTGAAATATGCACATCTGAAATAGAAATGAGACGCAACAATAGTCGGAGTATCATCTACGATCAGTTCCAACATTCTCCATTTTGATACACCAGATAAGGTCAGAGGTATATTTATACATATGCAGATGCAAGAGTAATACTCGTACCGTCGATCGTAAGGCTGTGCATGCTACAGGCATGAAATTCGAGTCTCATCTACTCGCTCTACACCCCATATTGCCACAGGGAAAGTTTATTTTCGTTTATACCTTCTATTTTTTATTTCCGGCTAATAAGAGTATTGCAATTGAGCTCATCACCATCGTCGCCTAGGATAAATGTTCACACACAATTGACTCCTTTCACAATGACTTTTCACCACTTTGAAGCAGCTCACGAAATGATTGAAAACCACTTTTCCTTCTCGGGCTGCCTGCTTCCTTACTATGTGGACGCTACCTCGTACCACCATGCCAGGGCATAACATACACTTGTTGCTGCGGGCACTAGCACTATGTGCTCATGCCACAGCGCACAAAAAATTAGGGTCAAATAGCTTAATTGACCGAAGGGTAGCCAGCCAGCAAGTCAGCGAGCCAGCGAGCCAAGCAACACCTACTAAACTAATAACGTTTCTTTGTATGTAGGTAAATACAAGCATATTTTTTCAGTGCTGCACAAATTGTTGGTAAACAGAAGTTTGTTTGGCTGCTACTCAAATAATAATAAATTTGCCCAGTATTTATGTACATCTGTGATCACAATAATGGCAAAGTTTTGACTGCTTATTAATTAATTTTTTGTTTTTAAATCAAAAATCAAAATCACCAAAATTTCAATCTTTTTATTCAGAAATTAATTTCTCGTTTTTTTTTTAATTTTGACTATTTAAAAAGGTTTTTTTTTTTTCTTATAAAAATATTAGTTTTTCAAAAAGTCAATAAGAATGTTTTTTTTTATAAAAATATAGTTTTTCAAGAAATCAATAAAAATGGTTTTTTTTTATAAAAATATAGTTTTTCAGAAATCAATAAAAATGTTTTTTTTTTATAAAAATATAGTTTTTAAAACAATCAAAACATTTTCATCAAAATTTCAAACTTTTTATTAAAAATTTTTAGACGTGGTTTTTTTTTGTAATTTTGACTTCTAAATTTTTAATTTGTTTAAATAAAAGTATCGTATTTAAAAAAAACATTTCCTCCATTTGTGGAACAACATCAAGACGCACATCACAAATAGGAGGCGGAGCTCGGCCAAACACCCAAAAAGGGTGTACGCGCCAATTATATATATTTATATATATATATCGTCACATGAAATCAAAAAAGCCCTAAGTTACATTTTAAAAATTTTACAGGGGAAGCAAAAAACCTTTTAAAATGAAAATGTTTTATTCACCGTCACCGTCACCGGCTTTTCGAATTTTGTTTATACCAACGTCATTATTGGTTGTTGGATTATAAAATTTTAAAGGAACATGTATAATGATACGGTGCATAATAATCAACTAAAAAGTCGATTTTGAATTTTTTGTAACTTAGGGCTTTTTTGAATTCATATGACGATATGTAAAAAAACAAAACATTTTCTTCAAAATTTCAATCTTTTTCGTCAAAAGTTTTAGATTTTTTTTTTTTTTTCAAATTTCTCATTTCTGATTACAAATTAGAGATTTTTATCGTGGGATTGTTTAAATTTTGTAAAAAATTTTTTTCTATTTTTTATAAAATATTTATTTATGTTTCATACTTTTTTTCATTTGATTAAAATATGTGCAAATGATTTAAATTTTGTAAATTTTTTTCTACTTTTCTCGAATTTTAAACTTTTTATTGAAAATTTTTAGAATTTGGTTTTGCTTTAATTCCGATTGCAAATTTGAAATTTCGGTTAAAATTGATGGAATTGCTTTAAATTTGGCAAACATTTTTGTTTTCTATTTTTTTTATAATATAATATTATTATTATTATATTATATTATTATTATATTATATATTATATTTCAAAAGCTGCAAACATTTTCAGCAAATTTTTAAAACTTTTTATTAAAATAAAAAAAAAATTGTTCTTTTGTTTTTAAATTCGGATTAAAAATTGAAATTTTGAATAAAATTGGTGGAATTGATTTAAATTTTTAAAAAATTTTTCTGCATTTTTAGAATTTCAAACTTTTTTAGAATGTATTTTTTTTAATTCTGATTAAAAAAGTTGACTGATTGATGGCATTGTGTTGAATTTTGAAAACATTTTTTTTCTATTTTTTACAAAATATTAATTTATGTTTTATAATTTTTTTTCAAATGCTGCAGCTAATTTTTCCCAAAAATCGCTCTCTGTTTCAGTTCACAAGTTGAAAAACAGGGTGACAAAGCAACTCAAATATTATATTAAATTTTACGAACATTATTTTTTTTCTATCTTTTATTATCATACTTTTTTTTCAATAGCTCAAAACATTTTGATCAAATTTTCAAACTTTTTTTCCGAATTTTTAGGAATGTTGTTTTTTTTGTTTTTTTTTAATTCTCATAAAAAAATTGTAATTTTGATTAAAATTAGTGGATTTGTTTAAATTTTATAAATTTTTTTTTCTACTACATATTCTAGAATTTCAAACTTTTCATCCAGCAGTAGAATTTTGTTTTTGTTTTAATTCTGATTGGAAATTTGAAATTCCGATTGAAATTGGTGGAATTGTTTTAAACTTTGTTAACATTTTTTTTTCTATTTTTTATAAAATATTTATTTATGTTTTATAACTTTTTTATCAAAAAATCTAAATATTTTCATCAAAATTTCACACTTCTTTTTCAAAATTTTTAGAATTTTGTTTACAAATTTCTCATTTCTGATTGCAAATTTGAAATTTTGATTAAAATTGGTGGAATTTTTTAAATTTTATACATCTTTTTCTTCATTTTTTATAAAATATTTATTTATATTTTCTAAAATTTTATCAGCAACTCAAAACATTTTTATTAAAACTTCACGCTCTTTAATCAGAATTTTCAAAAAAACTTCGAAATTGAAAAATTTCGAGTTCGCTAAAAAATTGTTAAATTTTTGTAAATTTTGTACAACTTTCAAACTTTAAGTTATACGTTTTTGTTGCAGTATAAACTATATTTTTATAAAAAAAATAATAGATAAACAGTAAAAACTTTTCAATATGTCGCGCTGCTATTGTTGTGCACACAGATGCATGTAGATGTATGAGTAATGTTTTTTGTCACTCTATAGCCAAGTTTTTGCTGCCATTTGTTATTTTTTGGCAGGCCATGCATGCATTTATACGCTTCATTTGTATAGCTTTATACGAATATATGTATGTATATGTGTGCGTGTGTATACAAAGGTATATGAAGGTAAATATGGATAGGTAGTTAATTCTATATATCCTTTAAGCGCTTCGGCAAAATTAATTTCCTGTTGGATTATCGACGTGAAAAAGCGCGCAACAACCAACAACGTATATGGCTGAAGCAATAAAAAGTATGCAGTAACGCGAATTCATAAAATTAGGAAAAATACGAAAAAAAAAACTGCTGGCTGACCCAATTTCGTTTGTGACTCAAGTAATTCCAACAAATGCATACCAATAAATGCAGATGCATATTCATATCCCCACACTCGTAAAAGAAATTATACTTATATATATATATATATATGTGTGTGTGTGTAAGTATATGTATACAGAGCACATAATGGACTGCATTTGCAGTAAATGCACCCAAATTGTGGGTGAAACAGCAACAGTTGCCAAAATACAGGGCGGCAATCGAAAAGCGGCGCATATATGCGAATATGTATTTGTTTGTTGTTGTTTTTGTAAAGGCATAAAATAATCAGCATAAGGCAGCAAAGGATATTAAATAAAGGAATTTCAGAGAAAATTAATTATCTGGTTCTCTCCAAATTAAAGAATAAAATTAGTGAAGCAGTTTAGTCGGAACTCCTACGGGCATGAAGGCTGTATCAGCTGCTAGCTCAGTAATGCCGTGCAGGTTGAATTCGAGCTAAAATATTTAAGCATGCCTTCCTGCAAATTCAATATGGGTAGCATCTTGACTTTATGCGGAAGAGTGTGAGGCAAATTATGGTCGCAGTAAACGCTTTTAAATTATCATTTCATAAGCCATCTGAAAGGTACAGTCATCTGTTAAGCGAGTGAAGTCGCAAACAAAAAGCGCAAAAATTGCTGCCTACTTATAGGCGAGGAAAATTTTACACAAAACTCGCTTAACCAACACTTATTCTGCAATACAGGCTAAGTCGTGCGTCCAAAATGGAGCTTGAGAAGATTGCAGATTGTTATTCGTCAACATGGAACTGCTTACATACAGTGTTGTGGTTGGGAGAAGTTCAGGATGTTCCTCATAGCGAGAAGATTGCTGAAGCTACAGAAACGAAGAACAGACTGAATACACTAAAAATTGACAGCGCTTGCGACGACCGCTTTGAGAAAAAATACATATTTAAGTGTAAATAATTTTGGACTTATTCGAGCAGAATGGTAAGGTTCGAAGTATTTATCTCACAAGTAATAAGGTTCTTAAACCGCACAGACTGGATACAGTCATGCTGTAAATAAACAAGTTGGTAGGGAGGATGTGGCAAGAACATGGTGTGGAAGCGCTGTTGGCTTCTGGATGATTCACCACTTTAAGCAAACAACCAACATAGTGCTGATGTAGGCATGAAATGAGCTATTTGCAGTAATTTATGGAAATAAATGTGAATATAACTTTACAAAAACAAACAAAAAACACACACACACGCATACAGAGTAAAATTTTTTTATAAAATCGGATCCAGTGTTTCCACCCTTTAAGGTTGCAATTGCAATGTGGATTTTCACAGCTAAAATAAAATTGTAGAAACGAAAATTTTATTTATTCTCTAAAAAAAAATAAAAATAATAATAATAATAGTCAAAAAAAAAATACACCCCTTATGTGAACATAATTCTGTAAATTTTTAGCAAAGTTACCTATCTAAACACAGAAGATTTTGCTTCCGAAGCAATAAAATACGGTTTGAACTTTTTTTAATATCGTAATTGAATAATTTTTTGCTAGATTAACACACAATTTAGTAAATTGGCGGCTTACACAGAGATAGTACAGAATTCATTTGTTGCACTCATACAAACTCCTAATTTTTTGTAAACTTTATAGCTAAAATTAAATTTCAGTGTATGAAAAATTTGCGCATTAGGATATCAGCAGGGCAGTAAATTTACTGTAATTGCAGCAGGGTGGGAGCTCAGATCAGAAACTATGTATATTAAATCGATTGAAAGTTTTATCATATGCAAATTGTCACCCTGTACATACACGTCTATACTAAGAATAACATATGCACACATTTAAATGCATATATATGTAGCTGCATATAGTTAAAACAAACTGTATATACCCAAGTTTACATATATTTACAAAAATCAAGTACCAGTTGTGGTGGTGCGGGCCAATGCGACCTACATTACGCATACGCGTTTATTAATTAACATATACGAGTACATACACACACATACGAGCTACATGCCGAATAATTCGCGTCACTCATACGCACCGTAAGCCAGTCGCGATGTGGTTGAGAGGTTGTGGTTTGAGTGCGCAAAAACAGGGCAAACAGAGGCAAAGAGAAAAACAAAAATGCACATGAGTTAAATGTGAACAAAATAAAAATGTTTTAACTTCCAGTCAGATAAATATGCTTACAAAAATATGTATGTACATATGCATCACATAGAGCAATTTGCTGCGATGCGCTGCGCTCGGTAATGCACTCAAAACTCGGCATATAAATGCATGTAATGCTGTTAATAAGCAAATATGCGCGCATGCAACGCATGTATGTACATAAATTATACACGCACACAAATAAAAACACTACATATATATGTACGAGTATATGTGTACATACATACACATACAAGCACATTTGAAAATGGGTACATTTTATGTATGTATTTATAAGCATTAACACATAAACGGCACACAGTTGTGTGTGCTGTATAAAATTTCCAATTTGGTTGGTTGTTGTCGATGTTGATGTCATGCACAACATTTGCAACTTGCAACATTTTTAATATTCTCACATACGTATTTGCACGTAGAGACTTCTACAAGGCCTGGTATACGCATCAAATATGCGTGCAAGTGTAGAATACGAGTAAATACATATGCAAACACACACACATAGAAATAGCTGCATATTTGCGGCACTAACACACATACACATATCAAGAAACTGAATGTTTTTTGCTGTTAATTGATGTCGAAAGCGACGTCAAAGCTGTTAACACTCTCACTTACATTAAGTCACAATTTGCACAGGTTAAATAACAGAAATAAAATGGCATTTTCAATAATCAATTGTGAGGTATGTACCGCATGCTGAAAGTGAAAAGCAAAAACTAATTACAAAACATAACAAAATAATTACAAATATAATTGGGCGCTAAACAATATGATGAGAAAAGTAAATAAGTGAGGAAAATGAGCGGAAATCATCATTTTAACTTTCGATGCCTACTATAAATTGAAAAAAATTATCATCGACCTACCGCCGTAGTCGAGTAGACTTTCATATGTGTGACTATCACTTGAATAGTCCCGGATTAGATGCCCATGAACCAAACACAAATCGATTCTGTGTTGGCCACTTGCTAAACTGAGTATTCTCAAGTATTTTAAATGTAAAAATTAGTACTCCTTTTTTATTTCTATTATCTATTTATCAGATAATTTTTTTCTATATTTTTCCATATTTTCAATTTTTAGGTTTAAGAAATGAGTAAAGAAATTTTTTCAAAAATCGTTTTCTTCTATATTTTCTACAAAATAAATTAAAAATGTTTATATTTTTTGAAAGGTAGCAAATTTAATTATCTTTAATTTGATTTATCACTAGCTTCAATTGGTTAATGCATTCTCAGTTATTAGAAATTTGTATGATCTCAGGGACCAATTTTACATAGGATTTGGATGATATTTTTTGTGTTTTTTTTGGATGGTTGTACACTCATCTTTTTTCATTCGCGCTATCGCTCATACCACAAGGACTCGCAATTTGTATGAAGTTACATTCCATAACTGATCGAATGGTTTCACTTTTTCTACTCAAACAAAAATTCTTAAAAAATACTAGAAATATTAAAAACAACATTTTCACATAATTTTTATAGAAAAACAGCTTAAGGGTCACTCAATATTTTATATTAATTCTATTTTTTATGAAGCGCCTGCATGTCTGCGTCATCATACTACACAATAGGTACGCTATCCATTAAAAACTATTGGGCAAAAACCACTTAGCATCGTTTACTGAATCCATTTGTCGTTCGTTAGCTCATTTGGTATACCAATAATTAATATAAAAATATATAAATTTCAGAATATTTCTTGACAATTATATTCATAACATATTGACATCATGAAGAATCATATATTCGTTAAAGCGTTTTTGTTTGTAGTTCTTCCATAAAAAAATCTTTGGGTAATTCCGTTATATTAGCGCATAATTTTAAATATCTTCATTAAATGTATTAGCAATTTAATTATAATAAAATTATAATTTCGTGTTTGAACTTGTGCCAAAGAATCAATAGAGAAATAATACAAAAATATCAATAAAAGACAGCAACAAACGTTGAATGCCAAGACGTCGAGTCGAGGCGGTCGATGGTGGTCGCTGCTAAGGCGGCTAAACAGAAGGCAATTCAATGCGCCAAAATATTTATAAGCAACAGAGGCATAGCTTTGCCTAAAACATGTATGCACAAGTTTACGTACATACATACATATATAAATAAATATGTATATTTGTAAATATACACTCTCATACAGTGTATTTTTAATAAGAATGCAATTTTTGTGCTATTCATTGAAAATTCAAAAATAATTGCTTTGCAACTCAACTAAGTGGGCTAGCAGTATTGGATAAAAGGCGAACAATTTTCGCGAGTACGGATGAAAGAAAGCAGTAATTTGTAAGATAATAAGGCGTATTTAAGAAAAGCAAAAAAAAAAAAAACAAGAAACAAAAAATGAACTGAAGAAAAGAAGTAATAATTTACAAGTAAAACAAAGAAGCTGAAGTGATAGCCCAGCAAAAACCAACAAAAATGAATTAAACGTTGAATATTTCCTTTTTGCTTTATTTTTATTAACACTTTTAGCTACATTTATATGTACATACAAACGCGTCATGTTATTTTATACCAAAAATATTCACTCACTTATGAAAACAGCGAAATTGTAAAGAGGCTGTAGACAACATTAGTGGCAAGTGTTTGCTATAAAACTCGTTGAAGAAATGGCGCGGAGCGTCGTCGTACGCTACGCTATTTGAGAGTTTAATGCGTTTGACGCAAACCAACGCAGTGCTAACGATTATGACTTTGCGGTATTTACCGATTTTTCTTTTTTTGTACTTTTTCGGTACTACAACACAACGCACAATAAAAATAGCGACTGAAACTTTACTAGAGTGACATAAGAAGTGCGAATATAGCGGCAGGGGGCAACGCAAGATAAGATGAGATACAAAGAAGCTGAGCGGAAAATGAATCGCGCTTGTTTTGTTTTGTTTTCTTGTGTGACTAATTGTTTGGGTTATTAACGCAGCAACAAATAAAAAACAAAATTAATATGCGTCGAAAATAAAAATGTTATGTAAAAAAAATATGGGGAACTGCATGTTGTAAAAATATTTTTATTGCGAATGCGAAGGGAAAGTATAGCAAAATAATTGCAGTAAAAAGTAAATTTTATTACAAACTTAAATGTGGGATTTTGTAATTTTTTTCTTTTTGAGAATTAAATTGTAATTGAATATTGTAACTTTCATCTCTCCCATATCCCAGATATATCATAGTAGCATATCTAGTATGGAGATTTTGAGATGAACATAAAATCTTTACCGCACATTTACACTTTATGTATATAAAAAAAAAATAATTGGCGCGTACACTTCTGTAAGGTGTTTGGCTGACCTCATCCTCTTATTTATGGGGTGCGTCTTGATGTTGTTCCACAAAAAGCCTTATGTTTTAAGCGGCCAAACGGCAAATGGTTTTTATAGAGAAGTTTTTCATGGCAGGAATACACTTGGCGGTTTTGTCATTGCCTGCCGAGGGGCGACCTCTATTAGCAGAAACTTTTTCTATAATTTTGCTATTTCATGCACGGAGCTTCGAACCTGCGCACTCCCGCGCAATAGTAGTCCCGTACAAACCGCTTCGGTTACGGCTGCCGCCCTTGGTTTTTAGGTGCATGCGAAACTATAGAAAACGAGGGTTTGACAGCTGAGAACGGCAAACTTTGTGGACATTTCTGTTCAATAAGGTTTGGCAAGTCAGCATGAAACGTTTATTTCTTTCGAAATGAGGAAGTAGTTGCCGTTACAAGCTGACAAGTACTATAGAGCCATACTGACTGACCGATGATAGTTGGTTCCAACGACGGCGCAGTTTGCCATACAGCGCGCTTAACAATCGATTTATTGCAATCGAAAATTTAGTCAATACTTGGACTAAAGCGGCCTAGGTAGTCTAGCGTAAGTGCACGAGCCTGCCATCCTGGAGATTGTGGGTTCGAATCTCACGTGGAGCACGGTACACGCACTTTTCCAAATTTTCCATTTCAAAAACATTTTCAAAAACCTCGCTTCTCAAACCCAAACTTATCCTTTCTAAATCCTTTTCTCTCTAAATCCGTTTCATTCTCCTCTCCACATGCTGGGCAGAGTGCACTGCCGTCATCGTACCGTCACCAGTCCACCTAGCCTCCTACAGTCCCCTCTGCTTAGTTACAGGAAGAACTGCGACAATCGGTCGGACATGACAGGTAACATCAGTTTTGTCCACTGTATTAGGATACTCTATTTAAACTTTATGGAAATAAATAAATGATTTTTTTTTTGTTTTAAATCGAGCAGGCCTTGTGGCTTTTTGTGCCTTCTTTTCCATTTATTTGTAACACCAAAGAGGGAAGCCTTTGTATTTATGTATTTATTCAGATAATTGTTTGTGAGAATTAGCTAACTTCTTTATTTGTCTAGAGCTGAATTAAGAGTGAGGTCACATTCAAGATCAGAGCTACGGATATATCGGGGAGCACTAATGACACATTTTAGCACTTTGAATTAGATGAATATTACTTTGGCTGCAGGTTTTAGTATTTGCTTGTACAGAATTTTCTTTTTTCGGGTAAATAATGGTGATTGCTTACGCATATTTCTATATTTAAATTCAAGCTCCTCTTTTTTCTTTCTTTACGTGTTTGCTCCATCTGAGCTTAGCTTCCTATGTCATGCCTAAGTATTGAATTTGTGTCCCATTTATGTATATAGGAAGGTAATGTATATTGTTGTGTATCAAATTTACACGTACAGACATTGTTCCATTAAGTCAAATATGCCAATTCGCTGTCTATTCGTAAATGTTGTTTATGGCGATTTGCAATTGCGAGGTCAATTCGTTTGCAGTCTTGCTTACTTAAAGCATTGCTGTATCATCAGTGAATGTTGCTCTTACGCAGTTTTTATTGCATGACAGGTCATACAGGAGAGAGGGCCAATCACACACTCTTGAGGGACACCAGGCGTTATTTCTTTGAGGCCTGAATACGCATCTTCTGGCTTGTCTCTGAAGTGACGATCGGATAAATAAGAACGTAAAATTAGATAATACTGATTTGGTAATAGTGCATTTATTTTGTTTAGTAGCCCAGCTCTATAGGAACTCTAATAACACCGTTTCAATTAGCTGAGATACATGGTCATATTTACAGCCCGCGACATAAGGATGACTGATTAATACCCTGACTAGTTTTGATTACTTATATTTTGTTTTTTTTGAAAATTCATTGTTTTGTTTTTAATAAAAGAACAATAGTTCAGTGTTGGAAATGGAATGGAAAGATCATATAAATAAAAGTTTCAAATAGAAAAGAAAATGCAAAAAACAAAAATTCAAAAAAAAAAAAAATTCAAAAAACAAAAATTAAAAAAATATTAAAAAAAAAATTAGAAAAAAAGTGAGTGTAGCGTAGTATACATAACAGAAGTGAAACTTTCAAGGCAGACAAAGAAAGAGGGAGAGACCCGAGAGAGAATGAGAGAGAGAAGGAATATATATCTAAATAAATTCACAACATTTGCAGAGAATACAAATAGACAAAATTTACAGAAAAGGGCGAAGGATCGACCGGTGCAGGTAAACGCCGGACACAAACCGTGGCAACAACGCGCACTACTCCGAGCGTTTATCACCCGCACAAAGGCAGCGATTCCAGGACCGCAGCAACGGTACAAATTACAGCAAGGCAATACCAATAAATCCGGAACGAACTCTCGCGGAACGAAAATGCCCAAAACATTGCATGGCCTTGAAATTTTACTCTCCCTTTTCGCTCGTCCATCGACACCTAAGAAGTTTCACTTCAAAAAATTAAAAAAAAAGATAATTAAAAAAAAAAGGAAAATTCCCAAACTTTTGATTATAAATTCCAAGGTTTTTAATTAGAATTTTTAGAAAAACTTTTCGTATGCAATTTTATAGCTTATTAAATTCTAGTACAATAAAGTGCAAATTTCAAGTTCCCTAAAAATCCGTTCCATATAAAAAATTACTTTGTGTATACGAAACGCTCAACACCGCCTGCTAAAAAAATTAAGTAAAAATAAAAATCGGTATGGTTCTAAAAATTATTTAAGTTATTGCCAATAAAGCATTCAGGATAAATTCTTTCCAATTTCATGTTTCTAAATTTTTAACTCTTAACAAGTCACATCTTTGCTTGACTTTCTTGGTGTGCTCTAAATTGTTCTTCTTCTTGATGTTCAAAGTAATTTTTGAGTGACCTACTCCGCAAACATTTGTTATAAAATTCACAAAAAAACGGCTAAAACCGTTGCAAAGCTTCGGGCTGTTGACCGAAAACCCAATTTTTAATTACTTCAACGAAAAAAAATGAAAAAAGAGACAGAAAACGAAAAAAAAACTGGTGTTTATATTTACATAGGCACAAAAAACATAAACAAAAAATCCAAAGTTTTAACATAAATGTAAACTACTACAATAAGAACAATGCAAACACAATTGTAACAGCAAAGACCTATTTTTCTTACATTTTAGCGTGACGCTAGTGACCCGCTTACCGCTTCGCTTTTGAGCCATAGTTTTAGTTGTTCGCCAGCTGTCATGTTTCATGAACCTGTTGTTGTACATATATCAGCGCATGGGCTTTATTTGTTTGACAACATGAGGATGCTTTTTGTAGAACACACACACACACACACACAAACAGCAGCTTCAGCGGCAGCAACAACAACAATAAAAAAATAACAATAAACACAGACACTACGTCGTCAAAACTCAACTCATCTCATCTCAAAGTCACTGCTGGTGTGCCGCCCACATAGATGTAGTTTGCTTGTATGTATGTATATACCTGTGCATGTATGTATGTATATATTATGTGTCTCTATGTACGTGGCATTCACATGGCATACCGCCGACGGCAATAACCGAAAGGACACATACACAACCACATGCATGCGTACAAATTTTTGTATGATTGTATTAACGTAGAAATGTATAGTTGTTGACATACAAAAATAGAGACACCCACCTACCGTTTTATTTTAGGCTCGGCACAATGTCTACTTGTTGCTTCATGCAAAGGCAAAACCAAAAGCCAGAAGAAAAAGAAAAACGAAAACAAAAAAAGGTAGCATAAAAATAGGCGTCAAAATGTGTGGGCTATTATTTACAAAACTCAGTGCTTAGCAAATATAAATGTACGCAAAAGAAAGTTGGATTCATTAACTGGCTTTGCGTTTTTGCGTCGTTCATGATTATTTGTAAAGACGTTGTGGGGGTCAGCCTTTCGTGGGTATGAATAATTTTATGCAATTACTTATGACAAAAACTAATTAACTGTCAACTCTCACTTCGTAGCAAATTGCGGTTTATTAGTCGGTCGGCTGGCGGTCAAAACCTTACATATACACACTTATGAATGTAAGTTGAGGTGTTTTTTTTTAATGTTTGCTTGCGTTGTCCTTGACATTTTATTGCGTGCAGAAAAGGAGTTCAAGTAAATACAGACTTTAATTTTCAAGCACCGAAACACTGAAGTATTTTTTAGTGATACGAGTATAACCAGATGATGGTCGAGACCTATGGTGTTTAGCCGAGACCTAGGACTGCCTCATTGCAAGTGCAAGTAACGCCCCTTTTTTATTTGGTTCATTAACAATGGCCAAAAATTGGAGGCAGATATTTGAACAAGGAAGGGAGACCTGCGGAAACCTATGGAAATGTGCAAAAAGTTGTGCTTGTCGATCGAAGTAAAGATTAGCAAATACAGAATTGGAGAGATTTTGCATGAATATTTGCGCATAGCCGAATGGGTTGATGCGTGACTACCATTCTGGAGTGCGTTGAATAACATTTCGAATCTCCGTGCATGAAATAGCAAAGCGATAGAAACAGTTTTTTCTAATCGGGGTCGCCCCTCGGCAGGTGATGGAAAACCTCCGAGTTTATTTCTGCCATGAAAAAGCTTCTCATAAAATATATCTGCCGTTCGGAGTCGGGGGTCTTTTGTGGAACAACATCAGGACGCACGTCATAAATAAGAGGATGAGCTCAGCCAAACACCTTACAGGGTACACGTTACAGGGTATATCGTTTTTTGAAGTGAAATATCTTCGTTTAGTTTTAACATTTTTATGCAATTTTTTTTTTAGTTTTTTATGTTGAAAAATATTTATAAAAAAGACTTCTTGGTAAAAATTTGTAAGAAAATTTTGTCACAATTGAAAAAAAAATGTTAGAAGAATTAAAAAAAAAAAACTACCTAGAAAAATTAAAAAAAAACATAATAAAAAATTTTAATGAAAATGTTAACGAAATTTTTTTTTATCGTTTTGAAAAACAAAAAACAAGAAAACTGCAAAATTTTGAAAAATATTTCATAATTTTAATTTTACGTTAAATGTTCAAAACAAAAAAAAATTATGCAATATTGAAAATTTTGGTATATCGTTTTTTGAAGTGAAATATCTTCGTTTAATTTTAACATTTTTATGCAATTTTTTTTAGTTTTTTCTAATAAAAATTACTTTTAAACAATTTTTTGCTAAACATTTTTAAGAAAATGTTTTCACAATTGAAAAACAGTTTTAGGAAAATTAAAAAAAAGTTTTAGGAAAATTTGAAAAAAATTTTAGGAAAAAAAATAAAATAAAAATTTTAATAAAAATGTTAACGAAATTTTTTTTTCTCATTTAAAAAACAAATTTTTTTACTAATTGCTTAAACAATGTTTAGTAGTCTCAGCAAGTTTCGTAATGATATTCCCTTAAGTTTTATACTTACATATATAACTTCCTCAACAAAAATTTTACGGAACAACCGCCAGTTGACGTTCTCAGTTAACTGACTTGAGTTCTGTTTTTTTTTTGTTTTTTGTTAGGTGGCCACATCTCTAGTTAACATTCCTACCAAAATATTAACGCCATTACTTGACATTTGTAAAATGTCGACGTCTTGAGTAAATCTACCTCTGCAAGTGTTTTCGATTGTTTGCAGTTTTAAAAATGGATTTGTATTAAATTCGAATTCAAAATGCATTCATGATGTGAAAACCTTAGAACAGATGGGAAACTGTTTCGGCAATGATGCTCTAGAGAAAACCGCTGTTTACGAGTGGCATGAATGGTTCCGAAGAAATCGTGAGCCCATCCAGGATGACGAACGTAGTGGCAGGCCGTCGACATCGAAAATTGATGAAAAAAGGCAATAAGATGTAAGAAAAGTTGATAAATAACCGCTAATTAACCATCAGCGAGCTGGCAGAGGATTTGAGCATTACTAATGGATCCGTTCAGGACATTGTAGTTAAGGATTTGGGATTGCGCTTGGTAGCTGCAAAGTTGGTCAAAAGCCATCTGGGTTTCATGCACAAAGGGATGATTTCCAAGGCTGAATCCGCCATAGATTCATCAAACGCATCATTACTGGGGACGAGACGTGGATTTATGTGTACGACACACAATCAAGGCAGAAGGCGAGTTAGTGGAGACCTTCGAATGAACTAAGACCAAAAAAAACCAAGTCGTTTTCAGTCCAAAAAGAAAGCGATGCTCACGGTTTTCATGGATTACAACGGCCAGAAGGTTAGATACTGAAGTAATTCTCCAAAAAAAGAAAGGATTTGTGGGAAAGCAGCTCGTGGATTTTGGACCATGATAAGGCACCTTCGCAGAGTGTCATCATTAGACATCAGCCATCGAGCTCACCTGACATGGCTCCGGCGTTCCTGTTTGTTGGAGTAAAAAAACCACTACAGTGAAGGCATTTTAACAGTCGAAAAGAAGTAATGGAAATATCGAAGACGGCTCTGACGACTATACCGAGAATAGAGTTGCAGAAATGTTTCGAGAGCTGGATCAAACGCTGGCATAAGTGTGATGCAGTTGATAAGGTGTACTTTGAAGGTGAGAATATCACTTTTGAGGAATAAACTTCGATTTTGAATTTTCTGAACCTATTTTCCGAAAACATTTTGAGTAAGGTGGTATATTCTTTCAATAATTTAGTGGTCAAATGTCATATTTTAGAAAATGTTTGATTTCTTCTTCAAAATACGGGTAAAATTTATCGGTAAAGGTGCATGCTAGAGGATTGAAATAATCTTCGCGAAATTTTATAATGGAACATTCACAATAATATCTCTATCAGAAATCAACTTAAGACACATTTTATGGCAATACGGTATACTTTACGGAAGTCTATGCCAGTATTGGAATTTGTAGAGACAGTCAAACTGCACCGAAAGCTCTTCGAAATTAGTCGATGAATGTAAGACAAAACTGAACAGCGTTGCAAAACACAACAAATAAGACTTTGTGTGCCTGGACATTGTGGTATTACAGGAAACGCGTTAGCTGATAAACTGGCTAACAGAGGGTCTGCAAATATGCCACTAGCCCCTGAACCCTTTCTAGGAGTCAATTCTGCATCGATTCAACTATGGATTGACGACTTCATGAGGTCGATCCATAGAGGCCGTTGGTCTGGGTTGAACTCGTGCAGAGTAGCAAAGTGCTTTGTGAAAGAACCAAACAGGAAAATAGCGACCTTTCTCCTAAAACTCAGCAGAAAGGACCTGAGAGTACTGGTGGGTGTAATCAAAGGGCACAACGCCTGTGGTCAGCATATGGCTGCCATGGGGGTCGTAGACAGCCCGATATGCCTATCCTGTCTTGAGGATGATGACATTGTAGAGCATTTTCTCTGCAGCTGTCTGGCGTTTTCCAGAATCAGACTTAGGACATTGGGTTGCGATATACTGAGTATGGATAAAGTTCATATACTCTTTCTTTTCCAAAGAACCCAAGAGATTTGTGGAAGAGTGACCTCAAACTCATTTATCCGTCTTACCACCCACTTTTTATCTTTCCTATCTCTATTATTTCTACTGAAATCTATCTGGGTGTATTACAATGGTCTCCTGATTGAGTGCTTGGACTTGCCCAACTCCCTACAAATCCAATCTAATCTAATGGGTAATATAAAAATTTCTATGACCAAAATGTGGACACTTTGACTCGCTGTAAAAAATGCTGGCCTTTAACTTTGTTTTTTACTAAAATGCTCGACTTTCAGTATTATTTGCACTTTCGAAAGTATTTCCGTACCAGTTGAAAAAAAAATATTTCAACTTGTTGAACTGTGTAAAGAGGTTTTTTCTCACTAATAAGGTATTGGCAAATTTTAAAACACCACAACAAAACAGCCGGACAACAATGTTTATGTAGACAGTAAGCAACACAATTGATTCCATTCAAATCCATTACCCATTATTCATCTAGGCACTATTTTTACTTTTTTAGGCAACAACTTAGCATTAAACTTCGGAAATTTTACAAATATTTTAAATTCGAAAGTTCAACAGCGAAAAAATTCAAAGTAAACAATTAAAAAATTAATCAAACACAAATAGGTGAGCTAATGAACTAATGAATGTACTTGTCTACCAAAAAATTATATGTAATTGTATGCATGTGCATGTAATGAATGTAAGCGATAGCGCAAACAAATTTAAAGGTAAACAAAGAATCGGTATTGTTGTACCGATGCACGATTAACCCACTGCTCAACCCATTGTTTTTGTTATAATTTTTTATTACAATATTTTGTTGTTATTGGTTTTGCTGCTTTACCGGTATCTTTGGTGGTTGGGTATTTATTGCTTATTAGTTTTTATTTTTATTTTTGTAGCTGTTTAAACTGCCACAAATACACCAGGGACGTTTGCTTACTTCTATAGCAGATAAGATAAGCAATAATACGCAAAGGAAATCGAGGTGAACATTGCGACTGTAGAAAAATGGCTAAAAGCCACACATATGTACGTACATAGATAAAAAAGATCTAATAAAGGCCAATGTGAAGCCAAAACAATAAGAAAGAAAAGTCAAAGAGATAAAAGTAAATGATACAAAATACCATAATAATAAATAAGAAAAAAACTACAATAATAACGAGCGAATGAGCGGCAAAAACACTGACAATGGGAGTGTTTTTGGATAGCAAAATGATACAGTGAAGGTTATACGTTGTGAAAGAGGAAACATTGACATTGCCAGCTGTATGTATGTACATATGCAAGCATGTAGATATGTGGCCGACAGAGCGCAGACAGTATAAACGGTACTTAGACATTTAGTGGGTTGCGCCCAGCACCCATATGACCTTGTTTGGAATTTTGTTTTGCGTCAAGAATTATAGAAAGGTTTCAGCTATGAGTCAGTAAAAAATTTACGGATTTGCTGTTGATGGTCGTCACAAAGGCACAAAGTGTTGAAAAACAAGGCTAGAAGGAAGAGAAAGTTTGAAGGACACGCAAGTATTTAGATTTAATAGTGCAAATATTTTGATTTCTTTCAGCGGTTATTTTTAGACGGTAATTTATGCATCAGCGCTTGAGTAGAAAAAAAAGTGAGAAAAATTTCATAAGTCATGTTGAATAACCGGTCTTACAGGGTTTGTTGATGTGAGACTGGTTAGCGATGTATTATTGTAATAGAGTACAAATTAATTAATAATAGACCAAAATCAAATAAAGAATAAAAAATGTACAAAATTAAATAAATAAAAAAAAATGAAAAATTACATAAAAAAAAACAAGCATTAAATAATAATAGAGAAAAATTAAATGAAGAAAATTTTAAATAAAGAAAGTATATAAAAAATTAGCAAAAAAAAATATATAAAAAATAAAAAACAAAAATTATATAAAAATGTACAAATAAATAATTGTATAAAAAATTAGAGAGTAACTAAATAAAGAATTAAAAAAAAAAAAAAATTATATAATATAAAAAATTACATAAAATATAATAAGCATGAAAGAGAAAAATTAAATGAAGAAAATTTTAAATAAAAAAAATTATATAAAAAATAAAAAACAAAAATTATATAAAAATTACATAAAATATAATAAACGTTAAATAATAATAAAGAAAAATTAAATGAAGAAAATTTTATATAAAAAAAAATTATATAAAAAATAAAAAACAAAAATTATTATAAATATTTAAATAAATAAAAAAATTGAGTAATTAATTAAAAAATAGAGAAATTAAAAAAAAAAAAATTTCGAATATATAAACCTAATATAATAAAATACAAAAACCAAAATTAGTTAAAGTATAAAAAACAAAATAAATGCAATACAAATACATATACAATTTTATTTTCTTGCGTGCTCGATCAAATCAGAGATGAGCTTCGCATGGAAAGGCAGTTTTGTCAGAAAAACAGTCGGTCGTCTATTATTAATATTTTCTTGAGCGAAATTTCAATTAAATTATTCCAACTTGAAAGACCCTGTGTGCCTAATATATTATATAACTGAAATTTAATTGAAACAGATTTGATACATTCAAAAGAGATGCTACAAAATAAAACAATCACTTCTTAAACAGAAACTCCAACTTGAAACACCCTTTATATCCAATGTATAATTGAAATAAAATTGAATTTGAAAAGATTTCAAAACTGTATATAGACGAATATTTACATAGGAGAGTCGAGATGTCTACGGAAACAAATCAGTGCTAAAAAAATAACAAAAGCTTGAACTTGAAAGACCCTGTGTATTCAATACATAGCTAAAATTCGATTCAAAAAAATTTTATATCTCACAAACGAGATGCCATCGAAAGAAAGACACTGCTAAAAAACAGAAACTCAAACTTGAAAGACCCTTTATATTCAATAAAGTGTATTCTCTCCTAACGGTCAACTCTGTGAAGCGGACACTTTTTCAGTGCATATTATGTACAAATCTGTAAGAATTTTTTTAATTTCTTCCCTTGAGTGGACAACTCTCCCATAACAGATTATTAACTTTTTGTAAACTTTTCTCATTAAGGGAAATTTTTTTCAGTCCCTTAGATGTCCGCTCAAGAGAGAGTACACTGTATATACCTGAAATTAAATTGTATTATTGTGCGGTGAGCACGTGTGTGCGTTTTTACACCTAGGCGTGAAAAAACTTCAAGGTATACTCAAATTAAAGCTTTAGTCTTACACTGTAAAAACCATATTTGCAAGTTCCGAAGAAAATAAAGTAACAAACTTTGAATAAAATGGGCTTAACCCATTGAGTGATTGCGAACGAATTGCTCTATTATTAAGGATATTATTATTATGAGATCATGAAACTGACTACAAGGAGAGTCTTCAGTTGAATGAGAATTGAGAACTAACAGCAACAAGCGCCTGTCATTTTGGAGAGCTTGCCGATTAAATGTTAGAGCACAACCTCTGCAAATGTGCAGCTTTCGCAAAACGAAGTTTCACTCACCCATCTGCGGTAACTCTAAATTTGTTAGTGGAACAAAAGCTTGGAACAAAAAGCCTTTGGAAGGTTTCAAATTCATTACAACCCACCAATTATAGGCTCGCGGTTAAGTAAAAGAAATTACAATCAGGCCATAATAAAAACCGATTATCTTGATGATCTTAAATATAGAATAGAGAATTTCGTGATTTTCGATTAGAGACTCATTTCCATATTCAAATACGTAGAACCTATTGCTTGGTTATATGCCCTATGGACTGGAAGGCCAAGAAGATGCTCTTAGACAAAAATTCGTTCAAATCGAAAATGTGAAAAATGTGGAGTTATTACATCTAAGATATAATAGTATAGTGGGGGTCGAAATAATAGCAGCGCGATTTATTGCAAAGTTTTGACTATTTTTTATTTTTTACAAAAATATAGTTTGCGCTACAGGAAAAATCACATAACTCAGATTTTCGAACTTTGCACAAAATTGAAAAAATTTTCATAAAATTTTCAGAAAAAAAAATTTCGCGTACGCATTTTTGTAGCCAATTAAATTTTTGAAATTTGCTTAACTTTTACATATTCTTCAATAAAACCTGTTAATATTACATCGCATATAAATTTTGAGATTAAAGCTGTGCCTGTTAGGATGCTCTCGGCCAAACATTTCACGCATCACTGCAATCCTTACAGGTCATTGGAAGGTAGGGGATTATGCAGCCAGACTCAACGTCCCCTACAATCCCATCTGCAGAAGCTGTCAAGCGGAAGGGGTGAAGGGAAGTCTTTTCCAACAGGGCTAGACGACTTCGCTCTTTCGGTAAGCCTTTTTTCAGACATCGTGATAAAGAATTTGCTACTATACTTGGATCTCACAATATGGATCTGACTTAGAAGCAAACAAAAAAATAACAAAAACAAAAGAAATCATCACACGAGGACAGTGATAGTAAAATGGTGCTGGTCGCTAATTAGGATTATTTCAATAGAAATACTCAACTACTTCAACAACAACAACAAAGTTGTGCTTGCAATGGATTGCCTTAAACGTCTGTCGATTAACGAGTTTTCTATTATTCTGACCGAAGTGGCAAGCACACTCGTCTTCCACTGTTGTAAGGTAAGGTACGTCAGTAATAAGGGCACGTCAATAAAACTATTAAAACCTGATAGTTGGGACCAGCAAAATCAACACTTCCTACGTACGTGACCATCGTAGCGAAAATAGTTTTCAAATATGCAAACACCTTTTTCTAACTAAATTAATTACATTGCATTAACTGATAACAAAGGCGAGGGCGTGAAATTATTTACGCACATAATTGACCTTTCGCCTTCGAGAAAAAAGCCCAGCAACAAAATGTATTCTTTCAAAATGCAATGAGGTGGAAATTTCATGGATCCTAGTGAGTAAAAAAAATATAAAAATACAAGTTCAGGCGCTGCTGAGCACTGAACGCTAAACGCCCAACAAACAACACATCGATTGAGCGGCGACCAACTAAAATACTAAAAAAAATATGCTTAAGCTTTATCCTTTTTAAAGTGAACGCAAAACTCGATGACTGGCTGCCAGGTGGATTGGGTGCTAGGACGGCCTTCGTTGTTAGCGTTCTAAGCAGTCTTTTACGTGTGTGTATGTATGTATGTATAAGCTCATAATGTGCTGGATGTATGTATGTATGTATGTATTGTATCCTAT
This sequence comes from Anastrepha ludens, assembly GCF_028408465.1. Taxonomy (NCBI): domain Eukaryota; kingdom Metazoa; phylum Arthropoda; class Insecta; order Diptera; family Tephritidae; genus Anastrepha; species Anastrepha ludens. Next base: position 91,052,197 of record NC_071500.1, read on the forward strand.
TCTGTTTTATTTTAACGCTTTGTTAACGGCAGTGAATTTAAAAATAGCTTACAAGAATAGCTGCTTTTAACAGCAACGAGGCGTGTGTTGATAAATTTGTCTGGTTGTACAATAACGTGGGTAATGTGTAAAGTGAGGAAGTGCGAACATGTTTACATAAATATCTAATGCATGTATGTAGAGGATCAAGGAAACGCACCCACTTTCATGTAAATATGCATGGGTGTGTGTGTGTGTGTGTATTACAAAGGACACTTACAATTAGCGAGCAGATAAAAACAGGGGAAAACCCGGACAACATTTTGACCTTAAAATAATTTCAAAGAATCAGCTGAAGAGGAGGATATTCCTAAGGCTCTGCTCTTCACATTAGCTAACAAATAACTATCTGGGCTGTGCTGAGTTCGAGATATTTGGAAAAATCGTATTTATTGGCCAACTTTGTTCATTTTCAAATCGTACGTATAAAACGCAAAATAATTGTTTAATCATCAAAATTTATTGTATTTATGCTAACGATTAGTCCAGTCATCAAATCACCCTTTAAACGCATTTGAAGAGATCTTCTTCAGCTCTTTCAGCGAATTCTTCTTAATGGCCTAATCGACCCAAAGTGGCGTCCGCGGATAGATATTTTTTTAACAGAATGTATAGGTATCTGACATCTGAGTATGTTGAACCATCCAAAAAATTGAAAACTTTTAATGACGATGAAAGTTGTGATGAAGAAAGCGATAACGAAAATATTGAATATCAACTTTAAAACATTCAAAAATAGTGTAATATCTTTCAAATTTTAGAATAAAAATAAATTAAAATAATATACATTTTTTTAAAATTTTTTTGTCGTTTAAATTTTATGGACGATAGCATGCAAAATCATTTCCAATGATAACGTCATTTGCGTGTTCGCAAAGACTGTAGAACGAAGATTTTCTTTTACGGCGTAAATCTTTAAAACTTTGGTTCCATATTACCGGAACGAAACGGACTAAGTTTTTCACTTCGGTAGCAAGGAATATATCGATTACGTTTTATGAGGTCGCAAACAGTCAGAAACAGCAAAAATAACAACAAAATAATTTAACCTGCACTTCAGTTCCTTATTTTCCAAGCTGAGTAATGAATAAATACCTCAAGTCATCAAACAAGCAGTTGGCGCAATCGCATATCGGTAACCCCGCCACTGTTGATAGTTATAATTAGTAGTACGGGAATTCAGCTTTAATTATTTGGAAACCGGCATTAACTCTGATAATAATGTCAGCCTTAAAATCCAACGGAGGATCACTCTTGCAAACAAGTGCTAGTTTGAACTTAGTTAGTAGTAATAAAGTCCTCTCGTGACGGAGAAAACCGGCCTTCTTCACATGCCCGCTCCATTATTTGACGCAGAAGCTTAAACGATACCTACAGCTGATGAAGCGAACTTGGGAGTGTTTGAGTGATTCATTCATGATTTTTTCACCTTTGCACTTTAACGACGGTAAATATCGCAGACGATGGAACAATTAGCTGTTGAGCTTTACGGCGACATAGATAAAGGGAGGTGAATAAAGACCTCCTGACGAGATCATGTCATCCGCATCGGTACAGGTGCTGCGGCTTTGAAACTGGTACCTGGCGGTGGTAGCAGAGAAAAAGGAAGGTCTCCTTTGCGTTGGAAAGATGTGGTGGGAGACGACTTGATTTTTCTCGAGAAAGAAACGTCTGGCGCACTTTGTTAAACTCAGCTCAAGTCGCTTAAGCGCTTATCGCACCATTCGAGAAGAAACTGATATGCATACCCTATGATCAGAAAGTACCGGGAATGTTTAAATAAAACAAAACAGAGTTAAATTTCAAGCAAATGCATTTTATCTCCTTCAAAATATGACTCGTCTGAAGCAACACACAGGAGATTTGTTTATAAACCGTTTTTTCATGGCAGAAGTGCAATCGGAGGTTTGCTATTGCCTGTCGATGAGCGAACGCTATTAGAAATAAACTTTTCTATGATTTTGGTGTTTCACGTCCACAGCGCGTGTCTAATCCATTCAGCTACGGCGACCGAACCTATACTTAAACTTGAATTTAGTGAGTGCTTTTTCTTAGCATCATTTCAAAATTGTAGTGTGTATCGCGAACGTTTCCCTTTGCCTGCTGAGCGACGGCGGCTCTTTGTTTGATGGTCTCTATTTCGGGCCACACAGAATGGCCCGTAAAGTTATTCGTCTGCAGCGACAGCCTCCATGTAATGTCAAGTTAATGTCTTTATAAATAACTAAATTGAATTGTACCAGAAAAGCCAGTAAACTACATGAAGAAAACTCGATAAATCGTATTAGTTTTTAAAATCAATAAAATTTCGTAACGCAATCCCAGCTTTACTGATTTCAACTTTTCTAAAGAGCCTACTTTTCGGACCAGCAAAAACTCCAATGCGCCCAGCAAAAACAAATAAATCAAAATAAATTTTCGTATTTATTAGTAACTTAGTTGAATTTCCGCAAACACTTGTTTTCAACCTACTTTTTGGGGCTCCCATAACATAGGGTAAAGTTGGTCATTGTAAACAGTTCATATACCAGTCAACTTAGGACGTAAATAAATTAAGTTCAAATATGTATGCAACAACGAACGAAATAACCATTTGCGATTAATAGGCCTTTCCGTCTGTATTATTGAATTTCCTATCACAGTTTTGAATGAAGCGAATGGATGTAGTCGCAAAGTAGTGATTTCTGCTACATTTTACTATTTTTTTTTGCCAATCATGGAAAGAATCTCCTGTTGCAGTGGATCCTGCCGACATTTGCACCTACACACGCGCACACAAATACATACATAGATTTGTAGGAATATACATTCATATATACAGTGATACGGCACGGCTATCGGCAATGCCCTACTTTCAGCTGGTATTGGCCGTTAGTAATAGGATACGATTTTCCCTTTTAACATCATAAAAAAGTGAATTACCGGCTTCCTTTTGTGCGGCTGCACGCACTGGCCTTTACCCTGCTGTTCACATTCCCAAGCACGTTCTACTCAATACTCAATACGCGGCACTCAATCTACATATTACTATTTGACCACATTTCCCCACTTCCTGTGCCACCACCTACACTTACAGCCGAGATTCATCGCGTACAAAGCGACAGGCTGTGCCATATCCTGCCACGCGCATAAGTGATGGACCTTTTATATATTTTTGCTGTAGCTTTTTTCCCTATTTCTATGAAAAATTCCTATGACCTTTTTATTTTTATTTTTTTACAGCGAATCTACAATGTATAAGCTGTAAATTGAGTTCAAACATATCTTTGTAGTATGCGGAATTGTGCAAAAGTGATGGCAGCAAATGAAATTATGCATGAAAAAGCAGTAAAAGCGCACAAGAAACCGGCAGTTAGCAGCGACCAAAGTAGGAAGTTGCAATACTGTTAATGTAATGTGCACATAAAAGCATATGAAATGCGGAAATGGTTGACGAAAGTGAAGGCAAAAAAATAAAAAAAGTTAAGTGCAATGGGTCTCCTGTATTAAATATACATACACATGTATGCATGTGACAATAATGCGAGGTCAGAGTGCCACTATTGAGACATTGATCGCCAACACTTAATTTAAATTGAACGATAAATAAAAAACATTCCTTTTGGAATATAATACATGAAGAGTATAGAAATCTTACTGTGCATGCAGCAGCATTAATCCGCTATTCGCATATCCACAAATGCGCACACTGGGTAACGAGAGACAATCATGAGCAAGACACCTGAACTAAACTCTTGAAGTTTTGAGTAAGGGCTAAAAAAGGGAGATTAATTTCAAGAATTCCAAATCTGACGAGTTTTTAACTCTTTTGCATCATTCGACGGAATAATTCGCGAACAAAAACTCTCTCTTATCACCAAGAGCGGAATAGTCCGCGCGAACGAAAACTCTCTCGTTTCACTAAGAACGGTATAATCCGGACTATATTAGTTTTTTGTTAAAGTTTGTGAAAAATATTTATTTATTTATTAATTTTTTTTTTTTGTCGGGAACAACTAGCAAGTGCAGCACTCAGACATTAATTAAGTCCATTGTACTACACTTGGATTCCCTTTTAATTTTCATTAAATCCACCCGATCTCCGAAGAAATCTGAGTAGATCTTGTGATGCCAAGGAGCCAAGATGGCACATTAGTGCCAAAGACCTCAAACGTGATTCGTGCGAAGGCGGGGCATACGCACAGGAAGTGGTCCACCGTATCATCCTCCTCTTCACAAGCGGGGCAGAGTACACTGTCTGAGATGCCCAACCTTTCCATGTGCTTCGCCCACAGAAAGTGGCCCGTCTTCAGTCCAACCAGCCGTCTGCACTCCCTGCTGCTTAATGACAGGAGGGTTTGCGTCAGTCGATCGTCAGTCCATCTCCAGCCTCTCTCAGCCTGCCAAACTCGCTTGTGGGTTGTAGTAACCCATTTGCTAACCGTGGCTTTGATGGCCGCAGAAGGGAGTGGCGAAACGGGCTCTGGGCCAAAGAAGTTGGCCTCAGAACCCATCTTAGCTAAGGAGTCAGAGGTCTCGTTATCCACGATACTCACGTGTCCCGGGACCCATATTAGCATCAGGCTATTATGTCTACCGACATAGTTCAGCCTGAATTAGCATGACTTGACTACCCCTGATGTGGTTGGGGGGTTGTCTAAGGCCATGAGCGCAGCTTGGCTGTCGCCGCAGACACATATAGATCTGCCGCTTTAAACACAGGTGCATGCATTCCTAGAGCAAAGTTCAGTTTTGTCCTGCTGGATTCCACGTAGACCCCAGAGCCAGAGCCATGCTCGGTCCTGGAGCCATCCGTGAAAATGCGAAAACAGTATTCGGGCTCATTTTCAGAGTTTGACCACAACTGAGCTTCTGGCAGCACTACACTGTATCTCTTTTCAAGTACGACTCTTGATGGCATGGAGTCAAGGGGCATGGAGATAATCGTTGGATCGAATTTCCCATTTCCCCATTGTGTTTCAGCCTGTAGATAGCCTTCAACGCCTCTCTTTGCATCAAGTGGTGGTAAACCAATCAGGGTATCTAATGCCGGGCCTGAAGTAGTCGGAAATGCTTCGGTGCAACAGATGGCCACAGTGCGTTGTAGTCTCGATAAGGTTCTCCTGACTCCCACGGAAGAGAGTCTACTCACCCAGACCACTGATGCATAGGAGATAATAGGTCTTATCATAGCCGTGTAGATTCATAGCACCTTGTTAGGAGATATATCCCACGTTTTCCCAAAGACACCTTTGAACTGCCAGAAAGCTGTCAGCGCTTTGGATGTCTTTGTTTGAACGTATGACTTCCAAAGAAGTTTATTATCAAGGATTACTCAAAGATATTTGATTTCTTTGGATAGCTTGATTGTGATTCATTTTACCTTAGGCAGAACGAGTCCATCAAGCTTCCTCCTTCTGGTGAAGAGTACAATACCAGTCTTGGCGGGATTTGCCGATAGCCCCTTCGCACAGCACCAAGTGTCAATCAGATCCAGAGTTTTCTGCACTTTCCTGCAGATGTTCATAAGCGAAGGGCCTGTTACCAAACAGGCAACATCGTCTGCATATGATTGTGCGTAAACTCCCGAGTCGTTTAAGGTGGTGAGTAGAGGATTGATTGCCATGCACCACAGCAATGGAGACAGCACACCACCTTGAGGGCAACCTCTATTAACCCCGGATGGCACCAGCAGATCTTCCTCTGATCGAACCGAGACGATTCTTTGGGCCAGCATCGAATGAATTCAATTCACTAGCACCTGGTCTACGCCATGCCTATTAGCAGAGCTACACATACTGTAAAAAATGGCATTATCAAACGGGAAATAAATTATTTTGGTAACCCTGTAACATTCTTTTTCATTACAACAAACAGTAAAAGTCCTGCCGACGAAAGGTATTTTCAGTACAACCCGCATGCAAAAGGGTTAAGAATGCAATCGATCCATCCCTCAAAATCTTTTTTGTTTTTTTTTTTACTTAGTAAGAAAGATATTCAAAAGCTAAATTGGATGATTAATTTTGCGCCATCTTGCACATGTTCTACTGTGCATCGTCCGATTCGCCGTCACCGCCAACGTGCAAAGCTGTGTTCAAAATAATAGTAACGCGACGAGTAACCAAATCGTAACTTAATTATTTTTTTTGTTTTTAATATTTTTGTTTTGCATTCTTCAAAAAAAAAAAAAAAACTATATAACTAAGGGAGAGAGTTTGAACAAAAAAATCTAAATTTTTATGCAGAACATTTAGGCAAATTCTAGGTGTGCAGTTTTATAGCCCAGTCAATATTAGTATAACGAAGTGCAACTTTCAAGTGGCTCAAATGCCCGACCACTAGTAAGAATTTTTTTTCGGTGAAGTGTTGAGCATTTTCTTCCATTTAAAACCCATGTTTTTTTACGTCTTTTATATGGAAGAAATTCTTTCAGAGAAAATTTAACTCGGCGCGATCCTTTTCAACGCGAGGTCATTGTCGATTTTTCAGCGCCTAGTGGATGGACTTCGAGAGAGTGCCGTTTTTGTTCATTGCTGATACTGGTACAAAAATTTAATTATCAATACTTCTTTATCATGAAATAAAAACGAAAAATAATATAATTAATTCCATCTTAAAACAAGACCCATAAGACGATTAAATAAAGCGAACAAAAATTACAATTAACTCAGCTTTGAGGGGAATTTAAATGGAAGTACACTTTTCTGGAATATGCAAAATACCTTTGAAATGCGCGTGTAATGACAATGATAACAATATTAATAAATAAATATTTATGTAAGTAATATGAATGCATTTCATTGTAAAATAATTTCAAAGAATTCAGCTCGAACAGAAATTCCATGATGCCAAAGCACAAAGTCGAGCAAGAAACGAGTTCGCACTTCAATATTCATAATTTCAAAGGCATGTGCCGGGCAGGCAGTGCTGCTAATGAATTGCGGCATTCGCGTTTTTGTTTTTTTTTGTATTATATTTTATTGTTTATTTTTTATATTTTTTTTGTCTTTATTTTTTAGTTTGTAAAATTAACAAATTAAGAAGGCCAACAGAGTTTGACAGCGGCTATGACGCACAAGTAAGAAAAAAGGCTACTTTTTTATTTCTATTTGCCTTTTTGGGGCATTCATTTCAAAATACGCAAGTACGAAAAGTAAGCGAAGCAAAAAATTAAAGAAGTACAGTGTGGAAATTAGCATAGCAGACCAATCGAAAAGTTTTGGATTTTAAAATGTGCACGACCGCGGTAAAAGTGAATTGAACTCAATGTTGGGCAAGGGGAAGGAGCTTTTGAAAATACAAAAAACAAAGATATATACACCCATGAACAAAATAATAGAAACACCTTGTTCTGATCAGTTTTGACTATGCTTATTTCGCTGTTTCAGTTTTATTCATTTATTTTAAACTATATATTATATAAAAATATAAATGATGAAAAAAATTATGTGCATTCGTTATGTGGAGAAAATACGCACTACCGTCAGGGAAACAATTATCAAAACTAAACGCGTTTTTTGAGTAACTTCAAACTTGCACTTTATTATACTAAAGTGCTATAAAATTGCGTACCTAAATTTAGTTTTTTATACAATAAAAAATAGTATAGTTTATACAATAAAAAATAGTATAGTTTATACAATAAAAAATTAAAAAATATAAGAAAAGTAGTCAAAACTGCTTAAATCTCATGTTCATATTATTATGCTCGTGGGTGTATGTGTGTATGTAAGGTGCGTTTCATAATCAAAAGACACCCCTAATTTTTCAAAATATTTTAATTTATAGATTTCAGAGGAAAATAAAAATTTTACACCTCGATTAAGGTAACAAAAGTTATCTGTTTCATTACAGAATTTAGAACTTGTTTAATACATAAAGAAATTGCTTAGCAAAAACGTATTTCCAGGCGTTTCAAAATGATAAAACACTGTTTAACGATCACTTTCGTTTAACAAAAGTATACTTTTTTCGAATTTTTTTCTGTCGTCTAAAATATTTTTGTATTCTATGGAAGCATCATTTGCTTTAACGACACAAAATAACCTTTTTTCATCGATTCTGCTAACTTTTTAAGTAAATTTACATTTAGAGAAGCCCACTCTACCTTAATTGCCGCTTTAATCTCGTTAGTGTTTTACAATTGGCAATTGTTGGCGTAAACTCTTCTGACTAATATAACCCAAATGTTTTCTATTGGGTTTAGATCCGGAGAACACGCCGGCCAGTCCATGGTTTCTATGGAATAAGCGGTCAAATACTGTCTTGTTTCCCTGCTTACGTGGATTTGGGCGATTTCTTGCTGAAAATGGAAGGCATTTCCCCGATTATCCTGAATAAAAGAAAGAAGACTTAAATGATTGCGCCTGTGTAATATGCGATAAACTGTTGTTTTTGAAACCTTATTTGGAACAACAGCGGCCAAGTTCGCGCAAGACTTAGTCGAGTTAGAAGCTGTTCTCGACTTGATAGTGATAATTTTCTTTCGACGGGCAACATTTTGCAATTCTCAGGACTCCGTAAAAAATTCCGGATAACACAACGACTTCTGCCTGTTTTTTTGCAATTAATTTGATTGTCAAGCCTGAATCCTTGTAGACAAAAATTTTTCCGCGCTCCTCTTGTGATAATATTGAACACCTCGGCATCTCTTCAGAATCTCCTTTTCGACTAGTGTCTTATCATTATGAAACGCCGAAAAGGCTAGCAAAACTGCAGCTTCTTGGAAAAAGATAACGGTTCTACAAAATATAGTGAGCTTTCGCACCAGAAACAATTGATGGAAGTCTTAAGTCTATAACTGTTAAAATGACGCCAAATAAAAGCTACTCCGGAAAGTAAGAGCGAGTTTATGGTAGTTCAAAAATTGTATACCAAAGGTGTCTTATGATTATGAAACGCACCTTATATAAACTAAGATAGCGCATGGAACACCATCGTGTGTACAAATAACTGTAATAAGGAGTGTATGTGTATCCGACAAACACAGCAAAAATATCGATAGTAAGGTCGGCCAACGACTTGTCCAACTGTCTAATGACGACGAGGCATAAATAATAAATAGCAGCAATTCAGATTATTTGACCTATTCAAAAGCGAATTTGTCTAGCGAATGTATAATGTGATTACACGAGTTATGCCTTAGAAGAAGGGTCATACGTACTTGTAGATGGGTAAATATTTTAGTATTGCAAATGCAAAAAGAGAAAAGAGAGATGTTGCCCACAAAATCGGACAAGACAGCAGAAATTTTTGAACCAAAAATTTATTAATTACAGAATAAACGATTAATAAATTGTTGACTTCTGAAGAAAATATGCAACGACGATATTAATACGCATCGATGGCAAACAAAAACCTTAAATTTTATGGTATGCAGCACGAAAATGCCCACAAAACAAAATATAAAACAAAAAACAGCAAGAAATATTGACTCCCAAATGTCCACTGGCAAATTAATTTCGAGACCAAAAAAGCAAAATATGAGACAAAAGAATTTGTTAGCCGTATTACAGAACAAAAGCATTTTATAATATGAAAATAAAATAAAGTGAAAAACAAAACCCGAGCGATGAAAGATATGCACACAATTAAATTTATTATTGCAAATTTCAAACGATCAAGCCAACGCAACTACAAGACAGCTGAGTTTGGCCTCCAATGAACGTTCACGACTGAGGGAAACCTCCATACTCGAGTTCAAAATCTCTGTAGGATACCTACCCTAACCTCTATTATTTCGGACCCCAAGGTTTTATTCTCATATACATCCCGTTGCATAATTATACTCACACCACTATTTTTTATATACAAATATATACATACTACAACAAAAACTATATAACCCAAACTTTGTAGACAATTTTTCATCAAAACTTTCACCTTTTTCATTTGTTGAGAGTCAAACTTGGGAATAGCGGACCGAAACTGACGGCATGCGCTAGTGACTTGGCCATTATCATCTCCGGTAGGTGTCCACAAACGATGAGTGAAATACTCACAAGGACGCTTAGAGAGATCTACAAGTGAACGGGAAAGGTCGAACTGGCAGTAAATGCAGATAAGACAGACATAGTACTTTTTAGAAGGAAATACAAGATTCCAAACTAGTCACCTCCAAGGCTCGGATGAGTTAAGTTTACACCAAAAGCCTCGACTAAATACCTGGTTATTGTTGTGGATAGCAAACTCTGTCATGGAGATAAAAGGTGGAAGAGAGAGCAATTGGATATACGTGGCGGTCATTACACTAATAATGCCCTATGGTTCACTAGTAGGGTGAAATGGCTTACATTAAAAATAAGAAAGAGTACAAAGGATTGTAGGAATATGAGCACAACTCCAGCAGCGGCAATAGAAAAAACTCTCAACTGTTATCCAATCTAACTGATAGAAGGAAACTCAGCCAAAAGATCTGCTCTAAGACTGAAGATGTCAGGACAGTTCTTACAGAGGCTTTCTGATCAACAGGCAACATTCTGAATTCAAACAGAAGGTCAGCCTACGTAATTCCACAAGTTAAATTTGTCAAAAAGCCATTCATAGAATTTCTTTACAGAAGGGACCAATATAATGGAAGGATAGAATTGTCCGCAATTCGATCTGAAAAAGTCTTTCAGACTCCCTAATTACTGTAGCATATTTTAAGCTGAAATCTATGCCGCAACAAAAGCAGCTGGATTGGCTCTGGAATTAATTACTTTTAATACTCGGACAAACATTTTCAATGATAGCCGAACGTCTATTAAAGCAATTATGGCTCCTTGGACTAACTGGGAATGTGTTCAACAATGCAGATCCGAAATGGATGAACTGTGCGGAAATGGAAAGGTCACTATTTAATGGATACGGTAGCGAAGCATGGGGATTGTGCTAAGCTGCAAAGTCAAGCGAAAAGCACTGTCACTCAGAGTTGCCTCAGCCTACCGCACTGTCTGTCTGTGGCGCTGCAGTCTTTGTGATCAGCGGGGACCTGATGGCCCTCTGAACGAATGGGTGCATGGGACTACAAGAAGAAATACAACATCTTTAGTGTCGCGGAACAGAGACGGCAAACCATGCAGCGATGGCAAAGCTTATGGAACACTGAACCGAGTGGCAGATGAACGGCGAAACTTATTCCATCAATAGGTAAATGGGTCCAAAGGAGCTTCGGGAAAGTGAATCACTTCTTAACTCAGTTCGTCTCGGGCCACGGATACTTCCGGAGATACCTATAACGCATGAGCAAGGTAAGTGATCCCAAGTACTGAGAAATGCCGAGCGATGACGCTGAACACATGCTGCTTAGTTGTGGCAGATGGCTCGCGGAAAGAGATGCTCTGAGGAAGCAGATTGGCGACATTGCGCAGAGCAACATAATCAGCAAAATGCTCGAACGCGAGGGCAGCTGGAATGAGGTAAAGAGATACATCGAGAAAGTACTAGGAAAAAAAGATAGATCTCAAAACTGTGCCACAAATCGAAGCTGCACAGATAGAGACGAAAAAAGATGAGCCCATAGCATGATAGCTGGCTACAAATAGAGTGGACTCAGACATGGGTGAATAGAATTGATCCTTTATGGATGCTGTTCTGTGTTCACCCGAAGTAATGCAGAAAGTAGTCCCAGAAGAAGAGGAGGGGTTGTTTTAGGAGCCACAACACTCGAACGCAGTAGACGACGGTCGCTGTAAGTGCGAAGGCATTGTGAACCCTACCTAACCCAACAACAACAAAAAAAACCAATACAGGTATCCCTCGTATAACGCGATAGTTACGTTCCAGAAGAGTTGCGCGTTATGTAATTCCGCGTTATCTAAAACATAGTTTTCATATAAATTTGGGGGTTATGTTCCAATAGGGTTTTTTTAAATAAAATACATACAAAATAACAGATGCACATATATTTCAACACAATACTAAAGTTCAGACTTTCTTATACAATTAAAAACCCAAGGTATGAATAATAATACATATGTACATACATATTTCAAAATTCAAAAAACAAAATTTAAATAATTATGTGCACATTAAAAAATTTAAAAACAAACTAAAAACTATTAAAAACTTTTTTGTTATTCTCCAAACTTTTTATGGTAATTAAGGTACTTGACCACCTTATAAGTTTCAAAAAATTAAATTTTTTTTTTTACATTTTTTCAATCCTTATACTTTTAAAAATCATCACCTGAAACTGTTTTTTTAAATTCGAATTCTAACAAAGTGAAATCAGTGAAAATGTGCAGGCACTCATTACTTGCTGACTCAGCTGAAAGAAAATAGCAAGTTTTAACTTTAAACGCGTTTTTCCAGAAATTACTTTTTTTCGAATGGCGGACACTTTACCTCCGAAACTGCTTAGCCGATTTTAATGATTTTGGTCTTGTTTTATTTGTTAAGATGTTTTGTATGCCAATTTACCACATTTTGCAAAAAAAAAGTTAATAAAGTATTGCTTTTTAAGCATAACATTGTGAAAAACAGGGGTGTTTTCTTAACTTTTTTTCAAACATCCGCCATTTTTTTATTATTTTTTTTTTTTTGTCAGTTTGTGGTAAATTCTCACGCAAGGAACCTTCCTTTTGAAAATTTTGTTTCTCTCTTTTGTTTTAGAATTACCATTTCTAAGATTAACTGTCCGCCGCAAGACATGATTTTCTTCAGGCCTCGACTTTGGCGCCTCCTGGATATATGTTAAAAAAAGAAATTTTAATAAATCAATTTTTTTTTGTATTATATAAGCTCTAAATAAAAATTTAAAAAAAAATTTATTTTAATATATTATACAGAACATGAAAAAAAAAATATTGAATATGTTGTACTTTTTAGCTTTCCAAGGTGGTCAAGTACCTTAATCTGTTTCACTGTCTTCAAAGATCTTTGCACGTGGGCGTTTTGGGGGAGCAATAGCTTCATCAGAAGATATTTCTTCAACATAGTTTTCGCTATTGGATAAGAAACTAGTTGTGGGACCTTGTGGTTCTTCTACTGGTTTTATAATTGCAAAATCTTTTATCAGTTTTTGGTGGGTGGTTTTTTTGAGCTCCTTTTCTGGTATACTCACACATGTTGTGAAGGCAAAAAAGGGTAATTCCCGGTTTACATTAAAAATACATTACATGTTATATATATGTGGTACGCAAATTAGTGTTACCAGATTTTATAATTATATATTTTCCCCTTCGCGTTATATAAGCCTAAATTTCGCGTTGTACTGAAACCTAATTTTTCCAAATCGCGTTATATCGAAACCGCGTTGTATAAGACCGCGTTATACAAGGGATACCTGTAGTATGAATGAGAGAGTTGATGAGCTCCCTAAGGCAGGCAGGTATTTGCTGGCTGATATTCAGTGCCACACAATTCTATCCATCACTCTCCTTTCTGAAAATGGAACTAACTGAGGAACTTGCTCTGAAAACGTAGTCGATGTGGAAACACTCAACCTCATACAAAACTGCCAAAATTATAGTAAGGACCCGGAATACCAAAACCACCAACTTTTCATTTATCTCTCTCTAGAAAAGACTGCAAAATATTGGTTGAAGTACTGACGGGACACTGACACACACCATATCGCACAGCTAAAATGGCATTAGGCTAAAGCGATGCGTGTAACAGATGCAACGAAGCGAATGCTAGTGGTACTTTTGAACACCTACTTTTCCACTGCGCTGCTCTTTGTAGGACTCGACATCGGATACTAAGTGTCTGCCTGGCCCGTCGGAAATGTTGGCAAACAATTCTTGGATTTTGCATGGTGATAACGCGCTATCGCACCGAGCCCAAATTATGCTGGATTATTTGACCAAACACCAAGTAAATACCATCGTGCAAGCACCGTATTCACCTAATATGGCCCCGTGCGACTTCTTTTTGTTTCCCAAGTTGAAGTTACTACTTCGTGGAAGGAGATTTCAGTCGATAATGGAGATCAAAAAGAATGGGACGAAAGAGCTGAAGGCCATCCCTTCGTCGGCCTACCAGGGATGCATGGAGAACTGGGTTAAACGTTGACACATGTGTGTTGCTTCAGACAGGTCATATTGTGAAGGAGATAAAACAAATTTGCCTGAAATTTAACTCTGTTTTGTTTTATTTAAACATTCCCGGTACTTTCTGATCATAGGGTATTGCTGACAAAAGGTTGAACGACTTGTTGAAACTCGCGGAGACGTGCAGACGTAAGAATCACATAAAATAATAATACGACTCCAAAAGATGAGCCAGTACTACCTAACCTAACCTTCAACTTTTTCACCAGACATCGTAGGGGTACGAATTTTATAGTGGTTAGGGAACACCGATGAAGTGACAGCCCTTGGACGAACAGTTCCTTATTATTCTTTTATGGCTAGCTAAATTTTATTTAATTGTTTTTCTACTCACTTAAGCGGAATTTCTTACAATGACTAACAGCCAATAACAAGCTAAAGTCACCACTACCAATGCGGCGGAAAAAAAGTTGTCCCATTCAGTATGGTTAGGATAAAAATGCATTCCATATGCTATTCAAGTATGCATACCCCTACTCATACCACTTTTACATACATATATGAATATCTCCATGTTGATTTGCATATGCATAAATACATGTAAAATCGTCACCACGAACCTCATCGTCATTGAGGTCAATTGCAAAAAACCATAACATAAAATGCTATAATGAATAGAACTAAGCACTTTTTAGACATATGCAAAACTCATTTACATTCTGCGCTTTAAAACCCAACAAGCCCCATACACCACAACCACCACCACCATCGCCATCTTTCATACCTATTACAACCACCAGTCGCCATACAGCTACTAAGAGCCAACTAGCAGCCACTATTCGCCGGTGTATCGCAATGACATCGGCCGCATGCAGGCGCATATTCTATTCTATATGTATGCATATATGTACGATCTACACACACACACAGAATTTGCATTTCTATTGCATGCTACTTATACACCTTCTGCTAACTGCCGCTAAGCTAAAGCCATATTCATTTTCTACTTTCAAAGCTCTTCTTTCAGCGTCTGAATTATGAATGTCACAGCACGCTCATATGTCACACCATTGGCAAATTGACTGTTTGTTTCTCTTTTTCCATCACTCTCTCGGTCTGCACGCCTGACTGTATAATATCTGCATCTCTTTGTATATGTATGTACATATGTGTTTTTTATGATTGTTTTATGCAACTGCGCCTCGTTGCCGGCTGGCTACTTATTTGTTGCTTGCATTCATTCATTACCCACTCATTTCATTGCTGCAGTTTTACACCCACCTTCTCACAGCCAACCTTAGACGAGTGTGTGTTCGTATGCATTTACAGGCCTTTCTCTACAAAATAATATATTCTATTCCACTCTCAGTTGTGTTCCGGCGCTTAAATATTTTGCCGGCGCCAGTGTGTTTTGTTTTTATTACGAATATTATTGCTATTGTAATTAGTGTCAACCTATATGTGTGTGTACTTGTGCAAATATACACAAGTTATAATTATTTATAAAATTTACTAGTTGGATTTGGTTGTTGTTTTTTCTTGCTAGTTGCTGCTTGCTTTTTTGATATGGTATTTTTATAGTGATTATTTTTACGCTACTGTTATTGTAACTATCATCATAGGCTGTACAATTAAATTCACCACACGAGTATCTACTCTATAAATACAGGCATATATGTGTGTAGGTATATGTTCGTAGCTATAAACGTATGTCTGTCTATATAATTAAGTTAGCGGTGCCAGAAGGTCACTTGATTAGTTGACTAGCTAACCCAAGCAGCCTTTTGGGATTGAATGGCCACTTAGTAGAAAACGTGGAACGAAACGATATGTGAATATTTGAATAGAATTTTTTATACATAAACACATATGTTTGTATACTAGGATGGCACAAAACAAAAACAAAATTCTTTCTTGATATATATTATATATATATTTTCCCGTGGTTCCTAGGAGGCACGTAGGGACTCAACAAAAAAGTTAAAGTTAGCGCTTCTGTTTCAACCAATTGTCTCCCGTGCCTGCGACTTCTTGTGAGCACCAATCTAAGGCTGCTTTTGTAATATTTTCATGAAGCTTCCGAAGTCCATTTCCATTTTCGTCGCCGAATATCGAGGTAAACAGAAACCTGCTTCGTCAAACTCCAGCGATCAGTGTTGTAGATGGTGTTTCTTGATGCTGTCCATTAAATTTTTTCTATGGACTCGTCTTCTTTTTTCTCTTTACAAATATTCCAAAAATGATACAAAACAATTTATTAAAAAAAAAAAAAAAAAATTCGACTATTTTCAGATACAAAAACATCGCATCATCTGAAATTCCAAAACAATTTAAACATTTATTTCTCGGGTCCCTTTAAAAAATAGGTTAAATTATACTTTTTTTAATATTTTTTTCTTGTTCACTCCTGTCGGGAGCATAGGGCCTCGCTAAGACTCAGTCTTACGTTGCACTCCTTAATCTGTTTTTGATTTTTGACAGGGTAGCTGATTAGCCTGCCGCTACCACAAAGCGCTGCCTGCCACTACCCCTAAGTGCTGGGAATGCCCACCTGTCGGAACAACGTCTTCTTACTGCTCGGAGCGCCATCTGTGTTTCACATTTTTCTGGCAAAAGGATCGCACAGATGGTTGAGGATTTCGCTAAATTTGGTGTGTCCGCGCTATTACCGCGGTTGCCCGCTTCCTCTTGCTGGCGCCACTGATGCAATGTGTAACTGTGTGCTTTTCTTTGTTTTTTTTTTTGCTTGTTATAGTAGCCACAATGCAAATAATGCGCAGACTATTGTGCAGGAGTAAGGATGGAAAGGATAAGGTTTTGGGGTTGAGGAATGGGATTGGAGGAATATTTTTGTTTTTAGAAACAGGGACAGTAGGTCAATCTGGAAAAGTGCGAGGACCGTGCTTCGAACCCACAATCTCTGGGATGTCAGGCTAGTGCATTTACGCTAGACTACCGAGACCTTTTTATAAAGAATAGGGTATAATTTTTCCGTGACATTTGACGTGAAGAGGAATTAAAAGAGGAGGAAAAAAATGGTTCCTATGGTACTTTAATGAAAAATTTCAATGCGTTAGCGGCACAAATTTTTGGCTCACTTTAAAAAAAAAGTTAAATTGTTTTTTGTTTTTATATATAACAGGGTATATTTTTTTTTACATTTCATGTGAAGGGGAAATAACCGAATTTGCGGGAAAAGGCATTTTCCCTATCGAACTTTAACGGCAAATTTCAATGCTTTGGCAGCACAGATAAATATTAAATAAATAAAAAAATATAAATAAATAAAAAAAAATATATAAATGAATAAATATAAATAATATATTTAAATAAATAAATATAAAAAGTAGGTGCCGCTTTTTCGGCCATAAAAGAAATTAAAGTAGCAGTATTAAGAAAAACAATTTTTTTGTTGCTCCATCCTAATGCACAAGTATGCTATGAAAAAATGTTTAAATGGTGCTTTCATTGAAATATCGCAGCGAATTGCATTGAATAAAAAATTAATACGAATATGCAATTTTAACACTTGTGGAGTCGCTAATGTGTTCAATTGAGGCAGTCTACTACATTTTTTCTACACGTTTCGAATGGTTAGGGCCTGTAATTTAAGGGGTTATACCCCTTGTGTTGGACTAAAGAATCGAAAATATTTTATGACATATTCTGAAAGTACATCATCTTAAAAATATAAATTCAAAAAATCATAAAGATCGGAGCACTAGAACGAAAGTTACAGACCGTGGGAGCGCGCAAATTATCCATAAATGAAGTGCACGCAAAACTTTAGACGCGATGATCTCGAAGTCGTGTTTTTTGAAAATTACCGTCGCGGTGATCATTATTTATCAAAAACTATTTGACCGATTTGCATAAACTTTTTTTTTAATTATTCGAAGTTACAACCTCGTGAATCTGAGCGGTTCACTTTTAATAAATATTTGCATAGTTCGCTGGAATTATATTAATTTTTTTTTTTAATTTTTCAACCCTTCAAAAATCCTTTTTTTGGTGCAAAGCGGCTTTCATATGGAGAAAAAATTTGGGTAAATAAACCATTCTGATTCACTAAAAAACATTTTTCTACAATAAGAATTCAATTTCTTTGATTTCAGCTCGCTCATGCGCTACCGTGATAACCGCAAGCCTCTTCTAAAATCGGCGTTTCGGCGGGAGGCGCGATGTCAACAATAAATAATAACATTTTTCAAAATAAAAACACCAAAATGTATTTTTCGAGAGTTACCCTTCAGTATGATATATGCCTCATTTGAATAAAAGTTCTAAAACATATTTAAAAAAAAGTATGACAATCGTCTATTTTTTCGGGCTCACAAGGTATATAACCTCTTAAGGCGTTTGAATGGGTTTAAAAAGGAATTTAAACACAAAAAAATTAAACATTTTTGAATTTTAAATAAATAAAATTTTAAATAATAAAAAAATAAATAAAATTGTAAATAATATTTGTGGTATTTGTTTTTTACATTCTTTTTTTTAATTTTGAGAATTTTTATTTAGTTATCTCAAATTTGTTTATTAAATAATAATATAATTTTAAATATTGTATTCCTTAATAAACAAAATTTTAATGGATTAAAAAAGTTTAAAATTAAAAAAAAAACTAACAAAAAATTTAAACTTTTTTTATTCATTTACAATTTTTTTTATTTATTTAAACTTTTTTATTAAAAAATACAATATGTCTGTAGTATATATTTTAGTTATTGAAATTACAATTGCAAATTTCCGGCTAAAATGAAAAGGCAGCTATAGAAAAATGATCTTTGGCTGTCTAAAACTGTCTACGACTTGGGTTACTTGGACAACATTTTTGATGATAAAGCCTTTATGTCGCAAAATCTAGCAATAAAGGTTTGCAATTTTCAGGAAATTAATCATTTGCGTTTTGACTGGAACATTGTTCCAAAATAAAAGTTAATTCGAATAAAATTTGGGAAATAAGGCCTTGGGAAGTTTGAGGTTTTTAATTTGGATTTTCTCGAAATTCTTCTTGATGCTAGTTGACATGATTTCTCCAAAAATAAAAAAGAAAATGTTCAAATTTTAATTTAAAGTCTAGTGGAGCTTGAAGGATAGATTTTTTTATAGGTTTTTTTTATATATCCTTTATTTATTACAATTTGCACAATTTTTACATAGTTTTGTGAAAGCTAATTTTGCAAGGCAATAAGTGGTGCAAATCAGTTTGTACGAAATAGTATCCGTTTCCACACAACTGTCAAACATTCAAATTTTAATTAATTTCCGATAGTCTCAATTGCTAGTTGCCTTACTCCTCTAATGTACTTACTTATAATTATACTTCATATAAATAAAAAAATAATTAATTTCTGCTTTTCTTTCGTCAAAGCACCGTTTCTAAATGTATCTCCTAAAGAATTTGGTTTTTTTTAGAATTTTGGAGTGATTTATGTGTTATGACTTAATCTGACAGCGTCACGTGAATTTTAATTATATACTGTTGGCACACAGTTGAATTTTGAAAATTTTAAAAGTAAATTTTGAAAAAATATTTGCCGCTAAATGCTTCTCTTACACAGGCTGAGAAGTTTGAAAGAAGCTATTCTTTATTATATTTAAAAAAAATTAGAAAAACCAAAATCCAATAAAAAAATGATATATAAATAAAAATATTTTATTATGCCACGAATATATAAATGCACTAAAAAGTAGAAAATACTTGTTCCTAGACTCATAGAATTTGTCCTCATAAGTTTTGATAATAAAACTTCAACAATTGCCATTATAAATAATTTATGAGATTTTAAATGAAAAATTTGCGGCGCCTTTATTGGACTCTGAATAAATCAGTTCATAACAAATTAATTTACTGCATGTGGTTATAGTCATATAATTTCTCAATTATACAAACCCCTTACACCACTCAGCTCCAGTTCAAAATATTACCTGAAAAAGAGAGAAAAAATATTTTTAGTATACTTTAAATATCTACTTATATTTGGTATTTTATTTAGTATTAGATACTAACAATAACTTGGTCAACGATTTTCTGCGCTCTAGTCGCTCAATTTGGCCATGGAAACTTTAAAAGTGGAGTTTTCTTCAAAACTTTATATTTTGTGCAGAAAACTTTATATTTTGTGAGTAATAAAATTTTCAATTTTTTAGTCAGAACTTTTAGAAAATTTTTCAGTGACCAAAAATTGCCGCAGATTTTTTTTCTAATTTTTTGTACGCATTATATGAAAAAAAATAAAAATGCGCAAGACAATACCCTCTGCACAAAGAATATAAATATAATGAAAAATATTGTGAATATTATTAAAAATCAATAAAAAAGGATATGTGTCTCACTGTTTTTTTTTTCTTGTTACAGCAGTTCATGCACTCTTCGTCTGCATTCGCATGTCAGTCGGTTCTACCTACCAGAATGACTTGAATTTTTCCCAACCAAGGGCAGCTGCTCCAGTAAACTAGAAAACCTGTCTAGTGCACCAAATCATACCCTCGCTAGCCCTGTTACTTACTATATTATATTAAGCAATACATCATTGCACAAACATAAAACAAAAAATTTGAAAATAATACGTAACTATGAATTTTAAAAAATTCCACTCTTCTTCCGACTCGCTTCATCTTCTAACTAAACTAAAATAATATTGAAATCTATGCTTTTACCAAAGGCCATACTTATGCACTTAGCTGCTTACTTAGCTTAGTTCCGGTGCTATACTCTATATATCATTTGTCTGCTCTTGGTGGCTTAGCATGTAATTTCGAACAAAACCAAATTTATATATATCACTCATACGCCATGTCATACTTTTTATTTACATTTCCAATTCTCCATGAATGTAGATATTTTAAATTTTTATGCACCAAGCTTGAAAAATAGCACCATCAAATATTGATACAAATGTTTTTACAAATTTTAACGCAGTTAAAATGCGTCAGAAGCGATTTGAGCACCCTTTGCACTGTATTTAATTAACCTCCAATTTAATTTCAACCACTTCAAACTGTTCAAATCTATGTAGGTAAGAGAAAAAACATGTGTACAGCGTTTATGAAATTACAAAAAAAAAATATATAAATAGTTCAATCAATTTTCGTAAAAAATTTGTATAACAGGTTTAAACAAATTCATGGTCGTCGCGTATGGTTTCACCATATGAATACCAAGTGAGGTTGAGACTGTGCCAGTCGAACGATTAACCCCCCCAACGGCGTTAATATACATTTGCATGTATGTATGTATACGCCCAAGTGTAACTAATAAACAATTCACTTCGAATGGCAGTATGTGTGGCAGGCAGGCGGCAGCAGTTTGATGCATGCAACGCGAATCAGCGAAGCAGACAAGCAAGTGGGCCGCCATCCGCCAGTTTGTTGAAAAGCGGTGGAGAAAGGTTGATTGCTCTAGCTGCTGCAACGCCACACACACATCAAAGGCTTTGGAAATTATTTAATCTCTGCGCGGCGGAACAATAGTGCAACAGTGTAAGCAAAACGAAAAATTGTAAAATGAGAAATATGAATATGTAACATGCGAGTAAAGTAGAAAAAAACAGTCGAACGCAACAACAGAAAAAACAAATCGAAATAATGAAATGTTGTGCGAACGCTGAATGTGTAACACCAATAACAGACAACCGCTAAAGAAAATATGTAACACGTTTTTCAATTTGTTATTTTTTTGAAGATTTTTTTTTCTCTTTTTTTGTTTTAATAATTTTTCTGCTTTTGTGCTAGCCGCGTCTTGTGTTGCCAACGCCGTCATTGGTGGCTAAGACGATTGCATATTGTCAGCTGGGGATTTGACATAATTTCAGGAAAGTGGTAAGGTTACTTAGTGATGGGATTGACGGTTAAGCAAGCGAATGTATGCGCGCTCAGTGGGGTTTGGTGTTGTGATGAATACGATGGTGCGAATTAATGTGGGGCCGTAAAATACTGTGGCTTTTGGCTTTCTAAATTGGCTGATATTACGAAATAGCTATGTGGCGTCAATATGTATTGTACTTTCTATGGTTTACAGGAAGTAAATAGCTGCAAGAGCACTGCATGACAAATTACGATATTTTTTGAATGGCCCTATTTGAATACAAATTAGAATGGTGCACTGGGTATGGGGGCGCATAGTAATAATTTGAACAGATACAGAAAGGCGTATGCCAGTCGAAATTCGGGATCAACTTGCGATTGCCATGGGGGTTAGCTTGTCAAGTAGGCCCATCTAAAAACTTCATTGCTTCGGTTTTGATGAAATTTGGTGAAGATGATCTGCTATACAGTAGCATAAATTGTACAATTGTGCTAGCCGAGTTATAGGGGTTTGAACTTGAAATGTTTTTAAGCTCGTTTTTGTCTTTAAATTGCAAGTCAAATAATTGGCGGTCTCAGAGTTAACAAAATAAATGTTTTCTAAAGAATTTGTTGGTACTTACTGATTACAACTTAAATTAAAAAATCGAAAAATTGTATTGTTAAAACAATTTTTTAATTTCTTTCAAATGAAAGATTGGAATTGTTTTTTATTATACCTGACTTTTGATGGAGAGACAAAAGTTTTTCTAAAGAGTTTTTTGGTACTTACTGATTAAAACTAAAAAAAACGAATCGAACAATTTTCTTGGTCAACAATTTTTTTTGAATTTTTTTAAGTTAAAAAAATTTTTTTTTCATTTAGTTTTTTTTTTTAAGTTAATTTTAAGTTAAAAATTTTTTTTTTTTTCCTTTAGTTCAAATGAAAGCTTAGAATTTTTCTTTCAAAATGATATCTGATCTATTATCGAGAGAAAAATTTTTTTCTTAAGTGTTTTTTGGTACTTGATGATTAAAAATATCGAAATTTGTTTTTCTAAGGAGTTTTTTGGGCTGTTCAGAAGCTAAAAAATTTAATTGAACAATTTTGCTGGTTAATAACTTTTAAAATTTTTTTTTTTGTCAATATCGGAATTTGTATTTTGAAGAAAATTTTTTTAGTTAAAGTCAAATGAGAGGTTGGGATTTTTCGCTGAAAAGGCTACCTGACTTTTATGGAGAGATACAATTTCATGATTGAATTTTGATCTTCAACGAAACTCTTCCGCTGCGGAATAGAGTCTTTCGTCTATAAGGAAATAGGTGGAAAAAAGTCAATGATAGTTGATAGAAAAAACACGTTTAGATTATGAGGGAAAAGTAAAAGTCGTAAATACAAAAGTTCCATATCATTTACCCGCACTCTTCTCTTATCAAGGGAAAAAGTAGAATCGGCGCGATATCGACTAATAAGTTTAATTTACTTGTTTCGTATTTAATTGTAATAATTTTTTAATGGAAAATACAGCTCATTCTCTTACAAAAACTATATAAATTCACATTTAAAACTTAAAAAAAAAACTCAAAAAATTTTCATCGAAATTTCACACTTTTTAATCAGAATTTTTAGATTTCGGGTATGCAGTTTTGTAGCCTATTGAATTTTGGCATAACAAAGTGCAAGTTTCAAGTGGCTACAAAATCGTGTTGATTTTTAACAGTTTTTTCAAATTTGAAGAGGCTCAAAAATCGTGTTGATTTTTGACAGTTTTTTTGGTTAACGGTGTTGCGTAACCTATTATAAAATTTCACAGTTGCAGTTCACATTAGTTTGTCAGTTTTAAAATGAAGGGCTGCACACACACAGGCAAGCTAGAAAGACAATGAAGCTTAGCGGCACAGGTGTATCATAGTATTAAGATTGTTTGTCGTTGTAATAGCATAAGGCATTCACTATCAGTTTTTAGTGCTTGCTGCTGAAGTGACAGTCCTTGACCTGATTTAAATTCGGGTCATTCCGGTAATGCAGAAGCGACTGTCGGGGGCCGCTATTTCAGTTAGCTCGCTTTGCACGCTATTAGGGAAAGAAAGTAGTTTGGATGAGGGTTGAAAAATTGTTCCAATACTGGCTATCGTATACGACCACAAGTACTTTAAAAACTTCATGGAGTAGTTTGTCTTACCTAACACAAAGCACTTCAAATACTTTGCACCACGGCTACCTCCATTCGAAATCGCTAAAAAATCGCTAAAAAATATTAAACTTTTTTTTTTGTCTGTTATTAGAAACAAACATCAACAAATGCAGGAAGTATTGAATTGGAGAAAAAAGTGTAAATGACAGGCAACAATTCATTTTTTAGAGCGGCGCTTCTCAACACTTTTCGACCGACACTTTGAACTTCAACTTGAAGAACGTTGTGTGGCATATTTTGTGCGCAAATATCAAATCCCACCCACAAACGAACATACGCACACACTTAAGATTAGAAGCATACGACCCACATTCAACCCACTTCATAAATTGTGTGCCTATGCTATAAGAAAAATTCCACTTATGTGTTTGGGCTCGACTGTGTCTATGTGGAGTTCGCTTGTTATATTTTTTTGCTACATCTTTTTCACGCAGATATCTGCTGCGAGGCGTTAATTTATCTACATATGAATGTATGTATATGTTTGTACGTAGCTTGGAGTTGACGTCATGCGTAGAATGCGAAATACATATGTATATTACATACATACGCATGCAGATACCTTCATACATATGTGGGCATACACTACACATACCTACATACATAGGCCTTGTTATGCACGACGGAATTTGAAGAATGGAGCGAAATTGCAAAAAATAATGCAATATATATTAAAACAAAATACATTTTTTATATGGAAGCATAGAAATAAGTAGAGACTCTTATAATAAGAACAGAAAAAACAATGGCAACGATAAGAAGCGAACAAAATCTCGCAGAAAACAGTAAAAGAGGAAGAAAAACCGAAAGTAATGTAGAAAATTAAATTGAAATTATGAGCGCAAAAACAAAAAACAATTCAACTTTGAGATAAAAGGAAATTTAAGAAAACAAAAACAAAACAGAGCGCATGAATAATAATAACAAAAAAAATTAAATGGAAAAAGTAAGAAACGAGAGAAAAAGGATAAAAAACAACAACAACAAATATAGCGCATGAATACTAATAACAAAAAATGTAAATGGAAAATGTAAGAAATGAGAGAAAATAGATATAAACAAGTAAAAAAAAACAACAAAAAACAGAGCGCATGAATATTAATAACAAAAAATTGTAATGGAAAAAGTAAGAAATGAGAGAAAAAACATAAAACAAAAATGAAAAGAAAATTTGTATTCAAAATTTTAAATAAAAAAATATTAACAAAAAAAACTAAATGAAAAATGTAAGAAATGAGAGAAAAACAGATCAAAAAAACAACAACAAAAATAGATCGCATGAATATTAATAACAAAAAATTGTTATGGAAAAAGTAAGAAATGAGAGAAAAAAAGATAAAACAAAAATGAAAAAGAAAATTTTTATTCAAAATTTTAAATAAAAAAATATATTATAAAAAAAATTACGTATCAGCTTAAATGGAAAATGTAAGAAATGAGAGAAAAAAGATAAAAAATATTACGAAAAAAAAAACAAAAAATAGAGCGCATGAATATTAAGAAAAAACTGTAATGGAAAAAGAAATGAGAGAAAAACGATAAAACAAAAATGAAAAAGAAAATTTTTATTCAAAATTTTAAATAAAAAATATTAAAAAATGTACATAAAAACTTAAATGGAAAATGTAAGAAATGAGAGAAAAAAGATAAAAACATATTTAAAAAAAAGCAACAACAAAAGATAGAGCGCATGAATATTAATAACAAAATATTGTAATGGAAAAAGTAAGAAATGAGAGAAAAAAAATAAAACAAAAATAAAAAACAACATTTTTATTCAAAATTTCAAATAACAAAAAATTAAAAAAAAAAAAAAAAAAATTAAAAAATTAGCAAAAACAAATTAAGAAAAACAATCAAAATAAAACTGATGCGCCATCTGAAGTATGCGAAATATTGAAGCATCACATTCCAGACAAGTACGCCTATGGCAAAATCAAAAAAATAAAATGCATTGTTCCCACTCGTAAATAAGACACAATGCACATCCATACACACAAGTATACATGTAGCTGCTGAACAAGAATGTGGCGAGTGTATTTAATGGAATGAGAGAATGTGAAAACAGGCATCAAGAAAAACAAAAAAGTACTAGCAAGTCAACCAGCATCATTCAGTCAACAGGGTTTTGCAAAAGTTTACTACAAGAAAATTACATTATTGTTTACATGACTTTTGTGTATGTACTCGCAAGTATGCATATTTCATATGCTTGTTGTGTTACAGCAACACAAACAAACCAAAAAAATATGTAAGTAAAATAAGAGAATATGAATAATACACAAGTTTATTTGTTTAGTTTTTGCGCTAAAATCTGGTGAGTTGTTATTGCGGCTGAGAAACGGTGAGAAGGTGGGGGGATTGGAAGGACGGACGTATGTGAATACACATATATTGCGGACTATGACCGGCTGTGGATGGCACACTCCACCATACGTGCCACACATTTGCTCGTGTATACATACACCCATACATACACATAGATTTAGATCCCATAGATATGCCAGCAAAGTCATTTACACTTGCCAAATGAGTTGGACGCCTGCATACGAAATGTAAACACACATCGATGTATAGTATATTCGCACTGGTGTGTAGGTGTGTAGGTCAGTGCTGACAAAGTACGCATTGCGATAGTGGGTTAAGAACACAGTGCGAGATGCGAGTAAGTGCAAATATAGAATAATTTTGAATTTAATATTCAACAACTAGACATCATAAAGTTAAATAAAATGGAACATATGTATGTATGGATGTATGTATGTACAAGCATATGTACGTACATATGTAGAGATATATTTAGATATCAGGATGACCGAACGCATGAAGCAAATCTCTTGAATTGCACTGGTGCGCCGTTCAAATACAAGGTGGCGCAAAATTAATCATTCAATTCTGTTGCTGAATCACTTTTTGACTAAATAAAGAAGAGGATTTTGCGTCATGGAAATCTGTTTGCACTTTTACTCGCCCATTGATTGTGTGTTTGTATACCGCAGCTGTGTATGACGTACGATGCCATTTGCAAAAATTATATTCCGATAGGGTGATTAATTTTGCGCCACCTAGTAGTAGTAGTAGTAGTATGGAGGATGGTTCCATGTGTAGAAGTCCACGCAAGTGGGGAAAGTTACTGATCGCCATTCACTTGGGAGTGGCCAGGACGATTCTTCTACATATGGTTCAAGCAGCTCACAACGGCCGGGATTAGCCCACGTATCCTCTGGGTAGCTTCCGAACACCCGTTCGGGAGTGAGCTAACGTGAGAAGGCGAAACATTCCAGGATAGCTGGTTGTGCGCTGGGTTTGGGACCCGCCACTTAAAAAATCCCCCCCAATGAAAAGAACTGCAAAGCCTCGGATGAGAACTGCCTTTACTGATGACGACCCCTGCAAACGAAATAAGGAATATGATTTGAGGGCATGCACCTGGAATGTCCGGTCCCTTAATGGGGAAGGTGCCTCTGCCCGGCTGGTTGATGTCCTCGTGAGAGTAAAGGCTGACATCACTGCCATCCAAGAGATGCGATGGACGGGGCAAGGTAAGAAAAACATAGGACCTTGCGACGTCTACTACAGCTGCCATGTAAAGGAGCGCAAATTCGGTGTCGGATTTGTTGTGGGAGAGAGACTTCGTCGCCAAGTACTGTCGTTCACTCCGGTGGACGAGCGTCTCGCAACAATCCGCATCAAAGCGCGTTTTTTTAACATATCGCTAATTTGCGCCCACGCCCCGACGGAAGAGAAGGACGATGCGACCAAAGATTCCTTCTATGAGCGCTTGGAACGTTCCTATGAGCGCTGCCCCCGCCACGACATAAAAATCGTGCTTGGCGACTTCAACGCCAGGGTGGGCAAGGAGGGAATTTTTGGTCCCACAGTCGGAAAATTCAGCCTGCACAACGAAACATCCGGTAACGGACAGAGGCTGATCGACTTCGCCGGGGCCCGAAACATGGTAGTCTGCAGCACCAGATTCCAGCATAAAAAAATCCACCAAGCTACCTGGCTGTCTCCTGATCGAAAAACGCGAAACCAGATCGATCATGTTGTGATAGATGGAAGACACGCTTCTAGTGTATTAGATGTACGTACGATCCGAGGACCCAACATCGACTCGGATCATTACCTTGTTGCAGCCAAACTGCGCACCCGCCTCTGTGCAGCAAAAAACGTGCATCTACCTGCGCAAAGAATGTTCGACATCGAAAAGCTGCAATCACAACAGACAGCCAGAAGATTCGCCACTCGGCTCTCACTCCTGCTCTCGGAGAGCACTGCCCAACAAACCGGCATGCGCGAGCAATGGAGCAACATTTCTCGCTCCCTACGTACCGCCGCCGAAGAAGAAATCGGATTCCGGCGAGCCCGAAAAAACAATTGGTACGACGAGGAATGTCATGCTGCCGCAGAAAGAAAGGATGCCGCCTATAGAGCCACGCTGCGATCGGGCGCAACGCGAGCCATGTGGGATCGCTACAGAGACCTGAAAAAGGAAGAGAGACGTATTGTCCGACAGAAGAAACGAGAGGCCGAAATACGTGAGTGCGAGGAGCTTGAGATGCTGGCCAATAGGAACAACGCCCGAAAATTCTACCAGAAAGTTCGGCGGCTTACAGAAGGTTTTAAGACCGGGGCGTTTTCCTGTAAGAACAAAGACGGCGATCTGGTGACTGACGTACAGAGCAATCTTAAATTATGGAGGGAACACTTCTCGAACCTGTTAAACGGGGACAGCTGCGCATGTCATAGAGAATGTGAAGATCCCGATACCCCAATCGTTGACGACGGAATTGTCGTTCCGTTACCCGACCATGACGAGGTGAGAATAGCAATATCACGGCTAAAGAACAACAAAGCCGCGGGCGCCGACGGACTGCCGGCTGAGCTATTCAAACATGGCGGCGAGGAGCTGGTAAGGTGCATGCATCAACTCCTATGCAAAATATGGTCGGATGAAAGCATGCCTGCCGATTGGAATTTAAGTGTGCTCTGCCCAATCCATAAGAAGGGCGATCCTGCAATTTGTGCCAATTACCGCGGGATTAGTCTTCTAAATATCGCCTATAAGGTCCTAGCGAGCGTATTGTGTGAAAGGCTGAAGCCCACCGTCAACCAACTGATTGGACCTTATCAGTGTGGCTTCAGACCTGGAAAGTCTACCATCGACCAAATATTCACAATACGCCAAATCTTGGAAAAGACCCATGAAAGGAGAATCGACACACACCATCTTTTCGTCGACTTCAAAGCTGCATTCGACAGTACGGAAAGGAGTTACCTGTATGCCGCTATGTCTGAATTTGGTATCCCCGCAAAACTAATACGGCTGTGTAAGATGACGTTGCTCAACAGCAGCAGCACCGTCAGAATTGGGAAGGACCTCTCCGAGCCGTTTGATACCAAACGAGGTTTCAGACAGGGTGACTCGCTGTCGTGTGACTTCTTTAACCTGATGTTGGAGAGCATCGTACGAGCCGCAGAACTTAATCGCTCAGGCACAATATTTTATAAGAGCGTACAATTGTTGGCGTATGCCGATGATATTGACATCATCGGCCTTAACAACCGCGCTGTGAGTTCTGCCTTCTCCAAACTGGATAAAGAGGCAAAGCGAATGGGTTTGGTGGTGAACGAGGACAAAACGAAGTACCTCCTGTCTTCAAACAAACAGTCGGCGCACTCGCGTATCGGCACTCACGTCACTGTTGACAGTTATAATTTTGAGGTTGTAAAAGACTTCGTTTATTTAGGAACCAGCATTAACACCGATAACAATGTCAGCCTTGAAATCCAACGTAGAATCTCTCTTGCCAACAAGTGCTACTTTGGACTAAGTAGGCAACTGAGCAGTAAAGTCCTCTCTCGACGAACAAAACTAACACTCTACAAGACTCTCATCATGCCCGTCCTAACGTATGGCGCAGAAGCTTGGACGATGGCAACATCCGATGAAGCGACGCTTGGAGTGTTCGAGAGAAAGATTCTGCGTAAGATTTTTGGACCTTTGCACGTTGGCAACGGCGAATATCGCAGACGATGGAACGATGAGCTGTATGAGCTTTACGACGACATAGACATAGCGCAGCGAATAAAGATCCAGCGGCTTCGTTGGCTGGGTCATGTCGTCCGAATGGATACAAACGCTCCGGCTTTGAAAGTATTCGATGCGGTACCAGCTGGTGGTAGTAGAGGAAGAGGAAGGCCTCCTCTGCGTTGGAAAGATCAGGTGGAGAAGGACTTGGCTTCACTTGGTGTGTCCAATTGGCGCCGGTTAGCACGAGAAAGAAACGACTGGCGCGCTTTGTTAAACTCGGCCAAAATCGCGTAAGCGGTTATCGCGCCAATTAAGAAGAAGAAGAAGTAGTAGTAGTACAATGGTAGCTGAGCAAATCAGCAATCAGTTCTGCAGGAATCATGAATTGGATCAGCAATTATGTACCTATGCAATTTACATAAACAACGATGGCCCAGCCTAAAAAGCTGCAGAGCTGCAAAGTGCTTTGTGACAAGCACGAACAGAAAACAGTCGAACTTTCTTCTAAAATATGGTAGAAAAAACATTTATTATTATTACAGCACAAAAGCCATGGAGTCAGTATATGACCACCATTGGAATCATTGCGGGCCCGATTTGCCTGTCTTGCTTAGAGCAGCCGGATAGCACTGAACATTTTGTCTGTGAGTGTCCTGCCTTTACTAGAGCACGGCTACGAATTTTCGGTTCCGATGTCATGAGAATTAGTAAAATTCGTTCTCTCAAATTCGAGGATATTTTCAGATTTGCCAAAGAATCTGGAAAATTCTCACAGGACTAGCTAGCTCTCTCCTTTCAGAGCTTCGAATTCAATGGGCTTTATATATATATGCATATGTACATATATATAATTGGCGCGTACACCCTTTTTGGGTGTTTGGCCGAGCTATTCCTCCTATTTGTGGCGTGCGTCTTGATGTTGCTCCACAAATGGAGGGACCTACAGTTTCAAGCCGATTCCGAACTGCAGATACATATTTTTATGAGGAGCTGTTTCATGGCAGAAATACAGTCGGAGGTTTGCCATTGCCTGCCGAGAGGCGACCGCTATTATGGACATTTTAACCTGAGTGTTTTAGGATTTGCCATTTTCTCGGTGCTTCTTTCATTTCAATTTCAATTTCATGGTACCTGACAGTAATGCCAATTCGCAAGTCTAGCAATGGGGAGAATTTTAAGAATAATTTTCATATAGAAAATACAGGCACTGACGGTTCAATTTTGATTATCGCATTAAATATCTCGGTTTTCGCTTGGAAATAAATAAATAGCATTTGCAATGGCACCTGGTTCTTTAATAGTTTATGTACATGAACGTGGGCTTAGACGAGAAGTGTTTAGTTAGTTATAGTTTTGAAAAAAAAGTCGAATCACATTCACATTTTATGTAAAAGCATTACTATGCTGGATTTAGTACTACTATGGTAGTAGGCTATGTGTAGATAAGTATTGGTAAAGGGGCGTGGACCGGCCTTTTGCTTGAAATTTATAATCAGCTACAATTTTGGAGTCATAAGTTATAATGGATTTGAATTTGAAGTGGGTACATTACTGAGATAGTTGGTAATAATAAGGGAAATAAGAATGCATTGATGCAGAGAAGCGTGGTACTTCTCACAAACCCGATACGAGTCCTCAACGAAAGTTGCCACGTTGATCATATAAAGTCTCGGAAAGAGGGCGATGTTAGTTAATAATAGCGGCAATGTAGTTTTCTTGCATTTCCTGAAGTTATTAGGATTTTTTTTTAATAAATTATAAATTATTTATTATATTTATTTATATTTATATTTATATTTATTATAACTCTACCTGATCAATGTTAGTCGTTTCGTTTATTTTACAAATATTATTATTATTTAGTGACTGGTGTGAATACCAGTACTAAAATTATGTTTGAGCATTGGCTGCAGAGGCCATCACCTCTGTGTCGTCTGTGGCTGTCTGAATTATTTGTTATATTGTCATTTCGATAGTTTTAATGAATTTGCTTATTTTTTCGATGTTTGAGTGACTCGGAATGGCGAGGATGTCGCTTATTTCTTCTGAGTTTAGTATTTCTTTTCTTGCGTTGGCGTGATTTGGACATTTGTTGAGGATGTGGTCCAATGTTTGGTTTGTGTTACAAATAAAACTAACAGCAAACACAAAATGTTTTAATAATTGTAAATTTAGATAAAATAAAGATAATATTTTTGTAATGTTTACTTTTAGTGGCGCAGAACCTTCAAAACATGGCACTTAAAGCTGTGATAGTAGTACTGACTAATATTGTGTTTAACGAATGAAAATATTATTATATCATATAATACTAGTTTGAGAGTGTCTAGACCATAACCAGTTAGAAAATACCCATTTTTATAGTTTCCAGCAGTGAAAAGCCCAGCTACACAACAAATACTCTAGTTAATGAGCTGGTATGTGTATTTGATGGAAGCAGTTGTATCATACTAGTTCGAGAGTAACTAGCCCGTAACCAGTTGGAAAATATTCATTTTCCTACTTTCTTACAATGTTAAGTCCAGCTACTCAGCAAATACTTTAGTGCATGTGCTGTTACGTGTATTTGAAGAAAGAAGTCAAACTAGTTCGAAAGTAACTAGTGCACAACTAGTTCCAAAGTAGCCAGTCAGAGATGCACGGAAAAGAAATATTCTGCCATTACTGTAAATAACAATTATTCAAATATTAATACTACATGCACTTAAAATTATACAAGTATTTGTTACTGGAGTCAATCAACAGAGTAGTGAATTTTAAAAATCAAACAAAAACAAGCATAACAAAATGAAATATAAGAAATAAAAAAAAAACAATAATTTTTTCGTACAGTAATTTTTTTATTTTTAAAATTTTGAGCACTATTTGCAATAAAAATAAGGGAAAAGTTAAGAAAAAAATTCTTGTAGTCATTTCAATACCGATTATTAGCGTTTAAGAGCGAATAATGATGTTATCCTTGTTTGGTTGGATGGCTAAAGTCGAAACTTCGTGGTTTGAGCTATAAAATTCTCACTTAGTATTATTCATTTTATCTATATTTGTACTGTAGTGATTGGGTTTTCAAACAAAATACAAAAAAACAACCATCAAAAGCAATTTTTTTCTCACTTTTTCAGAAAAAAAAAAGAAAAAAAATAACCATCAAAGCACTTTTTTCTCACTTTTACAAATTTTATTCCGAAAAAACGTTGGCTAACCCTTGAAGAGAATTTATACCAGTTATTGAAGGCTCTCTTTGAATTTTTCTTTATGAGATGTTTCTGGTTGATAGGACGTCGATAAACGCACACAAAACCATCCTTTTCATGCCTTTCAAACTTTGATGCTTTAACGAGAAATGGTCGAAACGAGTTTTAGGAAAAAAAATCAAATGTAAGCTGGACATATTTCATACAGGTTTAGCACGAAGAAGTAAGTTTGTAGCCCTAAAACATAAACTAAAAAGAACACAAAAATTGTATTACCACGTTACTCCTGAGGATTACGCGACACCCGTTGCTTTGATTTTTTTTTTTTTTTTTTTTTTTTTTTTTTTTTCAAATTATCTTAACCCTTTGCGCTCGAGCGGCGACTCTCACTCGCCACGATGTTTCATGCAGCAACTGGAACGGCGAGTGAGAGGCGACAGTGTTTGTTTAGACTAGATTTCTTTATATCCAGTTCATAGAAGCTCACTATATATAAATTCATCACAAAATAACAACATTTAAGTTAAAAACTTTATTAATTCTATTAGTAATCCAGTTGAAGAATTCTCTTTTTTTAACATAAATATCAAAAGATATAAGCTATTTCTAGTCTATTTTATAAGTTTTAGTTTTCTGTTTCTGTATGGGATAGCTCTCTCTATTGCAGTCCAATTTCCTTCCATTGTATTTGTGTAAACACCTGTAGCTCTATTTTTGAACTCTCTTGAATAGTTTACGGTAAAATGTAAATATCCAACTTGATCAAGACCAAGATATGTCTTCCATATATCGGTTTAAAATATAAGGTTTTCGTATGTTAATCTGTATATAAATTCATTGCATGCTACCTATAAGACACTCGTAATATATGCGCAAAATTGTCTCGAGTTGCTGCTCCACCCGAACGAAAAAGCCGTCGAGCGCAAAGGGTTAAAACTACTGACTTAAAGCTTCACATTCCTTCTTTTTTCAAACTTCAGTGCGTCTATTTTTACTAAGACACAGCTATTTGGAAAATCGCTAAAAATGTGGAAATATTTCCCCTTAGTATATTATAATGAACAAAAAATTGCAAGAAATGTTGTCAAAATGATATTATTTAGAAATACTGCAAGAAAGTGTGAGAATAGTTTTTCCATAATAAGGCTTTCCTTTAAAAAACGTGGCTTTCTATTTTCATTGCTCTATTGAAAGTAAGTAGCATTTGAGTACAGGAAATCGGCTAGCTTTCACCAAATAGCCTCCCATTTACTTTTAACAAAAGTCAAGTTTATTGCGTATTTCGTTCTTCACAATACATTTCTCAATTACAATATCCAAACAATAAATGCTTCCCACAATTATGCTCATTTTGAATATTCTCAAGATTAAGCTCACATTTCGCTCAATTCAATTCACTACCACTCACCCATTCTCTCACTGGCTGAACAAAAAACAAACACAAATATAAATATTCAGAGAAGCATTTATCATTGTAATATTTTGTAATTAACGAAGGAGTGAAGCAGTTACCACAATGTTTACAGGTATATAACTTATATGCGAGTATATATGTATGTGTGTTTGCAAGTAACTGAATCCACCATACGGAGTGAGTGAACACAAAAGTGACGGGATGTCATTACGAATACTCGCACCGAAGTACACTAATTGAATTAAAATGCAAAACAAGCTTAATAAAATTACAATACATTTGTTGTTGACATTTTTTCTTACTTTAATATTCGTAATTAATTAAAGTCAGCGAATGATTTTTGAACGATAATTAGGTATAAACACACTCGTACATATTCATAGTACATAAATAATGCAAGTGAAAATTTTAAGTGAAACAATTTCATTTAATTAAATACTGATAAATTACCTGCCATATATAATGGCATAATATTTACACAAATTAATATCACAGTAGAGAAGGTGTGCTGAGTTGGTACACTCTGCAGTGTGATGTTATGGGTGGATTGGCACGTGTAATGGCAAACAAGCAAATCAGAGGTACCTGCGTCACTTAGCTTATGTAACTTTAGAAGCAATTTTTAAGTCATTAAAAATTTTACAAATAGTCATTTTGTAAAGTGAAGGTAGGAAAATACTTTATAAGTGGGTCATTACACAATATATGTATGTATGTATATGTATCGTATGAGGAGCGGTGGTAGTTGGCGTTGAACTGGCAACTGAACAGCTGCAAGTATATCAAAAATGTGGCGTACACTAAATAATAAGGGGAAATGGTAGTGCAGATGGTGCGATAGTAGTTGATTGGGGAATTGTGTTGGAAATTTCAAAGGGAGGCTTTTAGTTTTTTTAGGTTAAATCCTCAAGTAGTGAGCGTTACCAATCTTGCTTCAAGTATGCTTGTATGAGTATAGGCACACAAATGTACAGAGTTGCTTCGATAAGTGCAAGTAATTCACTACTCTACGCTAGAATTTCTTTAATTTGCGTATGTAGGTCTATGTAGAATGAGTGGTTCATACCGAAAAAATGTTAATAGGTTAGGAGTACATGTTGGAGTATTTCAATTTCGAATTAGAACTTGTGAGAATTATTTTCGTTAGTGTGGACTGAAAATATCTATATTATATATTTATATTATATATTATATACAGACGTAACGCCGACAACGGTTAATTTTTGTTTTTCCCCCTCTATGAGAATTCATTGTTGGAACCTTGTTATTTTGGCAAAAGTTTGATTTTATTGTATTGTGACTGGAAAAAAGTAACTTTTTAACAAATACAATGGGTGATTATTAGAAAGAAAACACAAAAAGCACTAAACCAGCCCTATGATGTCTTTATTATTCACTAAATTGTGAGTTTCACTAAATATTTAGATTCTCTAAAAATTTCTTACCTATGGCTAATGAACACAATTTTGCACCAGCAAAACCGGCCTTTGCTTATCAAAGTCGTTCCGATTATAGGCATCAAAATCGTCAACCATAGCCGATTTATCGGCAGAGACCAGTAACAGCGACGTAGCAACGGAAAAATACTCATTAGGCAAATCAAATCACAGCATCTGGACAACCAATAGAGCGGCTAATTTCTTAAAATGATAAGGAAGTGAATGACAATAAAGTGAGTGACTCATGTGCTGTATTTTGCACCTTCTTGGTGGAACCATTTAGCATTTAAGATAACTGATATTGACTTGCAGCGCTCAACGTCTATAGTTCCATTTTCAGTCATGAAAAACTATAGACAATTGATGCTTTCGAAATGTGAACCGTAAACAATATGAACTTTTTTATTAAACAGCAAAATAATTTTTTGCGCTCCTTACTTTGATTTTAAAATGTTATAATACTAAACTAGCTTCACCGAACACAAAAGTGTTAACATATTCAAAATTTAGCACTATCTGAAGCAAGGCGCTTTAATACTACAACTAATAAACAAAATTTTTCTAAAATTTCCCAAATTCCTTTAAAATGTCTGCTAGCAACACAATAAACCACAAAACTCAATACCATTCGGACTCAAATCAGCGGCCCTGTCTGTACGATTGCGTTACCAATCGAGCTTTCTACTACGCGTCTACTCTACAACAATCACATTATGTTGTACTCAATCCTCCCGTTAACCTCATTTTGTCAAAGCATTAGTTCACAGTTTGTTGTAGCTTTGTCAATAATTATTGCTGCTCTTACTCCCAATACATTCCTCTTCTGCTTCTTCTCTTGTACATGCTTGGTGCGCATTGCGTTGACTTGACATCAGAAATGTATTAGGTCAGACTAAGCAGACAGGTTAGTTGTAAGGGGTAAAAAAGATGCCGTTACGTTGTCATGACTCTCTCCACGGTAGTTGAAGAAAATCAATATCCCACTCTATTCGAACTGTATTCGCATAGCCCTTTGGCTATGCTTGTGCTGTGTGCTCCTTTGCATATGCTTGATATGAGTTGTTGTCACATTTCAATAATGGCTTGCAAATTTGTCTACCTCGTTGTCCATGGGTCGTAAGCAAGTGGGGGGCTATGGTATAGGTAAAGTGCGTAAATACTTCGTAACTTTGTATAACCATATTAGTTAAATGCCTACTAAGAGTAGTAGCGCCAATAACCAACCAATCAATCGACTAATAAACTACCAAGAAATCGTCCCTACTATACACACTTCAGCCGATAAGTACAACAACAATGGCATGATACGGTATTGCTTTCGACATAGTAAAATGCATAAATGATTATTATTATACCTCAAGGATACTTGAGTGTGTTTGCTACTTTTATTCCCCACCACAAAAGCTGTGCACTACTTCAACAGTTGGCGCGTGTATAGAGGACATCTCAGCTGTCGTGTTTCGGCCATTCGAGTATTAAAACTTATATTACCCTTCTGAGTTGTCCTTTTTAGTGTCTCCTATGCGAATTTTGTTGTCGTTCTTCATACACTGTCTTGAATATCATTTGGCACGTGTTGAAGTTGGTGAAATATAAATACGTTTTTATTGTTTAGTATATATTGAGCAGATCGTATTTTTTGTACTTGAGTAAATTTTTGCTGTTGACAGGGTTAAATTCCAAATAAAGCAAAACTATTTTCAAAACACTCCAAATATGGCAAATAGTCAAATTATCAAAAAAATGAGTGGCAACTAGAAAAAATAAAAAAGGACTGACTTGTAAATGCTAGATATGTATGTATGTACAATATAAAAGGCGCTGCAAGCGAAGCCTAAGCGATTTTGAACCAGCTGAACCAAATCATGCCATACTTTTATTCTTTCTTGTGCTAGCCAATGTCAACAAGAAACATTAAGCGAAACTGTAGATGATATTTTCAGAGTGAAATCACCTTTCCACTTTCTCCGCCACCAGCAGCTTGTATCGCATCCAATACTCTCCAGGCAGTATCGTGTCGCCAGACATGACCTAGTCAACAGAGGCGCTAGAATTTTATTCACTGCTCTAGGGAGATGTTGCGTTAAGCACATACAGCTCTACATTTCATCGTCTTTCTAACTACCCCGCAAAGTATCATAAATCATTTTCAGACCTTTCTCTTTCATCTAGGCAGCCCAAACGTATGTTGTCATTATCCATATATGTATATGTATATGTATGCACGAACGACATAAGGCATTTTTCAATCGCTAACACTCTATCAGTATAATATGAATTTGATAAATGAGCGGACGCCTGCAAGGAGAAGGGTTAAGATATATTAGAAATTAACTAACTTAATGTTAGAAGTAGTAAAATACAATTATGAAGGAGTCAGGCTGTGCGTGTCCTTCAATATGTTGAGAGTTTTACGAGTATTTGGCGTGATGCTGCGGCGAATTGCTGATGGTTGTGGAAATTTTCGTTGTTTTAGAGCACTTCACTTCTCCTTCACTTCACACCCCTTTTTGTGTTACCTAAATTTATGTAACATAAAATTGTTGGAGAATTATTGGAAAAATGTAGGGAAGTCGAGGAAAGTTATATTGAAAAAAAAAAAAAATTAATTTAATTTAAAACTGAGATTTTTATAATTTTTTAACTTTTTCAACCGACCTGAATATTAGAATTTTATCGTGGTACTAACACCGATCACCACATATTTATGTAGCTATCGAATGAGAGACTGTTGAAATGCCTGAGTTAACAATTCGAGTTGCTATCTAATTGTTAATATTTTTTGCAAAAATTTTGTCTAATAAATTTGTATATATTTGGGGCTTACACCCATTTCGGATCTTCGGCCGAGGAGGGACCTACAGTTTTAAGCCAACTCCGAAAGGTAGATATTTTTTTATGAGGAGCTTCTTCGTGGAGGTTTTTTATTGCCTGCCGAGGGGCAACCGCTATTAGAAAAAAACTTTTTTCTTTATTTTGGTGCTTCACGGAGATTTGAACCTACGTACTCCGAATTCCCAATAGTAGTCACGCACCAACTAATTCGGCTACGGCGGGTTGGCATTGACACATTTTATTGAGTATTAGACTGAGCTTCTCCTTTCTCCTCTCCTTTTTTGGTGTGAGCTTGACGTTGTTCTCCAAAAGAAGGGGCATCGAGTTTTGTGACGCTTCCGAACGGTTAATCGTTTTTGCGAGTTTTTCATGGCAAAAACAAACTCAGAGGTTTGCCATTGCCTGTCGAGGAGCGATCGGTATTAGAAAAAGCCGTTTCTAATGTTGGGTGTTACACGCCCACAGTGCGTCTCTAACCCGGACCTTACCGAATGGTAGTCATCCATTTGGCTGCGGCGGCGGATGGGGTGTGGCTTCGGAAAATACAAATGAGTCTCGGTTTATCATCGGTTGCTTCAAAATTGTTGCACAAGGGAATAAATTAGCTGAAGCGGTTAGGGGACAGTATAAATTTATTTAAAACATTTTACTTGAAGGATTTAGAAAATTAGTACTCAGCGGATACACGTGGGAAATGTTCTCTTTTGCTTTTTTGGCAAATCCCTTCTCCGTTCAATGCGTACCGTACCGGAAAATGGCATCGGCGAAGAAACGCTGTAAAGCTACCGTAATTTTCTGCTTTACTTTGGAAAAAGAAAAAAAAAAAAACACAACAAAAAAAAAACAGATTACACAGCTCATGACAATTGAATCAGTTTTGTTTTTATTTCATTCCGCTGGCAAACAAAATAATTCCTTATGATATTATATTTTCTCGCGCTGCAGTGGTCCAACTTCAGTATGGGGACATTCAGAACACTACAAAAAAAAATCGATGTACGATTTCCAGTGGCATTCACTGTGTGATCATAAAATTCGTCCTCGCCTATTCCTTATTTAAATTCCTGACCTAACAAGACAGCTGACTATCATATAAGCATTCATATTATCATCATCGCTTTCCTCATCCAACTACACATTTTTGTTCTACCCATGGGAAAGTTTCCCCTTGTTGGTGTGATATTCTATCTCTCTTTTACCAATAGCAATTTGTTATAACTGAAAAATATATCTACTATGCTCTAAACTACTCATTTTCGTCATCAAAAAGTAATCAGCACAAACTCCTCAATAACTCCTCATTAAAAAGTAATCAGGCTGATGAGTTTCGTTAAATTGCTTTATTTAGAAATTATAAAATTTATATTTTTCATTGAGATTCGAACTCACGAATTTTCAATAATTTTTTGTTTTCATTAAAAAAAATTTTTTCACACCAATTTGGTGTTTCATCCACTGAGATTCGAACCAACAAATTTTCAAGTCTTAGCCAAGCATCTACTCGCTCGGCTATAACAAGTATGAAACAAACACAGCTAAATCTCACAGTAGAACTGTTTTCAGAGCAGCCACATTATTTCGCTAAAATTAATCAACACTGATGCCTTGGCGTTTAAAGTACAGTAGATATATTTTTCACTTATATAATATAAAATTGCTATTGGTAAAAGAGAGATAGAAGTCACACCGAACAGGGGAAAAGAATATTAAATGAAATATTTGATTTCCCCATTAAAAAATGTTGTATATGCTATTCTGATAATGAGCATGTATTAGAGACTAATAAAATTCTTGTAAAAGTGTTGGCATTTTTGTCAAAAGTGCTCAGCACTGTCTTGTAGGGTCATTGAGTACATTCATAAAGCGTAAACAATAGCCACAAATAGTCCATCAAAGTCCGTTTGATCACTTGCACAGGAATACAAAGCGGCTTTCCCACCAAAAAGTCATTGTTTTGCCCTAGGGCCTACCAAAAATA
Organism: Anastrepha ludens; assembly: GCF_028408465.1. Classification (NCBI taxonomy): domain Eukaryota; kingdom Metazoa; phylum Arthropoda; class Insecta; order Diptera; family Tephritidae; genus Anastrepha; species Anastrepha ludens. The sequence goes on from NC_071500.1 coordinate 91,093,068, forward strand.
TTGCGTGCTTAAAACGAGTTCCTCTAATATTGAAATAAGACCGTTATGCTAGCGGGTATTTTGACATTTAGCGAATTGCGACGCATAAAATCGCATGTCTACACTCCGTTTCGTGTTTCACTCAAAGTCAGCAACGAAAACAAAAGTGCAAGAAATAGCCTGATGAAGAAAGAAATAGAAAAAAGAAAAACATTTATTATAAGTAATAAAATCGTAGTAAAGTCTCACCCGAAACTTTGGCCTCAAAAAAGACAACAAACTAAACGCAAGACAAAGAAATTTAAGGCACAGAAAATAAAAGGGAAATTGAACTTCATACTCAAAAATGCTTGACGCCGGTATTTAGCTTATATGGGCGCTGTAGGCCGGAAGTGGTGTACGTATACTCGGCGGTATAAAGTGTATGGAAATAAGGTCGTTCAATGCCGGTGGCTACATACCAACGAATACAAGTGCATACATTGAGCAGCAGAAGAAGAAAAGAAAAAACGGAAAACAAAAGTAAAAAATAAAAAAATAGAAAATAATAAAAAGAGAAACGAATTACCATACGAGTCGTCAATTATTGCGCCACAAACAAAACAACACTATCGCAGCAATCAACGGCCGGCCGCAAAAACACAAACAGTGCCACACCGCCAGTGGGCAAGTTGAAAAAGGGGGCGGCGATAGGGCAGCGCTACACTCGCTGTTATGGCTAACGCTTCATGCAGCCAACAGCAAGCAATCATTTTCTTCCGTCGCTTCAACTTTTTGACTGCTGTGCTTCCTTCCTGCTGCCTCACAAATATATGCACATACATACATACACACATACTATGAACATATTAACTCGTATAGAAGTACATGAGTGTGTACGTAGTTGCATGCAAGGCGACAACATCGAAGCAGCTCGTAAATATTGCCATTCTAAGGTCACGAGAATGAGGTCACTTTTGCCTTTAGTTTCACAGGTTTCGATTTCAACACATCTACACTATTATCAAAATATTCTTATTTTTATAACGCTTTTTATTCATTTTTTTCTTGTTTTTTTTTTGTTTTTTTTTTTTTTTTGTTTTTATAAACTTCCTATATGAGTGCAAAACACATAACAGCTTTGAAAGCAATTTTTCTTTCAGTCAGAATTGTTTGACTAAGACTGACAAGCTCGTGGCAATGGGTGATATCAAAGTCGATATGTGTGTGTGTGTAAGTGTGACGCTGTCAACAGCAATGACGCAAAATTAATTTGCCATAAAAAATGGTTGATGATAAAGTTCACTAGATTGCATAGAGTCTAATATTTATATTAATGCAGTGCAGCACGCACTTTAGCGAAAAAACCCGACGCATATAAAGGAAAAGTTTTTGTACTAAATTATAAATATTAAAGTGCAATAAAATTTAATTAAGCTACAGGGTCTTTCAAGCTTGAGTTTCTGCTTTTTAACTTTTTTTCTTCATTTTGGTGTTTCACTGAGATTCGAACCTACGCACTCCGAATTCCGTACGGTAGTCACGCACCAACCCATTCGGCTACGGCGGGTTGGCATTGACACCTTTTATTGGGTGCTAGCAAAAACACTCAACGCATATAAACGAAAAGTTTTTGTATTAAAGTATGAATATTAAAGTGCAAGTGCAAGTTTCTGTTTTTTAACAGTGCTTTTTTTTACAACTATCACGTGCAATGATATCATTTTTGCGAAATGTTGAGTAGAAAGTCTAAATTTTCCTAAAATAATTAAAATATGTAGGATGGTTCATGGTAATGTCACTGATTGCCATTCACTTGGGAGTGGCCAGGATGATTCTTCCACATATGGGACAAGCAGCTCACAACTTCCGCGCTGCGCCCAAGTAGCTCCCGAAACGCCCAAAATCGTGTAAGCGGATGAAGCAAAAACAGTATCCAATGGTATTTTTGGAGCAGATAAGCGACCTAAAAGCACTAAAAGCATACAGTTTTTGTAGAGGGTCATTCAAAAGTTTCAGGTTTCACCATTTTTATCCAAATTATATTCAAATTATGGCCCTTAAGAATTATTTGGGAAACATTACATCATTTAAATGTTCACCATAAGTACGTCTACAATCCGCCCACCAGTCGATTCATGAATACCTAATGGTAGAGAACGTCGCGATATCGATATGGAAGGTTGTTCAGCAAAACTTTGCGCTACAGCAGCAATATTCTGAACAGAACGTCCAGTTTTCGGTCTGCCAGTCTTTTTTGGTCTTTCTCTATCCTCAACAGAACCAGTTTCTTGAAACTTTTTCACAAACTTTTAAATTGTCGACACTTTCGGACAATTATTTCCACTAAAAAAATTACGGATTTTTTGCTTCGTTTTTTTTTTTTTTGTTTTTTGACAGTGGATCAAAGTTTCTAAATTTTGGCTTTAGAAATTTTAATATTCCCTTAGTTTTTTTTTGCAGTAGGTGAAAGTTTCCAAATTTTGATTTTGGAAATTTTTATTTTACCTAAAAATAGCATGGCTGAGCTTCATACTTCATAGTTTTACAACAACATTATATCACCTGGGGTACGTTACACCAGACAGAGCTAGTTCACCTCATCATCCCTGCTTCAAATTTATTCATTCCTCTAAGCGGTTTTTCAAAACTGAGAATGAAGCAAACACGGATGACCGTCAGCTGTATCGCGTCAAGCCTTCTCTTTCGAATGCTTCGAACGGTTCTGTAAGCAAAGCCTTTGTTCGCTGAGCTGATCAAAAACTTTAGAAAATTCCTGAATTCCAGTAAGATCTTCGATTTCGTTAAAGAATTTTATACATAACATATTTAATCTTACAGCAGAAAAGTGGCGCAGAAGGTGGTCGAAACTATATCTTTCTTTTCCTCTTCTAGACAGCTTCGGCAGAAGCAATGTGCCTGCGCGCCTATTCGCTGGACGTGTGTACCTATTAAGTAGTGTCCTGTTACAATGGAAATCAGTGCGCTAATACTATGCTTACTCGGTACAGCACAGCATCCGTGCGCTCAGCATTGCGAGTGGGCCACAATTGTCCTGCGATTCTGCAGGTAGGCTTGAGACGCAATCTTTCGTTCTCTATTCTTACAAATTTCTCAAAAAATACGCCGCTTACATGCCTGTAAGGGTATTCCTAAATCTTTTTTTATGTAGCCACTAGGCAGTTTGGTGCCGAGTCTTGCTAGTTCGTCTCCCAGCAACCCATACTGCATTTGGGCAAAATATCGCTGTCATGTTGTTAAGAGGTATGCGTCATTTCACGGCTACCTTGGAGGTAGTAGTCGACTGCTTCGTGAATAATTTTATTGCCGTCTGGCTGTCCGTGAAAATTTGGATATCATTTCTAGGTATCTAAACCCTGCGTTCACACAATCTATCATTTTCGTATTCTTTGGAATTAATGGCAAAAAGGGCGTAAGCAATTTATACAGCGTGGGATGTGGCTCGCTAAAGGCATTTCGTCGGATATGGTCATACATTTTTACTTCACCTACTATTTTTATTGATAACTTTTTTTTAATTCAACGCTTTATATTCCATTTCTACATTCAATTCATACCAGTCACATTTATGTTTATAAATACACAATTTTCCATTTCCTCTGTCGAATACACATGCAAAATTTTCATACGTAAACCGGTCACTCATACAACAAACTATTTTTAAATGCCAAAATGTCAAATGTATGACGCACTCGATGACTCTGACTGACGCCACTATTTATACGCATGCAGTACATTCTTACATACATTTTTAGGGTGGCAATGCTGCCGAAACTCAATCAAAATCCCCTCCAAACCAACACTTGTTAAAAAACAAAATCAAGCAACTGCAGAAAGAGTCAACATCAAAGCCATAAATGTAAACAAAAATAGCCAAACATGAATAGGAAAATATCATGGGTCGACACGAAACGGCATAACGTATGAAGAAGTGTAGGATTTGTGCGATGGTCAAAAATAAAAACCGAGCTTTTTCCCACTTCCCCACTTTTTTGCGTGTGCGTACCACAATTAAAATCGAAATTAGAGCTTGAATATTCGCAACCTTTCATTTTCATTTGAAATGAAAACAACAATTACTTAGTGAAATTGCGTGTATGTGTGTGTGTGTATGCATCATTCACAGTGCAATTACCGAGGGTAAAAATAGTTAGTAGTTTGGAGTCCAAAAACAAAACAACAAAGTAGTATGTGGGTGACGGCAATAAATGTACGTCATAAATTCTCCAAAAGACTACAAAGGTGATTTCCCCACATACACACACACACAATCATACAACGTAGTGTATTTGCGCTCTTAGTTAGAAGTTGAAAGTTTATTTGCGTTTTGATGTTTTTGGGAAACGGAAATGGTTGCATTTGGTACTGCATGTGGTAGTACGAGTTCATGTACATACATACATATTATGGATTTTTACTAGCCAAAAATAGCAATCGCATGGGTATATAAAATTTGCATGACAATAATTCTATTTTCTATTTTCTATTTAATGGACACCGGAAGCTAGGAGAAATTTCGAAAATTTTATGACTAAAGCTGAAAAATTGTTAAATACAGCAAGTGCGAAAAGTTTTAATTTTATATATTTACTGAATTCATCAGGACACGTACAATTATACGTACACACGTATACAATGAGTGAAAAAAGTTTTAGCACGTTGAGTTTTTTTGATAATATGCGCAATGTTTTTCAAGCCATTTTTCTCTCTACACCACATTACAACAAAAACAACATATTTCAAAGTTTCAAACTTAAGGCTTCCGGTTTATAAGGTAAAAAAAAATCATTTTTTTTTTTCGTTTTAAGCGAATCCTAATATATTTCAGAATATTCACACAAAGTTACAGAGCCTAATTCTCAATATTTCCGTAGATACAAAGCCAAAGGTAGGCGAGCGTTAAGTAGTTACGCTATGACCGGACAGCTATAGTACAAACTTTATCTTCTTTTCTCGACTTTTCAATTTTATGATTTCTTTGAATTGGCGTACATGAATGAAAAAAAAACTAATGAACCTTTTGAAATGAATCATAGCTTGTTCCCTTCAGTATTAAATTATCTTCTATTTGAACTAACAAAATAGATAAAAAAAAAATTTCAAGATTTTTATACCAAGTTGAAGTGAATTTTTTTTTTATAGAAAGGCATTTTTTTCTTTAAAACTTCCAAAAAGTTGAAATTTTGGAATTTCTCTCAGTTTTCTTTATTCATCTAGAATAAAATGATAATGATGATAATTAGAAATCCATTTGAATTTTTTGCTTTAGATAATAATTACGAGCTGCATCTTGTACGCCAGTTGGAAACCCCAGAGTTGCAGCGCTCTACTAATTTCTATGTTAAACATTTTGTTCAACTTATTTTAACCAGTACAAAAATTTTTTATACTTTTTAAATGTTCATTAAAAGATAGAATAAACGTTGCAGTGCTAAATAAATTTTTTTCTTAAAAAAAAAAAAAAAAAAAGAGATGCAATTTTTAGGCTCCCCCCTTAAGAAAAAATTAGAAAAAATTAAAGCAATGCCAAACTTGCATTTTGTTACACTTGAACTTGTATACCAGACAAAATTAAAAAATTGTGAGTAAAAATTTTAAAAATTGTGGGTAAAAAAAAATTCTGATGAAAACCACCATCGCTGGCAAACGAACTCAATCGCTGCAAGTTGAAGTATTCTTGACTTCTTAATACCGAAGCTGTATGAGTTGGAGGATATGTTGTTTCAGCAAGACGACGCTACTACTCAGCCAGCGCACCACAAAATTGAGATTTTGAGGAACTCTTTTGCCAGGCTACTTTGATTTATCGATTGCGCAGAAAATCTTGACGAATGCGATGCAAAACGCTACAAAAAGAGTTGAAATTTTAAAAACTTTCTATTTGCCGTTTATAAGTAGCTTAATACTTAATTTCACATTTTTTTAAGAGAGAAATTGAATTTTTATTTTTAACTTATCTGCACAGCTATGTATGTACATTCTGTCAAAAAAATTACCGGGAATTGTTCAATAAAATGTAAAATAGTGGTTTAATGATTCAAAATTTATTTTGTCACCTTCAAAATAGGCTCCATTCGAAGCAATACACATACAAGTATACCAACGATTAGTCCAGTCATCAAAGCACCTTTTAAAGACGTTTGAAAAGATATTCTTCAATTCCTTCAGCGAATTCACCTTAATGGCCACTATCGACTCCAAGCGGCGTCCGCGAAGTGGCAGTTTTAGTTTTGCTAAAAGGAAAAAGTCACAAGGGACTAAATCCGGTGAATACGGTGGTTGTTAGACGATATTTGTCGAGTTTTTGGTTAAAAAAGAGTTCAAAATATAAACCTTGTGAGACGATGCGTTATCATGGTGCAGGATTCATGAGTTTTCTTTCCCCAAATTGGGCCGTTTCCTACGCACATTCTCTCTCAAACGTCGCATAACTTCCACATAATATTCTTTATTTACCGTAGAACCACTTGGAACGAATTCTGAGTGCATAACACCATGATAATCAAAGAAAACGAGTAGCATGACTTTCACTTTTGACCGACTTTGACGTGGTTTTTTGGGTTTCGGCTCATGTGGATAGCGCCATTCAGCCGCCTGTTGACTGGTTTTCATGTCAAACTCATACACCCACGTCTCATCACCTGTTATGATGTGCTTGATAAACATTGGGTCCGAATTCACTTGCTCAAGCATGTCTTCAGCCACCTTCTTCTGATGAAGTTTTTGAAAGAAATTCAACTCTCTTGGAACGAGTCGAGCAGCCACGCGTCTCATGCTAAATTGATGGTGTAAAATGTTGCGAATTGATTCGTGAGACATACTAAGGTCACGAGCTACCTCCCTCAAACTTAAATGATGGTTTTCCAGCACCATTTCCTTGACTTTGTCGACGATTACATCCGTTGAAGACGTGGATGGACGATTAGATCGGGGCAAATCTTCCACTCTCTCTTCCTCTGCAAAAGCTTTCCCGACACAATTCGCGATATTTTTTTGACAGAATGTATGTATATACTATGGTATACATACTCGTATATGCACATAACATGGTCTTTCGGCAAAACGACTTATGTGACATTAACAGGTTTTGCTTTAAGGTCAATAAATTTTTATCAATCATAGAAAAATTTAGTATTTTATTCAACTCTTATTAAAATGGTTACTTAGGCTACGGCTACGAATGACTAATTGATTGAATATTTCGAGAAAAACAAGCACTTCAGTGCCTTACAGAAACAAAGCGCTTAGTAGGCTTAAGTTGTTTTATCAAGAATACACACAGGCGCCATACAAGAATCCTTGAATTTCTCTATGAAAAATTAGGTTTTCTACAAGTAAAATTTCTCATTTTAAAAATTGATATTTCCAAAAATTTTTTTCACTTCAATATGGCACAAAAGAAATGAAAAATGACGAAATTTACACAACACTCTAAATAAATTAAGTACAAAAATTTAATGAATTTAACGAAAATATAAAATGAATACAAAAAAAAAAGTGCTGACAAATGGATGAAGCGAGGTAATGGTATCGAAAATCAACTGAGATGTGTATGTAAATATGTATGTGTGATATTGAAGAAGCTTTGCATACATTTGTATACTTATTTATATTTATTATTATTATTATATTTTTAAAAATTGGCAAAATGCAAATAAATTAAAATGAAATCTGTGAATAAAATTAATCAAATAATTATATTAGATAAAATAAAATACAAAAATTAAAAAAAAAAATTGCGATAAAACTGAAAATGACTGTCCAAATTTTCTTATTTTTATATTGCCGAAGCTAAAATTGGCACTTAGACGACGAAAACGAAGATTTAATCGATTGAGATCATTAAAGAAAAATGCATTCAATTTCATAACTAGTGGTCCAAGAATTTTGTGCATTGTTATCAATTCTTTAAAAAAAAGAACAATTGTTTGCAGATTCGAGATTAATAAGTAAACTGAAAAATTATTGAAAAAATTTTTTTTGTAAATTTTGAGATTTATTCAACGTTAAAAATTTTGATACATAACACTGACTGGCATTAACAAAAAAAAAAACTAAATATACTTTTATGGAGGCCTTGCACAACTTGTAGGTATAGTAAAGCTAAGAAAAATGGTATAGGAGAAGTTTCCAATACACCCCCAAAATCTCATTTTATGGCCATAAAACCGTTTTTCAGTAGGTTGATGTGAAGAATCACTCCTAACTTCGCCAATTTCCATCCGATTTTGAATTTGTTTTTTTAGTTCGAAAGAGATGATAAAATGAGATTTTGGGGGTGTATTGGAAACTTCTCCTATACCATTTTTCTTAGATTTACTATACCTACAAGTTGTGCTAGGCCTCCATAAAAGTATAATATCACTATCGTACAGTGTAATTTTTTTAAGTGAGATATCTTCGATTTTTTTACATTTTTCTACAAAATTATGTATGTACATTTTTTAACTTTTTAGGATAAAATATATGTCTAACTGGTGGTAGCAGAGGAAGAGGAAGTCCTCCTCTGTGTTGGCTTCATTTGGTGTGTTCAACTGGCGTGCCGGTTAGCACGAGAAAGAAACGACTAGCGTGCTTTCGGCCAAAATCGCGTCAATTAAGAAGACGAAGAAAATTGGCATTTATAAGACGAGATTTTGGTACATTTTAAAGATAAATATCTTCGATTTTTTTAATTTTTTAGAATAAAATATATATTCAAAAAAAAAAATTATGGGAAAAAAATTATAATTTTTGTTAAAAGTTTTTGAGAAATAAAATTTTTGGCGTGGCCGATTTACAAAATGTGCAATATTTTTTCTAACTAGACTAAAATATAGGCACATCCTAATTTTAAATAAAATCGAACAACGTTTACAATTCTTAACCACGCAATAAATGAAAATGCTACACTGTGCACCGCAAATTTCGCATAAAAAGTTAAGTATTTAGTATATTTGAATGCAAGAAGCAGCACTTGAAGAACTTATACAAGGGGGTGCAAAATTAATCAGCCTATGCGAAGATTTATAGCTTTTGCAAATGGCGTCGCACGTCAAGCATATTTGACGTTTGTGAACTAAACAGCAGCAGCATACAAACAGACAAGCAATAGAGTGCGCAAAGGTCAAAATAAAGATTTTCATAACACAAAGCAATTTTTTTTTATTATTTATTTATTTATTTATTGTTTTTTTGATTCAAAAACAAAATTGGATGATTAATTTTGCGCCACATTTTTTTACATAGTTGCGAAGGACAGAAACTTGTTGGGTAAAATACTTAAGAGTCGCGAAAAAAAATAAAATAAAATTTTCTTTCAAAGGTGCAGTGATATGAATCAAAATTCTAAAAAAAAGCGCTTTGTTAACTGCATTACATCATGGCCATATGCAGCTCAAGCAAGCATTTGATGCGATTTGATAAAATATTTACCAAGCTTAAACACGGGGAGGAGAACTGTGGTGCGGAGCAAAGAAAATATTCCATAATTCTAATTCTTCATGCCTTTAAAGCATACCGATATTTTGGCGTAACCGAGAGACGACATGTGATTTTGTTTGTGATCAGTCTATGAACATTGGAGCTTCGTCGTCGGGTAGAGCAATAACAGATGCCCAATTATTTGTGGCGCGGAAATCTATTGGGTTGGCAACTAAGTAATTGCGGATGTTTTTTAGAAAATCTAACACATTTTTTCATGGAAGTAAATAACTGTATTCTGTAATGTATTGCCCATTTTGATCAATGACCTTTTGCCATCTTTCAGGCAGCATCATAATCCCACGTTCATAAAACTTCTGGCTTTTATTAGCAAAAAAGTGAATCAGGTACGATTTGACATCCACATCATTATTGAAATTTTTACCACTCAAAAAGTAATTAGATGGTGCAGAATCTGGACTATACGGTGGATGTGGCAAAACATCACAACCAAGCTCCAATAATTTTTGCCGAGTGGCCAATTGCTGGTAATCGGAAAATCGCCTAATCCAAGATGCTTTAAAAATATTAAAAGCTTACCAGTGGATTACTTTACGAACAAAAAAGCATGGATGACTATTGAAATATGGTTGGATTACTTAGAAAAACTTGACAACGCAACGACTAAGGCTAATCGCAAAGTATTATTGCTCGTTGATAACTGCATGGCGCACAAAAACCCTACATCACTGAAATCTATTAAATTACAATTTCTGCCGCCAAACGCAACATCGAAACTACAACATCTAGATCTGGGAATAATTAAATATTTCAAGCAATTTTATCGCAAAGAGGTAGTCAAAATTTTAATCAATGATATGGAAGAGGGGCGCAAGTGTAATATCAACGTTCTACAAGGCATCAGAATGGCCCATAAAGCATCGGAAAACGTACAATAAAACAACCAACGATTGTCAACTGTTTTGCGACATGTGGCTTTGTTGAAAGTCCAATTATTTTGACCACAAATGATTGTGTTCAAGACAGCGAAGAATGGCTTGTCGTTAAAAACCATTTCAAATTGGATGAACGATTTGATGATTTTGCTACTTTCGATGATAACGTCTGTACTACGGGTCTTATTACTGATGATGACATTGTTGATAGTGTATTGAACAGAAATACATTCAACATTGTTGAGGAGGATGAAGAGGTCGAGAACGATATCACTGCCAAAGAAGCTAAACAAATGGTTGAAAAGCTCCAAACTTTTCTTGAGGCACAGGAAGCTATACCAAAAAGTGCATTCGATAGCTTAGCATCTGTTGAGCGAAGTATTGATGACTGCATTCGAAACTTGCGCAAACAAACAAAAATAACCAATTATTTTAATAAAATCTAATTGAAAAAATGTATAACTTTTTATTTTTTTTTACCCACCCTACTTCAGTGCAGTTTTATCATTATTTTGATGTAAATAGGTAAAAAGAGTATTTATAACGAATTTTGTTTCAGATTAAATTTCATTTTACCAAGGTTTTACCAATAAGTACCTATAGCGAATAAATAGATATAACGAAAAATTTTCTGGTTCCCTTCAGATTCGTTATATCGAGGTTTCACTGTAGTTGTAATCCCACCAAATTTGTGACAAAACCTTCTCTTAATGAATATCAGCTTTTGATGTTTGAGTTGGTTCACCTGGCCTGCTCCACGATCTCTTCCGCTTGATATTGTTGTAAACAACTCATTTTTCCTCGCCAGTTATCAGTCGTTCATCAAATAACAAAACGTGTTTTACATTTGTACTACGTCTGCAAATCTACAAATTCAACTGAAGCCATCTATGAGTGAAATCCGTAATTACTTTGTTGCCAACCCAATACATCGAAGTTGTGACCAAACTCAACCGCCGAGAACTGGAGTGAGGGTCTACCTTCGATTCGCATTCTGCTCTAAATATCGCCAATACATTTTGGCGCCATTTGTTGCGTGTGGAGCGCCCAAAGTCTAAGAGAATTTTTAATTACAGTGAATTAAAAAAAAACTGCAGGTGTCTCTAAGCAGATTATATACTGACAACTTTTAAGTTTTTATTACTACTATTTACTTGTTGCTAGAGGAAATAGTTTTTATATTTCCTTATTTTTGTGTCGCATTCCAAACGAATGCCTTTTATGAACACCTATGCAAATACATACACACTTAAATGTGTATATTTAACTAACTGCCTCTAAAATAAAAACAATAAAAGTTTCTACTTGTGCGTCAGAGTTCCGGCTGAGAGACATTAAGCAAAAACGGTTCGAAATCTATTTAAATATTCTATGTATTTTTTTTCTAATTTATACTTTACTAAAAAATCGAGTTAATTTAGCAATACATACATAAACACACACATACACGTATGTGTATCAACATTGGCAAAGCTTAACAAATATTCACAGCACGCCAACGAAATTGGTTAGGCAGCTATGCAAATAGCAAATCTATAGAAATGAGGAACGTAAGCACGAGTGGAAACGTGAATGTCAGTCGACGACGAATGATGGTATATGACAGAAATGTGACAAGTCGAGTACGAGTATTTGCCTTAAATGCTTAAGAATTCCGATTTCAAGTGGGCAAACTCATAAATATACATGTGTGTGTGTGTGTGTGTAAAAGCGAATTTGGTATGCACATATACATACAGATACTGGTATTTGGTGAATACACGTACGCACATATACAGGCATACACGAGACTGGTTTAGGGTTATGTGTCGAAATAGTTTTTTTGTTTCTTAATTAAAAGAAATGCCTCGTTCATGCCTCTATGCGCATTAATTTAGGCGGCACATACAGTTAAGACTTAATTGGTGCCATATTGTCTTTGCATGTCAACTATGTACCTATGTGCATATGTGTGCAGTTATGTAGGTGCGACGCAGAGATTCAATGACATTCAACAAACGATGGCAAATGTGACGTTGATGATGGCAAAAGCAGTCGCCGACAGCAATGATTTGGGAATGTTGATGTTGATGAAGATGGCTTGGGTGATAGGAGTAATGTTGATGGTGTCGGTGATGACCGGGTAACTAACGAAAAACAACACATACGACACATTTGTTTGGCTAACCCCAACGAAGGAAAAACGACAATGAACTGGCATAAATAAACAAACTAAAAGAAAACAAAATAAAATAAAAGTACTAGCAAAAAGTAAAATAAATGAGAAACAGCTGAACAACTGAATAGCTAAAAATGTCATGTGAATCCCAAAAACGTCAGGCAGCAGCGCAGCTAGTAAGCCAGTCGTCAGTCACTCAGCCAGGTAAGCAGCCGTCAGGCATCAGTCAGCCAACAGCCTCGTCAGACAGTTAGCGTTGTGAACTATACTTTGTTGTTGTATGTAATGGCCATGGTGAGATACGGAGACGAAAGTGAATAGTGAAGGAAATGAGTAAAATTGTTTGCTGCACTGTTGGGGGAAAAGTTCAATGAATTTTTGGTGTCACTGGCTTTGTGTCGTTTCAATATGAATAAAGACGCACACTCCTACACACACATATATATGTGCATATATACCTATATACATACATCTGAGCAATTCAAATATTTTTCAAGCGCGACAGATGCACAATAGTGGGTGGACGAAAATAGCAGCAGCATAAAGACGTAGAGAACGGCGAGCATACGAAGAACAGTTGTGAGCATAAAAACAGTAGTATTTGGAGGAAAATTCTAATAAACTGAGTTTTAACTTAAAAATAAAATTAATAAATATTTTTTAAGTTGCACATGAGAACAAAAGATTTAAGTTTTGTTGTAAAATTCTATTTCAAAAAAATTAAATAACAAAAAAAAAAAAAATAAAAAAATAAAATAAAATAAAAAAAATAAAAACAAAAACAAAAATAAAAAAATAAATAAAAAAATTATAAAAAATAAATTATTTTAATTATTTTTTTATATGCGTAAGGAGGCTGGCTGCTTAATATGTATGTATGCATGTATGTCTATACTTTCAAAGTTTCAGAACTTCATAAATTTCGGTGGCCCTAGTGCCGTCCTGCGCAAATGGTGGCCCGTTAACTGGCTGTCAAATGATGATTTCCTCAGACGAGATAGGTAAGGGACAGTTGAAATTGAGATTCGCGTGGGTAAATGGAACTGAATTCGTCATACTATGCGAAAATTTGTGACTGACATCAGCAAAATGTTCTTAGACTGGAATCCAAGAGCCTCTCGCCGTAGAATTCGACCCAAAGGATCTTGGAGACGAATCCTGTACGATAGACAAAATCACGACAGCTGACAACTCGCTGACAAATAAATCTTACAAGCCAGGAATCGATCCCAATGGAATTTATTTGTTTCGGCACTTGGTACCCCAAACCGAAAATTGATACCCATATGGTGGTTATTTTACATTGCTCTGACTTTTTTTAAATAATTGTTTGAATTAATCTTAGATTTGCGGGTGTATTGAGAATTTCGTGTTTTTAAAATTTTGTTGGTTCTTGTTGCACGAAATTTTTATAACCATATATACGTACATTCTTTCCAAAAAATTTACACGATTTTTGTTTCGTAATCAAAATTTAAATTAAAAATAAATAAAATATAAAAATAAAAAATTTCCGTAAAAAAATTGTGTAACATATGAAAAAATTCACTTCCATGCAGAATCTAATTCTGAATATACCATCAAAATTTAAACGAGTAAAAATTTGTTCCGAGTTACGAATCTCGGCTACTTGAAAAATTTAGTTTCGAGAAACGCCTTTAAAATTTTCCGTACGGTAAGCATTGAATTGAGAGGAGTTGCACCAAAATGCTAATATAAATAGAAATATTTCAACATTGTTTTTTTTTTTTTCAATTTAATCAGTTGAATATGAAATTTTTAGCCCTCCGTTTGGCACCCGGTCTGGCCAGACTTGCTCTTTCGCCTATGGACGCGAGTTTAACATATTTCTATTATAACTTACGACTTGAGCTTCCAGGTAGCTTCCTAAAACTTAATTTTCTATCGATTTATGGATGTAAAAATCGGATATAAAAAATGATTATAAAAAGAATCCACGAACAGGACGAAAAAAGGCCAGACCCGGGTGCCCAACCGAAGATTTTAAAAAGGTGTCCAACAGAGGGTTAAACCATTAGAACGTCACTTTAGCGAAAGAAATATTTATTTTTTGGAATTTACAGTGTTGTCACACTTTAAAATTTTTTTCCTGAAATAAATGGATAGACGTTTGACGATACTTTTAATAATTTTTCTAAAAAAAATTAAAGAGGCTTGTCATAAAGAAGTCAAAAAAAAAAAAACGCAAAAATTGGAAAAAGTCTAAACAGCACATTTTGTTTTTTTTCCACATATAAAGTATATGTATATTTTCCTATGGTTATATCCATTATTTCGAACGTGGCCTTCGTACACACTCAAACTGAAAAAACCCGTCTTTTGAAATGCTTTTTATTATAATTTTTTTTTGTTTTTTTTTTTTTGATAATAGGCTCTAAATTAATCGTCTAATTGGTGCTAAACTTGATTTTGGAAAACTTTTCATTTTCAAAATAACTAATATAAAAATCAAGGCATTCGAACGGGACACAAACTTAAGTGGTTTGCGCGGTCAACAACTCAAACGCCGATATCAGCGAACCTGAGGCAATATTTCAATGCGACTAATGAATTAGAATGTTGGGTTTAAAAATGGTTTTGATTGTAAACAGAAATTAATACTTTTTTAAATTAAATTTTAATCACCTCGCACGGGACATTTTTTCCATCATGGTGTTATGTTATTTTTGTTGCTCTTTTTACGAAAATATGTATAAAAAAGCTTAGTAAAAACGTTTTTGAATAAACAAAGTATTCAAAATATTTATTTCCACATAATAACTACAAATTTAACAAAAATATGTAGTTTAAATGAAATAAAGATTAATGAACAAAAACAAGTTGAAATAAATTTAATAAAAATAGTTACAAAAATATCCCCAAATGGGCGATGAATACATATTGATTGTTTCCCATACTCAAGTAGAATAATTTTGTTAACTTTTAATATTTTTTCTGCTGGAAATGCCAATATGTAGACTTTAAACTCTCACTGAAGAAATATTGAAGTGGGAAATTTCTTTCCAGATATAAGGCACCGAATTTCGCAAAAATTATATAATTATGTACATTTTTTATTTAAACTACGGTCCAGTACTTGATAACAATTTCAATATTTTATAGCAGCGTCACAGCTGCAAGGCAATCAGTTGCCTAAATATTGGCATCATTCCATACTTCTTGACAATCTCTCAAAGCTGCTGACTATTGGATAACTTCCCAACGCGTGTACATTTTTTGCAAACTCCATAAACAGCTTAAAAAGTGGCTGTGCTGCTGCTATTTCCATGTGCCAAATTGTAAATATGTTTACATACATATATATGCAATTATACTGCTATTCTCCTCTTCACTACTGTAAACATGTTTAGATATGCAATTTTCTTATGGTTAGACATACAGCTGCTGAGCGATGAGGTACTTTGATGTTGCAATGAATGATAAACTGAAGCGGCAAACCCACATACATGAGTGAGTGTGCACGCTCGTGTGCGCGTATGTATGCGAGTGTGAGCACGAAAACTGAATGAAGGGGCAATGTGAGGCAAATGAGCGTGAGGAAATCAAAAGAAAAATAACAACAAATAAAAATAAATCTGAGAATACGCTCGAACCCCAAATGTGTAACGAAAATAGAAATAGATGAACTAAAAGCAAAATGTATACGCTAAAATAGACTTAATAGTAGTATATCAAATGCACGCATTGGATTTTGTAAGCAATCACCACATACACGAATGCAATTGCCAGAGCTGCAATGAAATGGCATTACTTTTAATATTTCCCTACCGACAGATAGTAAAAATTTTAACGAAAGGTATTAAAGTTAACGATGATGATACAAACGGCACACGCAGCGTCGCTATACATGATAGTGTATGTGTGTGTGTGGGGAAATGCAGCAATAGACAAACAATCCATAAGTGAGCCATGTGGTCGGTGTCATTATTTATAGCTTCAAAAGCAAAAACCTAAAGCAATAACAAAGCAAACACAATTATTACTGCAATAAAAAACGCACAAATTGAAGATGCACAAACACAGTGAAATGTACTACGAGCATCGATAATAGCCGAAAGCCAATTGGTCCGACCCAAGATAGAGTAACCGATGTGAGTCGTGCGTGCCGGTACGTGTTTACTTAGGTGTTCCAAGCGCTTATACGCACATTCATCAGCCCAACCAGCGCTGTCGCCGCCGACGAAGCACAATACACACACACACATACGCAGTTGTTGTATGTATGTAGTCACTTAAGGAGTGGCCATTTTTATTGCCTGACAAAAGTGACAAACATGTCAACTACGTGAAGCAGCAGTCGGTCGATTTGCACAAACAAACCGCAAGCCGGTTGAACGATGTGGTCGAGGTTCATACTATGAGTGTATGTGTGCAAAGCAGTTGATGCTCGTGCAAATATGCGGTCACCCACAACAACAAGACTGATGCGACGACATGAAAATGAAGATGTACTTGTTTGTTGTAGTATAGCAGCAGCAGTTAAACTTTTGAACGCAGCGCAAAATGCTAAACGCCGTTGTACATATCTACGTGTAGCTATGTTGTGTGACGACTCAAAAGGAAATGACAGTAAACGACATTGGCGTTTTGTGTAGCAAAGCCAAGGAGATGTTAGGAAATTTTTGAGTACCAACCAACACAACTTTTAGCTCCTCTGGCTAAAATCACAATTTTTGGCTTATCAAAAAATGTTTCTGACAAGCAAACTTTGCTTAGATTTTGGTTGCTTTCGGATATAGTTTTTTTTTTATTTATTTATCTTTTTTTTGTTGTTTGGTTTTGAAAACAATGGAGTTGTTTAATAAAAGGACAAAGGCAAAGCAAAAACGAACATTAAATAAAAAGAGAATTAAAGCAAGTAAGTTTGGGTAGAAGCGAACTCTCTAGACTGGTTGCAAATACAGTGAACGGAAAATTAATATTTCAAAATATAGAGAGCTTATAGGGTGACTAGATAGTAATGCTAATTTTTCAACTCAGAATTTTCAAAAAATTGTTTTTTGTTTTTTGCATATTTTTAAAGTATAATATCTTAATATGGCGTGAAAATTTGAAGTGAATCCGACAAATACTTGTCGAAACTTGTGCAAAAACAAACAAAACTTTAAAAGAGTTTTTCTCAAAACTAATATATGTTTTTTGAACTGGTGATCACTGTACAGTATCGGACGAAACATTTGCAACTAAAATGTGGCCAATGAAAACTTTCGATTGCTCAGCCGTTATTTGTTTGGAACCTGTTAATTTCACTTTATTTGTAATAAAAGATGTTGATTTACGTAAATAAAACAAATTTATTCAAATTCAACAGTTCATATCTTAAATTTAAAAATCAAATGTGTCCAACACCTGTATCTAATAAGACAAAACAATTGCAACTAAAGGAAATCAGTAAACTATTTTTATTAAACTTAGTATTTCGTGGCAAAACCATTGCTCTGAATAACGGCTCTGCATCGTCTCGGAATTGAAGCTATCAAATTGTCAACTATCGTTTGTGGTATATTTCTCCATGCCTCCAGGACTCTTTGGAAAAATTGGTCAGTATTTGCCACATTAGTCCGATCAATTTTCTTTTTTACTATTTCCCATAGGTTTTCTATGGGGTTAAGATCTGGGGATTGTGGGGGCCACTCCATTACGTCCACTTTATTCCTCTGGAACCATGATTTCAGGACCTTCGCCGTATGCTTCGGGTCATTATCCTGGTGGAAGACCCACTTCAAGGGCATTTTCCACTCAGCATGTGGCAGCATTACCGATTCCATAATGTCCCTGTAAACGTACTGGTCCATTATGCCCATAATATGATGGAGTGGTCCCAAACCAGCAGCAGAAAAGCAGCCCCAGACCATAATGTAAGTACTATGCTTAACAGTCTTTACACAGTATGATTTTTGAAGACGCTTGTTACGTGGGCGTCGAACGTAGGATAGGCCATCACTTCCGACCAAATTAAATTTGGATTCGTCGCTGAAAAGAACAGCTTTCCACTTGCTTAATGGCCAATCTATGTGATCCCTTGCGAACTGCAATCGTTTTTGTTGGTTACGCTTACTAATAAGCGGCTTCTTTGCTGGTCGGTAAGTCCGTAAATCAGCTTCAGCCAGGCGACGACTGGCAGTTTTTGAGCTGATTGGTAACCCAAGCTCCCTTACCAATTGGGGGGCACTTCTAAATGGATATGTTTTTACCTCTCTCGCTATCAGTTTGTCAGTTCTTTCATCCGTTTTTCTTGGTCGGCCTCCTCGATGTACCACCGCGATAGTTTTGTTTTTTATAAAGTTCGCAATAATTCGAGAAATTGATTACTTATGAATATTATATTTTATGGATATACCTTTCTGGGTCATTCCTTTGTTATATTCATCTACAACACGCGCGCGTAATACTTCACCGAACTTATTTCGAGCCATTACTTCATTTAACTCAACTTTACAAAAAAAATTGTGTTATCGCCACAAATTCTGCACAAAACTGATGTTCACAAATTGACACGATTAAACTAAACTCAGAACAGTTAGAAAACAAAACCAAGCTCAAGCATTTTTACCGTTATATAGCTAAGCTCACAAGGTTGCAATTGTTTTGTCGCTCATAGTTGCAAGATAATTTAATTTTTTTTTAAATACAGCTACAAAAAGGAAAGGATCTTGAAAAGATTTTTTGGAAAATATTACTGAGATGCTCTAGTACCCATAGCGTGAAATTGAATTGCAATTGAGTGAAGAATGACATTATGACAAAAAATAAATTGAAGGCTACATTGCAGTTGTAAATGTTTTGTCCGATACTGTAACTTAAAAACCGCTTGATAGATTTCAATAAAATTTTGAAAATCATAAAGATATCGTGTCTGATCGAAGGCTTTTTTTTTAAACATTTCGATTTTTTTTTCAACTTTTTTTAATTGTCGGTTTTGTTTTTCTCGAAAATCTGGAAAATATTTCCTGAGGCTACCATATTGTTAATCTTGAAAAAAAGCTACGACCAGACACAATATTATCTACTAATAAAACTACATAGTTTCTCCTGCCCGAATGATTTTAGATGAATCTCCAAGGACTTGTGATGATCACGGCAAGGGTCTTCTGCAGAAACGGGATCCACACAAACAGCGATAACTTTTCGACTATTAATTGCTTTTTTTTGAACTTTTGCTTAAGTTAAGTCGAAACATGATTTATTGATGCTATGTTTTAATTTTGGAAAATAAAGCAATTTACTAGCAAAAAAAAAATTTTTTTTAAATCCTTATTTTTTCGGGTGTCTGAATACCCATAACCCCTTAAGTTACCAACGACATCCAGTTCTCAATACATTTAGTAGTGTTCGCCATTTCATTATGCATCGTTTCACGCTTGCCGAACCGGTGAAAATTAATAAAAAATATAATCGAAATTCCGACTTACTTGTAAATACGGAAACTCGAATTTAGCACAAAAAAAATCCTCTTGGGCGAGGGTCATTCTTAGCTTAAGTTAACAAACAAATCGATGTGTATAAAATGTCTATAGTATAAAGAGGCCGAAGTTAGAATCCTTCGGTTTAAGTCAATTGGATAGGAATTATTGTACTTCAAATTGTAAAACAAAAAAACCCGACTTTTGGAAAGTGTCTTTTATAGCATAGCGGCACCTTATTTATTTCGAAGTGAGGAAGAAGACCGCGTTACCATCATTCGCCCTCAGTACAGAGCACTTTAAACGACTTCCACAACAGCGATATATCCGAGCTGTGGTGACAACAAGATGGCGTTACATGCCATACCAGCTGCGCAACGGACGAAGTTGAGAAGCAGAAATTTGTTGATTAGGCCATTTCACAACGAACCTTCATCAATTGGGTGACACTCCACGATTATTTTTTCTAGCCCCAATTCAGGTCCTTAGTCTACGGTAACCCGGTAACCAACCTGGACACCCTATAGCTTAATATAAGCTTAGCTCTATTTTCTAGAACTCGGTAAGTAAATTGTTGTACCCGGTAAATATTTTCTGAAAAGGATTTTTTTCTGCAATATTATATTACTAGTACATCGCCTCCCTTCACCACTCAATTTTCATTATATTTCTATATTTTTCATCTTATATTTTTTAATGAACAATAGATTATGGGAATCAATTATTTTTAGTGATTGTTATGATTCCAACAAAAATGCTTATTAAAAGTCTTACTATAAAAAAATAAATATAAGTATAACTGGCAAGAGTCGTCTTTAAAATGTTTAAGCAAATCTTTAAGAGAGCTCTTGAACTAACGTACATCAGAAAGATTATTTCATTTGCTGGCAGTTTTAATGAATAATTTCATTACTAACTGTTTCATACGCACTGGGTTTCCGAATTTCATCTGTTAAATTTAAGATAAGTAAATTCAGAAACATTGGGCTTGATTTCCAAAAATCGATTCCTGCCACTCTTGTCAATTGCGCACCAAAGTTTTATGATTGGCGGCGAACTGCAGCTTCAAAATGTAACATGCTTTATATAGATTCGAGTAACAGAAATTGAAGACAAAAAAGGAATAATAAAGTGAAAAAAATGAAAAGCTAAATAATGCATTTTAAATATATAAATAAAATAGAATGTCTGCCGGCCTTACAAAAAGCAGTAAAAACGACTAAAATAAAAGCGAAACGTACTTCAAGTCGCTAAGGCAATGCAGGCACCGCGGCTTTCGTTGCACTTCACTGACCGTGACCGCGTTGCTGCCTAAAATATATTCTACTGCGAAGTTGTCAGCAGTTGACAATTCATTTTCTCGAGTGCCACTTCATTTTGCATTATATTCTACTTTTTTATTTATTTATTTTTGTTAGTATTGCGCAATTGTAGTTAAAGGGAAGTGAAGTATGCAAAATTTTATGAAAATAAGCGAAACCGGCAAAACCCAAATTTGGGGCTCACGGAGAATAAGTTAAACAGTGTAATTTGGCAAGTACAATATAGGCTACTTCACGGAGAATCACGCGAATACCATGTGGGTGAAGATAAGAACTGGTGCAGAACGCATCACACAGACGAGCTCAATTCATAAATAATAAGATAGCTTCCCCTGCAGTTTTAAACTGATTCCGAAAAGCAAATTGTTTTTATCATCAGAAATATATTCGGAGGTTTGCCATTGTCTGTCGATAGACGACCGCTATTAAAAACATTGTTTTTGTTATTTGATGTCCATGCACGGCTTCCCCTACGTTAGTTTGATTATATGGTTGCATACAAGAGAACCCACTTGAAGGAGAAATTTAATTCGCCAATTGTGATATCATTGCCTGGGGAAAGGTGAGTTAGAAAAAAGATGAATATGTAAGTTGGAGGGAAAGACCACACGATGACTGCTTACGGTTATATTAACTGTTTCGTCTACAAATAAATGCAGGAGGCTTTGGTGGATGCGGTCGTAAGTGAAACATTCACCGACTAGTTTCGGATTTTATTGCCACTTGATTATCGGAATAAATGTTTACTTCCTTAACAGTTGTTGCATAAGTGAGCAGCCAATCAACATAATATGCCGAATATTCCTCCATTAACCCAGCTGTTCCCCTTGAAACCATCCGTGAATAGGTTCACTGCTTGTACACAGCGTTGGTACGCATTCACATAGCGGCATTAGGGTGGGGAAGTCAATTACTCTTGCAAACCTTGTGGATATTATGATTGAGTCAGAAGAACATTGGTCCGCTGCATGTAATATGGCAAAAATAGTAATCTCTAAACTGCGTCGCGCTGAACAACAGCACAGATCTTCATGAAGAAGCAATAGGCCGTCGCTGAACAACAGAGCGCCAATTTTCAAAAGAATTGACAATAGGCCACTCCCTCTCCCGCAGAGTCATGCTTAACGGTTGTCCCGCGGTGGGAGGGAAACGGAACTGGGGGGTTTTTAGTGGGTGAGCCGAAAGGCAAGTCACACACGTTTCGGCTTTCAATACGATGATAGTTCGTCGATGTCTTCAAGATGCTATTGCGCTAATGCGCCGATGAGTGCACTACCTAAAAGGTAGTTTCCCAACGAATATGCGCAAAAATGTCTCCATTGGTACAAGTAAAAATAAACTTTGATTACAAGTGATTTTCTTAGGCGAGTGAAAAAAGTTGCCGTCATGGCATCGCAAGGAGATAGCCGATTGGTATGTGTGTATTTTTTTGTGCATTGTGTACCGAGAGTTACTTGGGGAAATCTTAATTTCCATTGGACGAAGGGCACTATTTACGAGCAAATGACCTCATCTGTCAAAACGAATGTGCGTTCTTGGCAGGTCAAAATGGCAAGTAAGTTATAAAATAATTTTTTTTTGTTAATTTTATTGAACATTTTTTTAATATACTTAGAAATAGGAATTTTGACAATAGACTGTCTAGCTATAGAAAGAATTTGGCACATTTTGAAGAACCGGGAGAGAAAAAGAAGAACTCGAAACGTGAAGTGAGCTGAATCGGCTGCTTGATAATGTGTGGCACAATGAAAGTGATTAAATCAATGCGAGAGCGCTTAAAAACCTAAAAGATTCAGGCTAACGAGGTTAAAAAAATGTGATATTTTTTTTTAATATCTGCTGTTGACATTAATTTACATTGTCATAATTTTTTAGTGCAAATGTAGTCAAAATAAAATGTATGGCAAAAGTCTTCTTTTGAAAACCCAAATTATACGATATTAGCACATTTCTGTACACAACTAAAAATATACAGAATTTATATTTATAAAAAAACATATCTTTTTATTTATTTCTAAATTAAATATAATTATAAATAACTATATTACAAAATTAGGCACTAGCTACCGAGGCTATCGGCCGTGTTTACAAACTATTTCACATAGCTATTAACTAAAAAAAAAAAAAACAATTATCACTTCATTCATATGTCACAAAACAATTAAAAAAATGGAACATTTTGGTGTCCGATTTTTATGCTCGCAACCTCATGTACACTTTCGTGCGAGCACACTTGCATCGCTTATTTTTCAATGCTATGCGCTCAACTTTTGTTTTAAAAAATCGTATTCAGATTCAAAAAGTATATTTACCCGCTTTATTTTTTTATATTTTTAAATTTTTTGTTTTTTATATTTTTTTATTTTTTTTATTTTTTTTATTGTTTTTAATTTTTTTATTTTTTTATTGTTTATATTGTTTATATTTTTTTATATTTTTTTTTAATTTTTTATTTTTTTTTATATTTTTTTATATTTTTTTAATATTTTTTATATTTTTGTTTAATATTTTTTATGTTTTTATATATTTTTTATTTTTTATATATTTTTCATTTTTTTTATATATTTTTTATTTTTTTATATATTTTTTTAATTTTTTCAATATTTTGATTTTTAATTTTTTTCAATATTTTGATTTTTAATTTTTTTCAATATTTTGATTTTTAATTTTTTTCAATATGTTGTTTTTTTTAATTGTTTTTTTCATATTTTCTTTTTTTAATATTTTTTAAAATATTTTTTTTTATTTTTTTCATTTTTTATAGTTTTTTACATTTTTCAATATTTTTTATAATTTTTTTTTATATTTTTTTTATATTTTTTTTATATTTTTTATTTTATTTTTATATATTTTTTATATATTGTTTTTATATATTTTTTGAATAAAAATGTTTTCTTTTACGCGATTCTAGTGATATTGGCATCATATGAAGATATCTTAGAAACTAAAAGAGATTCCACAAATTTCCCCACTTTTTCGTTGCCATGTCGAATTTTTGTTAAATCCGTCAATTACAGGCACACCTACTTGCCGAGTCTCGCACAATTACGTTTAACGAATTCTTGAGTAACTTTAAATAGGTGTTCGAAGTATTAAAAAAAAAAAAATTGCACTTGTCAAATTTTTAGTAAAAACTGATGCGATAACATTCAATAACATTCAATTGTAGGCGAAAATTGTTTCTTATCTGATGGCATTAATCACTTGGTAAGTACCGCTGCCAGTTAACTGTACTGTTATCATTATCGTGCGTTGTTTAAACTTTGATTAACTTGGCATTTATTATAAATAATATATAATGACATAACAAAACATTTTTACTTGGGCAAAGTAAGATTCAAGTACACAAAAAAAGGTAGAGAAAAAAGTAGATTTGTAACATCCAAAGTTGAAACTCGCAATGTTTTTCAAGGTTGGCGTTTCGTCACTTTAAATTCTGCTCTGACTACTGCGCACCCACTTTACGCTATTTTACAATTACCAGTGCCAAAGTTTTATTAAACTATTCAATTCTGCGCTTAGAAACAAGTAAACGGCGGATATACCCCTGGGGACAGCTAATTAGAAACGCAATATTGTCATTACCTTTTTTTGTTCTTTTAATTTTCATAACTTTGTTTCTTTGTAGAAATATAGTCCATTCTACGAAAATTATCATATAAACAAAAGTTCAAAACTTTGTATACGATTTAGGAAAATTACAAAAATTTTCCCCAAAATTTCAAACATTTTCATCAAAATTCAAGCAAACAAATTTTGGTACGCAAATTAATAACCCTTTACATTTTAGTGCGTTGAAGTGCAGGTGGTTTAAAGTGGCTCTCAATTCTCGTTGATTTTAGATCATTTTTTTCCCTGATTATATTTTCCCCGCATTTTCTCCATATATCAAAAAATTCGTGAATTCTTGTTTTTGCTTGCAGGCTTATTTATGGCTAAGTGGCGTCCTTAACAAACAAAATTGTCGAATTAGAGGAGCGACGGAAATTCACGGGAGGAGCTCCTACACTCTGAAAACCCCGGATTTCGGTCAGGCGGTATAATCAACAGTTACTTCTTCTAAAAGCACAAGAAGACGCGCTCACTTTCAACGTCAACTGTTAGCATCTGGTATGGTGCAGTTTGCCATACTGCACGGGAAGCATTGAATTTGTTGGACATCGTTGTTGTTGTTGTAGCAGTAATACTGTCAGTGTAGTGTATATCACCGGTAGTCTTCGTCTAGCTCATCTAAAGGTAGGCCCAGGAAACATGCTGTTTCATTAGGTTGGGTTCAGAGGGAGAGGGGTGTTATATGAGTAGGTTTTGAGGGGCATGTGAAAAGATGGTTAGTGTCGTGTGGGGTGCCTTCACATACAGATCATATATTGGGTATGTCGTGGTCAATGCTGGATAAGTAGGAGTTTAACCTGCTACAACATCCAGAACGTAACAGGACGTAGTCATGTTGTTGTTGTTGCAGCAGCATAAACATTCCCCATACTTACATACGGGGAATGCTGCCGGTGTGCAGTCTTTGGCCGGATATAAATTCGGGTCGTTTCGGTAACGTAGAACCGACTGTCATGGAAACGAGGATGTAGCCATCTTGCGTGATGGCGCCATGCACTAACCACGAAGATTTCGTGACTGAAGGTCGCTTGACTATTTTCTGTGGGGCTGAATCTATGGTCTCTGCAAATAAACCACAAAAAATTGCCGCCTTCAAGGTGAGCATTACTTGAGTTTTTCAATTGAGCTTCATTTATGCGGAGATATCATCCTAAAGTGATGCGTCATCTTTAATAGCCTACTGTGGTCACTTTTTTTTATTTCGCCACATATTATTTGTAATTTGTCTAAACAAGAATTTCTGGTTTTGTGGTTTGAGATTCTAGTATTTGCCTAAGATTAATATTTTGTTTCCACTTTTAATAAAACCATCACCGAAATGATTATTATAAATTGTATGCCAATAAACCGCAAATACATTTTCACTTTTCAATCGATTACCTACTCACTTGTTGTCACAAACGAAATGTTACACAGCTATTAAAACAATAATCCATTATTGACGCTCATATCCTTTCATTATTGCCTTTTTCACACTACTTGCTAAATGACTTTCTATTTCATTTGTATCTGCACTGAAGCGGAGTAAGCGCCGATGACGGTGCACTTGTAAGTAAATAAATTTTCTGTTTGTTATTATGACTAGTTGCAACACTGTTTTCTAAGCTTTGACATTCACAGGCTGGCAGGCTGGTTGGTCGTGTTGGTTGCCATTGTTTGCGCAGACAACTGTGTTTGCATGTGTATTTTGTTTTTATTATTTATTGGCAAATGAGTTGACATGAGTGGATTGATTGGTTTTCATAGCCTTGCCTAGCAACCTGCATTGTGCATATAAGTGTGCAAAGAAAAAATAAGGGGAAAACACGGTGAATGAAACAAAATGGTGTATGTGCAAAGCACGTGCGAAGTATGCCTGACTGAAAACGAGGCGACATTGTGAAAGGGGGACTACAGGTCATCGACAATTTATTGCACATTTGTAAACAATAATGGCGAATGATGAATGTAAGTTGCCTGATAAGAATATACAGCAATAAAAAATAACTTGCAAATTATTGGATTGATTAAAAAAAATGAAATAAAAATACAGAAAAAGAATCAACTCATAAGAAACTTATAATGTGTTGTGACTTGCTAATGCAGTGGCAGTATTTCAGTGTAATGTATGAGGGGCAAACTTTGTAGACATAATTTTTTGCCATATTTGCACTTTCAGGTGCTATACAAGTTTTTTGCAGGTGATTGACCGCATATATTCATGTCCTTCCCTTCAATGCAACAAAATGTAAAGTAAAAGCAACATCACTAAGAGCAATAGCTCTTAGAGAGAATCAAAGTGCACTAAAATGAGCTTGAAAAAATGCCAGCTGCTAATACTTTTCTATTTTGGTGAATAAAAGCATGTCTGCAGTCGGGTAGTAGGGCAATAGCAGCAGTAATATTATATATTTTTTTCTCATTTCGACATACAATACGACGAGTAAATACAGCACATTAAGCTCGTACAAGTAGTTGTTTGCTTTTCGAGTAGTTGAGTGCACGCTCCAGTTCAAGTACCTCCGCCTTAGCCGCCCTCTCATCAACCTATGTACTGTCGACTGTTCGTCTCAGACCTGCTTGCCTATGGCCGCTCCCAGTGTGCGTTAAAACGCCTTTTTCACAGCACAATTTCTTTATTATTGCTTTTTCATGCCATTTTGCATTTTACCATTCATACATCAACTGTAACGGCGCATAATAATAACAACTAAGCAGTCATAACTAAAACAAATCAGTGACAAGAGTACGTACATGCATATAATGCAGCGCAAAAACAACTAGGCGAAAATATACAAAGGAGAAACATGTTGCAGCTACATTAATGTCAACAACTGTAAAGTTAAAAGAAAATAAAACAACAAAAGAGCTGTCAGCGACATTAAAATGTAAGGAGAAATATAAACAATGCAAACAGCACTAGATTGGAATTGGAAAAAAGCATAAAAATGTGTTAGTAAGTTACAAATTCGCCATTATTATTTTATTTTTTTTTTGTTTTTTTTTTAACATTTTTTGGGCATATTAATTTGCCACCAGAAAGCATTGCAAATTTTATGCCAAAAATTTAAAACAAAATCTAAATTAAACTTTACAAAATGGCACGAAATTCAAAGCAAAATAAATGCATTGTTCGAAAAAAGAGAAGATTAAACAGAACACTGTTAACACACTTTGTTGTTCTTAAGGTAAACAAATATTTCAACAATCCGGTTTGTTGACCATACAAAATCATTAATTACTTTTAATTTTCGTGTGTGAATTTCAAAGTCGTTCGACAACCCCATTCATGAAAGCGCGTATTCTCATCAACCAATGGAAAAAATGTATCTTAAAAGATTTCGTAGCTGTAAAAACAATGAAACAAAGAGAATCAGATAAAATGAAGATCAAGTTAAACACACAAAAGCGTCCCAGAAGCAATTACTGCCCAAGCACAAGGTGCTACAAGTGAAATAAAATTTACTTTTTTTGGTATATTGCAAGTGCTCTGTGAGCTGACCCTGTTATAGATGAAGTAAAAGTATGTACAAATATGTGTATGCTAAACGCTAGCTTTCGCCAGCTGCTAAGCGTGAATCCTTTTTTTTTTTTGCTTGAAGTAGCACCTCTCGCTTCAGTAAAGCGTTGCTTTTCGTTCAAATTAGAGCTGCTTTGTGTCGGCCCATACCGCATTGTTATGGCAACCCCACTTTAAAACTTCCAGGGATTACTGACCATTAATTCAACTATAAATGAAAAAAAAAAAATATGAAAAAAAATCTGAGTGTGTTTTTCTAAACAAGACAAACTATTTTTTCTCCAAAAATTTTTAACAAAAAACATAAAAGAATTTTCAAATTAAATTGTTTTTTAAGTACATACATATATGCCTAAAAAATGTCCTAAAAAATTAGAAATTGTTTTTTTTTTTGTTTCAATGTTAAAAAGAACCAATTTCACTTTCACTGTATACCAAAATACTCTACAAAAGATAAATCTCAAATTATAAATTTTTTTTTAATTTTTTCAGTTTACTTCTTATTATACTCAAGCCTACAATTAAGCCAATTTTCAGAAGAATTTTTAAAATACTTGGATCACCTGAGATGAAATCGCTCTATACCACTACAGAAAATATACTTATGTATAATAGATTAAGAGTTCTTTCTCGATATTATGCTCCTAATAATTCAGGTTTAGGTATAAATATATACGTATACATTTCTTTTTGTAAAAACTTTACCTTTAAAAGAAAATATTTTCATAATCTTACTTTAATTCTTGCACGAAGAAATGAGAAAAAATAAAATAAAATAAGTAAAAGGCCATTATCTACTGACACACTAAACACTTTACAGTAAAAATGTATGCGAAATCTACTTAGAAAAACAACAGCCCAAGAACGGAACAATAGAATTCGCATAGCGACAATGTGTAAAGAATGATTATTATTTCTAGGAGCTAAGCGATAGTGAGTTGTGTACGCTATTCACCAATACCCCCCATACCATATCTCAGCTGCTGTCAAATGTTGGCGGTAGCGCAATTTAAAAGCACATGCAGAGCCGGGCAACAGATTAATTTTGCGATAGCGGTAGCGGAAAAATTACACAAAAACATACATATATAATAGAAACATACCTATACTTTTTTTGCAACCTAAAATAATAAGTCACTTCCACTGCGCACAGGCTATGCGACCGAAAATCATTTTACGGGCAGTGAAAAATATTCTAATTAAGCTAAAATAAATAAATAAATAAAAATGTGTGTAGCATCAATAACATTTTGGCTCATGTGCATGTATGTGTGTCAAATATATTTATAACTTTGGCGACACTGCTTTTCTGCACAATAACCACAAGTTCAAGAAATTATTAAATTATTCAAGCATAAAAGGAAAATACCTGCAGATGCGTATAATTATAGAATAGTTTTATAGTTGGTAATTAAAAAGCAACTAATGTTACGAGTGAAATAATTCTCAGTTATAATTACAATGGGAATTTGTCATCAACTCGATTTTATCACTAGTCGTTTATAAAATTGCTTAATAATTTTGTTATTGCTATGTACTGAAATTTGAGTAAAATGTATATTAATTACCCCAACCTCACCACTCCATTCGACCTCTCAACTGACCAGAATTTACTTACTGCATACATACTTGTACGTGTAGCTTGCAAGTCTGACGACTCTTCTTTTCCCCTTCGCACATTGTACATCTGTGTGCAAGAATGTTCGCTCAAGCAGGCTATGTTTGGTTTTGCTCTCCTCTGGGTGCAAATTATTCGATTGAATTTTTACTGTTGAGTAAAGCATCCATAAAAGCGGTATTTTTGGCATTTCAAAGACAAAATAAAATGTAGCAAAGAGCTTCAAAGGAATGCTAAAAGCAATTAAGAACACATGCAATAAGAAATTGGTGAAAGATATGAGGATTAAATAATACGGTTCCATATTTTTTTCCAGCACACAAAGCGATCAATTATGTGCAGTCAGTCGAAAAAAAAATTTTAAGAAATTAAGACAAAAGTAAAATAAGTGAATTGAATAAATAAAATACTTTGATATCTTTTGCAGTGTAACAACCAGAATGAATTAGAAATGTGAGACAATAATTTGATAGAAAAAAAACAGAAATCGTTGGAATTATATCAAGCCAGTATTTGGTATGGTGTACAAAATTCAGAAGTGGAATATATTTGGCCGCCGCAATCGAATGGGGTTGTGCGTGACTACTGTTCAGCAGTACCCGAATTCAAAACCTGCTTTAAGCACCAAATAATGATAGAAATCTCCGATTGCAATTTTGCCTCCTGATAAAAAAACCATCTGCCGCTATCGAAATTTGCAATTATCGGTCTGGTTATGCAATTCACTTCCAAGTGCATTTCAATTCAATTGTCAGACATTTTCAGTGAAATTCATCCAACTCTATATTTTGCTTGTAATCTGCTCATACAAAATACCAAAAATCAAAACTGAAGAATAAATAAAACCTGTTTAGAACCATTTCCCTAAGGCATCCCACACAATTTCACACAAAAAAAACTTTGCAGATCGAATTGACGACTGCTATTGTGCGCTGGTACGTAACGAAGTCAACTTACTTTTGAAACAGATACTAAAGAAAGGCGGATGGCAAAGAAAAATGGGTCACACACGAGAGCAACAACTGATAAATTTTACTAAAAAGATAATGAGCTGGTCTAAAATTATCCTCAAGCCAAATTATGAACAGTCAAGAAGGTTTTACTGTGGTTTTGAAGGGATTGGCAAGGAATCATCTACTATGAGCTGCTTTCATCGGGTGAAACATTCAATTCAGAGCTTTACTGTCAACAAGTGGTCAGAAAAGCGGTCAGAATGTGGAAATAGTAAAGAAATTCGTTTTTGGGCTGTATCAGGCCAGTGTCAGGCCGCAAACAACTTTAACGATGCGCCAGATGCTCCGAGGGCTCGGATGGGGGCTACCCAACTTGCAGTTCTGGTCGTATATATGGAATAGGATTTGATATACAACAAATACAAGAATTTTGATCTCATCTGCGCATCTGCAGTTTCGTGACTCCACAACAAATTAATTCGCATGTTGCTTGGACAGTTTTATAGGTGTGTCTACATGGTTTTTTTTCTGAATAGTGGAACTTTTCGCAGCTTCTGAGCAAACGGCCCTCTACTTATTTGATATAAATCCAATAATTTACTGTACTTTTGTATTTTCTATCTACTTTTCGGTGCCTTTTATTTTTTAGATCACGGCGGCATTTCCGTTGATGTACTATTAAACCAAAAAAAAGCAATAAAAAACAATAAAAAAAAACTTAAATTTTTTTTTAATACTTCTAGTCTACCACTCATTAAAAATTTTTAGAAAAAACAACCGAATTAAAAACAAATCATAGCAAAACATATCACAGCCGCCTGGTATGAAATTATTTAGTTAGCAGGTTAATAAATAATTCAGTGCCTCATTAACAGAAAATTGTGGTAAAGTTTACAGTTTTACTGATATACGAGTAAGCATTAGTTTGGATATAAAAAGTTACTCTCACTTTCTTTACTACACCTATGATGTATTGTATGTATAGCTGTAACCATGGCTAAGGTTTCGAGAGAACTACATAAGAAATAAAAAGTACAGGGTAACTCCAATAATTTTTTTCTTTTAAAGATATGCGCTTTAACTTTTGTGATGCATGATTTTGATGTGAAGATTGCGCACATTGAATTTAACGCAATTTTTTAGCCATCGTTTCTGGTTGACAGCCTGTTTGAACATCACAGAGAATTACACGAGTGAAAGTGATGAGAGAGATAAAATAGTATTATTTCGCGCCTCCTCGATGTGAAATGGCCAAGAAGAGCCGACGATTTGACACAGTTGGAAAAAAAGGCGCATGCCAAAACCCAAGAACTCTTGAAGTGAAATATTAAATTTCACACAACATCGGTGTTATTGAGTAGGTAGAAAATGTCAACAAAACTTTCGCAAAAGGAACAATTTTACAACAAAAACCATATAACTTAAATCCACAAACTTTGTACACAATTCACAAAATTTTAACAAATCTCAACAACTTTTTTTAACACTTTCAACTTTGTTATCAGAAAAGGTTCAATTTTTTATAACGCATTCAATTTTAGTATAATAAAATGTAAGTAACTTTAAAGGGGTGCACAACTCTCGTTGATTTTTGACAATATTTTTCCATAATTTCTTGTTGCAATAAAAATGTTAGCACATTTTAAATAACACCACGCCCAGTTTAAAAATAAGAAATACGTAATAAAAAATACCCTGTATATGAGTGCATGCGCAAAAATAAAATCAAACGGCAAGAATCGTAAAAACCAATACGGTTGATTTAAGCACGAAAAGGCGAAAATTACAAAAAGTCAAAAAACAAACAAATCAACGAAGAACATAAAAATGAGAACGTGAAAAAAATTTGCAACAAGAATTCGCGCTCAATAAACATCCCCTATAGGCGACGTTGATGACAAGCGAACAAAATATTCGCCGCTAGCGATCGCAGAAATTTTTTTGGTGCACAAACACAAATGAAAAAAGGAGACGAAGTCATAAAACAAAAAAGAAATTAAATAAGGTGAAATGGAAATAAAAGAACTTAATTAAATAAAGCAAAAAATACTTGGGAAAAGCACGCATAAAAAACATAAAACATGCGCATGCATACTAACAACTGTATGTACATGGATGCTATGTAACTGTATGCACGAGCTAAAAAGCATATGAAACATAAGGTCGGAGTGCGTCCAAGATATTGGAGTGTGTAGAATTATAAAAACGATGGCAGCTACATACATACACAGCAGGCAACAAGTGAGAGTGAGTTGTAAATATATGTACACACACCTGACTGAACCGGAATGGGTTATGTAGACTAGCAAGCTAAACTGGCTAACTAAACTGATTGAAATGCCATTAATGTAGAATAAATATACTATAGATTAGCACTTGAAGGGCGAGAAATGATGCTTGAATATGCTAAACACATCACAATAAAAAAAGTAAATATTGAGCTATGTGTTAGTATGCAGTTAAACGAGTAATCTTTGGAATGGAAAAACCTGATGTAAACAAATATGAATTATCGCACACAGTTCCGCAACGACAACTCAATGGAATTGTATACGTCTGAATAAAGTTATAAAACGAAATTTAACAAAAAGTAGAGAAGAAGAAAAGATTTATAAAAATAGAGAAGAAGAAAAAATATAACTGGGGGTAAAACAAAGAAGAAAGAGGATGACAACAATAAATTAAAAATTAAAGCTGAATGGTGGACTATAGAAATTTTAATATTATGGCTCATATGCATAAGAACTCATTAAAAAAAAAATAATGCAATAAAAAAATATAAATAAAAAATAATAATAAAAAAAATAATAATAAAAAAAAAATTAAAAATAAAAAAATGGAATTTCCTTCCCAATTAGCAGCAGGTCTCCAATGAAGTTTAAACAAATACAAAAACAAAATTTACAATAAAAAAGAGAATCATTTCTCTTAGGAGGAAGTCGTTACCGATAAAATAAAAACAAAAACAATTTGCCAGTGCTTGTCAATCACGCTTCATTCTTATTAATATACCAGCTATTTGTGGTCAAATTGTATGTAATTAATGTATATGTAAGCCTACGCACAAACATACATACACAACTATATACAGAGAATTACGTTTCCGGCGCTATAGTAAGAGTATGTTAGGTTAGGTGGAAACGGTTGTCTATTGTGGGACCAACTCAGACTCATAGCTCATTGTGATGCGCCAAATATAATTTTTGTATTTACAAAAGCACGTATAACATATTTCTTTGATTTATTAGAAAATATTGACAGCGAAATTTCGTAGCGCATAAATTACGATTTTTCATAGTGCTTTGGAAACCTCAAATGATAATTTTAATAGCTAATAAAGAAAGTATGAATGTATTGCTTTAATTTTTCACACACAAAAATTCAAAAGCCGTCAGTATACGAGGGCAGGTGGAAAAGTTTGCAGAATGCGGGCAAACGATTTTTTGTCATTTAACACGACTTGGCTAAATCACAACTGAAATACAAATCTTTGAGCGAACGCCGGATAAACAAGTCAAAGGGGAAGCAAACATCAGTTATGAAAAAAAATGAGTTTCCAGCTGTGGTTGGGTCATTCACTAACCGAAGAGAAACACCGCAAATCATTATGGCAGAGATGTCATCTATGAAAAGGAAAAACAATAATTCATAATTCGCAGTCTTTTCACGCAGAACAGAGCATCAATTGAAGGCGATAATTTTATTCTGGTAGATGCACGTTTGCAAAAGAAACAAATCGTAGAAATGTTTGGCGTATCATCCAAGACCATTTTCAAATTTTTCCATGGCTTCTGCCCGCTTAACTACTCCAACCCTAGAGCCCAGATTTAGCTACTTCAAACTATTATTTATTTCCCATCCAAAAAACAAAAACTTGAGAATAAATATTTTATAATGACGATGAAGTGAAGTCGGCAATTCCTATCTATTTTGAAAATTTATTTTTAATAAATATTTTTATTTTTATTATTTTTGTTTTTTGGTATAAATAAAGTATGAAACATTTGGGAAGAATACCTGAGCCTAATAGGATTAGGTTAAGATGGCTTCGAAGAACTCAACTCAAGTGTTTGTTTTCAAACTGTAGTCGTCAGATGACTGAAAACACTGACTAAAACACAGTCCCTGTAATGGACTGTCTCTTATCAATTTTAAACTCTACAGCTACTGCCGTGAACACTGTAGGCCACACGCAGTTTTCTGACGTGCTTACCATAGATTGTCATAAAAGCCCCAAATATTGTAATGCTGAGTCTAAGAGACAAATAAAAATTTCTTTACCTATGAGAATTTATTTAAGAGGTAAAGAGTTGTACTTTAAGATATCTCAGGTTACATAACCTAATAGATTGCCAAAAGTCTTGTTTTAATAAATCAAAAATCTATAGGTGATAGTATAGAGACTAAAATATTGCAAGTTTTTACTTCCACTTCATTTTTGACTTGAATACCAATAAGCGAGAACAAGTCGAATAAGTCTCTGCGTTTTACTGCATTTTTTGAACAAAATTTAGATATCGCACGTCTAAAAAATTTGGAAAATTGTAGTTTGTTTCCTGGTTCTAAATTTAAATAAGATTTTGTCGCTCTGTATTATATGCTGGCCCTTTGAATTTGGTGAGTTTACACTCTGGCACTCTCTAAGCTTAAAAGAGAATGAATTGAGTATTGAAAATGAAGGAGAAAAATTATATTTCATTTCTTGCTCTCAGCGGACTTTTTGGGCCATCCCTCGTATGTACTGATATTTGGACTGGGGAATTATAAATCATATGTAGATGATCAGATGTCTATAATAATTGTATATGTATATAAAGCTTCTGGGAGTTTAAAGTAAATAAATCAACAAACATAAAGAGGTTATACGAACAACGATAAATCATTTTAATTATTAGAAAAACTTGAATATGCAAATAGAAAGTGAATTGCACATTAACAATTACGTATTGTGATTTTAGAGTAAAAGGAAAATGATTTTATAATTCATTTAATAACAGTAAAAGTGCCTACGGTGATTAAGATTAAATATGCATGAAATTACAAAACGATAAAAAATCGATACCTCTGCAACCTAGCCCAATTACAGCAGTTCTGAATTTGCAACTCATCTACATACATATACCGAATGTACTCGTATGTGCATATGTATGTATGAAAAATTTTGCACAAAGAGCCACATCAAATTGACCCAGTTCTTTAAAGCGTCAAAATGGCAAAAATAAAAACAAATTACTTGATGGCAACAAAATGGATGGTAAAAATAATAGGAGCAAAGATAAAATGATAGTAAATAGCAAATAAGTAAAAATAGTATAGTAAATAGCAAATAAGTAAAAACAGGAAATTAAAAAGAACACATATAAATTGAAAAAAAAAATATAAAAAGAATGTTAGAGAATATGACTTCGCGCTATCTAGCATCAATTCGTTTATTGAAAAACGTGCGAGTTTTTATGACCAGGGACCTTTTACGGAAAATTATGTCAAAGCAGGAATAATCAATTGAAACTTAGTTTTATTTATTTCTTTATCTGAATTAAAGCCGCCGATTTATTCAATTTTTTTTAATAAAAAATATAGATTATACTACAACAAAAAGCATATAACCTCGCACAAAATTAAAAAAAAAATCAAAAATTTGAAACTTTTAATCTTGCACAAAATTAAAAAAAAACAAAAAAACAGTTTAGTTAGTTTTGATGAAAGTTTTTGAATTTTTTTAAATTTTGTGCAAGATTAAAAGTTTCAAGTTTCTGATTTTTTTTTTAATATTCAATAATTTCAATTAATTTAATTCTTGATTTTTTTGAATAAAAAATGTTTCAAAAAATTCAAGAAATTTTCATAAACATTGAAATTTGGTTTTAATAAAAAAAGTATGAATTAAATAATAATTTTTTATTTTAAAAAATTTTAAAGTTAAGAATTAAATAATAATTCCTTATTAAAACAAAATTTTAATTTTTATGAACATTTAATTTAAATAATTTCAATTAATTCAACTCATAATTTTTTTTAATAAAAAATGTTTAAAAAAATTCAAGAAATTTTCATCAAAATTAAAGTTTTGTTTTAATAAAAAAATTATGAATTAAATAATAATTTTTTATTAAAACAAAATTTTAGTTTTGATGAAAGTTTTTAAAATTTTATTCAAGATTTAAAGTTTCAAATTATTGATTATTTTTTAATTTTGTGCGAGGAAAATTTAATATTCAATAATTTCAATCAATTTAATTCATAATTTTTTTTAATAAAAAATGTTTCGTCATCAAAATTAATTTTTTTTTTTAATTTTTAGAATAAACCATACATTTTTATAAAAAAAAATAAATCGATAGTCAAAACTTTGCAATATGTTGCGCTTCTGTTTTTGTGAACACAGATGTGGATATAAATTTAAAAAAAATTTCAACAACAAATTTTCTTTATAGAACTCCAAAATCTTTCTAAGCGATAACATTGAACTGAATTCAAAAGCGCAAATATCTCTTGCCAACAGTTGTTACATTGGACTGAGTAGCTAACTAAGAAGCAAGTCATTTAATAGGACCCTCACTATACCCGCGTCTATGTATGAGCTAGAACTTGGATTGTTCCAATAGAAAGCTTCTACAAAAGGTTCAATGACTTCTGTCGGTTGGCGACGGCGAAAAGTATTCGAAGCAAAAGCTGCCAGAGATGTCAAAAGTCAAATGTCTGTGATTCAGCGGCGAGCCATAATCGACTAAACTGGGCCCTAAATTCCATAAAATTCCCTTCAAAGCTAACTGCCTAGATTTTGATGCAATTGCATCATGAAATTTATCTCCCTGAAATGTTAAGATTACAGAGGCTTGAAATTGGGAATTCGAGGTACTAATGACTTGGGCCCAGTATTAGATGCCCCAGAACAGTGATTCATATTATATATAAAAAAATTAGTTCAGGAAAAATAATTAGATTAGATAAAATAAAAACCTAGATTATATGTCTGAAGTGGTATTCTACTACACGGTGTTAAAGGCGCCATTACACAAAATTTGTTGCTGTGATTATCGTAACAACTTTTACGATTGTATTTTCGTTGTCATTTGACTGTTTATTTTGTTGTTCTCCTTTACTTCTATGTAAGTATGTGTGATTTCTTCACACGCAACAAAAAGGCAAATAAAGTGGCAAAACGAGTTTGTTAAAATATAGATTCAAGAATTGAATAGTAAAAAAAAATAATAATAATAAATTGCAAGCAACAAACAGTAAGCGACGCATGGGTGGCACCCCCTTCAAGCTCCCCAAGCAACTTTCATACCTCAAAACAATCACGAAAACAAGCGTTGACTGAGCAACACTCTGCTGAATAGGGTAATATTTTTGTGGGTACTCGTACATAGCAAGCTGAGATTGACAAAGTCTAAGTACGAAACTCTGAGAGCGCATTATTGTAGAACTAATATTGCATATGGTTAAAATATTTATACGAATATATGTATGTACATATGTAATATATGCGGTGTAGCTTATCTCGGTCTATTGACTGCGACAAGTGACGGATTGTGGTTTTACTGAATCGCAAAATATCTGAAAAAAAAATCAATTGCTAACGCAAACAGTGAGTAGAGTGCAAGTGCATATTCGAAGTGAAGTATGTAGTTTAATGCGTTCTAAGTATAGAGTATAGTAAAAAATAAATAGTAAAGGTGA
Organism: Anastrepha ludens; assembly: GCF_028408465.1. Lineage (NCBI taxonomy): Eukaryota > Metazoa > Arthropoda > Insecta > Diptera > Tephritidae > Anastrepha > Anastrepha ludens. The sequence goes on from NC_071500.1 coordinate 91,131,674, forward strand.
TAAAGTATAGTATAAAACGAATAGTAAAGGCGATAATAATAGATTTATTGAGAAAATTTATTGGACGGGTTAAAAACTAAGAATAAGTTAAGAAAATAAACAGAAAAGAGTAATAGTATTAGTATAAAAAGCATAATAGTATATCCATATTCGGATTGGACGCATTCGGTGAGAATATTTTGCGGAGGTATGTGGTTCTGAGAGTGACAGTCATTCTCCGCGATTAGAAATGTTAATGTCTCAAACGAATTGATCGGAGTTTCTGAGAGTATAAGAGAGTTCGCAGGTTTTGGAAGTTGAAAAAATCGAAAAAAACGAAAATAAAAAAAATTTTTAATTGCGGGTTGTTTCGCTCTATTACAACAATAACAATATGTTTATAATGAGGGATTAATACTAGAAACTTTGAAGTATTGAAGAAATAAATTTATGGTTCGAAAAAAAGCGCCATACAAAAATTGGGTACTTAGGATAAGACATTTTTAGGTGGAACCACTTGGAAAATTTAAAATCTTCCCGCTGAAAAAAGAATCGCATCACATTTTAATACTGTTTACAGGCGAATCCGTAATTTATTTAACAATAACAGAAATATTTGAGAAAAAATTGTTCCATAGTAATCCACAAATTAACAGGCATGTGTTAAGTATTTTTTTATATTGCCTGCACTACCAAAATTCACTACCAGTCAAATTTCGAGCTGAATATTTTTCATTTGCCGAGGTATTCGAAGTTCAAGTGACAGGGCCAGGCAATTCCTCTCACTTGCATATAATGCACTTAATATATAATACAAATTATAAATATTTATGTTAACCTTTGGGGCATCACGTTTTGACAAAGTATGTACAATCAGTTTAAAAATGTCAGCAATTTATTTTAAGATTTTAAATAAATTGAAACAAATGGATTTACGGGCATGCGGTTAAATAATATGTAATAAGTAATTTCAGAGCCTGTGAGCCATTAACCTTGGCCTCCTTTTCTAGCTCAAGCCCTTGCTTTAACTTCGATTACTCGATTTTTGAAATGATAACAAAACCAGTCTAGGGGCTCGCACAGAAATTATTTAATGAGGCCACACTGATGCACAAACTTAAAATATTACAATAAAAAGAAGTATGAACAATTAACATGAAAATTGCGGGTATTAGGTGTATATGGAAATAAGGAAAAAGGAAAAAGAGAAAAAAAATTCATTTGGACTTTCGCCAATGAATTTTAATTATCAATAACATAAAGCGTGCTACTAATGTTGAAGAGAATTATATTTATTTATGTTATTAATTGTAATTAATATTTTAGTGTGCATTTTAATGCACTTTCAAATTACAACCAATCAACTTCACCGCCAGAATTTTAAAGGGACTCTCTCTCTCACTGCACGTTAATGCGCTCGCCATTGGTATTGCTGATATTACCTATGTATGTATTTTGATGTGCTTTGAGTTATGGGCTGTGTAATGTGAAAGGGGTGACGAAGCTTATAAAAGCAGTGCTTCATTTGTGTGTGTTTTTTTTCAATCTCTTTTCATTTACAATGCAATGACGGCGCAGCAATGTGTGAGTGCAATTAATTGGAAAATAAATTGGCCATAGAAAAATACGCGAGCGAACGCACCAACAACACGAAAGTGAAGGAATTCACTTAGAGCAGCAATGACATGCCTTTACACTTTGCTTAAATGGTTAAATGACAGGAAAATAAATAAATAAATGGTGATTACAATAGCAACAAGCAAACAACAACACACTGGAGAACGTAATAATGAAAGCGTTTGAATGACAACATATCGAACGGAGCAAGTGGCAAAGTGACGAACGGCCAAGCAGGCGAACGACCTGGCGAACAAACAACCGGGCAGTGTCGCTAACGAAGCGACCGATAGTATAGTTTGGGAGAAAGAGAGAGAGAGCGAGTAGTGCACGGGCAGGCAGGGGAGTGCATTGATAATAATGGAAAGGAAAAGAAACAAAAAAACCAAAGGAGAAGAAATTGTGCTAAAAGCAATAAAAATTATAAGTTATAAAATAACGATATAAAAAGAAACAACTAAAAAAGCATTGCCTAAGTAGTCGAGCAATGAAAATACAAAAGCGGCGATTGCAAGTTGTGATAGGAAAATTAAATGAGCTGGAAATTGTTGTGTGCATACATGGCAATTGGCAACTAGAGAAAGTACACTCAAGTATCCATGTGTATGCACTTACATATGTACATATGTATGTATGTGTATAGCAAAAGCCCAATAAATATGCTCCCGATTGTGGGAAGAAATATATCTCTTTAATTTAAGGGAAATTTCATTAGTGTCACTAAACAAACGTTTACAAAGCGAAAAAACGCGTCGATAAACGGGTAAAATGCGCAAATTGCAAATATGTAGAAAAAAACCAGAAACAGAGGCTAGCAAGTTCAATGTCCTTGAAAAACAAAAAACTTCACGTAACGCGAATCATCCCTCGCTGTTGCTGACAAAGATGTGTAAATACGAAAAAAAGATCGAAGGTGAAATGAGTTGCAACAGGAATGGTAGTATATGTGTTAAAATAAAAGCAATAATATAAACCTGCTATTGTATTTGCATTGCTATGTTCTCGAGCTGCTAAATTTAAGTTGATTTGTTGTACAGTGTTCTAGTTAGAGTAATAATTAGATAGGCGCATATATGTTTAATATTATAATACCATGATGCCTCGTTTACACGCAATACAGGCAGGTAAAGTGACGGTACAATAAAGCAGCCCTGCATATTGCAAAGTCATGTCATTTATTTAAAAAGTTTAAACATTTTCGTACACATTTTTCTAAAAATTCTGGGTTAGTTTTTTAGCCGATTTAATTTTATTATTTGAAATATTCCACCAGTTTGAAATGGATCAAAATTCCGGTTAAATTTTGATAATTCCTTTTTTTTTCGATGCCCTCATATAAAAAACCAAAATTCGAGTATTCGTTACATAGGAGAAAAAACATAACACCGCATATATTCATGGTGAACACCTAACCTAACCTATATATTCATGGTGAAAAGAGTTTTAGAGGTGTACTACCAAGCAGACCGTTATTCGGCTCTGAGCGAATTTGACAGATATGCCGTCGTCATTCGTTTTGTGTTTCGCTAAGCTAAAGCTAAACTTTGTGAAACACAAAACGAATGACGTAGAATCCAGAATTCCCCTCAACATCTTTGGCATATATTGACATTTGCGGTTTTTATAAAGCCTTCGGGGATTGTTTCGTCATTACAGGCGACGAGACACGCATGCACGACAGACAGCAAGGTCAAAGCATTTCCTCAGGGGGAATCATTCTTGTATATGGATGCATGATGTTTGTGTGGGTATATTCGGCAAAAACGGCGGGATTTGTGGAAATTTAATTTAAAAGTGTTGTACCAAGTTAATGGTTCTACAAGAATGTGTTACCGAAAAACTGTGAGAAATGCATTTTACATTTAGATAATACAAATTGATAAATTATTAATGCCTTTAACAGCGAATAAAAAAATTTATTTTAGTCATCTTATTCTAATTAGGTTTTAGGTATCTCATTTCCAAAGCGACTAATTTTCATTATTAAAATATTAAAAATTTAATTTGTTTTTAAGTTAAAATTATGCTTTGATATTTTATATTTATTTTATTTTTATAGCCGTTCCAGCATCTAAAACCACTGTTAACACACATATCCTTGTGACTATTGCCTTGGCAGTTCCTACATTCATATGTACGTATGTATGTGAGTATTGACACTGCTGTGCGTTGTGTTGGTTGTTAGAGTCACAGACGGCAGGTTGCCGATGACTCATTTTATGTGTCTGGCAAAAAAGAAGCGCACATACATACACAAATATACAACCGTCATGGAGTGAGAAGCTTGCAACCAGTATAACAACCCGACAAGTAACTCGTCCACCCAGTCAAGGCTTCCCACTTGCATTTACTGTGCTCCCCTTTCAATGACGCGACCATACAACGGCAGCGATGGCAATGGCGATGGCGATGGCGACTGCGACTGCTGTTCTGTTACTATGTTGCTGTGTTGCAGCCGCAGTACGCGCATGTCTCGCGTCTTTATACTGCCCGCCTCAATAACTGGCAGCCCACTTGCGCTTACCAACAAACAACCAAACAAATTCACAACCTAACAGCCAACTTGTCACATCTACACTTCCTTTGTTCCTTTTTCACATACTCGTACATAGCCGTTATGCCTTTATTTTGGTTTTGTTTCATTTTTATGGTGTTGCGCTTCGTTAATTCGGTATTTGTCGAAGTTTTTAAGTTAATACTACTAATATTTGCTAATAAAAAGGGATTTCATGTTTACGTGATAAATAAATATTTAACTTTTCTCTTAATTTTTGTTTTTTGTTTTTGTTTTCTTCGTACTCACCTTTCTCATTCGGACACACGTTCAACTGCTCATCGTCACGTGAGACTTGTGTGATTATTGATGTTGCATCCATTTAAGCATAAATTTTTTACTTCACTTTCGGTAGGCAAAAATGATGATTTGCCTGCCGCCGTTTTGTGTGTTTAATAACAACGAAAACAACAAAAACTAGTGGAACAATTTTCTTTTGTTTCCAACAGAGAGAAAAATGAAAACAAAAAGGGGATTTCGAAGGTATTATTAACACACTCGTTTCTTATTAAGTATTACAATTATTACGATAACTCTTATTTATGCTCTTTCAACTTCGTTTCACTTTTCGGCTTTGGCAGCTGAGCGCGTGTTGTCGTTTAAAAATATTATTACACTTTTTATTAATTTTTTTTTTTTTTTTTTTTTTTTTGTTAAAAGGCTTTTCGATTTACGGCAAAGTAGCTTAACAATCTTTTATTTTTTTGGTTTATAGAAAAAATCACAATAAAAAGAAATGTATTTCTTTTTGTTGTCGCTACTAAAATACTGTTGATTGTGTAAAATTATTTTTAAATATACTTTGATATTGCATTAAAATTCAAAAGAACCACAGCAAACTGGAGAACACAAAGAAAACCTGTAAATGAAAGTAAAAATTTAGTTATTAAGTATTGAAATTATTAAAATATGTAAAAAATAGTAAATATGTAGTATGCACATTAGGGTGGCTCAGCAAAAACAAAGTGCGGCCTTTAACTGAAACTATAAAATTTATTATATTGTATAATATTTTAACACTTCCGCCAAAATATTTCACAAAAATATTAGGATTTACATGAGCTCGACCGAATGAAAGTAACTCTAAGATTAAAATATTTTTATAAATTACATTGGGGTTTAAGAATATGTATTTTTCACAAAAAATCATTTAAACTGATAGAAGGGTTTCCGCTCATAACGTCTGCATAAAAATTTGCATCAACTGTAATAATTCTTAAAATATAATCAATTTTATAATTTGAACCGATGGACGAATAGTGTCAATATTTTTGTATGGATATATTTATAATGTACAGCGAATCACAGCTTATTTGATGCAGGTATACTTTTTTAGAAAAAAGAAAATTAGTCAATGTTTATTAAATTTAATAAAAAAAAAGTATATGACTTGTAATGAGATATGTATGTACTGCTTACCACTGCAGAAATAACAATAACAAAAACAAAGTTTGCTGAAAATATATAGAAACAAATAGTTTTTTCATCAAAATATGCACACAGCTTAAATGATTCAGTGTATTTTACATTTTCTCTGAGAATGCAATAACGGTGAAATGTATTTTTTACTGTTTAGCTTAGCGTTTTAAGTCATTCTCAAAAAAGTTGAAAAATATAAATTTTTAAAATGGGGGGAAAGGACCTCACTTGAAAAAAGGGAAAACGTTATTCGTCATTGTAAAGAGGGCAAAAGCCAACGAAAAATTGCAGAAATTGTTGCTGTTAGTTCCTCAATTGTCTAGCACAACAAGATAGAAGATAAGGGCAGATCTGCGCCAAATAAAATATTTAATGATGCAGATAAGAGGACGATTGTTCGCAAAGTTAAAGAAAATCCCGATTTAACGCTCCAAAATTACGAACGAAGCCGAAAAATATTTAGGCAAGATCTGTAAGCCGTAAACCGTTCGTAGAGTTCTGCGCGAAGAAAATTTGTATGGAAGGACTGTCCGAAATAAGCCGTTGATTAATGCTCGTAATAGAAAACAAAGAATAGAATTTTGCAGACAACATTTGAACAAAAACATTTCGTTCTGGAAGTCCGTTGTTTTTGCGGATAAAAGCAAATTTAACCTTTTCAAGTCCGATGGGAAGTCCTGCGTTTGGGAAAACCAAACATCGCGCTTCAACCATATCATTTGCGCTCCATAGTTAAACACAGCGGGGCAGTGTGATGGTATGGGGTTGCATGTCCTATTCAGGCGTCGGAAATTTAACATTTATCGAAGAAAACATGAACAAAGAGATGTATCTGGATCTGCAAAAAGATAATTTAGTACAAAGTGCGGATAAAATGGGCATTAGGGATTCGTTTAAGTTCTACCAAAACAACGATCCCAAGCATATGTACGTCTGGTATTGTAAAAACTGGGCTTTTCTGAAACTGCCCACATGTAGTACAGACACCTGCACAGAGTCCAGATCACAACGTTATTGAGAATTTGTGGTCAGTGCTGGAAAATAAAACAAGAAACCACAATATTTCTAATGCTTCTGATCTGAAACGGGCATGGGATAAAATTTGTTTCGATTATACAGAAAAACTTGTATAATCTATAAATTCCCGATTAAAAGCTGTTCTGAATCAAAAGAGATAACCACTAAGTATTAGGCATAATCATGAAATCGTGTGTGTTTATGTTTTTTAAATACTTATAATTTTTCATCATTTAAGCTGTGACCTCAAAACTGTAACTGAATTGTTTTAATTTGCCATATCTTTCTTATGGAGAAACATTTTTTGTTATTAAATAAAATATGTTATTTAACAATAAAAAAATAAGATTTTTTTCCGTAATGGAAATACCATAAAATATATTTCATATTTTAATAATTGGTATGTATGTATAAGTAGAGGTGTTCAAGTTTGTATGTAAGGTTAAAAAAAATTTAGATTTTTGTGTGCAGGGTATTTTTGACACCTATGCGTTAAGATTTAGTAAACCCGCAATGAGTAATACTCTTTATAAATTATTTACTTAGTACCCAATCCTGTTCTGTATTTGAAGTCGGTTTGCACAGCAAAATGATCTAGTTTCTCCACACTCTCAAATTGTATATATAATATATTTTTAATACTTATTTATTTATGTTTTACATATTTATTTATTTTTTTTTATTTTTTTTTTTTTTTTTTTTGTATTTATTTATTTTTTTTTATTTATTTATTTATTTTTTATTGATTTATTTACTTTTCTTTTAAATACCCAGCAATTTTTCTTTTTTTGGGTTTTAAAAAAAGTGTTGCCAATTGAAATGCAGATCATACCCCTAAGCCAAGTACAGTCACAACTATCCATTTAAGATATCTCGAGAGGCTAAAAAAATCGTTTTATCCGCAGCAGTAGAGCTCTGCAGACGACCACTACTCTAATTTTATGGGTCAATATAGCGAAAAATGGGACAACAGCAAAATTCCATGTTACCCGAGCGACCCGAATACAAATTTGCCACGGATTTTCGCCTCAGCAACATTCCCAAAAAGTTTTGTGATTACGCACAGGTTTGACTTAGGTTTTGGTTTACAACCTGTAAATCAGTAGCTTTCCATCAAAAAAGATGAACTATGATTGCATTCCTCTTAAAATACTCTACTGTGCAAGACCTAAGCATCTTTTTCGACACGTCAGAGCCCACTTTTTTACTAACACAGTTTTTTTTAATTTAATTGTTGAATTAATTATGATATGAAATTTTCAGCTTCAGGATTCCAATACCACTTAATTCGTTGTAAGCGAAAAATATTAATTGATAAATTAAAAAAAAAAAAATGAGAAATCGACCTTTAACAACAGCAAGAAGTTGCTTAGATTTTGCACAATACTGTACGAAAGTAGTCTAGAGAGAAAAAAAGCATGCATTTAAAGCTGTGTATACCTGTACTGGTGACTTTAACCACGTGAGCATATTTGTATATACATATGTACTATATCACAAAAATATGCTGTTAACGTAATCTTATCTTTTCATTGAGGGTATAATTAATACTTGTATTATAGTCAAAAAGATTGATTGTGTATTCAAAAATAAAAACAAATAAAAAGTAAGTTAGTAGTTTTATATGTATGCATATATGACCCTTTGTTCCAACTAGGAACTACGGGAAAAAAATATATATATACGGACAGACCTTCAATTTTATAACGGCATATGGTTTTTCGGGAGAAACTTTTACATTGCAGAAATGCACTCGGCGGTTTACTATTGCCCGCCGAGAGGCGAACGCTATTAGAAAGAGAAAAGTTAATGTTTACAACATCCCTAATGTGGACTTCAAACCCGAGGCAGCCTATTGGTAGTCACGCATAAAACTATTCGGCTACAGCGGCCGCAACGGACCCATTTCGTGGTCTAAGTGGCATCGTTGTCTCTATGTGCGATGCGGCTGCCAAACCTAACAGCGGCGGCCTTATTAATAATATTTACTGATTAAATATTGGTATTATTGTGTATAGATGAAAAATTTCTATAAAAAGTGATATTCAATAAACCATTTTGAAAGTTCAAAGACAATAGCAAAAGACATTAAATTTTAATTGAAGCTTTACTATTGAAATCACTTGCAAAATTCTAAGGCATAACTCATGCCGACCGCATTATTGCACCTTTGCTTTTCACATATTTCAGTTGGGAAAGCATTTTAAAAACTTAAATAGCTGCAAGATGAAATGAAATAAGACCAAAATAATAGCTATAATTATATATTATATTATAATAGCCAAAGGCAGGCTAATTAGATAGGAATTCATGCATGCACCTGGATTTATATGCATGTGTAAGGGCAAAATAATTTCCCCCCAAAGGAGAGGGGGGAGTTTGCTCTCTCATGCGGGCGTATTAACAACTGTGAAAGAGTTGACAGCATAGTTGCCAACTTAGTACTTAAAGCACTACATTTAGTGCTTTTTGAAAATTAAAACGCCAAAAAAAAAATGGTTCAGTGCCTAGTACCTTTTTAGTGATTTTTTGAACTCAAATGCAATTTCCCACAGATAGTTAAAAGTATGAAATAATTTGAAACATTTTACTTCAGAATTTTGGTGCAAGTTAAGACGTACGAATATATGGCGAATTTGACAATTCGTTCTTGTCATTGACATACACAAAAATGCATTATTTGAGCACGTGCTCAGCGCAATACATACTTTGAAAAGCAAAATTCGAACCGTTTGTCCCTGCTTGCAGTAAATGCAGTGGTCCATATAAATAACGTATGAAGAGGAGAAGTATATTGTTGTGGCAGTTATAATAAGCAGATGATGTAAAATGTCACATCGACATTAAAAACACGTTTATAAAAATTCAAAGTATGACCTGAAGTAAATTTTATGCCCGCAAGTTAAAAATAATGAGGAATTAAAATTTGAAATTAATTTGTGATATATGTATGTATAAGTAGAGCGTATTTTTTTTATTGTACAGAACCATTATGAATGAATAAATTTTGTGTTATTGTATTATATGATTACGTTTAAGTCATACGTTTGTTAAAAACAAAGTGTTATACAAAAATATTTTTTCATTTAAAAAATTTAGTGCTTTTAGTGTGGTAAAACGATTTTGGTGATTTATGAAACCCAAAAGTTGGCAACACCTGTCAGCAGTCAGCACAGCAAACACTGAGATGTGTACATGCATACATATGTATAGGTATATATATGTATATGTATGTACATATCAGAAATCACATGCATACAAAATATTGCAAAAGTCCGAAAAGCCAGTGAGTTCGTCAAATTGCCATTAAGCGACGACGACGCACGACAAACCGACAGCGCACATCTGCTACTGCCTAGCGGACGGCACTTGCGCGCAGCAATATCAGAAATGTCGACGTAGTTGCTGCAGCGCAGTCAAAGCCAGTGCACAATTGACTTTGCACGACCTCATACGAAGTGTGGCGCAGAAACTCAACGACGTTCGTGCTGACGTTGACTACGACTGCACCAACTGAAAGTAACTCGTTTTGAATTTCAATTTTTTCCAACCTGGAGTATAAGCAGAGTACGAGTATAAGAGCATAGAATGAGAGTTGAAATAAAATGGAAGAATGTGAAAAACGTTAAGAAAATAAAGCAGGAAAAAAATTAGAGGGGTCTAAGCAGCAAATACACAAAAGCAGTCGGCAAATAAAAACATTAGACAGCATAAATAAGTGAATTCTTAGGATTACTGGCGCTTCTTTGGTGGCCACCCTTTCCACTACAAAAGCTTCAATTCTGCACTCAAGTCACTTTGATTGCCACCGTCAGCAGATTTGCAACCACTTCACCCGATTCACTTGACTTCATCAGCAGCAGTGTAGTACAAAGTAGAACGAATGGCAGAGCGCAGCACCACAGTATTGCTATGTTGATAATTTGCATATAAAAAAGGCGATGCGTGCTCATTTGCTGTAAAATGAAATTGTTTTATGTAGTTGCGCTAAGCTAAGAAAATAGCTGACGACTGGGACTGGCGCAAAATATATAGCGAAGAACTGGGTACATAAATCGTATTTTGCACAGTAGCGACCATTTTTTGTGTTGCTGCTGCATTGACTAGGACGGCAACAACGGTGGTGACGGCCGCGATGCCAGTAGAAAGCCCTCAGACGTTTTATGCTGTGGGCAAATTTGTTGTTGGCATTTTTCTTGCCACTTCCTTTTGTGGTTTGCTCAAAACTGACTGCTGGTAATGCTAATACAATTTTCGCTCATTTATATTTTCATACACAAATCGAGGTTGCTCTTAATTCCTGTGGTTTTATTTTCAGCGACGTGCATATATTGTAGACATTTTAATTTTAATTGAATATTTCGCGCACACAAATAAACATAAAATTATGTACATATATATGCATGTAGAAAGGTATTCAAAAAATCAACTCAAATTACTTTGCACAATCGAGTACAAATATTATTGACATACAGTACTGGCCAATACTAAAGCACTCCCCTATTTCTAATAATGCCAAATAATTAAATTAATATCACGTAAAATTATGCATATTTTTTACCATATTCTTCTTATCAATTCGGTTTTAATAGAACATAACAAAAATTATTCGACACTTCTAGTACACAAAAATTAAATTGAAAATATGGTCAGACTCAAAAATGAAATGGTCAGAACTAAAGCACACCTCCCTTTATAGTAAGTTATTTACGTTATTTATTATTTTGTACTAAACCCATTATTTCGGATGACTTCAGCATATTTCTTTGACATAGAAGAAATTAAGTTATTAACAACTTCCAGCGATATTTTGTACCAGAATTCTGTATAAGCTTAAAGGGTTATATACAGTTAGAATTTTCAAAAAATCGATTTTTTTATATTTTTTTTCTTATATATATTACATATGTATATTTAAACGCGTTTTTCTCAAAATGGTGTTTTCAAAGTCGGTGATCAACATTACTCAAAAACGGCTGAACCCATTAGTCCAAAATTTTAACACGAGCTTCTTAAATATATTTTTTAGTAATTTATCGAAGATTTTTTCTCACCGATAAATATTTTTGATTATAAATAATTTAAGTCCGGAATTTTAATAAATAAATTAATTTTTTTTTTTTGAGAAACCGCCATTTTGTCAAAAACAATTTATTTCGCCTATTCTTTCGATTAATTACTAGATTTAACATTACTTTAACGAAATCTGTTTGGTTTTTTAATTTCAGAGGATCTAGTTCAGAGATATAGTATTCACCGCAAAACGTCTTTTTTGAGAGGAGCTCCCGGAGATCAGCTGCAGCACCTTTCCAAATAAATATTTTTACTATACTAATTCTTACAGTTAAAAGATAACACAATAAGTGTACACATTTTTTTATCAATAAAATTTAAAAGTTTACTCAGAAAAATTTCTGGAAAAATCGTTTTTTTCGGCCTTTCTAACTGTAACTTCGAACTATGTATAACCCCTTAAAACAATGCTTCCTTTTTCGTACAATATTCTCTAGTCATTTTCAAATGCAGTCTCCCATAAGTTTTCAGTTCTCTTTATTATATTTGAATTCATGAGAGAACAACACAGTTTTCCATTTCTGAACTGTCCAGTTAAGATTTTATAAACACAATTCATGCTTTCTTGTTATCGCGGCAAAATAAATAGATTTCTCGCCAGTCGTCGACTGAACAGTCCGGCCTTCACTGCTCCTCTTTTAATGGTTCTAGCATTAACTGCAAGTTTAGTTCACTTTTTTATTTAATTAGAAAAAACTGCATAATCACTTCGAATTCTTCTTTTAAACAAAGAGTCATCTTGCCTTGAGGTTTTTCATGGCCTTCCTCGTCATAGAAACACAATCCGTTCGATGAAATTTTTTTTAATAACTCATGAAATCGTACTTTTGTTTTGGCCAATACTGTACATACAAAGCAAACACATACAGACAGGGCAAGTACGTCAAAGAGAGAGAGGGGCTGATTAGAACCGCATCGCAGACGATTGCGAAGCTGCCAATAGAGCGCAAGTCGTCCACGAAGCTGTTGTTATGCTGCTTTTGGTTAGTTAGTTTTTTATGTTTGCTCTTCGCTACCCCTGATACCCTTACTCCACCTTTTGACCCTTGAATTAACACTTGCTATATGTGCACCTTACGCACGCACAATACGTTTCTTCTCATTTAGAGTCGGTGGTGCCTTTAGCGAGAATAGCGGCGTTGTTTATGAAATAAATTTGGTGGTGAATGACGTTACTGTCAAAGAAATTGGAGGTACGATGACGTTTGTTGAATGGAAGCTAACATTTGTCCGCTGTATCTGAGTAAAATAGCATAACTGCATATGTAAATACTATTTATTACATCAAATGTTTAGTTTTTGTATTTTATTTACGTATCATTATTTTCAAGGTTTCCATTTTGTACATTGCCCTTATTGCTAATTCTCCCCAAAGAATTAGTTTTTATTTCTATAACAAATAATTTATCTCTTTTTGCTTGCTTTTGATTCTTCTTAGAACACATTGGCGCTAGCACTCTTTTTGCCAACATACAACTATTTATAAAGAAAAAAAAAAAACACATTCATACTCTTGGTTACTTATTGCTTTGCCCCTTCTATTTTCGTTTTTCTCTTATTTATTTTTACGTCTACTTCTTCCAAATCACTTTATTTGCTTTTGTTGCTGATTCGTCTTTTATCTCATCATATTCTGTCACCGTCTTCGCTTCCGTCTCCGTCTTCTACATCGTCTGCAGCTACTTATGTATTTACACTTTTATTGTTTTTGCAACGGTCGTCGCCGTTGCCGTCTATGCCTCCGTTGCCGCTAAGGCCAGCGTTCACTGATTGGTTTTGGCTAAAAGCCACTTTAAGGTGTGCGCAACAGTTCGGAAAGCAGAACGCACACAAATTCTTACACACATACACACACGCACACACATGCATACAACGTCGCACACAAAGGAATTTTTTGGAGGCGACGATTGAATGAACCAATATGCACATACAGGGGATAAGCTCGTAAATTTATAGAGTATTTAAAAATATTTACACTTCACTTTATGCGTTTTCCACTTGGTCGCGCCTTTAACTTAGCCGCTTCTTTAGTTTTCGTTTTTATTTCGACACCAACTCGTCACTTTTATGATTATCGCACTCGTTTCGTTTGAAATTTTTATACAGTAGAAAAAAATAAAAACAAAAAATTTCCGCCATATGCAATCGTCCGCGTTTAAACCGTATATAATAGTTTTCTCCTTGTAGTCTAAAAGAAACTGAGGAAATTACGAAAAATTTATGAAAATAGATGGAATGACCACAAGTGTGGCCAATACACTTAAAGAATGAGTAATTGAAGAGGAATACGAGAATAAAATCTAATTAGACAACCCTGTGATGTGTCAAACTGGCAGTACTTTTACATGGCAAGGTGTTTAAGATGAAAGGAAATGCTAATTGGGATATAATAAATAATAGTAGTATTTGATATTTTAGGGAGCAATCACACTGAGTTTGTTTGTGTAAAAAAACATTAATTTACTTGCTCAACCCTTATTAGAGACTCTATTTTTAGGGAATCAAAACTAAATACAAGGCATTGGAAATGTGTTTTTATTTTTCTACATGGACGTAAAAATATATGATTAATTTTTAGAAGAAATTAAAAGTAGTAACGAAAAAATCTTTGCTAAGACTTCTAAAGACGCAAAAAATATTGTTCCATGGGTTTAGCGCCGCCACCATCCAGCCTCAGTAATGGTTGGGCGAGGTGTGTTTTATAAAAGCGTTAGATCTCTTCTTTTCTGCGAAAAATGAGCTAAGGTCGGTGTAAAAGTGTAGCAGGAGGATGTATTAGAAGGCGTTGTGAAGCAGTTAAGCAGTACTCTCTTCAATGAAGAACGTTGGTTATTCCAAAAAAATTCCGTTCCACAAGGCAAAAACCCCCCAGCAGTGGCTAAACAACTCCTGTGTTCATAGCTATAGAAGATTGGCCGTCTGGAAGTCCAGATGTGAATGCATTGGACTGCTGTTAGTTTTGTTTTGTAATATTTCATGATTAAATAAAACTAACTTCTTTCAAAAAATTATTAAAATTTCATATCTATAAAGGACTTAACGTGTAACAGAGCATATGGCAGGACTAGGTAAATGTGTTTTTATCTCTTAGTTTGATGCAAAAATAGGCATTTAATTTTAGGTAAATATTACTTTGTAACTAGAAATAAGTTTATCGCTAAGTACCCATTTACACAGGGAAACATTTGCAAGGGAAACATTTTGTTCGGGAGGGAAGGACAACCACGGAAGAGAGAAGAGAATTTGTTTCCCGTAATGGCGACATTCTGTGTGCTTCTTACTCGTATTTCCAATTTTAAAGTACGTTCACATATGCATTAAATACCAAAAAATCCACAAACTTAATCTATCCGTTCACATTTGGCAGATTACCTGCAAAATTGACAATCAGCTGTCAGGTTTTTCTGCATAGAAACCATTTTGGTGGAATATTTCAGTGTGTTTGGTTTGTTTAATTATTATTAACGATATGAAGAAAATACAAGCAAGGAGAAGGGATAACTAATTTAATTGCGCAATTGGCTGCTAATAATAAACATAGTTAATAAAACCTAACAAACATTTTATTAGAATTATGTCTAGAAACCTGTTTTCTATGCTGGCATCCATTTTATCTAGTTTTTACTTTGAAGTTTTTCTTTACACGCGTAAAATTAATTATCTACTACACTGAAAACACAGGGTTGTACGTCAAAAAATATAATTATTATCTAGGATTATTTTATAATCTCAAATTTTGGGAGACAAAGGCTAGAATTTAGTATAATGTCTATCGCTTTGGAAAAAACGGTAAAAAGGGGGTGATAGAGGGGTGTATCCCCATCTTAAAACTGAAAACAGAACCTGCCGGAGGCTTATAGTTTTTAAGTAATTTAATGTTAAAGTTCTATAATTTAGCGAAAAGTTGGTGCTGCCATACACCTGAAATGAAAACGAAGTTCGCACGCAGGGATGTTCAGTGGAAGGTTCATTGTAAAACTGCAGTATTTTTTGCTGTAATTTAAAGTTGAGAAATAATTTTGAAAATAAAAACATACAACTCATTTAAACTTAAAAACAATGATATTAAGCGTATCACAAAAAATAATAAAGTAATTAAAATTAAATTAAATTAATTAACACAGTATTTGTATGGAGACAAATTTTGTATGGGAAATTTTGCTTTTTTAATTACGGATTGGGAGTTAAGCACGAAAAAATAGATCATCTACTTATATGTGAACGCATTATAAGTAAACTTAATTTTTATTTAACAAAAACATTGCGCTCGCTGTTTACATTTTCACTGCGTTCCTTTCATCATCTCGTTTTGACAACTTCGCTATTTTGTTATTCCCAGCCACATGCATTCAGTCAGTTTTTAATTTGTATGTAAAGTTTTTTAAAACCAATTTTATGAATTAAACAACAATTTGCGTAAAATTATGTACGTAGTACTGTCTTTACAGCTCATTTCGTCTCAGTCGGATATTGGCTTCAGGTAAAACGAAGCGGTTAACTGTCGTTCTACATAATTCGTGTGATTGCTTCTGGGGTAAATGTGAAATTATATAATTATGTTTTCATTTATAATCCAAGTAATTTTCCTTACAGTAATCCCGAATAAAGTGTATTTGGAATACATCTTTAAAAACTTCTTTTTACAACCATTTGCAATAATTAACTATACACGAGCTTGAAGTCGGATTTCCAAAACAAACAAACAAAATGTTACGTACTACAACCGGTGTTCTATCACGGCTCTCATTCAATGAATCGAAAACGACCAGCTCCGCCTTGGCGCTGGAGTTTGTACGTTGGCGCCGAAAGCCCCGTTGGTTGCCAGTAGCCAAAAGTAAATTGTACCGTGTGCCCGAACGCAAGGAACAAAATCCGGAGGAAAAAGCTGAATTGATGCGACTACATAACAACTACAAGTGAGTAAACTATTTGCTATCGCATTCATAACGTAGTATATTTGTGTTTTTTTTTTAAATTTATCAATAGAGTGCAAATGCGTTCCTTACGGCAGTATCTACGCGAAGAGGTTTTACGTTTGAATGCAACGACCACTGCCGATCACATTGTACTGACACCCGAACAGGAAGAAGCTGAGTTTCAACGCTGTCTGCTAGAGAACGAGGCGTGGAATCAAACAATTGCCGCTGAACGAAATGAACGCTTGCAAAAGGAACGTGAGCGGCAAGCAGTCGAGATACGTGAGCGTTTAGAAGCGGCACGTCTGCGTGGCGAGGAACGTTTAGAACGTGCTGAGGAAATAGTTAGGCGTGAAAAAGAACTGGCGAAGACATTTATTACCCGCGATAATCTCGAAGTCGCTATTGAGCAGGCGCTAGCCAATCCAGTCGATTATAACTTTTCCATTGATTTGCAAGGCAACATTTATCGGGGCCGTAAAACATTGCCAGGTGGAAAAGGTGCACCAGCTGCTAGTGGTGCCCAGGAGAATGAATTGCGACAAACGATTGAGGCTAGTAATTAGACACAACAACATTTCGGGAAGTGCTCCACATACATTTAAAGCTTTACAAATTGCCTACCATCATTGCTTGTGAGTACACAAAAGGTCGCCAACGGAGCACAAGATAATAAAGTGTGAAATGAAAAATGTTCAATATATACATATAAAAAGTATAATAACTTTTGCGTTCAAGTTTTTATTTTGGTTGCCGTGTTCAAATCACCTTTTCGACTTGAGTATAACAAAACTATATTGATTATAGGAATTGTATGGCTTAAATGTACATAACTAAAATTTATAATTTCTGTTTCAACGTGATATTCAAAGATTGATTTGATTTTTCATTTCGATAATAAATATTTAACACAATATCAAGCATACTTAGAGATGAACAAAATAAGATTAGCAAACATAAACAGTATTCATTTAAATGCTGGTTCACCATTTACAAATTTTAATTTTTTGTTTAGCACACAGCATTGCCAGAAATAGGACACATTGTTTGTAATTCTGTCGCCTTGCCTAAGCTATCTAATTTCACAAAATACATCTATTTCGTGGAAGCTTTTACTATAGTTAAATATCTATGAATAATAGCTGTTAAATTAATAAAACAGATAATACATAGCTAATTTTATATAAAAGTAAACTAAAATGTTTGCGCTGCTATGCCGGTTTTGGCCGCTGCCGCCGTTCCTCCTGTTCCATTAAATGTTCCCAGTCAGGTGTGGCGGTGATTTTGGCTTGAATGGCTCCCAGATTAATCATATTACCGCTGCGCTCTTCCCGATTCGTATTGATGGACATGAGGTCCTTAAAACACAAAAATAGTTAATATGCATGCAATTTAATTAGTATTTATTATGACTAATAGTATTTTACTTGTTTTTGCTTACTTGCAAGAATCCCGTTTCCATGCCCATGCTCAAATCGAAATATGTATTACCGAAAACTAGCTTTACTTTTCCCGATTTGTAACGTAGCAATTTGCCAATTTTACCTTCCTCCATCTCTTTGAGCGACATGCGTTTTGGCGGCGGTTTCGCAGCGGGTGGATTTTGTGATGTTGAAGGCGTATCCGTTGCAGCATTCTACAAATAAAAAGATTTGTTTGAGATTTTGAAAATGTTTGCAAACATTTTTTAGATGAGTAGAAAACTGTCACACCTTTTCGTGAGGCGTCTTTTCAGCGACTTCCTCCACATCGTCTTCACATGGTAGTGCATCTGGCAGCTGAAATTCAATTATAAAACCTATTTTATCGTTTTTGGTCTTGTAATAAGAACACTAACCTGTAGCAGAAACAGCTGAGATTGTGGCAAGTCCAGTAGCTCACCAATGGACGCAGGATATCGCGCCAAGGCACTGTTTGTGCGTTGTTGCTCCTTAACCAACGATTGTATTTGTTGAGCAATATTGACGGCAGGTTCTATACAAAAAAATAAAAATAAAACAAAAACAATAAGATGATTAGTACCTAGCAGTAGACTCTTGACGCAGGATGACACTAAAAATATAAAAATATGGATATGACGAATATGAAATCATACAACTGGTTTTATGAAATGCACAAATACAAGTACATATGATGGCACATAGGATTATTCCCCAGGTCATGAAGCTTTATAGTCTCGTATGCACTCACCGGAGTCTTCAACATTTTCAGCAGCTTCACCATTTATTCCAGCCTCTAGCTTTTCAAGTTTAATTTCGACTTTAGGGGATTTCCATTTGACTAAAGTGTTTAAGTGGAGGCGGGTGATTGTTTAGTCATGCATATAAGTGTAGAAGGGCAGTGTAAAAGAATAACCCAAGAAATAGTGACACAAAAAAAAAATCAAATAAGAGTTAAACTGATTAGCTTCTGCCATACGACATTCAGTAGCCGCTCAAGCAGTAGTCTTCTCACTTTGCGTGCTACATATAATGTAAAACGATCACTAATACACCTTGCAACATCATGTTAACAAGCGGGCATGTGTCCAAATATACCAAATAAAGTTCAAATCGAGCATACACAAATGAATATCTCGACTATTGCACACTTTTGGTTTTTACATACGAAATTTCTCAAATTTGTCTCTCTAACTTACTCTCATTTAGTTTGACCGGTATCTGCTCCAAGTCAGTCTTTTCATCTCCGAAATCATCTTCGTCCGAATCACCAAGCAATTCACGTATATGCTCGTCATCAGCTTTTAAATCAATTTTTTTCAATTTTTCACTTTTAATAATTGTTGGCCTACGCATTTGTGAAGGTGCATCGTCGGTGGATCGACCACCGAAGCTTGAACCACCTGAGCTCGGCTTGCGTATATTGACTGCACCAGCACCCTCTGAGAATACGCCGGTAGTTTGTATGAGTGATGAATTAGCGCCGCCAGCAGCACCTCCACGTCCACCACGCGCACCACCACGTCCCCCACGCCCGCCTCGGCCGGCTCCGCGACCACGCACTGTTGTGTCCTTGGACGTTTTGACATTGCTACAAAATGCATGACATTTATCAATAAAAAATGAATTTACCGTTTAAATTTTTTTTATGTACAACTCACGTGTTTTTGTTGCGCACCACATTGAGGTTGGGCGTGAATACTTTTTTTGCTGCATTAGCGTTAGCGGCACCTCCACGTCCACCTAATGTCAAATCACGCGCCGGCTTCAATGATGACAATTTATGAAGTGTTGGAGTAGTTGCTGCGGAGCTGCCGTTCATGGTACCCACTTTTTGTTTTCGTTTTAGCTTCACTTCTTTTAGCAACGCCTACTTTGTCGACGCCGCTGCTCAAGTCTTTGGCGTGCAAATCAAAATTATCTGTTGCTTTCGCTGTAAATCTTTCTCTTTGTTGGTAGATCGGTTGTTAAATGTTTGTAGGTGATTCCGTTTTATGCACATTATCATTCTCAGTAGACATGTGGCAAATAAATCGCTCCAGATTGCTGAATGTTTTTACGGTTGTTGTTGTTTTGACTGCTTCTTCTATTAAGTGACAAAATTTGTTGTTAAATTTCTTCCTCTTTTTCTCAAACTTATTCACTGTCATTTAGAACGGCAGTGTTGCCAGATACCGATTTAAAAATTCATTATTTCGAACAACATTTAAAGCGAGACGAACATTGGTGATACTCATTGTTTTAAATAAGCAAGCGAACCATATATTTGCAAAGTCCGCATTTAATGATGTTAGATTTGCACCAATGTGCGCTTCTGAGGGACGTTTAGCTGCAAAAATTATCACCAAGGGACCATATAGGTAAGAAATGTGTTTCTAAGAGTGTATCTTTACTATTATGTGTATTAGTATAAGTAGAAACATACTGTGACGAATCATGAGCAATCAAAAAATATCGAAAACGGGCCACAATAACGAATGAATGAGGAACTAAAGCAAGACATCAAATGCCAGCTCACAAAAAAAAATGTTGCCACATCTAAAAATAACGATATTTTTAAGTACATGTATATAATTGAAGGTGCAAAAGCGCAAGGACCTTCTTCATACAGGGCAATTTTTGTTTCAACTTTGCGAATCTCCAATTGGTTTTGTCCGTGTCGTTCACACAGGACAACTGCGTTGTTGGAAATTGGGCAAGTTCCTAGTCTACAGCTAAAAATAATATTGAGAATAATGAAAACAAAATGCGAGTTGCCCGAGTTGTCACGAGTTGCTTCAAAACAAGTTTCCCTGTGTTAATGCGGTCAATGTTTTCAGGCTTAAGTTGCGCGTGCAAACCTGTAAGCCACATGGTGAAAAGAATTCAGATGATGTGGCCAAGATCTGAACCACTGTCATGACCCCGGTTACGTCAGCCTATCAGCTAATTTTTTCCAATTCGCTGAGAGCGGTTAATGGTTGGGTATTGGCAGCACCTTCTGAATTTGAAAGCTGAATTGCCAGACATAAGGGGGATACGCAATTCATTACAGAATTTAGAACTTTTTTTAATACATAAAGCAGAGAACGTAAATTCATAGAGAAGGCGCAGGAACGAATGGACAGGTTAAATGTCAAAACACATCAAAACGAGGGTAGGAAGTTAACAGAAGAGAGTTAACATAGCGGAGCGTAGTCAACAGAAATAAATATAGCGTTTGCATTGAAATGTAAAATGCCATGATTTGGTGTTAGGGAAAAGAAAATAACAGAAGACTTGTACATTTTTCTTTCATGCTTATTTGCCGTCGGCATTTTGCATGCGCAAATGGATTATTTCTTGTGAGATGAATAAATTATTTCTAAGTAACGCAATAGCACCGTAGGCCTAAGTAGCTAGTGTGCTCTATCAATTAGTGTTATATTTCATATTTCTCTAATAAAAAATAATAATAGTAATTCTAAGTACATATATGCATGCATGAATATGAAATTTTGGGTATCTAATTGACTAAATTGTATTGAATTTAGGTCTATTATCAAAATTATTCAAATATCATAACACAAAAAATAACTTTGTAAACCATTCATTTACATCAAGGTTTATTATTCAGCAAAGTGTTGAATTAATATCCATATTCATGTGGGCAGAAAAAAACATGACTTGCCTCAAAACCCAGCTCATACACCTCTCATACACCTCTCATACACATCTACATATAAAGAATTCAAAGCAAATAGACAAACGTATGCAAACATATTTCTAATATATGTACATATGTATGTATGTATGTATGCAAAAATTACATTTCTTTTTCATGCTTATTTCCCGTAGGCATTTCGCATGCGCAAATGGATTATTTCTTGTGAGATGAATAAATTAATTCTAAGTATATGCATACATGAATGTGAAATTTTAAGTATCTAATTAACTAAATTGTATTGATATTAAGTGCATTATCAAAATAATTTCAAAATATCCACATAAAAAATTGGCTTTGTAAACCATTCATTTGCATCAACGGTTATTATTCAACAATATGTGTCCTTTTTAAATTTTTATATCCATATGTATGTACATATATTCATATTCTAAATAGATATAACATCTACCATCCATATTCATGTGGGCAGAAAAAAATCTTGACCTGCCTCAAAACACAGCTCATATGTATCTACATATAAAACATTCAAAAGCAAATAGACAAACGTATACAAAAATATTCCTAACATATGCAAAAAAAACTCATCTAAACGGTATTCGCGTACATATACATATGTATGTATATATGCATATATGAATACATATGTTGGGACAATGTACATATGTACGTAAATGCTTCTATTCTAAGCAAAACAATGAATATTCGTATATACATATAACCGCACATACTTACTTTATGCCTCTACATGTGTATGCTTCCAAAACTAAAATTCTAAGCCTAGCGACTACAAGAACAAAATGCAGTCTTATGCGCAGGCGTAGCGGCCATCATTCTAGTTGACATAGCGCTGAACAGTCGCGGCGGCGCCGAACAGTTTCAATTCTTGTACTGTACAACAAAAACTCATCATCAAAAAATTCATTGATAAATTCGAGCTCATAGTTCTAAGAGCAAGTACTTTCATTCATAAAACGAGCCGCCCATATGCCAATTTTCTCGACAATTCGAAAATAGTCAATATTGGAATATTTCGCGTTGAATTATTTGCCAATATTTGGCAAATCTTGAATTTTTGTCAAGTCGAGTGGCCGCGGCTCCGTACATATGTATGCATCAATATATGTATGTAAATATGTGTTCTAAATTCTCGACAGCAATAGCAAATCGAAATATTTTTTCTGTCGCAAGTGCTCGCAGACTCATATGTATGTATGGCTATGGAAGTTTGTATGCATGTATTTATGTATGTATATGCGTGTTTGCTTTTGCACGTCTATAACTAGATTACTATAACTAGCCTGCCTGTTTTCCTCTAATATCGAATATTTCTCAAACTCTTCCAGAGTTAAATCTTCTTCTACTTGCTTAACTACCCTACAATAAGTTGCAGTGACGGGCGGGCAAGCCCAATCAGAGGCAGCACTAGGCGAGCGACTTCTATTTACTGGCTCTAAATTGAAGCAAGGAAAAGCCCCTTTCAAGAGTTTGTATTTTGTAACCAATGTGGGTTCAAAATGGCGTTGGCAAATAAAAACCCTGTCAGTGCTTGACACTTGCACGTTGCAAGCCAAGGCCCAATTCTTACGGGTATCTTCGTCCCTAGGAAACGCAAAAAGTATAACTTTATCCTTAGGCACGCAGCTCTCGATACATCAGCTCCTTTTTTTCTTTTTTTCGGTCCACTTGTTCGGTGGGACATCATCATAGCCTAATTAAAGTTTTTATTTTATGAATTGAAGTGAAATTTAGAACAGCATACATACATAGTTGTATTATGTACCAATTTATAAGTGTATTGTATTAAAATGCGTGTAAATATTGAAAGATATAAAAGTTGTTCATGAGCCACTCCCTTACATCTCAACCAAGTTTCATTAAATAAATCATTATACTTGGCTTCAAATTACCCATGCATTATCCTACACCCGATCCTTTAAATTCAAAAGTTTTTTATAAATATGTAAATAAAATAATGAGAATGTGCGCATTCAAGTTCAATTGGTTACAAGCAATCATAAGAGCTTTTCAATATTTGGCGCAATTTTCATATATGTAAACCTAAAATAAATATGTCCTTTGCTAATATATGTATATAAACATGCATACATAAAATTTCGCGCAATTTTCATAACTTAATTACATACATATGCCTAAATTACGCGCAATTTTTATAAAAAAACCAAAAAGAACAAATCTGTAAACATGCATACAAATCATATGGACATATCAAATGAACAAATCTGTTCTGTACGCAAGCAAATGTAAGCTAATGTAAACTACATTTTTTCACACTTGCGTATCACTCTCTCCCTCTCATTTCTCTCCGGCAGCCATATTAATTAATTTCCTACTGTTAACTTGTGCTTTCCTACCCATATTTTGTTAGGAGGAACGGGCCGGGACTGCGCCTTCTCTATGAATTTACGTTCTCTGCATAAAGAAAAGTTTTAGCAAAAACGTATTTCCAGGCGTTTAAAAATGATAAAACACTGTTTAATTAAAGTGATCGTTTAATAAAAGTATCCTTTTTTCGAATTTTTTTTTCTGTCGTCTAGAATATTTTAGTACTCTAATGAATCCCCATTTGCTTTGGCGGCACAAAATAACCTTTTTTCATCGATTTTGCTAAATTTTTAAGTAAATTTAAATCTAGAGAAGCCTATTCTGCCTTAATTGCTGCTTTAAGCTCGTTGGTGGTATGAAATTGGCGATTGTTGGCGTAAACTCTTCTGACTAGTATACCCCAAATGTTTTCTATTGGGCTTAGATCCGAAGAACACGCCGATCAGTCCATAGTTTCTATCGAACAATCGGTCAAATACTGCCTTGTTTCCTTGCGTACGTGGATTCGGATGTTGTCTTGCTGAAAAACGAAGAACACTTTGCGATTATTCTAAATAAACAGAAGGGGACTATATTTCTAAACGTTTTTATACTATTCATTTGCGATGACGTAAACTGTATATCAAGACTTGCTTTCGATGTAAATGTACCCCAAACTATAACAGAACCTCCACCGAAGTTGCGCTTGGAAAACAAGATGGGGCTCTTTCGCAAATCTCTCCAATAATTTACAAAACCATCGGGTCCATCAAGGTTTAATTTTTTATCCGAAAATATAACCTTTTTAGAAAATAATATGAAATTGGGCAACATTAAAAATATTCCAAATATCTTACTGCGTCCCAGTTGGTGTCTAGGTGTTTTTCTGTAAACTGAAGACGCGCCAGGTTGTGCAGTGGCGTGCCTCTTCTCATTTTTGATAATTTTAAATGATTGCATCTCTGTAATGTGCGCCAAACTGTTTGTGTTGAAACCTTATTTTGAACAACAGCGGCCAAGTAGACGCAAGACTTACTCGAGTTAGAAGCTTTTCTTATGATTGCTCGCTGTTCTCGACTTGGTAGTGATACTTTTCTTCCAACGGGCTTCAAAATGTTGTAATTCGCAGGACTCCGTAAAAAATTCCGGATAACACAACGACATCTGCCTGGTTTTTTTCAAATTAATTTGATTGACAAGCTTGAATCCTTTTAGGCCAAAATTTTCCCACGCTTCTCTCGTGATAATATTGAACCCTCGGCTTTTTAGGTTAAAATGAATAAAATTATAATAAAAGTGATCCAAAACAACAATCAGCACATTCTATCTCTTCAGAAGCTTATTTTCGACTAATGTCTTATCATTATGAAACGCCGAAAAGACTAGCAAAAGTGCAGCTTCTTGGAAAAAGATAACGGTTCTACAAAATTGAGTGAGCTTTCGCACCAAAAACAATTGATGGAAGTCTTGAGTCTATAACTGTTAAAATACCGCCAAATAAAAGAAAGTAAAAGAGAGCTTATGGTAGTTCAAAAATTGTATACCAGAGGTGTCTTATGATTATGAAACGCACCTTATAAGCAATTATAAGTTAACAACTTCGTTTGACCGAGAAAAGAATAAATATAACCGTAGTTGGTTTCATTTAATGTTAATTGTACAAAATAGTCACATAAAAATAATTTTCTAAGCATCGAGATCAGCTGTTGTGTGAGTTAAAGTGGTTATACATTTTGGAGGGTTTCGACCACGATATTTTGCTTTTGAATACCTCCATTGTAATCCACTATCGGGGGATTTCTGAGGCTCGGAAGGTGTTATAAAAACCGGTGTTTTACCTCTGCCTATCTTTTTCTTAAATTTCTGCTCTTTAGCTAATCGTTCGTCTTCCACCTTCTCCGGCTTGTAGCAACGCAGTATTACAAATTGGAAAAAGTCAATATTCTTTACGTGACTATCGAATTCTTGAGAGAATTGCTTGTACTTCGGGAAAACATTATGCCGCAACATCGCCTTGTACAGCCCAGTGCGTTGCTGTTCGCGTACCAGCCGTTGTTTATGTTTTTCATGTTTTAATTTCCAATTATTTGCACTCCAGAGTCTTGCCAATTCAATACGTATCCGTGGTCGTAAATAATATTCGAGCGCACTGTAAGTATGTAAAAATAAACAATATGAAACTATTTGCATTTAAAAGATGTTTACTTATTTACTTACTCGCGCAAGTAGCGTTCCGTCTTCTTGAAAGTGAAATCTTCAATGGGCTCCACGAATTTGTGTATCTCGGCAGTATTGCATAATTGTGGTGGGATTTTAACATACATGCTGAGAAGTGAAGAAAAAGAAAATCGTTACTGAAATGGACTGAAAATGAGAAGAGCTGGCATTAAGTACAAGATCAAAATGAGAGTGGACCGGTTTTCAGACTGAACTCGATAAAGTCACAAACGGTTTGAAGTCAAGGATGATAGATACCAAGGTTGCTCGTTAGGTATGGTAAAAAAAGAATGTTTGAGGGGAACTTTGGATTCTACGTCATTCGTGAAACACTAAACGAATAACGTCGGTATATCTGCCAAATTCGCTCAGAGCCTAATAACGGTCTGTTAGGTAGGAGACCTATAAAAATCTTTTCTCCATGGTATAGACTCAGTTTTTGACTTGGCAACTCTAAAAAAGCTGCAAAAAGAGAGCTTTACTGTTACAACTGACCCTGCGCAAAAAAGGCATCGCATAGAGTTTTACCAGACATCTTGAGCACCTGGAGTTCACCGATGACATCTTCCTCTTCCCTCACAAACTCTCTGACATGCAAGCGAAGGCGGACAAACTAGTCGCGCTGGCACGCACTGTTGGACTAGAGGTCAACATCGCCAAGACCAAGGCCATGACAGTTAACCACAATAACGCAAGGCAGATATTGGTTGACGGATGCCCGGTGGAATTTATTGAACGCTTCTGATACCTCAGCTGCATCATCACGGCAGATGGTGGAGCAGATGAAGATGCCAACTGTAGGCTAAACAAAGCAAGGGCGGTATTCGGGCAAATGCATACAGTATGGGGGAGTTTGCAAATCTCCAGGCGCACTAAACTACGAATATTCGGCTCATGCGTAAGGTCAGTATTGTTGTATGGAAGCGACACAGACGCTATATCCTTTATCAACAAATGCCTCCGCATCATCTGTAGAATATTCTGGCCAAACACCATCATAAACGACGCACTGTGGAGATCCCATTCTTAGGCAAATCAAACGTGGCGATGGATAGGTCACACATTGAGAAAAGCACCAGATGGCATCACGAGAATGGAACTGGACTGGAACCTGCAAGGGAGCAGAGGTCGCGATCGACCAAAAAAACACTTGGAGAAGGTCAATTTAAGCGAGAAACGGCTAATCTTACTCATAACAAAGACTTATAAAGGGCTAAAATGAACCACAAAAGTATTTGTCATAAACTTCTATTATAAGTTTGCGTTTGCTTCAGTTTACCTAATAATTTTATATTGTGTAAACTTTTTAAAATAAAAATAAAATAACTAAGTTTCTTAATACAGCAAAGTTCAAAATTCAACTGGAATACCAAAAATAAGACAAAACAGATAATAGATTTTTACCAAAATATCTTTTACATATTATACACCCTTAAACACATTTTCCGTCTTGACTTATTTCTCGCGTTCACTATATGAAGCTCTGCAGACGCTTGTTTATTTGCACATATTATTTTTTTGTATTTATTTAGTTTTTTTTTTTTATACTTTTTTTAGTAAAATTTTTTTTTTATTTTTTTTTTAATTTTTTTAATTTCAATTTTTCATTTCAATTTAATTCACTTTAATCATATTTTACCTTTCTTAGCTTAATTTCGTTTAATTTAATTTTAGTTTTTTAATTCACTAGTGGAGAAATGCTCTCCAAAAAAAAAAGAGGTTGTCTGTAAAGTCGGTTTACTGACGATAGATTAACGTGACAACGTCATAAGAAAATATTGATGGAATGGTTGCAATTTTCAAAACAAAATTTTAATTTTATTTGTTTGATAGATATTTTGTATGGATATAGAGGAGGAGGTAAATGGAATTGCAATGGAATAGGTCAAGTTACATTTACACAAACGTGAAAAATGACGAAACACTTATCAAATTCATGAAAGATATCTTCAATTTCGATTGTGCATCAGACGTTAATAAGTCAACAACACTAAGAGGCACCATCATCGATTTGCCTTTTTCAAGATACTTTACACTCGAAACACTCCCTTTCATTTCCTACTTTTTCTATCATCGTCCTATTCTCAACAGAGAAATGGTTCATTACCATGCACGCAGGAAGAAGGCATATGCAAATACAAGTATGTGAATTTATATACAAATGCGCATATACATACATATATATGCTCACTCAAGTAGGACAGAGCCAGATGTCGAACGTTGCCGAACGCGGGGGCCGATTGTGCTCTTTGTCGTTCGTTCCGCGCTCTCGTTTGCAGTTCAAGCACATTAGCTTACATTTGCTTGCATACGGAATAGATTCGAATATTTGATATGTCCATATGATTTGTATGCATCTTTACATATAGATTTGTTCTTTTTGAAAATTGCGTGAAATTGTATATGTATATGCATGTTTATATACATATATTAGTATACAACATATCTTATAAGGTATATGGTAAATATTACCATACATTTTTTCCTTCATATATAATAAAAAAAATTAATAATAATAACATTAAAACAACAGGTATTATTAACAAACTTGGTTTTATTTTAAATTCTTCAAGTAAATCAAATTAATAATAATCAAAAAGAAGGCGTATGCAAATACAAATACGTGAATTTATATATGTACATATGTATGCGCATATACATACATATATACGCTCACTTAAGTAGGAAAGAGCAAGATGTCGAACGTTGCCGTTTGTTTGCTTTGTTCGTTCCGCGCTTTCGCTTGCAGTTCATTCAAGGTAACGGCAATGAGCAACGTAACGACAAATGAGCAAGGTAACACTAATGAGCAAGGTAACGACACATTTTTTCGAGCGTGCAGCCGGCTAAATCGAATTATAAGACGTTATCACGTCAAAATTTACAGATATGTATTTATGTATGTATGTATGTACCTGTGTGTTACTCTTTGCAATGAAATACAAAGTATACAATATCTTATCGCCTATAAAGCTATTTAAAAGCTTTAGAGAGCCGCACTACTACATGATTTCACCATCGCAAAGCCAAACCGACAAATGCATAAAAGCTGCAATCAATTGTAGACGCATCTCAAATAACAATTTCAACTTTAAGTACTCACAAACTACCACAGTTAGCTATTTAACAAAAACGCGCAATAAACAATATTGGCAGAACAAAAAAAATCAAACACAACAAAATAAAAACAATTAAACATGAGTACCACTGTTACGAGTGTTTCCGACTATCCTGAATACCTAAGCGAAGAAACCTTTAAACGATTACTAACGCAGAATTTTGGCGCGCAAGCACAATTACGCGACTTACAAGTGATACCGCAAAAATCATTTGGTAATTATTGCAGCGATATCTACCGCGTAAAGTTGATATATGATTTGCATGGACTGTCAAGTGCAGAAAATCTGCGTGGGGAAACGAATGAAGATCAACGTGTACTACAAGTGCTTGTGAAGGATTTGTTCGAAAATCTCTCCACGATTTCTAATGAGAACTTTATGTACGAACAGGTGCTACCCGAGATCAATAAAATATTGCACATTTGTGGCCTGGAATCGGCGTCACCAACGTAAGTTTGTATTGTTTATTTACTATATGAAGATAAATACAAAGTGAAGTGCAGTATAAGTTGATAATATGCGGTTACATGTAAGGAGTTTATATAGAAACATAACAACTTTGTATTTAAAAACTAACGCTATCTTAAATTTTCTTATAACCTGTCAATATCAAAGCGACATTCAAAGTGCAAATTTCTATCAAGTTGAAGCAATTTCTATCACGTTCGAGCAAAGATTGAAGATTTTTAAAATCTCAACAGCCTGTGTCTGCTATACTGAATAAATTCGAGTAAACAGTTTCATTGAGTCTTCCTGTGCCGGTGAGAGAACGCACCGGAAATATTGTATCAGCATTTTTTCCAATTCAAAGTGAGCGAAATTAGGAATTTAAGAGAGAAATTGGGAATTTTTCAATTCATACTTTGGTAAATTTTCACGAACGTACAAAAAAAAAAAAAAAAAATAATAATTAATTCAAGTCCTTTGGTCATTTGAAGCACCGAAACTTCTTCTGTTGGGTTATATTAAGCATTAATTATCATCTACAATTTTGTCACGGCTCTTTTATGCTCATTTTTCCGCTTCAATCTTGCATTCTACTATTCTTAATTCTCATCTAATATTTACCTTTAAAATACTTTGCAGTGTATACTACACGTTAAAAACTAAAAATGAAATACATTTCTTCGAGGATCTGACTCCGCGTGAGTATATAGTGCGTCCGCGTACTATTGGCTACAATGAGGATGAAACACGTTTGCTATTCAAGCGCTTGGGAGAGTATCATGCGGCGTCGCTTATCTATACAGAGTCGGTAAATATTATGATTCAATACTTTCTCCCTCTCTATAGAAACCCACTAACATTCCCACCAAAACTCCAATTTTAACAGCATCCTGAGGTAAGAAATAAACTGCGTCAGTTCTATGCCGTCAGCGATCCGGCGCTTGAGCTCTTCATCGAAGACCAAATGCATGGTAATATAGAGCATGTTGTTAAAATTATCGAAACTTGGTCCGGCTTCGACGGCATAATTGACAAAATGCGAAAAAATACAGGTGAGGTGTTCCGAAATAAATTCCTTCCGTTATTCGATGCGTCACAAGCTGGACTAACTTTGATACTACATGGCGATATGTGGATTGCTAATATACTTTTGTCGTACAATAGTAACGATGGCAAAACGAAGGATGCAGTGTTCGTAAGTAGAATTTATTTTCTAGTATCTAAAATAAGAAATAAATAAATAATGTATAACCTTTTTATACTTTAGTTGGATTATCAGAACAGCTTCTACGGCAGTCCCGCCTTTGACATTCATAATCTTTTCATGACAAGCGTACAATTGTCGGTGATTGTGGAGTGCTACGATGCCATTATTGCACATTATTATGCATCCTTTCGTTCAACTTTGCTTGCGGCTAAGTATCCTGTAGAGAACATTCCAAGTTTTCAGTGTATTCTAGATGAACTGCGTCGCACCGATTACTTCAATTACTATCTACTCACTTTCCCGTTCGCACAAACTATGTTAAGTGATGATATGACGAAAGGTATGAGTTTCAATGAATTTCAGAATAAGCAGCGCTTGGAGCTGAATCGTATGGATATCTATAGCAACGCGCGAGTTTTGGATACATATAAATATATGCTAAAGTCATTCGATGAAAGAGGCTTACTGGATTAGTATTACCCCACATCTGCAGTGGAAATTATGCTGTCAATTCTTTTAAAGCAAATAGTGAGATTAACAGAAAATAAAACATAGTTCCAAAAAATATTGCTTAAGGCTGTAGTAAATTAATATTATTTAAGTTACCGCTGTTGTCAATAACCGCTTGGAGCCCGTTCTGGAACTTTTTAGTGTATTGTATTCAGAAGAAATGTTTTGCCATTTCTCTTTTAGGCTATATTAATTTCCTTTTTGTGGCTAGATTACGACTAGTTTGCTTTCTCAGGCTAGATTAGTTTCGAGTTTCATGTTTCTCACAGGTTATCAATAACATTGAGGCCTGGCGATTGTACTGGTTTTTGAACGATATGCCGGCAATTTCAAATGAGCCAATTCGGTACAATTGCCAATTTATGCTTCGGGTCGTTATTCTGATAGGAGTAACAGTTCTCCCTCGTGCTTCATTTTTCGGCATTTTGCATCAAATTTACCTTTAAGATATCTGAATACTTATACCTATCCGTACTTCTTCTTTTTCTTAATTGGCATGATGACCGCTTACGCGATTTTGGCCGAGTTTAACAAAGCCCGCCAGTCGTTTCTTTCTCGTGCTAACCGGCGCCAGTTGGATACACCAAGTGAGGCCAAGTCCTTGTCCACCTGATCTTTCCAACGCAGAGGAGGTCTTCCTCTTCCTCTGCTACCACCACCTTTGTTTCCATTCGGACGACATGACCCAACCAACGAAACCGCTGGATCTTTATTCGCTGCGCTATGTCTATGCCGTCGTAAACCTCATACAGCTTATCGCTCCGGAAAGAAGACTCTATACTTTTTAAAAACTCAAATATAAGAGAAAATACATATTCCCATTATTTCTGGAATACGATTTCATTTATGCGCCTGCCTCGGCTGGCTTTATAGTAGCAGGCCCTGTTAAACCAGTCTTTCTAGACTAGTGACTGTTTCAGGTTCTATCTAATGAATGGCTTGTTCGATGCTCGTCTTAAGGGCGTGAATCGTTAAACGCTTATTTGTTAACGTCTGTTTTTCACGGCACTATACAAATACAAGTCTAACGGCGTCAAAGCGGAGCTCCGAGGTAGCTAGTTGACATCGTAGAGACGGCTGATAACACGATTACCGAACTTGGTACGCAAAAGATCGATTGTGGCATGGCGCGTAATTCTACATAAACGAAAGAACGTCCAAGTGAATTTATTAATTTTACGACCGCAAATGACATGCCTCTGTAGCGATAACCGTTGGCCGAAATGACATTTCTAGCAGAATTTCCAAAGAAGAATGGGCTAATGATGCCACCACAATAAAGTTGAGCTTTGTTATTTTCAATAAACGCTCTATTTGAGCTACACAACATTGACTTTGAGAAGAAATGTTCAATATTCCAAGGAGACATAAGACTGAATTTATATCAAGATTTCCAGCGGAAAAGAGCTGTCACTTTCAAAATAACATATGATAAAAAAAGAATATTTTAACCTTCTTGTGTTCTTTATAAATTGATTTTTGATTTTGTACTGTTAAGACGGCAGGTGCTTGCATGAGAAAACAGAACAAAATGAAGCCACGTAAATGACAGATATTAAGATCGGAATGCTGGAAGGCGTATAACATTTCAAGTTGTTTTCTTATCTACCCGCGACTAATCCAAGTCCAGTCTAATGATACGTTGATTCAATCAATATATTTGTTTTTATTATCGAAATTATTACTCGTATTATTAATTATTATCTGTGTAAAGACTGATAACTGCCTTTAGGGGGTATACACATGCATAGGTACATGTATTGAAGTGTATTCGTATATTTACATACTACCTATTAGAATTTAGCAGCTCTTGCTGTAATCAAATAATCGCTATCGTTATAAAAAATGTATCTCTTGAGATAGGAAGTTTTAAGTGGAAAGAGAATATTTTTTTTAGAAAAAATCACAAATATTTACATTTCGCTCACAATTTAATTTCACAATCGCATTTAAATAAATGCAGAATAAACGCTTTGCTTTCTCAATTAAAGCTCTTTGATAACTTTCGGATGGAATGAGTGCCAACAAAATTTTAAATCAGTTGCAATGATGCTTTCTTCTGTGATGTTACTTAGAATAGCTTTTTCGCGCTTCACGATAACTCACCGGTAATATAAAATAAGCTTAAATAAAATATTGCGTTCAAAGTGTACTATATATCAACGAACTAATTAAATTGTGATCAATAAAATGTCCTCCCCGCAAACCGAAACGCAATTACCACCAGCCTACCTTAACGCTGGTTTCATTAAGCGCGCACTAGAAATCCACTTTAATGGTGCAATTGGTGACAGCAACAAAAATGTGGTAGATATATTGGAATTATATTGGAAACGTGCAATTGCAGATGGCGAAAATTTTTGCAGCGTCATCTATCGAGCAAAAGTACATTTCCTTTTGTACAGCTCAGGTGCGCAAAATTCAAGTGAAAAGCGCGAAATAACGTTAATTGTGAAGGATGTGATAAGAGAAATATCGGAACTCGGTTCGAATGAGTTGGCAATGTATAGACATGTCCTGCCGGAAATACAGCAAATACTCGCGCAAACGGTTAGAGAGAATAAAAATGAAAATGAAGCGATAAAGCCAAAATTGTATGCAAAGTGAGTGGAGCAGCAATAAATACACTCGCGAATCAGTTTTTCATGATTTTTCTTAATGTATACATATTCATATATTTTAGTTGTTTCTTTTGTGAGCGTGATGAACGTGAAATTTACGTATTAGAAGATCTAAATACGGCTGATTATCGCAGCGTGGACCGTTATGCAGGTCTGAATTTGGAGGAAACGAAAGTGGTGCTGAAGAAGCTGGCGCAATTCCATGCCGCTTCCATGAAGTATATTGAGAAGGTGAGCTAAAGAAGATATTTATTAAATTGTTAGGGTCACATGTATGTTGTTACTTAAGTTTTGTGATATAGCAGCTCCAGTGCACTGAATAATTTCGTAACCATCCAATTGGCGCTTAGAAATGCTGACAAAATTCAACCGCAATGTATCAGAATATAGTGGCAGGCGAAGAATTGTGGATCAATCACATAAAATCGAAACTAAAAAATAATTCCATCCATAGGTCGTTCAAACCGGGCCAGATGCAAAAAAAAGGATGAGGATTACGAACGGTGACTTATTTGCGGTTATGTTAGCCGCTTTATGCTGCTGATGAAGTTCATATAACAAAGAAGTAAAAGTAAAGATGCTTAAATCTTAGTCCCACGAGAGCAGGACAGCTAAGGTGGAGGTGCTGAGATGATTTCACCTCATCCTTAATACAGCTGACGCAAAAAGGACTCGAAGTAATTCCAAGTCTCACGGCATGCATACATACTTCGCGAATGGTGATCCGTGCGGACATTTACGAAGTTTGAGAGCTGAGATTTTGTCATCTTTAGGGGATCACTGGCCAGAATGATTTCGCGACCTTACAAGTTTGTGTACTTGCCCAGCGCTCGCTGAGTTGACGCGAAGCCCATCGTTGCAGGAGTAGAGCGCAGATTATCATAGGGGTCCCAATCCTCTCTTTTCGTGGGGAAACTACCATACAGGTCTCTTGTCTGAACAGCTCATCCGCTTCGCAGTTTCGCGCGATGTCGCTATGATCGGGCATTTGTTTGCCAGATATGTTCAGAAAAATAAGGCAGATTAATCGCAGAAGACGAATGACATTCTCAATGCAAGCTCTCGACTCACATAAGTGAATATAAGTATTCGAAGCAACGGATTTATGTTTTTCCATTTGTCGCACAGTTGTGATGTGATACTCGATGCTTTCTTTTTATTCTCGCAAATCAAAAATGAAAGGCGAGTTCAACGTTTTTTGACGTCTTAAGAAACGGTGTCTAAATGACATGGTTGGGATCGGAAAAGGCGGCTCGAAAATCGGTTCAAACTTTTGCAAAAGGATATTGACTTCACGAATAATAAAAAAAAAATACCAGTCTAACGGTTAGACGCGATAGAAGTGAAACCTTCCGTAAAACAAACTGAGAGAGAATGAGACGAAAGCAGCATTAGGAGCGGGATAATTATAGGTTCATTATAATATTGCAATAAAGTTCATATTTTATTTTCTTCATTTTATTATTATTCATCCTCAATGTTTTCAATTTCAACAAATGATACGAGTGGCTTATGATAGCTAAAATATGATACAAATGCTTTGGCTTCGATGTTGTCAACATATCTTTGAAATACCGCGTCAATTGTTGTTTTTGTGTGTTGTCGATTCAGTGCGATTGTTACACATTTTTTAATTGAATGTTGTATTGCGAAAGTCAATTAAAGGAACCGCTGTGTCCAATGCAAAATTTACATTAAAATCGCTTCTGGTGTATACTTTATTAAATTTTCGTGAATGAATTCCGTGATTGATTCGGTGAAATATAAATTGCCACAATTAAAACTGTTTTTCCATTGCTCAATCTGGTTTCGCATGCACATATTTCTCCCACTTTGGAGAGCTGAACAGACAGTGATTCTAGTTGGTGTGCATTCAGATCTATCTGTGGAGTTACAATACGAGCACCGTCATTTTGATTGTGGTATATTGCAATACCGCCTGCAATTGCGGTAAATATTTAAAAATGAAAATATTTACGAATATAAAAACACGGACGCAATACAGCACATGCGGTTGCTATTATGAGCGTCGTAACGCGTATATTACACAGACGTACTAACATACACACAAACATTCGTAGGACGCTTGGTCTAAGCAAGTATTAGGTAGTGTAGTATAGGTATACATTATGCCTTCTCGCTCACCGTGGCTCCGTAATACGCAGGCGCGCACACATACGTACTAGCATACATACAAACATACATACGTATGACGCTTGAACTAAACACCAAAGCAAGTAATAGGCAGTATACATACTACAATACTCACTATACTAGCGTGGCTCAGCAGTACGCAGCCACACACATATATGTACGTATATCAACATATAACGCTTCGTAGCCAAGAGTGGGGAGGCTACGAAACACCGCACAAAGAGGAGACGGAGAATAGGGAATGCTGTATAACTGTGTTCTATCTCATTCTCTCGCAGGCTATATACTATAAGATCTATATGTATGACTCTTTTTAGTGTCGCTTTTTCGTTTCATCGAGTCTCAAATCACTCCCAACGACTCTAAAGGAGTTTTCACTTCAAAAAAACTATTAAATCATATACCATTATATTTACTTTTAAAGTTTAAATAATTTTTCTAAGAGAGTAGGCATAAACACACCATTTAGGGTATTAAAATCATCATCAAAATATAGTAAAAAGAATACTTGGTTTTATACTTGTACACTCTGAAATAAATTCAATCTTATTGACTACTTACATAATTGACCTGTCTAAATATTCTACAAATATGTAAATAATCTTTACAGTTCCCTGCTGAAACGGCTGCACTTTTGCCATCAACCTTTGACAATGCTCTTGACAACGATGTCTTCTTCAATGCAATTGCTTTGGGTGGCATACGCGCAGCTGCTAAAGTCGTAGGGGAATGGGCGGACTTCGAAGATATCGCAGAGAAAATGCGCTTATCTCTCGTGAAATTTGATGAATGCGCCAAACGAATAATGCAAAAGGAACGTTGCCGTTTCAAGGTCATTACACATGGTGATCTATGGGCAAACAACATACTCATGAAATATGCGACAGTGGAGGGTGTGAAGCTGCCAGAGGACGCGGTGTTTGTAAGATAATAACCTTTTGCATTTTTAGATTAACACATTAATTTAATGTTTCTTCCCGACAGGTCGACTTTCAAATGGACTTCGTTGGAAGCTGTGGCTACGATATCAATTTCTTTCTCAATACCAGCGTACAATTGATTATCTTGAAATTCCATCGCTATGAGTTATTACGTCATTACTACACCAATTTAAAGGCGACACTGAAAAGCTTAGGTACTCAAGATGCTGACATACCCAGTTGGCAAATGGTGATGGAGGAAGTACGTGATCTTGAATTTATTAGCTACTATGCCATGGTTTGTGAATTGCCACTGTGCTGCATGGATCGTGAGGGTTCACAAGGTCTATCATTAAATTGTTTGATTGATCCGGCAACCCAGGCAGCAACCCATAAGCTGATGTATGAGAACAAGCGTGTCTTGGAAATGTTGCATTATGGCTTGGATCGTCTGAATGAATTGGGGGTATTGGATTTGTAAGGGCATTATATGTAATTAGGCGAAAACAATTTTTTACAAAAAATTATGATAATTAAAAAGAAGAAAAGAAAAAGAATAAGAAGAAGAAAAAATAATAATAATACAACTGAAAGTATATCGTTTTAAAAGTGTTCTTTAGCTGTCAAATTTGAGTTTGTAACGTTTGTAAGCAATAAGATCAAGCGCTACGCCAGGCGATATGCTTACTATAGGGTACAACTAAAAGAGGTTTAAAAAACTCATAACTCTCCCCAAGGCACGACTCCGATCCTTCGGTAAGCCTTTCCTGCAGCAAATTAAGGAGATCTCAGACATCGAGATAAAGGATTCGCTGCTATACTTGGACCTCACTAAATGGATCTGACTTGGAAATAAAAAAAAAAACAAAAAACAAAACATCATCATCACACGAGATAGTGGTAGTAAAACGGCGCTGGTCACTAATTAGGAGCATTTTCTGCTCAGAAATGTTCAACCACCTCAACAACAACAATAACACAACAACAACTCACCAAGGATAAGCTGAGAATGCTTCCGGGCGTTCTCCCAGGTCATTGCGGACTGCGTAGTCATCTGCTCATTACGTTTCTGTAACCAATCCCAGGAGACTCCAATGCACCTTCTCCTTGAATGCAGCGCTTAGCGTGGAACAGGTTGAGACAACTCAGCTCCACTTAAGTTTAATAAACGAACTGGGTCTGGCTGATGTACTGTGATTATTTAAGGGCACAAAAAAGCACGAGGTCGAAGTGCAAACCTCCATTAAATCTTAATCTAAAATAAGGTCAGGCCTAATATGAATACAGCATTGCCAACTGTATAGAAATTATAGCCGTTTTTTCTAACTGGTTCTATTCAAGATAAATCAATTAAAGGTGGTATCAGTAAATCAGCTGATTTATTATTTTCCTTTCGTCGTGTCCATGTGGCTGTCAGCACAGAGTTAAACAAGGCGAATTCATTCCTTGTTTTCTACTTTGCCCATGCTTTTCTTTGACAATCAAACGTATGAAATATTGTTGTTGGTCTAGTGCCACCATCTTTAATGAATGTGCCTTGGTTCTATTCTATTTCCATTGCATCACCCTATAAACATATAAACCTACAAATGCACTTACTTGGTTAGTAAAACGAGCGGAAAGGTTTCATTTATTGGCGGCACATGTTCTCTCTTCAAAGGAAGAAAACGTGGAAATTTCTTCATATCCTTATCGAACCAAGGATAATCGTTGGTCATTTTTTCATTAATATTATTAAGCT
The DNA here is from genome assembly GCF_028408465.1 of Anastrepha ludens. Taxonomy (NCBI): domain Eukaryota; kingdom Metazoa; phylum Arthropoda; class Insecta; order Diptera; family Tephritidae; genus Anastrepha; species Anastrepha ludens. The sequence goes on from NC_071500.1 coordinate 91,170,592, forward strand.
TTTTAAGTTCCGTGAAAGTATTGCTGGCTGAAAAGCTATACTCTACCGACTTTGGTAGATCACAAACAAAGCGGAAGCCTGTAATAATGAAAAATGTATAAATAGTTTAAAAATTTCAATACAATTTGAAATCAACAGCGTAATTTAAGCACTTAATTGAAAAAAACAATATTCAATTTAATCACTAACCTGTTATGTTGCATTGCGCATTTTGATGTTCCAAAAAATAAAACTCCTTCGACTGGGGTTTTTGGTAATTCTTAAATTTTGATATCTGATCGACAAAGTATTGAAAGAGGTCGGCGATATTTTTCACGTAATTGAAACGTATTTCCAGAGTATCGCTGAAATATGCATAAATGTTATAGGGATACTTTAGGATCAATTGATATGAGATTTATTTATACATATATTTGGAAGTCTAACATTTGGAGATTGTTTCTAGTGCTTATTGAATTGTGGTGAATTTTGAAGGCTCCGAAATTGGGTGCTTTAACTTACCCTCCTATGAAGGCTGCCTTTTAACAGGGTCCACTACATGTGATGAGCTGCACTTTAATATTTCTATCAAAAAGTTTTATCAAAGCTCGGTTTCACTTACGTGCTTTATTTGATCTTTTCTTGCCTAAAAAAATCAGCTCGTGAATATTTTCGTCTGATGAGTTATAACGATTTCCGACGTAAAATCAATAGGAGGGCATTGATCAACTTACTTTGACTTTTGCTGCTGTGCGTCAAAGATCAGCGTGTGAGATAGCGCGAGATAGAGGAAGCGTTGGGCATTAGTGGGACTAGCACAAAAATAGGGCTCGTGTCGATTGATGTACAGAAATGTCGAAGAAATTCAGCCATGGTTCAAATTAGGTCTATGATATCGTAACAAGTAAGGCATTTTGGATATACAAACAAAACAACGATCGAGAGTTTGGGCGTTCTAAGAAGAAACCAAAGATCGAACATAAGTTAGGTTGACCTGGCTGGCTGAAAGTCATCACATAGACCTATTGGACCTTAGTGGTACCATTGGGAGCTTGATTCTTACGTTTCCTTGTAGTAGGCTTCTTGTAATAAGCCTCCAACTTTTGAGAATCTAAGTAAGCTCTGAAGCTCTAACCCCGAGAGACATTCTAACCTCTCATATTATAGAGCTCCTAAACATTTCATTCGAGTTCTAGCTAATGCAGGGCAAGAATATAGAAGGTGAGACCCGAGAGACTTTCTAACCTCTCATATTGTAGAGCTCCTAAACATTTCATTCGGGTTCTAGCTAGTGTTCTAGTGTTCAAGAGTTTCCCTCTCTTCTGGTTCATTGCAAAAACTGCAGCTATCATTGTTTGCAATTCCCATCTTGTATGCATGTGCCGCTAACAAATTGTGGCCTGTTAGTATACCTACGATAGTTTTGCTTTCCTTTCTAGACAGGGCTACTACGAATCTGGCATATTTGCCTGCATTCTGTGTACACATGATTTTCGCGGTTTTACAAATGGCTAGATTATTCCACCTCTTGTCTATTCGTGCTTTCATGTTGGCAGCTATGTCATTGTGCACCGTATTTGAAGGTTTCAGCATGTCGTTTTCTTCTTCGAATTGTATGTAAATAGCGTTTTTTGCAATCTCATTTACAATTTCGTTTCCTGCAATGCCCTTATGTCCGGGTACCCAATAGATGTGTAACCGTCTGTCTGCTGCTAGTCTCTCTATGGTTTCCCTGCCCCTAAGAACATTTTTAGATGAAATTTCATATGAGTTTATTGTTGGAGTTACTCGATGTCCTTGCCAGTGCTATTTCTGCAGCCTTTCCTACCGCAAAGGCTTCTGCTTGAAAAATGCTGCAATGGTCAGGGAGCTTAATTGGTCGCCTGATGTCCAGCTCTGCGCAACAAATCTCTTCACCTGTCCGTCCATCATTTTCGAGCCATCTGTAAATATATTAAGTGTATGTGGGCTACATTTCATACCTCTTTCCCACCCCTTTTCTTCTATTGTTGATCGGAATCTCTTCCCCCAATTGCATTCCGAATTGGTCCGATAACTCCTACCTATTGAGCTATGCCCGAATATTTTAATATACAGGTAAAGTTAAGTCTTGCGACAGATCTAGCTGCTAGACCTTTTGCCGCAATGTCAGTCGGTGGTACGTTGAGTATTCTTTCAAGTGCTGCCGTGGGAGTAGTTCTCAATGCACCTGTGGTGCAAAGTGCACCAAGACGTTGAATACTTTCCATAGGTGTTTTGTGTGTCGTTTTTCTCAACTCACACTAGAGCACCATAGAGTAATATTGGCTTTACTACAGCTGAGTAGCACTAATACATTATTAAAGGAGATAGACCCCATGTAACTCCCAGCATCGAACATAGTCTAATACTCATTTTATATGATAAGTTTGCAAGCATTTATTCTCGATCGTGTGAAAATTCAAACTAATTAGGGGTGTTAGTTAAACTGGAAATTAGAGTCAAACTTGCACTGAAAACTAGTTCTTGAAGAGTAGCGTAAGAATAGCGTGGCTAAAGAACCACAAAGCCGCAGGAGTGATAATCAAACATATTTACATACTAAACCTCATTTCACTTACTGCACTTTACCCTTCTCCTCATCATAACGTTCCAAATCCATTGTAAGTTCACATGCATCTTCGGTGGTGGACATAGCAAAATCATCACCAAAGCTAACTTTCACCACTGTCTGCACTATAATCTCTTGCTCGATCGTCTGACTCAAATCAGCAGAATTACGCAACTCAATACCATCTGTATGAATGGAACTGCTTTTCGTAACTGGTGCATGCATTTGTGTGCTGTCAGTGGCACTACCACCCATCGTATTGGTAAAACTTGGTATTTCGTTGTATTCGTCCAAAATTACGTTCTCGCTCACAGGTATTTCTTTGTAGATATATGCATATATACCATCAATAGCCATTATACTGACGACAATATTGTTAATTGGCACTTCATACAGTTCGATTTTTACCTCAGCATATCTTTTATGCAGCACATTGAAGCTGTCGTTGCGATATGTCACATACGACGGATCATCAATTCTATGCTCCTCTTCTCCTTCACCACCGTGCATTAGATATTGTGAAAAGGTATTAAAGACGCGTGAACGTGTATATATTGACCTCGGAAGTGGTTTTTGGGGTGCTGGTTTTTTACCAATTTTGCTATCCTTCGAGTAGCGACCTTCAATGAGTAAGTGGTTGGTCTAAGGTAGGAAAATGATTTTGAAACTGTAGATATTTTCAATTTGTTTTTAAAATTTACCGAAGAGTCATCGAAGTCACCACCACCATATTCTTCTTCCATGTGCGACGAACTCAGTGTGATCGCAGTTTCTGAAACATAAAGAAAAAGTAGGAATCGCAAAGCTCAAGAAAGTTTCGTTCACTTATGTACCTGTGTCAAAGCTGAATAGCTCGATTCTTTCTGCCTGTGTTGTTATTAAAACAGTGCCATCTTCGTGATAACACTTTAAAGAGTCAGCTGTCCAAATCATGCGTACACCATCGCCACGTTGGGCATAACTTTCGTTCGCGAAATAATCATGCCATTCCAGGGTGGGCGAAGAGTGTCCTTTGTAGACCTAAAAGGTAGTGAGTAAATTTAGGAAACATGTTAATAGGTACGTAAAGGGACTAATAGAAAAATTAACAAGGCACTCTACGAATATAAATCGCGATAAATTGCCAGTATATCAAGGAGAGAACGAAATGTGCAGGACAACTTCTAGTAGACTGTATAGCAGCCACACAAGCAACGAAACCATTGATCTTTTACGGGAAAAGTTTCCGGGCCGAAGAGGTGATCACAGTTGCCCATCGAGATCTTGTGATTTAACACCTTGGGGGCCACGTGAAAGAGAAGGTCTACGCCAACAGCCCAGGATCGATTCAAGACCTCAAAGATGGAATTCGTGAGGCTATCGAGGACATAGGGCAGCCACTTCGCAATTCGGTTATGGAAAATTTCATGAAATATTGTCCTGTAAGCGTGGTCGTGGTGGTCATTTGCCTGATATTATTTTCCACTATTAACGGCATACCTTCCTCTTTATAATTAAATAAACATCCGATCATTTATATTAAAAAATAGCATTTTTCTTTGAATATCAAAATATCACCTCTTATTGGAAAACCCTTTAGTTTACGTAACCTGTCTTATACTATTTCTCGAAATTCGACTCTGTTTATGTACCCAGTTTAATTCCAAAGCAATCATGCTCATATTTTCTAGAAGTCTTGAGAATAAGCCTTCTTTTAAAAATAAGTATGTATCTCCACATGATTATCAAGAGAGAAGCACTATTCTTTACGGAGGGTCTAACCTCAGCAGAAAATGCAGAGGATAAGTAGTTAATACTCGTACAATCATCCAGTATTATAAACAAAGAAGGAAGGACTTCATATCTTCAATGTAGACAGGCGCCTAACAAGATTTCAGTTTACTCAAAATTTTTAATCTTATTCCAAGAACATCCAATTTGGGACAAAGAACGACTTAAATAAAGTCTGGAAGAAAATTCGGGTTTAGTGATTGTTCTTAGACCGGCTTTGGCTTTGGATCAGGATAATAATGGCAATGCAGACCCGTGCATAATAAGACTTCACTTCACATATAATTTTCAATCGTATTCTATGAAGATCCAATTTGGCACAAGGAACGACTTAAGTCCTGGAAGGAAGGTCGGGATAAGTAATGGTTATAAGACCCGCTTTGACTTTGGATACTCGCTATAGAACTAAGTCTGAGAGAGTGTGACGACAGTGAGGTGACCAATAACACGTCAAGGTGGCGTTCCGGAATGGTATCGAAGGAAGCTCGTCGAAGTTGACTTCTACGTGACGCAACTGTTTACGGTCACGGATGTCTTAAAGAGTATCTACGGTGCTTTAATATGGAAAACATCCCATCTTGCCCTATATCTCTGACGAACCAGAGCTAGTCCTGTGCCAACATTTCGACACTGAAAGAAAAGACCTTTGCAGGATTTTTGACAAGCTTCCCACAGAAGAAACCTTACGACGCATATGTGCGATAAGCCTAGTGGTGAGAATTAAGTGGAGTAGCAGCGCGAATCATGAAAATGCCGCGTGTTGGAGAATGGGGCCGAAAGGCGATCGTACGCCATCAACAGCTTGATCTCCAGGCTGATAGTAATGCTGAGGAGTCGTTGTGAGACGAACACTGGACAGAATCCCATACTAACAGAGACTGGTTAATTTGAGTTAACATACTCAATAACGGTCTCCCGACATATTACTTAACGGCAAAGTTCCAGGACAAGCAACCGTTCGGCAAGAGGAGGTTTTAGTTCGGGTTAAAGTCCCACACTGACGGCCACAATGGCACACCTAGGCTTTCGATACTTTACTCCTAGTAAAAAAACAAAACAACAGGTGGCGTTCCTAGGCCGTGCTCCAAGCTGGTATGGAACTGCCTTCAACTCCGTTCTCAGGACTGTTGGTTCTACGTAACCGGAACGACCCGGATTTATATCCGGGCAAGGACCGTCACTTCGGCAGCGTTCCCCGTATATGTATGGGGAATGTTTATGCTGGCACAACAAGAACAACATTAATCGGCACTACATCTATAAATAGGTATACCCTGGTACCTGGTCACCCTATATGTATATGAGTACCTGGTAACATTGGATGCATAGGAAAGGAAGGTGCAAATATTCTCGCTTGGAAAGGGACAGTCCAGAGTTTTGTATACGTATCCTTAAAACTTTACTCAGGAAGTCATGGAATTCCATTAGACTGATCGAATATGGAAGGTAACAGAAAAACCGAAACCTTCATACCGGAAGGAAGTCCAACATACTTATTAACATTACTACGTACGACGTTAGTGTAGTCACAGTGTAATGAAACACTTGCCAAATGTGTGCTTTTTGCTCATTGTAGGTGACACATTATGGATGTGCCACTATGGAGCTCTTAAACCTCACTTCTTACAATCACCATCACATAAAGTACCCGACCTGAATAGAATCTGACTTTCTTCTTGATTCGTGAATACAGTATAACCGCTCCTATTGGACACCTCTATCAGACGGACTCTTCCCTTGGGTGAACATTTCTCCCCTATATCCAGACTTAGATATCGAAACCTTCTCTTGGGCAGACACCACTTTTGGGAGGAAAAAAGTTGACTGACGATGAATGCCAGCCTAAGGTAGGTCTCACTGCACCTATAACCGAGTATAAGTAATACGCCCTGACAGAAAAAGACGTGGCTTATTCTGAGTTATGCTTTTAGAGAAAACCAGGTATTACTAGAACCATGATTCGAAAATGAAGAAGAAGATTTGGATGCGGTATTTAATCGGGCGATTTGAAGATGAAACAACCACATCACTTGCCAGAAAACTGCAACGTTTTCCTAGCGAAGTTCTTTGGTACAGAGCAAACAATTAGTCATGGTTTGGCCTTCATTCGTTGACCATTAGGCTCCATTGGAAGTCATAGAAACGGCGCTGATGCTACGGAATCACCTTAAGATTTTTTCCCTTCTCGGTACTGAGATTGAGGCATCGATCGGTAATGGAAATCATCGAAGCACCTACTTCTTTATAACCACCATTTTGTGTCCACTGAGAAAACTTTATGAACATAGATGACTTAGAGATTTCAGGGTTGTTATATGTAAGGGGCGTTAAGCGAAGGATGAAAGTGAAAGCGAGAGTATGGGCCTTATCACAAACGCTCTTGTAACCCAATATATTTTCCGGTGAAGCGAGTTCTCCATCAGATATCGAAGCGACATTTCAAAACGCAGTTCTAATATTTATTTAGGGCATTTTCACTTTAGGGATTCCAATTACAAACCAAAGCAAAATCAAAAAACTCAGCAATCTACTCACCTTTCCGCGATGTGTTAAATTAATAATAAGTCCCATCGATGTGGTCACAATCAGGTGTAGATATGTTAGACCATATTTGTTTGATAACTCATTGAGAAATTTCAGTTCATTGTCGATTGACTCAATTAGTAAATTCTTTGCAGTTTTACGTTTAACACGCTCTTCTAGTACTATAGATTTTTGTAATGTTGATCCATCGGAAAGTTTTGAAGATCTTGATTTTTTCGCTGAAACCGCTCCGCTTCGCACACGCACTGACTCCCGAAAAGTAGCTTTTTCTTCCTTTTCGTTGCCCTTCTCTTTTTCATTTTGGTTTTCCATTTCTTTTTCCTTTTTACTCGCCCTCTGTGTTCGGCGTGTTTGTGCCCTGTTCACTGTGCTATCTCTTAGTTCTATTTTGAGTGTAGGATCTAATTCTTCTGTCATTTCATTCAACTCTTCTTCCTCGCCTTCAGGAAACTCATATTGGTATAAACGATAAACTTCACCATTATAACGCATCACCATAATTAGATCCTCGCTTTGATAATGCACAATAACAGCTCCTTCGGCGACATACATGCGTCGTTGCTCACCGTTCACCGTTTCTCCTGTATACCATTCCTGTTCGGCATAGGTCTCATGGTGATAGATTGCCAAGCCATTGGGATAGTTGATTACAATCTTCGCACATTCCTCTTCCTTATTCAGCACACGCACAGAAATGTTGTTCTTGTTCGTGAAGCGTAGACATGGTGAGACACAGGTGTTCCAAAAACGTGGTCGAAAGATATTGAATATATTGCCATTAACTGTGAACAATAAATTCTTATTCATATCTGTGAAACACCAACGCTCCTCGTACAATTCCAGGGCACCTTCCTGAAAGTAATAGCTTGAGTTCTTTATCTGTATCTCTTGACGTATGTCCTCTAGATTGTACCCCTTGAGTAGCGGGTGATCGCGTGGCAATCCGGGCACTGCATTCATCTTCGAAGTTTCCTTTCGCATCGATATTTGAGTGGCTCTCTGTTCCGGTATAAAAGTTGAGCTGGTAGCACGCGCAAATTGTGACTCCATGTAACGTCTGACCTTTTGCCATTTTAGCGAAGTTGGACGTATGAATATAGACAAGTCTAATCTATTGATATTCGTTTCCAGTGTACTTTGTTTTGTGAAACTTTTTGTGGGCCCGTCAATTTTTGGGTCTTGTGTCTTTAACATTTCCGGCGTTACTAAAGCCTCTAAAAAGGCCTCCATTTGAAAGAGTGTGAAATCGCGAAAGCACAAAGGCGATGGCAACACTGCAACTTCCTGCTCCTCATACACTTCATTGTAGTTGCATTTGAAGTGGTACAACTTACAGCCGGGCATAATCTCATCCACCTCGTAAGTATTGTATTTTACCAACCAATTCTGGAGATGCTGTTTCACTGTATTCTCACCAAAGTATAGCTTTGCATAATATGGCAGTGGAAGAAGATCTCTATCGGATAGTTCTTCGTATGCCTGTATCTTGAATACATTTTCCACACAGTCATTATCAATGTACGCTCGCATCGCATTGTACTCCAGGCTGGTGTAGTGTATTCGTTCGAACGATGCAGTGTTCGTATACAAGAGCAGCTCGTGCAGCAATTCATTGTTCTCTGCAATGCATAAACGTTCAAAATATTTCAACTTCAAAATACTATCAAAGGCCGTCGTGTAGACATCGCGTAAATCCATGTTCAAATCTAAACAGCTGGTTTTTGTGTATGGCAGTGTGGTGAGCTGGGCCTGTTGCGGTGTTAGCTTGCGTGTACGTTGTGCTATTTGGTTCAGAAGGCCCTCCAAGTACATGGAGATTGTTGCCTGATCGCTGGCCACACCGGGTAGTGGTGCTTTTATATAGGCTCCCTGCATGGTTAGCGATTCGGCGATTTCTTGTAATCCTTGCACATTTACACCCGCTGGCATTGCGACATTGGTTATTCTAAATGGTTCGATATAGTAGTGTTGGTATTGTTGATACAGCAACTCGATATCGTACAAGTAGTAGCTAAGTTGGTCGTAGATCTGCTGTGTGTACTTTTCCGCGAGGCAGCGCGAAATTACTGGTAAATAATGTTGCATGTAACCGGTGGATTTTGTAATGGCCAATGGGCGCATTTCGAAGATTTCTTCTTGTATCTCCTCAATGGTGTGCGCGAGTAGTTCTTTGGTCTCCGGATGGGGAAGTAGTAAATCGTAACCGGATTCTTCGGGCAGAAAGTGCACAATAGCTTCAAGTGGTTCCTTCTTGCTGGGGAAAGCATGAAAGTATAATGAAATTCAAAATGACTACCATAGCAAAAATGTGAGAGAAAAACTGTGGAATCATTTTACAGTTTTCTATATTTTCGATAAAAACGCAATATAATTAATTTCATTACCAGCTTAGTTGCCATTTTATATACAACATTATACCATATGTAAGAGTGTACCCAGGGCTGAATTAACGATGTTAGAAACTCTATCCACTTTTCTATTTTAAATATGGTTTGGTGCGTAACTACCACTTCGAAGTGCACAGGTTCGAATCTTCGGGCATGAACACCAAATGATAGAAAAAGTTTTTCTAATAGCGGTCGTCCCTTGGTAGGAAATCGTAAAAATCCGAGTGAATTTTTGCCTTAAAAAGATTTCTCATAAAAAGCCAGCTGCTGTTCGGAGGCATTGTAAAATTGTAGGTCCCTCCATTTGAGAAACACGATCAAGGCGCACATCACAAATAGGACGAGGAGTGCGACCAAGCAGAATAAAGAATGTAAGCGCCAAATTTACCTAGCAGGGGCTTATAAAGAGTTGTCCATACTGCCTTATGGATAGTCCAGACCTGAGTGATATTCACATCTCAACCGAGCTCGAGCTTTCCTCAAGGGGTGTCGGCTTTCTGTCTTATGAGGAGAAAGACTGCCTTACAAAGGGTGATGCAGATGATGAAGTAAGTTGTTTGGGTATCCTTCAACATAGTTTCTGAGAATGAGACAACTTTTATTTATCGTCATCGCTAGTGGTAACACTTTCATCTGTAAAGCAGTCCGAGGATACTATTTTATTGTTGTTCATTCTCGTTAAGGTAGACATTTCGGTGGACGCACGTAAAGAAAATAAGACGACGTCTACCATTAGACTCGGTCTTTGTTACGACTTTTACCTCGTTGAAATGATGAAGTTGGTCTAACTCTTGCGAAATAGTCGTGACTCGAGGAGACGGGGGACTAAATAATTCAATCGGTGTAGTAATCAAAACGAGTTAATAACTCGCGCTTACTGGGAATTCCAAGGTCATGTGAGCAAATTCAGTTCAGATATCCAAGCATAAAAGTGGTTCAACGATTTATCGAAACCTCTTGGTCTAGAAAATACACGTTGACACTTTCATTGAAGCACGCGAGCAGCCTAGGACATCTAAGTGCAACCCAGCGTCCGAGAGACTCCATTGGAATACAATCGGACGGCCACTGATGAGAAAGCAAGTGGAGAAAACAGAGTTGCATCCTGTAGTGAGTTTAAAGCACAAATAGACAATTTTAAACTCGTATTTTAGTAGTACAAATAATTTCACAATGGGCCCCTGTACATGTAAGTATGTGTGTATAGGAAGAGTAACCGTCTGAGCTACATAAGAAATTCTGAGATATGCAAATGTGACATGCAGAAGTTTGCTCTGAAATGCCGGTACTCACAGCAGTATATGCAAATCGCTTTAAACTGCCTTAAGTTCACGTTCAAGTTAGCAAGTAAAGAATGCCGATTTTGCATTTACGCTCCCTTGAGTTTTTAAAGATGAACAAAGCCTCCTAGTCTTTAAATTTCAAGATTTCACTTTTTTTATCTTCGGTCGTGGGTTGGGTTTACAGCATTTCAACTGTGTAATAGTAAGAATCCAATGAAGTAGGAGTAAGAGAGTGTGAATATACCGTTAATAACCTCATAAGCCTAAAAGTATGTTAAAACTTTCATTTCTTGATCTAACTTTGTCTTAAATATCTAACTGAGATCAACTGCAGAATTCAATTCAAACTGGTTGATTGTCTCACAAAACTATGAAAAAAATGGGGGTCATAACGTGGTTCGGCAATCGGATGGGCTATTGATGAAAGTAAGTTTTCTTGAAAGTCTGTGAAAAGCTGTGCATAGGAAGTTTTCCAAGTGCAAACTTATTTTTACCATCTTTCTGGCGGTTTTCGGATATGGAATCTGAATCTGTAATTTATTCTTTACCAAAACTCAAACTCGTGGCTGTGTTTACCGGTCATTGGACGATCGACACTCACGCGGAAAAGCTAGGGTTGCCATTTAACCCCCATTGCAGAAGCTGTGGGGAGCTGTCAGAGAACGAGATTATTGAGCACTTTCTCAGTAAACGTCCGGATTTTGCAGCTAGACGATTGAGGTCAGTGGGTGCTCGTTTCTAGTACGCCAACCTAAATCCCATCAATCTTCTTAATTAAATTAACACCTTTGGACTCTGACTGTATATATTTGCCTGTTGGAGGTGTCAAAATGGTATCAAAACGGCGTTTTAGTGCTACTTGGGGAGTGCCAAAGTGGTATTTCAACTATTTCACCTACCTACCTATCTGCCACCTTTGAGCGGGTTTTTTGGCAAAGAAGGTCATAAACATTCCTCCGGGACCAGCAGCAACAAATACGGCGGCCGCCGTAGCCGAATGGGTTGGTGCGTGATTACCATTCGGAATTCAGAGAGAGGTCGTTGGTTCGAATCTCGGTGAAGGCAAAATTAATAAAAACATTTTTCTAATAGCGGTCGCCCCTCGGCAGGCAATGGCAAACCTCCGAGTGTATTTGTGCCATGAAAAAAGCTCCTCATAAAAATATCAGCCGTTCGGAGTCGGCTTGAAACTGTAGGTCCCTCCATTTGTGGAACAACATCAAGACGCACACCACAAATAGGAGGAGGAGCTCGGCCAAACACCTAACAGAAGTGTACGCGCCAATTATTTATTTATTTTTTAAAATATAATATGAAATGCCCTTAAAATCGTCAACCTGGGGAAACTAAGAAATTATGTCCTATTCTTTAACAACTTAGACTTTCAGAAAAACTTGGTTTCATAAATTCCCAAAAAAAAAAAAAAACTCCGCAGTGTAAAAAGTGCCAAAGAAGATTCTATTACAAGGTGAAGAAATTTTAAGTTGCTAAATATGGACTCTTCATCATTACCACCAATCGGGTGGGTCTCCAAGAAATACCATATTTGATGTTATCCATGGATCTCTTGCACATAAAGATGTTACAATGAGATGATGTTAGAGCTGCCTACCTTTGAGATGAGTTAATAAATTCATCAAAATACACTCAGTTTCCTTTGGGTCATAGAACAAGCTCTTCGAATGATTTATTATGATGAGAGACTTACTGACCCATTTCTGCAGGTAGTTACGTCTTAAAAAAGGAAGCGTAGAAGAGCAAAATTCAATAAACTTAGACAGGGCAAGTGTCTATTAAAGAATTGATGAAGGAATTAATATCACAGATATCCGAATTGAGAGGCACTATTTAACGATCAGCTTTTCGTTAAAGTGGTAGAACAGGCGTTTGAAAAGAAGCAACGTAAACAGAATCAGCCACTCTGGAGTATCGAGTGTGCGTGCATTATGAGCCATAGATTCAGATCGCGTCACCATGAGCTTCGAATCTAAATTAACTGTCTATTCCATACAGTATGAAAGTTGGGAAGTCTGGGGTGGAAGGTGGAAACTTTCGTAAGTTGGGTTGTTAGGAGAGAAAGAGGCAGATAGAGTGTGAGAGAGAGAGAGGACGAGTGTTGAGTACTATACTTATTGACGCCATTTAAAGTGCAATTTATGGTTAGTCCCATTTCATGAAATGTAGCATTTACATTGCGTTTCAGCTGACATTTGAGTAAAGGTTTGTTTCAAAAACTGTTCAAAACAATTTGGATATGCCAAGGCGAATCTATTAAATGGTGGTGTTGGTAAATCAGCTGATTTGTTTTTTTTTCTTTCCCCGTGTCCATGTGGCTGTCAGCTCAGAATGAAACATGGCGAATTCATTATTTCGCAATAATTTCCTATGTTGTACAGAACATTCTTGTTGGTCTATTGCCACCACCTTTAATAAAGGTGTTTTGGGACATGCCTTCGAACCTCTTCTCTTGTTGCTTTGGCACTGTAGTACAATAAAATGAATGTATTTTCTTTGGAATGTCCATCCAATAATGAAATAGATAAAATCACTCACCACGTCGCCGATTTTCATACCTTAGCAATCTTAAATAAAAGTCATTGTCCATATCGCCAATGATTATTATGAATAGTTTCGATTGCTCCGGTTCGTCTTGTATGTACTGTGATGCATGGAATAAAAAAATGTCTTATCTCAATTTCAATCACACATAAGTATCTTCTTCTTACCCTCCTCTTAGATAGCATTGGTGGACGCCCCACTGTATTGTGCTCCTTTGGCACCAGTTGTGGACACACGGGAAAACTTATAACGGACTTCTTATTAGTTGCAGTTCTTGAACCTTTTGACCGCTTCTCAGGGGCGAATGTGTCTGGGGCTTTCGGTGACTTCACCGGTCCTTTCTTGATTGCTACGCTCGACTTTCTTAACAGGGTTGCACCAGTGGGCACATTAAGATTTCCCAACCAAAAATCGATTAAGTTAAACTTATTTTCCTCCTCAATTTTTCTGGACATATTCGCGTATTCATTGCAGCAGCGCTCGATGGCCGCCAGTGCAACGGTGAAATCGTCGAAGCGTTGTGTGTTGCGTACTGTGTTGAGTAAGCAGGAGATATTCCATTTAGTATTTACTTATGTTTGCAATTTGTATCATATTTAGGCTCACCTTTTAGTGCTAAGAGCTTTTTTTCTTCTTCCAAGTCGATTACTATAACCCGTCTACGATCGCCCAACTGTACGCGTCTCCTGAACTCATCCCGTATAGAACTTAGCGAATTTGTATGGAAATTGATGGCATACAACTTGTAAACGCTGCTGCTGAGCGGCTGTAATGGAGTGAAAAAATTAATAAATAAATAAAATATATTACTAATAGGTGATTAAAAATAATTCCAGGTACTGTAATTTACCGACTTCGGCTGGACGTTTTTGCTGGCCATTTATAAATGTGTGTAACGGTTACGTTTATTTCAAAATATATTTTGTGAAATTCCTGTGTTTTTTTTTATTAATTTTCAATGTTTGTGCATAAATTATAAAATATAAAAAATACTTCAAAACCATAATTCAATTCGATTAGTGTTGGAAAAGAGTATTTGAAATATGTTCTTTGACTTCGTTCCCGAAAAAGCAAAAAACCAAAATATTGGAAGGCATATCAAATAAACTGTTATATTAAATATTTTCGAGTCTCGAAGCTTTTTCACAATTATGAATTAAACTCTTCAGTGCGAGCTGCTATTTACTATTGAGCTAAACCTTCAATTCGAACTTCTACTGTCAGAAACTGATTTGAATAAAGCCAGAGATCAATCAGAATCGGCCAGAAATTTCGAATAAAGGTCATTTAAAAAAAAGGGTGACTGGAAGCACATACTCTAAGGACACACCAGAAGCTCCGAGACCTTAGATGGGATATTCAATAGCAATCGCCGTATCGTCGAGACCTGCCACCAAGCGGTTATCACATTTTCAAGCACTCGCACAATTTTTTTTAATGATGTATAAATTTATATATTGGTAAAACGAGCTGGTCAAGTTTTTTGCTAATAGGAACGAGAACCTTTTAGTCGCAGAATTATAGAATTGCCTTCAAAATAGATAAAAGTTATTGAAAAAATGGAGAATAATTAACCCAACGATGCTAATTTAATTGCCGAAATAAAGCGAATAAGCCTTTTACTTGACCTATATTTTCTCATATACAGGGTTTTCCAATAGCAGGTGCTACAGGTGAATGGATTGCGCTCTCGAGAGATGATTAACGATTTTTTATGGCTGGAATTGGATGGTATTGATATGGACAACGTTTATTTTCAACCAAACGGCGCTATGTGTCACACAAGCCACGAAACCATTGATCTTTTATGGGGAAAGTTTCCGGACCGAAGAGGTGATCACAATTGGCCACCGAAATCTTGTGATTTAACACTTTGCGACTTTTTTCTTTGGGGCCACGTGAAAGAGAAGGTCTACGCCAACAGCCCAGAGTCGATTCAAGACCTCAAAGATGGAATTCGTGGGGCTATCGAGGACATAGGGCAGCCACTTTGCAATTCGGTTATGGAAAATTTCATGAAAAGGATATTGTCCTGTGAACGTGGTCGTGGTGGTCATTTGCCTGATATTATTTTCCACTATTAACAGCATACCTTCCTCTTTATAATGAAATAAACATCCGATCATTTGTATTAAACAATAGCATTTTTCTTTGAATATCAAAATAACACCTCTTATTGGAAAACCCATTATTTACTTACCATCAGCGGATCACTTGTGGAATACTGTTATGTTAAAATTAATTTGTAAGAGATGTACATACATATGTATGCGCCAGTGTAGTAACTAAGCATATATTGACATGAAGCTCGTGGAGTTCATAGAGCTGAATATTTCAACATCTTCAACGATATTGGTGAACCTTTGTTAGGAACACTCCACAATTCGCTCCTCCAGCTTTTTGTCATTTTTGTTCATTGAGAAATACTGAACTGAAAAATAAGTTGCGTACTCTGTCGAAAGTGGCCCCGCATCTCGTAGTATCTGCTGTAGCATCAATTTAAATAAATAACATCATTCGCCTCGTAACGAAGTGTTGAAAAACTTTGAATTGTTTTCTATTCTAAATGTTTTGCTTCGGGTTTTGACAAGATCAATCTGTTCTTACTCGGACTTTGCATTCCGCCTAAATTCTCTGGCAGGTGGGCCATAGAGTTTTTGTATACCTTAATGAGGTTGAGGGTGAGGGAGAAGTGCGCTTTGACTACGCCATTATTTACCACAGCCGGGCTGCGGCTTACTTTAAGTGATGTTAAACATTCGAATTGATATCCTGTACTAGGAAAGATAAAAGCGGATGGTATAGCAGTGAACGGGGACACTTTTTGCTAACATACAAAGAGTTGCCGCGCATTGCAATATATAATACGTCACCGTGGGCTGTTATATGTATATTAACGGTAACTCCGTTTATTTAAGTAATAACTTCAATAACATAATTTTGTATCAAAGTCAAACAAAAAGTTGGGCAGCCTAAGTTTTTAGCACATTTAAGTAAACTATGTGTACTCCGTTATTTCTTTCATAACGGTACTGCAAAAGTTAGTTTTATTTCTCACATTTTGCCGTTTACGTTGCGAATTGTTAAGAGTAAAGAGGTATAAGCAAACTTCGAGTGATTTAAAAGAACTTTTGGTGAATGCCATTCCGAAGGGAAAAGTGTGCGTCAAATCGCGGAAAGTTTGAAAAGACCTATGTCGACAGTATTTAGTATATTGAAAAAATGTAATGAAAACCATTATTTTCTTTGGAAAAGTGGTACTGGAAGAGTTTCCAAAATGAACTCAAATGAGTCCAAGAGAAGGATTATACTTAGTCTTGCCATAAATTCTGTGACAAATTTTACAATACATACAGCGAGAAGAAATTTCCGTTATTTTTGCTTTTGTTCGTCTTTTATTCAGTTTCGTGGCAAATTTTGCTTGTTAACAATGGAGTGGGAGCTTAGGAAAATAACATTGCAATGATTGCATTACATAAGTTAGGTAAATGAGCAAGTGAGATTTACGAATCACTGAAAAAACATTGTATCTCGAGAATGTTTGTTTACGGGTTCGTTTTTCACAAACGTCTGCAGTGACAGAACCTCGTGTGGTTCGAACCAGTGCAGCCTGAAAAGCCGTTCGAGAATGAATTCATAGAAATTCCCTTAGAAAGCAGAATATTCATGTACAGAGAAATGTATATATCGACCAGATCCATGCCAAGAATAATTAGAGATGATCTTCATATGAAAGTCTTCCATCGCTCAGCTGGTCATCTTTTGACAACGCGATTGAAGTAAATAAGACTCGACAGAAGCAACTGCTATGAAAATATTCTTTTCACAGGTCAGAAAATGTTCGCTGTTGAAAAAGTTGTTAATAAGCAAAACGATAAAATCTATGCTAAAACTTCTAAAGACGTAAGAAAAGTTGTTCCAAAGTGTACCAGGAGGATATCTTAGAAGGCATGGGGAAGCAGTTATGCAGAACTCTCATCAATGGGGAGCGTTGGATCTTTCAGCAAGATTCCACTCCAGCCCATACGGCAAAAATTACTCAGCGGTGGCTAAAAAACAATATTCCTGGATTCATAGCCGCAGAAGATTGGACGTCTGGAAGTCCAGATCTCAATCCTTTAGACTACAGTTTCAAACTCTCAGGAGTTTTCTGCACAGTAACAAATAAAGAGTGTACACTTTTAGAAAAAATCGCTTTCTTTCAAGAATTAATGTGAGTACAAGAATATGTTAGTAAGACGAATGAATTTTGGATCAACGTTATTTTCACCGGCTAGTCGAAATTCAACTTATTTGGGTCAGATGACCGCAGTTTTATCTGGAGAAGGGAAGGTGCAGTGCTCAAACCGTCTAATTTGGTGGGTACTGTGAAACATGATGGCGAGTATGTAAGGATTGGGGGAGCAACGACGGCATATGGAGTGGGCTCGTTTTCTTTTATTGAAGGCACTAAGACTAAAACGAACTATCTAGAAATACTGAAGGAACTGTCGAAAGATTACAGTTACCAGCAACGTTAACCTCCAGGCAAGACAACGACCCAAAGCTTACTGCGCTGATTGTAAGGAAATGGACCTTTAAAAATTTTTAGAACATGAAAACAATTAATTTTTCGAATTTTAAAAAGGAAGTGTAGAACTCCTTTTATTCGCCAATGGCTATTATGCTTCTCAATGAAGTGGCTCATCAGACTGCAATAAATATGAATGTAATTAATAGTGGAACTGATGAGCGTTTGAAGCATTTTCAAATATTTTTTTTTTGAATCGACAAAAATCAGTTTGATTTTTCTTTAAAATGTTTATGGTGCTATAATCCTTTACTCGCTACAAAATTGCTTTTGAATTTGTTGATCGGTTAGCGAAGCTGCGGATACAGAGTAATGCAATTAACCTAATTTTAATGGCTCCTTTTCATTTGAATAACTGTCCTCAATTTAACTGCGCATTTTAAACAATCGTAATATTTGTATAAGACAATTCTTTAAAAACTATTTATTTTCAAGAAACCAAATATTAACTTATATTCGTATGCTTCCGTATGTATACTCATATTTCCATTGCTTCAGTTGTTTCGCCATTTGACAACTTTTTGTGGAAAGCTTCAAAGGGTATAACAGGGAATACCTCCTCTTTGCCTATTAGCTCTGTGGTACCTGGCTTGAAGCGGTAGTTTCCCTGTAAATATTTGCGAAATTGTTAAAAAAAAAAATATATAAAAATAAACTGAATTGAATTTCTTACATGTCGTGTTCCCTTCAGATTGGCCAACTCATAATTGCGCAAGTAATCTACCGAATCTTTGCGTATAACACATAAATCGATGTTGGACCCGGAACCTAAGTCATTAAACACACCCGCCGCAATAGCATCGCGTACCAACAATTTGCCTTCTTCTTCAGTCATGTCGGGTTTCCAGCGCGATTCAAAAACAGACATTGCAGCCAAACTGCCAGAACCCATAGTGGCATAAGGCAGCTTGTCTGTGGAGCCATGAGGATGTATGCAATAAATATATGAACCGGTCTTATCGACACCGCCAAGAACTAAAGCAGCGCTAATGTGTCCCTGATAGCGGAATAGAAATTGTTTAAGTAGTGTATTGGCTGCTACGACAGGCACCTGACGGCCGGTGTTCAAACGATGCATTTCCAATTGTGATGCAATCAAATCGGTAGTCATTTCAGTATCGGCAGCGGTTCCAGCACCACAACAGCTACGTAAGTATTGAAATTAAAATTCCCTTTTTGCAGAAATTGTAAAAACGAATACTTACTACATATTTTTAGCGAGGTAATGAATTTTCGAACAATTTTTGTCCGAAACAATTGGACCCTCGGTGGCACGGGTATCCGCTCCTAATATTACACCATCTTTGAAGATAATTCCCGCAATAGTCGTACCTGTTTTTACAGTCTTTGGCTGCTGGAAACCAGAATTGAGCAGCATTTCATTTCTATGAAGAAATCATGAAAGCATTTTGCCATTTGCGTCAAAACAAAAAAACCGCTTACCGCTTGCAGTTGTCAAAGTTGAAGCCACCTTTGGGCACATCTCGTACTAATTCCATATTCATCTTAAAGGCTTTTAGTTAAACTATTTAGTTTGCTTTGCAGAAAATTATTAAAAGGGATATAAAGTTGTTCGGCGAATAAAGATGACCAACAAAATTGTGACAGCGCTTTTTTGGATGCTTCTTCTGACGACAACCAGCAGTTAACAATAGTCGTTATTCACAATAGAGTAGAAGTTGCTAAGAGATTAATGCATTTTTGTGCAAATAGTTGTGATTGTAAATATATATGGGAAATTAACGAAATTTTGACACTTCATTTGGAGGAACAAATTACGTAGTCAAAGGGTTTACAAATCGTTTATTAAAGGCAAAGAATTTTCCGCTGAAATGCCTCAGCCACTGTTTAAAAAAATACTGAAAAATTCAGAAATCAAACAGACTGAGTGGCAATATCGAAGCACGTTGACATCAGCTGTTGAATAAACGAACTGATTTGATAACAATTTTGCTACCGCCCGAGAAAATTTTAATACTTTTATTTTGAAAAGCTAAGAGAAAATCCTGTAAGAAGCGTGTGAAATGGTGTGCAACAAACAGCTCTTCCAAACAGTATTAAATACATGTAATCGATTTCATGGATTGACAAGCCTGCGTAAGTTTCCGAAAAGAGAAATGCACTGCATTGGCGAAGTAAAAGTTCAAGTTTTATATAAACGAGTTTATTTGTATATATAATATGTACATAAGTGAATGCTAGAATACAAAATCTAACTAGATTAGTTTTTTGTACATTTTAGTTATTTATTTTTAGATTTTTAAATTGGGTATGCAGAAGAGCAAGAATTGATTCCCTTTCAATTGTCTAGGTTATAGTTCCAGCGCCAACTCCACCATCAGTCCTGCGCTAGTGAAACGCAATGAACTCTTCACTCAAGAACAACGCCGACAAAAAGAAGCGATTGGAAGAGTGGAAAAAATTGAAGTGCGTTATCTTGGACTGCCTCAGGATGTAACTCTAGCTATGAATTCTTATTTATCGACTCCATATAATTGCGCACAGCATTTAAGTGAAGGTCATTGCAAACGTTCCGCCTTAGCGCTCGTCGATGGGAACGTGCCATGGGATATGCATCGGCCGCTGACTGAAACCTGCACGCTGCAGTTGTTAAATTTTACCGTTGCGGATCCTCATTTGGTAAATAAGTACGTACTCAAGTACATATTCAGTTCTTCATAGCAAATATTATGTTGGTTCCTAAAAGTGAACAAACCAGCGAAAATGTGATTTAATACAATTTTTTTTTCGAAAAGCTTTTAATAATAGTTCTAACTTTGCGCGATATTTTCAGAGCGTTCTGGCGCACATGCAGTTTCATGTTGGGTGCCGCGCTGCAAAATTGTTTTACTGATGAAGCCCAATTGGAATTACACAGCTTCCCTACCCCAAACAGTATGTATTGCATATTTTTTGCTATAAATTCGCACTATTGTAGTTATTTAAACGCATTGCAGTCAAATCTGGCAGTTTTGTTTACGATATAGTGCTACGTGCACAAGCCTGGCAGCCGAGTAAAGCAGAATTACGTGCCCTATCCGCTGAAATGGTAAAATTAGCTGCAAGGGATCTGAAACTTGAACGTCTCGATGTAAATAGTGAACTTGCATTGGAAATGTTTGCCGATTCACGTTGCAAGCGTGAGCAATTGCCCAGCATTGCCCAACAGAATCAGGGACGTGTTACACTCTATCGCATGGGCACACATATAGATATATCGCGTGGTCCTATGGTTGCCTCTTCACGTTTCGTTGGCAAATGTACAGTCGCCGCAGCGCATAAGATCGCCAATGAGGGCGATAATAATGCATTGTATCGTATACAGGGTGTTGGTTTGCCAGCTGGTTTTACGTTACATCATATAGCGTACGGCACATTGGAGGAACGTGCAAGAAAAATGGTAACTTTTGTTGATATGAGTATAGTAAATGTACATACATATATATGTTTTTTTTTCAGAATCCTGCACGCTTGCCCAATGAGCCTTTCGAAGAATCGCTTCAGCACATAGCTTAAACGGAAAGAATATTTGTTTAACCGAAAACCATTTCTGTTTGTTTTATATTTTAAATGAAAATAAATAAATGTAAACTACTACGTTTGTTATTCGTTTTGGCGAGTCTTACTGCGTTAAATTTGCTGCGCCTAAATGTAGACTACGGCTATTGTTTATATAAAATTATGTGTATGTACACATTGCATTCAAAATTATCGTCTATTCTCCTGTAGGCGCTTAGTAAATAAGAAACTTCAGTAGCTAATCAGCCTACTAACAAATCCGCTCCGATTCTAAATTGTTCAATGCTCGTTATTTAGATTTCTATTAAATTTTTTGCTTTCAAAATTGTTATGTTTGTGCCAAAGTGCTGCATTTCTGTGCTCACTTCAGTAAGAAACCTCCGCATATGCTGGAAACCTTGTAGCAAATTGTCCATTATGAGGGAGCGTTCAAACAGTTAGACATGTGCGAGTGACCTGTACGATACTAACCTCCTATTCACATGCTCTCTTAAACTCCTCTCCTTTTGGACTCAACCCGTTGGAACAGCATGTTTCCTGGACGTACCGTTAGATGAGTCAGATGATGACGATCCGTGACTACACTGCACTGGTAGGGCTTAATGAACTGCTACAACAACAATAAAATCATTATAGTCTCCTTCGCATGGAGTGGCCTGAGAAGCAATACTTTATGGTATGCCTCGTAGTATATCCACTGCATATTAGTGATTCCCTGAGATTACACTAGTGTAGAGTAGACCTTTTGCCTTGACTATGGCCTTGAGGCGGTCTAGAAACGAATCGCAAGCTGCCCGAATGTGACTTGCAGGTAATTTGGCCCTCTCGCGGGCAAGGGTTTTTTTCAGCGCCTCGAGACTGGAGAATTTTTTAGATCTGACCTTGCTCGAAAATGGCCATCGAGAATAGTCCATCGGATTCGCGTCTGGTGAATTTGAGATCTATTGTGTGGTCGTTATGAAGTTCGGAACGTTTTTTTTTAGCCATTTTTGGTTCACTCGGGCTCTGTGAGACGGTGCCGAGTCCTGTTGAAATGTCCATGGGGTCTACCACCGAAATTTTTGTCTGCGGATGGCTTCAAAACAACCTCCAGAATACTTTCCCGATAATATTTCGCATTTACCTTGACGCCAGGCTCGATGAAAGTGATTGGAGAGCACCCATCTGCGGTTACAGCGGCCCAAACTATTACCTGTGGCGGGTACTGCCTCTTGGTGGCCAATCGACGACTCAAATTCTCGTATGAACATTGGGTCAACCAAACCCTATCATTTTGGGAGTTTACGAATTGCTCAAGCGAAGCAACTCCTTCGCTCTCTTAAGTCTGACTCGTTGCTGCTTATGTGTGAGATTTTGCGCCTTTGGATCTTGTAAGGCTTGACTTTTCAATGTGCGGCGGATGCTACGGTCAGATATTTTCAGTTCTTTCGCCATTCGATTGGCAATTCGTCGGGGATTTCGCTCAAGTCGCTTCTTCATGATTTGAACCCTTTCATGTTACGTTGTAGACTTTTGATGACCACCTCCATGACGTTTCGCGATGCTACCAGTATGATTGTAACGAGTAATGGTCCGATAAACAAAAAATTTATTTATTTTAAGGTGCTCGAGCTCACGAACAATCACTGGTTGTGATTTTCGAGCCAAATAAAGGGTGGTTAAATTTCAAAGGGCCGATGTTGAATGTGAACCACACCGAAAGGTCACGCTTTTTTCTGCATTTCATTTGACATTTTTCAATTTCAGACTAACTCAATTTGAATCATGGAAAGATACATAATCGAGCAACGCGTTAAAGTTATTCAGGCTTATTCTGAAAACGGGCGTTCAAAGCAAAATGCATATCGCACACTTCGTGATTTTTTCGGACAATTTAGTCGTCTAAGTTTGAGCAAACCGGGTCTGTGGGAGATGTGAAAACACAAGTGCATGCTCGTACAGCTCGTACTGCAGAAAATTTTGCTGCTGTTCGCGATAGTGTGGTTGAAGAGCCGTCCACCGAGTGGTGAAGGTTGAAAAGCCGTTCACCGTCCGCCGAGTTGAGGTCGTCGTTGATGAACATTATGCATAAAGACTTGCATTTACACGCTTACAAGGTGCAATTGACTCAAGAACTAAAGCCTATTGACCATTTCAAGCGTCGTCAATGGTGAGAATGGAGGCTGGAAATGGCAACAGTGAATGACCAATTTTCGAAGAAAATCAACATCAGTGATGAGGCACATTTTCACCTCAGTGGATTCGTCAATAAGCAGAATTGCCGCATTTGGGCGAATGATAATCAAAGAGTGATTGCCGAAAAACCAATGCACCCACAGAGAGGGACTGTTTGGTGCGGTTTATGGGACGGCGGCATCATTGGGCCGTATTTTTTCCAAAATGAGGCCGGTCAGGCAGTTACTGTGAATAGTGTTCGCTATCGTGAGATGATAACGAACTTTTTATGGATGTGGACGATATGTGGTTTCAACAGGACGGTGCCGCTTGTCACACAGCTAACGAAACAATGGCTCTTTTGCGCGAAAAATTTGATGGCCGAATAATCTCACGTCGCGGCGATGTCAATTGGATGCCAAGATCATGTGATTTGACACCGTGGGACTTGTTTCTTTGAGGGTTATTTGAAAGAAAAGGTGTATGTCGATAAGCCAGCAACAATTCAAGAGCTAAGGGATGAGATAATTCGGCACATTAACAGCATAGAACCTCAATTATGCCTCAGCGTCATCGAAAATTTGGACCATCGGATGGAGGTGTGCCGCCGAAGCCGCGGCGGTCATTTGGCCAATATTTTGTTTTATTCGTAATTGAGCCATATCAATATTATCATAATAAAGAGAAATGATAATAATTTCCTAAAAAAATTGTATTTTATTCTAAATCAATACTGGCCCTAGAAACTTAACCACCTTTTATGAGGCAATCACACTATTACGTTTGAAATCCATTACTGATTTTCTTTTTTCGCGTTTACTCTAGGCAAAATGCTTCCGCGCGCTTGTAAACAATACTCTGAACTGTCATTTAGCCAACTAACAGACAGCTGATTCCCATGCGTCAACTGCGCAAGCACTACACTTCGAGTGCCGGACCCTATATAATTTATTCTTATTTGTTTTGATTTATCGTTGAAAAATATACTCATCAATTTTTTTTTTAATTTTATATTTTATTTTGATTTCGTTATTATTTATTTCAAATAAAAAATATAACAATCACATTATTACATAAATTATATATTAAAAAATTCGGCAATTTATTAGAATTAAAGTTTTAGTTTAAGCTAATTCGGCTCATTATTTGTTTCTAATACTCCTAAACACTTAAATTATCTAGACTAATATTAATAATACTTTAACACTTACGAAAATCATAAAATAAGCTGGGCTTTGAAAAAATTGTCTACACTTTTTAGAAAATAGAAATCCGTTTATGAAAACACTAAAATCCAGTTCAGGACTGGTTTTTTTTTATAAAAGCTCGCCTTCCCAATATTAGACTAGGAAGCTCATTTGCAATTTCTTCCACAAACCTCAAATTATATTAATTATTCACTTAAAAAGCTCTGCGAGCGCATCCTCATTAACAGCGATCGCCAGCATTATAAAGCCACCCAATAGCATGCCGGTAATCTGTATTAGTGTGCCCTTCAACTTGCTCTTGGCATCTCCCGCATGGCCTTCCACCTCACTCATCGCCGGCACCAAATCGGCAAGCGCTATGTACAGGAACGAGCCGGCTGTGGCCGCATAGATCCATTGTGTCATGTTCGCATGCTCACCGGCTATGAACAAACCAATTGCCATGCCCACAAAACTCAACACCGAGCTTACAATGTTCAAGTAGACGGCACGACGCAGCGATACGCCCGTCTGCAGCAAGAGCGCAAAATCGCCCAATTCGTGTGGCAGTTCGTGGCATAGCACAGCAAAAGCGGTAGCCATGCCGGTGACAGGATCGCTGGCAAAGGCGGCGCCGATCGCCAAACCATCGGTGAGATTATGCAAGCCATCACCAATGACGACCATAAAGGCGACCGGTGTAAGCGGACGTGATGGCGTCTTCTGATCCTTTTTCGTTTCATTCAACATGATGTTTATTTCCTTGGCGTCGCTGTTGACGATCGGTGCGACATTTGTGGCGACCGTTTTATCAGGCGTTGCGTGTTCTGTGTGATGCGCGTGTGTGTGCCCGTGCGTGTGTGCATGACCGCCATGCGAGTGACCGTGTCCATGTCCATTGGCGCTATCACCCTTCAGTAGTGGCAAAATATGTTCCAGCACGTACATGAAAATGCATGTGAAGAAGGCGCATGCGCAAATCCATACTGCCTCATGTGTACCATGATGCTCATCTGCCTCAGCAGTTGTGGCTGCGTCGGACTCGTGCGCGCCATGTTCGGGCACCAAGGCATGCGGCAATAAGTGCATCAAAGCATCGCCGGCTAGCGTGCCCACAGCAACGGCGACGAGAAACTTTAAAATATCCTGATAGGCGATTGTTTTCATGAGCGGCACCAACAGTATGCCTAGTAGTCCACAAGCGGATAGTATGAATATGGAAATGCTGGCGTAGAGCCAAGCTGCATGGGAGGAAATAGAAGAAACATTGTTGTGATTAAAATTCGGTGCAGGCGCTTTAACGATTATCTACTCACCATTCCACAATGCCTGCTTGGGATCGTCACCATTTGTTAGCGGCGCTGGTCGCATGCACACGTGCTGATCGATTTGCGCCAACAGCGCTGGACAGAGCTTCATGAATGCGACTGGTGTTAGCTGCACATGGTTGATAAACTCATTGTATTCGGCTTCGGAGTTGTGCGCTTCCACTACGCCATCGGCCGAGTAGGTCTTGTATAGTTTACGTGTGTGTAAATCATCATGATCGACGACCAGACGTAGAATGGACTTTGGGGATAGGCAAACATTCGCGGAGAGAGGTGCAGCGTCCAAAGAAGCATCTGAAATCAAAAGGAAGAAAAAATTAGTCAAATCGGGTCTGGCAACTAGAAAGACGTGGTAGGAGACCCCCAGCGATTAAGGAAGCTAACAGCTTCTAGGCAGCTCGGCACTTCAAGTCAATTTAGTAGAGTAAAAATAAATACATACATATAAGATTTGGAAAACAATATTTTAGGCTACTCACTATCATTTCAAGTCTAATATGAAATTAGTGCGCATTTCCATGCAATAAACTATGAAAGATGATGCAAGGCTCAAAGTATTTCAAATCTTTCCCATTATACTATATTTAGTGTGCGATGTCTGCACGAGAATATCAAGCAGTGGATCGGAGACACCGTCCCAATTAAGGACCGGTTATTCAAAGTGCGTGCTCTATAATAATTAGCCCGGCGGGCGAGCGTCGTTGAGGATGCGAAGCCTTGGAGTGCGCAGTAGAGAAAATAAATACATACGTTGAAAGTTATAAAAACTAAGGCTTTTTATTTAACACAATAAACAATTTTCATAAAATCAAAAAATAATTATAACCAAACTGCTATCACTACTAATGTTGAAATGCCTGGGTGGATTCCTTACTGCACGGATTTCACTTCCACTTGACGAATTAATGCCGTCATCCTCCGTCTTATCAGACTCAAAGTAATATTCGTCAGAACTGTCACTATCGAACGTATAATTTCTAGATCGCTTAGCCATCGTGCGTAGGATAAAATATAAAATATATAAAAAGAGCCTGCTGGTTCCTCTGGCAGGGACACTGAGAGACTGAACCGAAGAACTGAAATTCGGTCTGACTCTACCGTCGTCTCATATCGTAAGTTTACATTACACGGAAGATAAGACTTCATCGCTAATGGCCTCTAATCGCGAGTCTTGCAGCTACGATCTAATTTGGGCGGTTATATGCCGACACGCGTCCGGAACGGTGAAACAGCTTGGGCGGCTATATGTCGACGCCCCAAAGGGTTACAACATTTTTCGTTGACGGCACAAAAAAATGCGACGGCTAAATGGACATTTTTTTTTCCTTGCAAGGTTTGTAATGCCTGTTGGTTGCTCCAAGACAACCCCTTGCTTTCTGCGACATCTTCTTGTGAAAAGATATTTCAGATTATGCTGAATATTTTTGAGGAATCCTTCGGTGTGATGCACTACAGATCGTTTTCTCTAACCTAGCCAAACCTAAAAAGTTGTCTCACTTGCGTGATTTTCTGCACCTGAAACTCGATTGAAGCATAACATTTTCACAGAACCTCAAATCGTTGAGAGGATCATAGACAAAAATTAAATTAAACTTGCGTTGACTGCGTTGTGAAGGACTTCGGATAAGCGAAACGGATTTTTTTTGTCTGGACAGACTAGCAAGTACAGCATTCATATACAATTAAGTCTATTGTACTGCAGTCGGATTCCCCTTTTAAATTTTCTTTAAATCTACTCGACCTCCGAAGAAATCTGAGTAGATCTTGTGGTGCCAAGGAGCCAAGATTGTCGCTTCTTAACACATCAGTGTCAAAGACCTCAAGCCTGATCCGAGCGAAGGTGGGGCAGATGCACAGAAAGTGGTCCACCGTCTCATCCTCCTCTCCACATGCTGGGCAGAATGCACTGTCGGAGATGTCCACCTTTTCCATGTGCTTTGCCCATAGAAAGTGGCCCGTCATCAGTCCAACAAGCCTCCTACAGTCCCTTCTGCTTAGTGACAGTCGGTCGAAAATGACAGGTAACATCAGTGTTGTCCATCTGCAGCCTCTCTCAGCCTGCCAAGCTCGCTTGTGTGTTAGAATAACCCGTTTGCTAACCGTTGCTTTGATGGCTGTAGAAAGGAGTAGCAGCACGGGCTCCGGGCCAAGGAAGTTGGCCTAAGAGCCCATTCTGGCTAAAGAGTCAAAGATCTTGTTACCCGCGAGCGAAACGGATAAGCTCCCCCAACAACACCAGTTTGAAGATACGTATACCCAACAGTGATTCCAAGGCTCTATTTACGGTTCAATCTCCAATTAATTAACAGGAAAGTAGCTGCTTTCGATTAGCTTGGGATTGCATTAGCGCAAATGGGCATGGTCTTCTGGGAAACATCTTCAATTCGATACTCCAAATGGAATACAGTTGGATTACCATGCTTAGACAGACTTCTCTGTACTTTGGATGCATATTTCTTAAGTAGTTAAATATTTATGGGATCATAATGGTTAGTTAGGTTGAGCTTGCTGTCATTTGCACTGTGTGGGTAGAAGGACATACCGGCAAACTAGCCAATTGGCATACCACTTAAGAGATGAAACACATAACACATACCAAGTCAAGAGTAAGACAGTGATAGAAGGGTTTTTCCAGACACGTTCCGTGATGAGTTGCCTGATCTGCCATCGGGCGCGTTCCAGGTGGTGGATAGGGAAGCCCTGCCATCACACGAGTGGCCTTCCCTGATGGGTAGGTTCAACACTCGTGTGATGACTCACAATTGGCCAGACTCGTCACTTTTTCATTGTCTCCGAGGCTGGGACAAAAGTTGTTGATGGAACGAACGCCATGTTAAATTAGCTTCTAAGATCGTTTTATCCAATTTTTCTCCACTTTTGATGAGCTAAAATGTTCATACGAGAAGGAATAATGGAATGCCCGCCTTCTGGGCAGAATTAAGGGGAGGTATTTGTACTCCTCCTTTGCTATTTTATCTGCCACGTAGTTGCCACGGATGTCCTTGGGGCTGCGAGCTCCCATTAAGCACATTGAAAATTTGCTTGCTCGGGGTTTTTCTGCATTCAATTGCTGCCTTTGAATTGGTATTTTTTTGATTAAAAAACTGAAGAAACCCAATTTTTAGAGTGTTAAATTCAAAACCGCGCCATTTTGTCAAAAAATTTTTTTTCTAGTACGGGACATAGCTACAGTTATACTGACTAATAACTTTTTTTTGTTTTTGTGTTTCAGATAAATAGAAGAGGCAAAATGGACAACACCGTCCAGGTCCAATATTTCGGGATGGTCAAAATGAGCGCCATTTTTTAAATTATTAAAATTAAAAAAAATTTTTTTGTTTTTAATTTTTGTATGTAAAAGAAGTAAAATAAAAAACCAAAAAACTTTAAACATCGTTTTTCATACTTTTTATTGTAAAAAAAATTTCTGAAAATACCCTAAATTTTCGAGCTCTTACCACCGGGACACTTAATATTGGATTGCTGGTACTATTGGATTAAAGAGTTTTATTAGCTGCTTGGCTGTAAGAAGATACTGCAAAAAATCGCAAGATTTCTTAGAATTTTTTCGCTAAAGAATGCAAAAAATCGAGTCTAGAAGAAGCTGAATTTTTGCGCCAAATGCGACCTTATTTATTACTATTAATTCCGTCTGAAAAAATCTGAGTTTTTGCGCCAAAGAGCAACCTTTTTATTACTATAAATTCTGTCTGCAAAATGCTGAGTTTTTGCGCCGAGAAGGGACATTTTTATTGCTATAAATTTAGTCTGCAAGAAGTTGGCTTTGGGAACCAAAGAGTGACCTCTTTTATTGCTACATATCCTGTCTGAAGAAAACTGAGTTTTTACCCCAAAGTGTGATCTTTTTTATTACTTTAAATCCAGTCTGCAAAAAGCTGAGTTTTTGCGCCAAGACTGAGTTTTTGCTATAAATTTAGTTTGCAAGAAGTTGGCTGTGAGTGGACTCCTTTATTGCTAAACATCTAGTCTAGTAGAAACGGAATTTTTGCGCCAAATGCGACCTTCGTTTTTGTTATGAATCCAGTGTGAAAGAAGCAGAGTTTTTACACCGAAGAGTGACCACCTAAATTCAGTCTGAAAAAATCTGAGTTTTTGAGCCAAAGAGGAAACTTTTTCATTATGATAAAATCTGTCTGCAAAATGCTGAGTTTTTGCGTCAAGGAGGGATGTTTTTATTAATAATAAATCCTGTCCGCAAAAGCTGAGTTTTTGCGCCAAGGTTGAGATTTTGCTATAATTTTAGTTCGCAAGGAGTTGGCTGTGATTGGCCTCCTTTGTTGCTACAAATTCAGCCTGGAAAATGCTGAGATTTTACACTAAATATATGAAGGCCAATATCCATATAAATTAGAGTTTTTACGCCAAAGAGTGACCTCTTTTATTGCTATAAATTCAGTCTGTAGTGGTGAGGTAAATGTAGCCCTAAGTTCAGTTATTGTGATTTTCGATGTCTTCTCACTTATCGCTTTCTGGGATTCTTGATTAAAATTTACCGCTTCTTAGAAAGTGTAAGATAAGTTTCACAAATATGTTTTAGGTGGGAAGAGAAATGCTTTATGTCATTAATTGCGCAACCTCCTCTTTATTAGGATAGCAATTCAGTAGGTAATAAATAAAATTTAAGGCGGAAACCAAGTATTGTTTGTAGTCTAAATCAAATAGTAAACTACAATATTTAAGTAAATACAGGAAAAACCTTGTTTCAACACTATAAAACAGAAATTTTATTACAAACGTTTTGAGATTTGCTCTCGGCTGAAGTGCAACTGCATGGCAAATGCACTAAGACTATAAAAATTTATCCTCTTTTCATCATTCTCAACACATATGGGATTATCAGTAGATGCACGCAAATGCGTTAAATTTTTTATTTAATTGCCTGCCTGGCTGTCAACCACGTCTGAGTACCTTGAGACACATTAAATATGGCGTTAGGCCGTAAAAGGAGCCGGGCATGCCTTTACAGCTGTCTATAGTACATACGTATTCCGGCATATTGCCAAAATGTCAACTCCAATAAACTAATGGAATCATTTAATGAGCAACTGACAGGGGCACGTGGCGCCGATATGCAAGTGGCGGAGATGAAAATTTCGTCATAAAAAATCTAACTAACTGCTACACAGTCTGTAAATCAGTTTGCATAATAATTCAATTTATGCCATTCTAATGGTTATAAATTCTGAACAGCAGTTGACATCTGAGTGAAGTATGTAAGTCAACAAACGTATGCATTTAACGCATAAACGAAGGCGCTGTGGGCTAGTGGGCTGTGGCGCTGGACAAAAAGGATACAAACTAACTGGAACAAAAAGATTCCAAACTAACTTCCAATTGTTGACGGATTTCTGCGATTTTTGAGCTTATGAAGCTGAATTTTAGGCACGAAGTAGAAAATCTACTCTAGCCTACCGGATTCGGGTGCTAAAAGTGAAACCAAATAGCTAACACAGACCAACAAGCTAGATCAGAAGAGGTTGAAAAAAATCTGTTAGGGTAAGACTAGCAATGTACTGGGGTGATACTTCATATGGTCATAGAGCATTAATTGCCTCGGATACGAATGATGGCTGAGGATCTGAACGATGTAGAAAATAAAATGGATGAATGAAGAAATGTATACTACCTTTATTAGATATCAAGGCGTAGTTGTACGACCGCCGTAGTCCAATGGGTTAGTGCTTGACTACTATTCGATAGTGCCCCAGTTCGAAAGCCCGGGCATGATAATAGAGGTCGCTCTTCAGCAAGCAATGGCAAACCTCTGAGTTCCTCATAAAAAACTATTTGCCATTCGGAAGCGGCAAAAAACTGTAGGAAGAGGAGTAACCAAACACTCAACCATTATTATTATCCCGTTAGAAGTAGATATATAAGTACTCGATGCCACTTTATCGACAAAAAGAGTGGTCAAACACCTGGGAGTGCAATTAGACACAAGCCTAACTTACTGGGCGCACATAAATCATGCTGCCACAAGAGCTGCCAAAGTAAGCGGCATGTTAAGTAAACTCATGGCAAACCTTGGAGGTCCAACGCAGAACAAGCGAAAACTTTTAATGGACACGACGAAATCGATTATTTTATTCGGCTGCGAAATATGGGCAGATTCGCTAAGTGTGCAATGCCGGCGGAAAACTCTGCAATCTGTGCAACGCACCTGCGCTCTCAGAGGGGCTTCTTTATACAGAACAGTATCTGAAGCAGCGGTGTTAGTTATCAGCGGAACCATCCCTATAGATATTCTAGCACAAGAGCGAAAACAGAGATGGGAGGCAAAAATCTCAGGATCACACTTTGGCAGATGGAACTCTGAACGGTACGGTAGATGGACAGTGAGACTAATACCTGATCTAAAAAAGTGGTTAGAGAGAACGCACGGTGAGGTTAACTATTACCTCACACATATTTTGTCCGGACATGGGTCCTTCCGCAAGTACTTGTGGCGAACGGGAAAAGTGAGCCTACCAAACTGCATATATGGAGATACTGAGTATGATGATGCGGAGCACACCTATTTTAAATGCGAGAGGTGGAACATAGAGAGAACAGGTCTGCAACGATCTATTGGTGTATTTATACCTGGAGAAATTATCGAGAAAATGATGATAGACGAAGAAAAATGAATGACGTCGCAAATTTCGTGGAGGATATTATTCGAAAAAAAGAGCATGCGGACTGCTTCCGGGGTGGAGGGAAAAATCCATGGCAAGATGAGGGATATTTTTAGTGGAATCACCACACACGTAGTAGGGACGGCAAAAAAAAAAAATCTTAATATATTAACCCTTTGCCGTAGCTATTCCAAGGAGTGGAAGACGTGATGCTACTTCCGTGCGTAAAATGAGACCTTCGCAGCAGACACATGATAACTTTTTCTTGTCAAAAGTGAAAAGCTTGTTTCAAATGCGAGATTGTTTTTACGCACGAAAAACGCTTTCACCGAAAATGACAACCATCGCTTGATTTAGGCGAAGGCAAGGGGTTATCAGCTTAGCAAACCCTGTCAAAGTCAAGTCTGCTTTTTTGGCAACAGCCCATTTTTATTTGTTTTAAAATTTCGATGTAAATAAAATTAATTTGAAAGCAACTCTTTAGAAATATAAAAACAAAAGGCTGCACCGAATTTATATAAAAGAAAAACAAATCCTTTAACTTAACTTTATCCCCATGCAGTCAATAGTCTCTACCAAGAACTCGCTTTTTATCAAACTTATAAAAGGTTAGCGTTAAGAGTTCATAAATCAGAATGAGTTACGTCAAGTCAACTGCTGCTACTTTATATATTACACAGTCTGTATGTAGATATAGTTTATCGTTTTTGTTTTCAACTCACAATTAAATATTTTTTTTAATACTTCCACATTTTTTTTTTGCTTTGTAGTTGCATGCTATTATTTTTTGTTTACTCCTCAACATTGTTTACGCGGTTTTTATTTACCTTTTGCACATTCTTTTGTGTCACATATTTCCAGCGTATGTTCCTATGTATGGCGGGCTGCAGTTGTGAATGCAATGGGGTTTTGCAATGCACTGGTTAGTTGAGCCTCTTCTGTATGCCGCACACGTCGTATGAGCAACTGTATTTGTGCATACTCGCGCATATTTAGGGCTTAGTTTTTGCATTCATGTCAGGTTGTCGTCTTTTCAGTGCTAACCTCAATTCCCAGCAAGAAATTAATTTACAAAAATTACTGGTAAACAAACAAAATGTGACAACTGGATTTGTCTAAAGTTTTGTAGAAGCTTCAGCTACGTTTTTCCAGGAAATTACGCATGCTTTGCTTATACCAAAATTTTGCGCAAATACATACACATATGTATGTATGTGAGTTTGTCTAAAAAGTTATTTATTTGGTATTAAGATTAACGCGTATGAGACGATAAAGCCGTCTATGAGAGTGCTAACTTTGCATAAAAAACATCATTAAATTGTTTAATTTGCCTAACATTGCTTGTATCACTCAAATGCGATAATATAATTTCACCTTCAACTTGCCCACATTTAAGGACACATGCATAGAGATAAAATTTTGCGACAAAAAATATAAACATATATATAACATAAAAAAAAAAAAATATAAAAACATAATAAAAACTAAGCTCCACGAGTACGAAGATATTTGAATAAAACTAATCGACCTGTAGAGCATTTCAACACTTGACTAGCTGTGACTATTTTTATTGTTTTTTTTTTTTTTGTTAATTATTATGTTTCAGTGTTAATTATAATAATTATTTGTTTTTATAAAAACATAGCTCATTTTCTAACAAAAATTATTGGGTATGCGAATAAGTTTCCGCTCTCGTAAAAGAGGTGTTGCTGCTGGTACTTTTTTGTGTTTGCTCTAGTAATTTACTGGTGATGTGAAGGTGTACCTATATGTGAGGTCTCGATCGCAGTAGTCAACATTCGTTTGAAGCGTAATGATCTTTTTTTATCTGACGTCAAAAATGCTTGTGTTCGTCTCGAAAAAACAGCATTTGCGGGAGGTCACGCTTCATTATTATCTTTTAAAGAAAAGGTATCATCAAAGCCATCAAATACAACTTGTAAATAGTGTTTTCGACGCTTCCACGCAATTTCGACGTGAGTGATAAATAGCGCGAAGGGACACCGAAAAAAATCGAAGATACTCAACTACAACAATTATTGGATGAAGACGCATGTCGAGCCCTTGATGATATGCCTAAAGAGTTGGATGTTGACAGATCAACCGTCGGTAAAAGTTTGCACGCGGTGGGAATGGTCCAAAAAGCAATCTGGGTGCCACATCAATTGAAGGAGAGGGATATCGAGAGACATTTGGTGACGTGTGAGATCCTTCTTGAACGGCAGAAAAGAAAAGGTTTTCTGCATCGCATCTTCGCTGGCGATGAAAAATGGATCTATTATGATAACCCTCAGCGTCGAAAGTGTTGGAGCTTGCCAGGTCAACCAGGTGCATCGACAGCGAAAAAAAATATTCATGCTTCAAGGGCTACGTTGTGCATCTGGTGGGATCAGAAGGGTGTCATCTACTATGAACTCCCAGCGGCCGGAATGGGCGGTAGATGTGACAAACTGATTTTGTTGCATGTCAACGCCAGGCCACACGTTGCTAAATCGATCCAGAAATATTTAGAAGAACTGAAATGGG
Organism: Anastrepha ludens; assembly: GCF_028408465.1. Lineage (NCBI taxonomy): Eukaryota > Metazoa > Arthropoda > Insecta > Diptera > Tephritidae > Anastrepha > Anastrepha ludens. The sequence goes on from NC_071500.1 coordinate 91,205,623, forward strand.
AAATTTTGCCCCGGATTATCATCAGGTCCGATCAATGCAGTCAGCCCTTATCGGAGAGCGGGTTCACTTCTTATGAGAGCACCGCAAACTGGCTCAATGAATGGATCAAATCAAAAGAAGTCGAATCTTTCGTTAGAGGAATCCGTCTGCTGCCTGAAAGATGGAGTAAAATTGTAGCATCGAATGGCACATATTTCACATAATATCATTTAGTTTTTAATTGTTTTGGCTAAGAAAGGACGGAAACTTATTCTCATGCCCAATACATAAATTAATATAATATTACAAATTTTATACAAAAATTAGAAAAATTCCACATAAATTTGATGAAAAAGCCAATGCCTAAATAAGAGAGTGGTTCACAAAACTTAACCACAGGTGAATCCCAGCACTCAACAACATTTTTTTGTATGGTCTCTACGAGAATTGTTTGAAAAGTCCATGCAAAAATAAAAACTATTTTATTGCTTGTTTTTTGTTTTTCGACAAAGTCTCCTTATAGGCTTAACACTTCGTCTAACGCTTTGATTTTTATATTGTATATTTTGATACCTTCCGAAAAATAGGATTTGTTCAAAAATATTTGTTTGCAAAATAGCCATTCATTGCTGCAATCACCTTCTCGTTTGAATAGATTTTGTTTTCGTCAACTATTTCTTCAAATTGGGGAACAAGTAGTAAACCGAGGGAGCCAAGTCTGGAAAATAGGAAACGAGTTGGAACCCTATTTCCATTACTTTTGCGACCACTACCGCTGAAGCGTGGGTTGGTGCGTTGTCGTGCTAGAAAAGGAGAATCACTCGACTTCCTCGACTCAAATGAGTGCCAAACACTAAGTATTGAGCGATCTGGCTGAGTTTTGGTATGTCTTCTTCCCAGAGATATTCTCCCTACGCGCCAGTAGTGCCAACACTCTGACTTTGCAAGGACTTTTCAAACGATTCTCGACGTATTCGACAACTTATTTTTTCAGCTATCCAAAAAAGTGTAATAATTAAATTAAAGAAGTAGGCGTATTGCAGGTTAAATTGGTGGACGGTAAAATTTCATAAGAACGAAACAATTTCAAAAATATGTCACTCTAGTCTCTTATTTTAGTGGCTTGCAACCTATCCTGTTTGTAATGTCCTTAAGTAGTTAGCACCACTTTGCCAAAGGCAATATGCAAGGTGGCACAAAATTAATCACCCTCAATGTCAATTATATTTCACACTTGTGAGTTAGACAGCAAAACAGCCAATAAAACATACAAGCAATGAGGATAAATGTAAAAATAGAGGTTCATTAAAAAATCTTTGTTTTTTATTCATCCCATCCGAGCTCCCGGAGCTTCTGGCGCGTCACCAAAGATGTGTGTGGCCTGGCGTTGTCCTGATGGAAGACAATTCGGCCTCTGTTGATCAAAGATGGCCTCTTCTGCATGAGTGCTGCATTCAAGCGGTCCAGTTGTTGGCAGTACAGGTCCGAATTGAGCGTTTGGCCATAGGGGAGCAGCTCATAGTGGATGATTCCCTGCCAATCTCACCAAACACACAGAAGAACCTTCCTGGCCGTCAATCCAGGCTTGGCCACCATCTGGGCAGCTTCACCGCTTTTCGACCACGACCGTTTGCGCTTCACGTTGTCGTAAGTGACCCACTTTTCATCGCCAGTCACCATCCGCTTCAAAAACGGGTCGATTTTGTTGCGATTCAGAAGCGATTCGCATGCATCCATACGGGCAAAAATGTTGTTTTGCGTCAAGTCGTGTGGCACCCATACATCGAGCTTCTTTTTGAATCCAAGCTTCTTCAAATGGTTTATAACGGTTTGATGACTCATGCCCAGCTCTTGGCCGATGCTACGGCTGCTACTATGCCGGTCTCTTTCGATCAATTCAGCGATTTTATCGCAATTTTTGACGACAGGCCTTCCGGACCGTGGCGCATCTTCGATCACGTTCTGCACCAGAACGAAAACGTTGAAACCATCGTTGTGCGGTGGAAATGGAAACTGTATCGGGTCCATAAACTGCACAAATTTTATTGGCAGCATGAGATGCGTTTTTGCCTTTATCGTAGTAGTACTGTAAAATATGCCGTATTTTCTCTTTATTTTGCTCCATGTTTGCGACGCTATAACTCACGAACGACTAAAAGCAAACAACAATTAATCAAACACGTGTTAGCACGTGAAAAGAGCTTTCCAAAAAGCTCTAGCGTGAACCGATGCGACGAATACAACTAGAACTACGCGCTTGCAAAGACAAGCTTGCAAGACTTTTTTGACAACCTTATATATGCTCTGGCAAGCCACACAGCAAAAAACGATTGAAATCGAAATTACTAAACGTAAGTGGAACTGAATTGGACACTCCTTACGCAGATCAAGCAACGACATAACCAGAAATGCAGTTTAGTGGAACCCTTATGGCAGTCACCGCAGAGGAAGACCATCAAACACATGGTTAAGGATAATAGAGATGGAGATGGAGAAGACGACTAAAACATGGAACGAAATTAAATTACTGGCGCAAAATCGGGACCAGTCGGAACAATTTGTTGAGACCCTACGTTCCATATAGGAATAAAAAGATCAAATATATAAGTACGCAGTCATCCGATAGAGCCTTCGAGAGTACACTGATTTTTTTCTAAAAGAACAGGCCTGATCTATCCACTCTAAGCCGTTGACGCTTCCGCACAGTAACTCATTAGCTCGTCTTTCGACAATCCGTGAAGGTCGCACTTTGCGGTACATACGCGCTTGCTTAGCTGGTGCAATGTGAGCTGCTCGCCTGTGCTCTGCAGCTCTTGTGATAGATGCGAAGTAAATACCGCATGTACTGAAGTATACTTTCTCTAAATCCTCACGTATACTTGGGCAATAGAGATCATAAGGCGTGGTGATAAAGGCATTCAGCGGTTGAATCGGTACGCGTATTAGAAATGGAGCAAATGACTTTCCGTCATGTTCTTTAAAGTCCGGAATTATCAAACGTCAATCAACCTAAGTGATGGGGTATGGAGGTGGCAGAAAACGGTCGTGAAGAATCATATGCAGATCACTCCGGCGTAGACTGCAGCAGTTCTGATCATCGCATTTCACAACCTAAAAAAAAATTAAAAACAATTTCCCTTTGTAACTCTTAATAAAAATTTGTTGACATTCGCGCTCGTTAAAAAACTAAAAAAAAAAAAAAATAGGCACGCATAAAAATTTGATATGAATCAACTGCAATGTAACTGGAGTAAATATTGGCTCTCTCTAAACAAAGAAGGTTGGAACCTGTCCGTGTGTCGCTGCCACTCAGCTCGTACGCTCTTGTTCATCGAGTCGCACGTTCGGCTGATAGTGGCGCGAAAACAAACGACGGGCTACACTGTACCGTAAATTCAGATTAAATTGAGCTATTTGGTATAAAACAAATATGGTGGTTTGACAGCAGTAATGTATTATATAACGTCGAAGTATGAATGAAATTATTTTCTTTCGAACGAATTAGTGAATGATCTTAATCATACTACGATTACGCTTAAGATTAAACCTTAAGCATGTACAATCTGGATAATGGATCAAAATAATAGGACTATGAATAAGTTCGTGCGGTTTTACAACAGATGGCGTAACTTGATTATTATTCCATCGATCCACATTTCCAAACATTCATTGGAGAGCTACTGTCGTAAGGCACAAACGTCAGTATAAGTTTTTTATTTGAAGCGTAAACAACAATATTTTTACCACACTTGAAAATGTCGAATTTCGTGCCAAATAATGTGTTTTTGCGGGGAATTCTTCTTCATTATTTTAATATGAAGAAAAAAGCAGCCGAAAGTCATCGTATCTTGGTGGAAGTTTATGGTGAGCATGCTCTATCTGAGCGAACGTGCCAGAAGTGGTTTGCACGCTTTAAAAGTGGTGATTTTGGCTTGGAAGACGAAGAACGCGAGGGTGCGCCGCCAAAGTTCATGGATACCGAATTGGAGGAATTGCTCGATCAAGATCCGGCTCAAACGCAAGAAGAGGTTGCAAAAACTTTGGGAGTTGATCAATCAACCATTTCCAAACGTTTAAAAGCCATGGGAATGATCCGAAAGGTAGGCCATTGGGTGCCGTATGAATTGAAGCCAAGAGACGTTGAACGCCGTTTTATGGCATGCGAACAACTGCTTCAACGGCACAAAAGAAAGGGTTTTTTGCATCGAATTGTGACTGGCGATGAAAAGTGGGTCCATTACGACAATCCAAAACGTCGGGCAACGTATGGATACCCTGGCCATGCTTCAACATCGACGTCGGCGCAGAATATTCATGGCCTGAAGGTTATGCTGTGTATCTGGTGGGACCAGCTGGGTGTTGTGTATTATGAGCTACTGAAACCGAATGAAACGATTACGGGGGATGTCTACCGACGACAATTGATGCGTTTGAGCCGAGCACTGCGAGAAAAACGGCCGCAATACGCCGATAGACACGACAAAGTTATTTTGCAACATGACAATGCTCGGCCACATGTTGCACAAGTGGTCAAAACATACTTAGAAACGCTCAAATGGGATGTCCTACCCCACCCGCCGTATAGTCCAGACCTTGCGCCATCCGATTACTATCTCTTCCGATCGATGCAACATGGCCTGGCTGACCAGCACTTCCGTAATTACGATGAAGTCAAAAAATGGATCGATTCGTGGATTGCGGCAAAACCGACCGAATTTTTCACAAAGGGAATCCGTGAATTGCCAGAAAGATGGGAAAAAGTAGTAGTAAGCGATGGACAATATTTTGAATATTAAATTTGTAACCATTTTACGTCAATAAAGTTTCAAATTTCGAAAAAAAACCGCACGAACTTATTCATAGTCCTATTAGTATAATTTTTTTTGTTTCAATCAGAAAAAAAATTGCGTGATATTTGCCGAGACCGCCCCCTCTCTCCAACGTAAGATTAGATGAGATTTGACTCGACCCCCTCCCCCCTTAAATATCTCACGTAATTTATGGACGCCCCCTAAGAAGGCGTTGTTCCTAAGCAACGACAGGTGGGCATTTCCACTATTTAGGACAGGTAGCGGCAGGCTAATCCCCTGCCCTGTCAGAAATCAAAATGCTCCCGAAGGGAAGCTAATCCCCAAGAAAAAAAAGCTTCTCTCAATCAGAGATAGGCAATAAATCATATCTATATTGAACAATAAAATTATAAAACAATAACTGAAAAATGTATTGTTATTAAAAGCGGCGCATCTATGCATATCATGTGAATATTTTTTAGCTATAGTTGTCATTAAAAATGATAATGACATTGAAGTAGCTTCAGTTTTGAGCTCGGAATAATTGATGCTTGAACATGCCATAAAAAATCTATTCTCATTATAATTACAGTTGTGTTGGGAAGTACAATTGTTTGCCATTGTTCACCCATTCACACATGGAAATGAAGGTACACACAGTCTGTCGCATAGAAGCGTGACTGCCGTGATTAGAAACTACAATATTTGACAAATTCCATTCTAACAAACCGCATTGTATGGGCTAATAATATTTACTTATAAAATACCCAATATATTCAAAAAAATGTATGGCCTCCGCTATTACATCTTCGAGTCATACTTTGTGTTAATTTTTGCGCAAGTTGTGGAGGTTATCGGCTCTAAATCGGTCGAAATTGCCTTGATAACCTTGATGGACGGTCAAACCCACATTTGTTTTCTTGAGAGTTTTTGTTTAACTATATTCAACACATTTTCAATAGGGTTCTCATCAGACGGCTGTGCAGGCCAATCCAAAATTTCAATCCCATTTTGCTGCTTCTACTCTACACAACTTCAGCTTCGATGCTTGGGATTGATTCTATTATTTTTGTAAAATCCAAGGTGGGTAGTTCTTCCAATGATGGAAGAATGCTTTTTAGTAAAGTTCTTTTATTCATAAGAACTGAAGGTAATAATGCTTTTTTGGTACATTTTATTCATCAAAACTGTACTCAAATTGGCGGTAAATACAAATCAACGGCCGTATTATTTTTCGCAGAAGCAGCCCCAAACGTGAACCTTAGCTGGATGCTTAACAGTTCGTTGAAGTTGTCGATTACCAGTAGTACTCGTACACCTGGACCGAAGTAAGTAACTATTCGCTCAAAAGAAAGATTCATCCGTAAATATTACTTTTGCTCAATTCCGTTCGGAATTTACCTTTGCCCATGCAAGTCCTTTTTCAATGTGTGACAGAGATGAGATGAGAGCAGCGGTTTTTTCAATGTGCTTCGGAATTTGAGGTCTTCTGCATGAAGACGTTCTCGAATCGTGTCTTTGCATAAGCTGACACTACTTTTCCTTAAAACTGCTTCAGCTTCACCCAACGATAATTTCCACTTTGTCACATCAATGATCTTCTGATTTTGCTTTGGAGAGGTATTTTGTTTTTGGGCTTCACCGGGGAGGTCATCAACATTTTTAACTTCTTTATGCCATTGCACGATTAAATTTATGTGCGCCTTCGATTTCGTCAAATATTTTGTTGCAAATGTCGTAACATTTTTGAACCTTTAGAGTATGTAGGCTACATGCCTCAAATCGTACGCGGAACTCACTGCAAAATCTAAATTTCTCACAAAACTAACTAATTGAACAGCGTGTATTGCGGAAAGGATACACCTATTTTTTATAACGGAACTGTTAGTTTGAATTTTGCCGGTCAAGTTTCTATTACACAGACTGTACGTATTTGTGTATGCGTTGATGCGTGCGTCTATTGGAATACAGTGCCGACCACAACTGAATGCAATGATGATTATTCTTCTGTATTAACAATGTTTTTCGAAGAAGAATTTTTTGTAGCAAAATCTTTAAGCTAAAGAATATAAATCAAACTTTCAAACTTTGTACAAAATTTAGAAAAATTCAATAAATTATAATCTAAATTTTAAACTTTTCGATCTGAATTTTTAGATAAATATCGTGTTTGCAGTAAAAAGGCTCATGAAGTTTTAGTGCAATAAGTGTAAGTTTTAAGTATCTAAGCAATCGTGTTGATGTAAAATAATTACAATTAAAAAAAAGAACAAATAAAAATAAAGGGTGATTAAATTTTTAAGGCCGATGTTGAATGTAAGCCACACCTAAACGTCAACATTTTTTCTGCATTTCATTTGATAATTTCCAATTTCATACCAACTCAATTTGAACCATAGAAAGATACACAATCGAGCAACGCGTTAAAGTTATTCAGGCATATTATGAAAACGGGCGTTCAAATCAAAATGCATATCGCGCACTTCGTGAAGGAAATCATCTTCAGTGATGAGGCACATTTTCACCTTAGTGGATTCATCAATAAGCAGAATTGCTGCACTTGGGCGAATGATAATCAAAGAGTGATTGCCGAAAAATCAATGCACCCACAAAGAGTGACTGTTTGGTGCGGTTTATGGGCCGGCGGCATCATTGGGCCGTATTTTTTCCAAAATGAGGCCGGTCAGGCAGTTACTGTGAATAGTGTTCGCTATCGTGAGATGATAACGAACTTTTTATGGCCCGAATTGGAAGATATGGATGTGGACGATATGTGGTCTCAACAGGACGGTGCCACTTGTCACACAGCTAACGAAAGAATGGCTATTTTGCGCGAAAAATTTGATGGGCGAATAACCTCACGTCGCGGCGAAGTCACTTGGCTGCCAAGATCATGTGATGTGACACCGTTGGACTTATTTCTTTGGGGCTATTTGAAAGAAAAGGTGTACGTCAATAAGCCAGCAACAATTCAACAGCTAAAGGGTGAGATAATTGGCACATTAATGGCATAGAACCTCAGTTATGCCTCAGTGCCATCGAAAATTTGGAACATCGGATGGAGGCGTGCCGCCGAGGCCGCGGCTGCTATTTAGCCAGTATTTTATTCCATTCGTAATTGAACTATACCAATATTATCATAACAAGGGGAAATGATAATAATTTCTTTAAAAAATCGTATTTTATTCAAAATCAACACCGGCCCTTGAAACTTAGCCACCCTTTATAAAAAAAATAAAAATAAAATAAAGTTGAAAAAAAATAAAAAATTATAAAAAAACAAGTGTAATTTATAAAAACTAGAGTTTATTCTTTTTAATTTTTTTTTGCGGTTTATTTTTCTAAATTTTATATAAAGTTTCAAAGAATTTTTGGTCAAAAATTGGTTAACAACCACTTCTCGCGCAGTGCTCGGCTCAATCGCATAAATTGAAGTCGATACGGATTCCCAGTGATGGTTGCGCTTGGTTTTACCAGTTTATAATAAATAACACCAACTTGGCCCCACCAAATACATAGCATAACCTTCGCAGAATGAATCCATCTTTTATCACCCGTCACGATGCGATGAAGAAAACCCTTCCTTTTTTGCCGCTGGAGCAGTTATTCACAGGCGAAAAAACGACGTTCAACATCCCTTGGTTTTAACTCATAAGGAACCCAAGTCCCCTGTTTCTGAATCATTCCCAAAGCATGCAATCGCTTGGAAATGGATTGGCGGGTAACTCCTAATACTTTAGCAAGTTCTTCTTGCGTTTGTCACGGATCCTCATTGAGCAATGCCTCCAATTCAGCGTCTTCGAAGGTTTTTGGCCTTCCTTCACGCGGACGGTCGTCAACAGCACCGTCAAAATCACCGTCTTTGAAGCGACGGAACCAATCTCGGCACGTTGTTTCACTTAAAGCAGCATCTCCATAAACTTTTTGTAGCTCTCGATGTGCTTCAGCCGCCGTTTTTATTTTTCGAATGAAGGAGGAAAATCAACACTTCCCGCAAATCATGATTATTCGGCAGAAAATCAGACATTTTCACAAAACCAAAAATATATGATACCAAAACAAAATTACTAATATGTCGAAGCAGTTTGTTTACCATATGTCTAAGTTTGGTTTATGACGTTTAGGTTATGTGAGAATCGACTGGCACACACTGCTGGCGAAACTTAGTTGCTCACCTAATAAATTGTATATAAAGTTCTATTTATGTAGTTGCGATTAAAAGAGTAACAATATTAAAAAAATAATAATTAAAGTCAAAAAAACAGTATTCTCGAAAAATTTGATACAAAAACAAGTTAAAAAGTTTAAAACTTAGAGTCTGTTGATTTTTTTAAATTTTGTATAAAATTTGAAAGTTTGCTTTATATGGTTTTAGTCAAAAAACTGCATTCAAACACTTTTTTAAAGAATGAAATTTAAAAGGTTTAAAATTTAGAAAAAGTTGGGTGAATTTTTCTAATTTTAGTGTAAAATTTGAAAGTTGAATTCATGTAGGCTTTCATCGCTATCGTATGTAAACAAACTGAAGCTGTTGAGTTATTTGATTGGCCGACGATTTTTTTTATTGTGTGCGAAAATTAGTAAAAAAGAATAACCCCACACATACCCACATACACAATTATGAGGATAGATAAATGCATGACGACGACTCGGTCGCATTCTTCTCAAGTTCTCGGTCTACGTACTTGACAATTAAACGTCATTTAGCGGCCTATTGATTGAGCACATAAGCGGCCACTTAAGATTCGCTTACTTTCGTTTATTCTTATTGAAAAGTAAAAGTCACATTGACATCAAATTATGCAAATTAGATAAATTATAAAGATAGTTCGATAATGAGATGTCGGTATCTACTTGAAGTAATAAGCCACACGTCTCATTATACTCACACAAATATGAATAAATATAGGAATGCATGTACACACATACATATATAAGTATGAAAAATATCATTAAATGGTCATTTCAATTGTTCACTTTATGGCAGTTGATTTTGATGGAAGCACAGCTCTACTGTTGATGGCCTTATTATTACTTTTTATTGTGGAGGTCAAACTGATTATCTGCATAAAAAGCGTTGAATTGGTCAAAGTTGAAAGTGTTTTTTGCAATTTAAAGGTAATTTCCGAAGAGGTTGGCAAACTTTGCATAGCAAAGAATTTATAAATATTTTTTATTGAAAAAATAAATGGAATCTCTCCAATTGAAGTGGATAATATAGGATGCTTCTGATTCCAGTAAACAAGCCAGAGAGTTTTTTTTGACAGAAAGTATTTTTTTTCCAATCTTTCAACAAGAGAATATAGAGATTATACATCTCATATATTGTATATATTTGGCTCTTACATCCTATTATGGTATTTGTCAAAAATACACTCGGAGGTTTGCTATTACCTGTCGAGTAGCGAAAAAACTTTTTTCAACATTTGTCGTTTCATTTCTGTGGTTTTAAGCCTAAGCACTACTGAATGGTAATCACGCATCAACCCAGTCGGCATTGTGTTAAAAGTTTCGTTTTCGCTCCAATTTCGTTTTTTTTTTGTTTGATTTCGAATTCGAACTAAATGATCAGTTATATACATTTTTGTATCTATTTTTCTTACCACTCTCCCGTGGGTGTCTATGCTTGGGATCGTGCATCTCTTTGAATTCCAGCAAAACACCTTTGTCTTTTCCTCCAATTAGTATATCCAATTCGTCGGCGCTTTTCTGGTTCTGCTTCAACACTTCAATATCTTCATCGGATGGAGAAAGTTTCGAAATTTGTCTTTCGAAATATGCCGTCAACTTTGCGTCATCATCAGACTCTAATGTTTTGTAACCTTTTGGCCGATGTTGATCGATAGTGTGCTCAGGTTCAAATTCGATTTGTCCTAAGCCTAGATTGTACATCAAATGCTCGAGACCCTGTAAAGAGATGAAGAATGCTTTTAATGTGAGTTAAGCCATTTTTAATGTAAGCAGGTTAATGTGAGTTATGCAATTTTTAATGTATACAGGTTAATTTGATAAAGTTTTTATTTGTTAAGAGCTTTGTTTCTCCAACTAACGTACTAAATGCTTTGAAGTCATAATACATCTTATATATTAACCAAGGCTAGCTCATTAAGAGGTTTTATATTTATGTAATTGGTGAGTATTTTCTAGTAAATATTCTTTTAGATATTTTTTTTTTTTTTTTAATAAATATAATTATATGAGCGATAGCGAACGTTTATGATGCGAGAATAAGAGCTTTGTATACCTGAAAATCGAACAGTGCGAGTACCTCTACAATCGCTTGATTTTGGTTCATTGCTCAACTGCTCAAATGTTGGTTTAAAATTTTCGAACTTGTGATTAATTTGAGAAGCCAAGAAAACAAAAAATTTGTCAATTACATTAGAAATTATTTAGCTTTCTTATGGTATGAATAATTTGAAAAAAAATTGAAAAAAAGTGTGGATAAAAAGTGCGAAATAATTAAAACACGCACCGCTAAAATTGTCCTTTCGCCCCTACTTTGCCTAGTTGCTATTGACGAAGTTCTGACAATGCTAATTAAGGTTGGGGTTAAGGTAGTAGCATACGCCGATGACTAGGTCCTAATGGTATCGGGATCGTTTCCCTCAGTCATGGCTGAGATATTGCAAAGGTACTCAGTTGCTGGGCTGCCACTTGCGGCCTCCGAGTTGACTCTGACAAAACGCAGCTGGTGCTATTGATCAGAAAATATAAACCTCCACCCTTTCTCCTTCCAAATGAAACAACAACTTTCTCCCGCTTTCATCGGAAGTTAGGTATCTTGGAGTGATACTTGACTGCAAACTCCATTAGAAGCTACACATTGAAAATCGGGTAATGAAGGCCAGTATAGCCTTCTACCCCTGCATATCTATGTTCGGTAAAAAATGGGAACTCAAGCCACAGGTCGTACTGTGGATGTACAACGGCCACCAGGTTTTGCTAATTTTAACGTATGGATGCATGGTTTGGTGGGAAGCTCTTCGGAAGGGCTTTAATATGACTAAACTGGGGAGGGGGCAAAGGACTGCATGCATTGGCATCACCGGATCATCTAAAACTTGCCCCAGTGCTGCCCTGAATGTCGGTTTGCACTTACTTGCCATCGACTTTTACAAGGAAGAGGACTGAATTGGCCTCAGAGACCTGCTACCGGTCATCGGCATACCTCCGACAGTTGTTAAAGAGGAACTGCAGAAATTATTTCTCAGGAAAGCGCAGGAAAGATGGAGCTCCATTTCTTCATGTGCTACATGTACAATATATGAAGGACTCAGAAAGCCCTGGACTCCTCGCCATTCAATTTCCAAACTCGTAGCTGTGTTTACCGGTCACTAGACGATCGGCACACACGCCGAAAAGCTAGGGTTACCAAACAACCCCCATTGCAGAGGCTGTGGTGACCTTTCAGAGAAGGAGAATGTTGAGCACCTTCTCTGTAAATGTTCGGGTTTGGCAGCTAGACAACTAAGGTCACTTTTTACTTTCACCTTTCTTCGACAGCCTGGGACAGTGCGCCAACCTAAATCCCACCAATCTTCGCCAATATATCAACAGCTCTGGCTGGCTGTGGATATCTGCCTGTTGGACATGACATAAAAAACGAGGCTTCAGTGCTACTTGAGGAGTACCAGAGTGGTACTTCAACCATTTCACCTACCTACCTACCGCTAATATTACTTGAAAGAAATCGATATGCTCAAGCTCAGGCCAGTTCGGTCGTTAAACCTATAGTTGGGTAGTGTTATGCTACCTCCGAACGGCTGATGGCTTTTTTTTACAACAGAATAAACTCGGAGGTTTGCTATTTCTAGCCGACGGTCGACCGCTATTAGAAACAACTTTTCGTATCATTTGATGTTTCTTATCCACAGGGGGCTTCAAATGCAGGGAAAACGGTAATCACGTCTCGAAAGCCTCCAAAGCAAAGTGGCAAAATGTCAGTTAATCAGCTTATACGTTTTCAATAAATTTTGTTTAGTTATTTATTTTCTTGTTTTCTTTTAAATATCTTTTAAGTTTTCAAGCGTACATACCCTGTGGCGTCTTCAGAAATATGCATGAAATTTTGCGAATATTTGCCAGATTGTCATTAATGTAAATGAAAATCGTGACTGCACATTGTAACTGCACAAAATCGTAACTTATCTAAACTAACTCCCTTCGCCCAACGCCTTTCTAACGCAATTGCTCTAATATATGCATTTACTTGTTAATAAATATAACAGATAAAAAATAACAAAAAATCATTAGCAATTCAGTAGGGAACTTGTGAACTCGTGAGATGTCATAATATTTACAAAGCTTAATTTGCGTGACAATTTGCATAACTACAAAATAACATTTCTTTCGCACTTCATTTACAGTTTGTATATTCCCCATAAAATGAAGTCATAACTCAATCAACAATAATATTTTGCGTTAAGGGGTAAATTTAAGTATTTCTTACATTATAGATCGTCAACCGTGATGACTCTATTCTTTGCATTGGAGCGCAGGGAGAGGTATAGTTACGTTGCCGACTTTAGACGCGTTTTTCTTGAAACTATATTTTTCGAGTTGGCGTACACGATAACTCGAAAAGTTATTGACCGATTTCCCTGAAATTTTGCACACATCTTTTTTATGATATTACTTTCTATGTGAATTTACAATTCGAAAATTTTTCGAAAAAATAATTTTTTCGAAGCAAAAATAGTAGAAAATTCGCCCCAAAATTCAGTTTTTTAAAGCATTTAATTCCGCGAATTTTTTTTTTTCCATTTTTGTTTAATTCATATAGAAATTATGACATTAGTAAACAAAAAAATTTTTGGTTTTTTGTATTCAGGTCACTGACGCCGATTCTAAATGCCCGCCGATTGAGAAGCCCCGCTGCGACCTTTCTAGAAGAATGATTTTTAACAAAATTTTAAATGATTAAAATAAAAAAAAAAAAATATATTATTGTATTTTAATGTATAAATAAACTGTATGCCAATTTTGAAAAAAATATATTGACTCCTTCATTTTAAATAATTTTAATGAAAATCAGGGAAAATATGGCCGTTTACAGGTGTCTGTCCACTCAACATGAAAACAAAACTTCTTTGAATTATTTTGAAATAAAAAAATCGTGGTGCTCACATTTTTGATTGGTATTACATGCAATTTGTCATGCGTAGTCATCATCTCTATTATCTATGTATGTGTGTCCATATATTCTTCTTGTAATGAGTTTATTGCTCCACCATTGTAATTTATTGTAGTTTGGTAATTTCAAAATCCGTGCAGTGAATGTGAACTAATTTTTATACAAAACAATAACCGTTTTTCTTACTAGTATTCGTATGACAGAAAAAACGTAATTATTGATAAAATGGAAGACCTCGTAAAAAAAATGCGTAAGAGCACTGGTCGCCGTAGCTGAATGGGTTGGAGCGTGACTACCATTCGGAAGCGCGTAGGTTCGAAACTCTGAAACACCAACTATATATACATACATAAACATGTCACCGTAAATCCCATACAGCCCAATATTCCATCGTCAGCGATATTCGCTCCCGCCAACGTGCAAAGGTCCAGAGTCCAGTCGAGACAAGTCTTGTCTCTTTCAGTGTACATTTTTGCAATCGCCAGTTATATATCTTCAGAGATCAAAAATATACTACATGTTACGACATAAAATATGCCAAGACAATGTAAATAATGAAAAAAAAACTATGTTAAAAGTTAACAGATTCGATTACTATGAAGCCCAAGCTGCGCTCAACGGCCGCCTCTTGGCATGCAAAACGTCTGAGTGCATGGCTGTCATGAAAAAGTTTACTATAAAAACTGTCTGCCGTTTGGAAACGTCAAGATAACATCAAGAAGTGGGTCACAAATTGAGGGAGAAATTAGGCGCGAATTTCATCGTTCGACCCGATTTTTTGACTTGGCTTCTGAATGTTTGAAATTTTGGTTACTTTTACGTTACCAATAGAAGAAAAAATATTTTTTTTTGGTTAAAGTTTGCTTTTGCGGAAGTCAGAGCAAATTTCTAATTATTTTCAGAAAAATTACTGGCTTTTCCGTAATTTTATTATAGTGCAACCAGGGTTAAATAAACCACGACTTAAATGAACTCTTCCAACGAGTCACTCTGTAGAATGAAAACTAAATTTCTTTTGTACTGAGTAGAGTGAATAAACACTTGAGAATTGTATGAAAAATATTTTACAATGGCCCAAACGCTTATTAGTTATTACAGCTTTAGACAAGGCTATCGAGTGGGTCGAAGAATACACGAATTCTCTTGATATTATACCCGTCCTTCGAAATTTTGGGGGAAAAAAAATACTAAAGAAGTGTCTTAAAGGTGAAAAATAAGCAAACCAATAACAAAGTCTTTATGGTCTGTATGGACTTCCTCGCATTGAACTCCTAATCGATATATTTAAATCAATTAAAAGCCAAGAATCAATAATTTGGTTATTTTCGATGTCTAGCATAAGAATGTATACAGTAAGACAGATAACTAAACAAGAAAAACAATTTTGTTGTTACAAGTATAGGTATAACGGTAAGGTCAGACGGGGTTATGCGCAACACTTTGTTTCATTATTCAAGTTTCATATAAAGGATGGAAAATACAAGGTGGCGCAAAATTAATCATCCACTTTTGTTTGTGAATAACTTTTTTACGAAAAAATCAGAAATATTTTGAATGATGGAAATCTTTATTTTGACCTTTACTGCTTGTCTGTTTGGACATATACTGCAGCTGTTAAGTTCACAAGTGTCAAATATTATTGATGTCATTCATGTCTTTCGATGGGTTGATTAATTTTGCGCCACCTTTTACATGTGTATATAAGTTTTGCATCAATAGTTTTAAAAAGTTTTTAATTTTTCTTATACTAATAGGACTATGAATAAGTTCGTTTCGGTTTTACAACAGATGGCGTAACTTGATTATTATTCCATCGATCCACATTTCCAAACATTCATTGGAGAGCTACTGTCGTAAGGCACAAACGTCAGTATAAGTTTTTTATTTGAAGCGTAAACAACAATATTTTTACCACACTTGAAAATGTCGAATTTCGTGCCAAATAATGTGTTTTTGCGGGGAATTCTTCTTCATTATTTTAATATGAAGAAAAAAGCAGCCGAAAGTCATCGTATCTTGGTGGAAGTTTATGGTGAGCATGCTCTATCTGAGCGAACGTGCCAGAAGTGGTTTGCACGCTTTAAAAGTGGTGATTTTGGCTTGGAAGACGAAGAACGCGAGGGTGCGCCGCCAAAGTTCATGGATACCGAATTGGAGGAATTGCTCGATCAAGATCCGGCTCAAATGCAAGAAGAGGTTGCAAAAACTTTGGGAGTTGATCAATCAACCATTTCCAAACGTTTAAAAGCCATGGGAATGATCCGAAAGGTAGGCCATTGGGTGCCGTATGAATTGAAGCCAAGAGACGTTGAACGCCGTTTTATGGCATGCGAACAACTGCTTCAACGGCACAAAAGAAAGGGTTTTTTGCATCGAATTGTGACTGGCGATGAAAAGTGGGTCCATTACGACAATCCAAAACGTCGGGCAACGTATGGATACCCTGGCCATGCTTCAACATCGACGTCGGCGCAGAATATTCATGGCCTGAAGGTTATGCTGTGTATCTGGTGGGACCAGCTGGGTGTTGTGTATTATGAGCTACTGAAACCGAATGAAACGATTACGGGGGATGTCTACCGACGACAATTGATGCGTTTGAGCCGAGCACTGCGAGAAAAACGGCCGCAATACGCCGATAGACACGACAAAGTTATTTTGCAACATGACAATGCTCGGCCACATGTTGCACAAGTGGTCAAAACATACTCAGAAACGCTCAAATGGGATGTCCTACCCCACCCGCCGTATAGTCCAGACCTTGCGCCATCCGATTACTATCTCTTCCGATCGATGCAACATGGCCTGGCTGACCAGCACTTCCGTAATTACGATGAAGTCAAAAAATGGATCGATTCGTGGATTGCGGCAAAACCGACCGAATTTTTCACAAAGGGAATCCGTGAATTGCCAGAAAGATGGGAAAAAGTAGTAGTAAGCGATGGACAATATTTTGAATATTAAATTTGTAACCATTTTACGTCAATAAAGTTTCAAATTTCGAAAAAAACCGCACGAACTTATTCATAGTCCTATTATTTTTTTCCGATTTTTCAAAAATTCGTATTTGACGTTTGTTCACAAAAGTGAGTTGATACCCAGTACCTTTTGTAAAAGATATGTAATGAATTCATGGCATAATGGTTATATAAATGGCTAATAAAATGGCTATCGGCTTCTTAAAGACATAAATTACTTGAATTTTGGTGAAAAAAAGTATGAAATATGCTGTACTTCAGCTTTGACAAGTAGAGTTTTAATACAAAAGAAAAAATTAATTAAAAAATTTAATTAATATATATGGAGGAAATGCAGCAGACCGCAGCACAAAAAAAAAATTAATTATAAAAATGATTTTGGAGCTACCTAAAAGTGGAACTTTATTATATTATGGGCTATAAAACTGCGTGCTCTAAATTTTTCTAAAAATTCTGATTAAAGTTTGTAAGATTTTGTTGTTAATTTGCATAAAATTTGAAATTTGGATCTATATGGCTTTTGTAGTCAAGCAAAAGTTCAATGAAGTAATCAAACAACAAATCTTAGTGCTACAGTTATTTAACGCAGTGTATACTAGAAAAAAATATTGAGAAAATGGCTTTTTTTAGTCTGTGAAGCACTTATTTAAGTAACTTCTTAATATCGAAAACAAAAGCCCAGTGCTAAACAGCTAAATGTGCCATCATCTTCGCATTCACTTTAACTGCACTACGCAAAAATGACTACAAAATGCGCTGCAGCAAAATAAAAGTTTTCTTGCTTAATTAGCGGGCGCAATAATTAAAAACATGCATTATAATATACGTTCATATTTTCGCTCCAATAACTTGAAAGTAGCAGATAATTTAAATTTTCAAATTATATTCAATGAAGTGAATGAGTTGGGCCCTTTTCGAAATTACCAAATCAATTACATTGAACTGTCAGAACTGAAAATATATACATATACATACATGCAAGTATAAGCAACACTTTCAAATCGCACAAATAACACTCTAATGACGGTTTGAATGTTAAATAGAGCAGCAATTTTTAATTCCAATAACAAAAAGAGTATCTACTTAAATATTACGTATACGCCCCATACAAGAGCTGGAGATTGAGTGGTGTCAGAGTGAGGTTAATAAATATTGCGAAAAGCCTAAAACAAAAACAAATATCTGAAAGTGATATTGATTGAGTAGTAAACGCACACTAACAACAATATACAACATTTTGTGCAAATTAAATATAGGAAAAAAATTAATTGCCCACTTACCAGTACCAGTTTATTTAGCAGCTGCGTTCGCACAGCAGAAGGTACGAGTATTTAATTACATTCATTTGTTACATACAAATTTGTATATACAGTGGTGAGCAATAAAAATGTAACTATAGTGTAAGCTCTTCAATGGGCTTCTCTATTAGTCGGACACCTCCCTTGAGCGTAAATTTTTTTCGTAAAAATAGTAACATAAATATTAGTAATCGATACCTCCCAAGTATTTTTGAGCACCGAGTACTTCGGTAGCGATTCTTTTAAAAATAGGGTGTTTTGTTAAAAATCGGCTCCTTATTTTCATTTTACTTTTTAATATGAGCCGACACAAAATAAATAAAAGTCAAGTTGTTCGACCTATCAGCAACTCTAAGCAGAACAGGAAAGAAACAACCGGAGCAACAATTGGATTATATTATATACGGACGCATCAAAAACTAGCTCTAATCTCACGTTCTTTGTAGTAAACTAACAAGGATTGCTCATTGCTGGAGGTCAGTTACTCGAACACTGCTCAATGTTCACATCTCAAGTAATGGCTATAGTACAAATGAGCGAAATTAGCCCAGCGTAATACAGGAAAATTCCTTATTTGGACTGGTCATGTATGTCATCCATTAAAACCATACTAAATGGTTTGGAGCAATCGCAAATTGGTTAAAAAAATAAGAGATCTCTGCATTTGTTACAAAAATATTATGTGGATATCGGATCATAAAGCCATCCGTGGCATAAGCGTGGCGATGAAACAACTCGACATCGTTTCCAGCTTATTCAGAAAACGATTCACACAGATATAGATAAATTTAACAAGTCAGTACGTCTGCCACAGAATAAGGCATACCAAACTCACACACCAATATCCCCTTACAGGAGGTGCCCAACAGCAATGCCCGTTTTGCGGTCATAACTCATCAACTGACCAAATTTTAAGCGAAAGTCGCACCTTAGAAAGTACCAGGAAGAAACACTTCGGATCCAGTAAACCTTCTGATACTACTGTTTCTGTCATCAATAGAGATTAGATTATATTAGATTTGTGGGGGGTTGGACAAGTCCAAGCGCTCAGTCAGGAGACTATTGTGCTACACCCGGATAGAGTTTAGTAGAAAGAATAGAGTTCGGAAAGATAAAATGTGGGTGGTAAGACGGAAAAATTAGTTTGAGGTCATGAGGATTCATTGATGAATCTTAAGAGATCCGGAAGAGGAAGAGTATGAACTTTATCCATACTTAGTATATCGCAATCCAATATCCTAAGTCTGATTCTGGAGAACGCCGGACAGCTACAAAGACAATGCTCTGCAGTCTTGACATCCTCAAGACAGGATAATCATATTGGGCTGTCGACGACTCCCATGCTGACCACAGACGTTGTGCCCTGTGATTACACCCACAAGTACCCTCAGGTCCTTTTTGCTGAGTTTTAGGAGAAAGGTCGGTATTTTCCTGGTAGGTTCTTTCAAAAAGCATTTGGCTACTCTGCACGAGTTCAACCCAAACCAACGCCCTCTATGGGTCGACCTCATGAAGTCGTCAATCCATAGTTGAATCGATGCAGAATTGACACCTAGAAAGGGGTCAGGGCCTAGTGGCATACTTGCAGAGTCTTCATTAGCCAGGTTATCAGTTAACTTGTTCCCTGTAATACCACAATGTCCAGGCACCCAAATAAGACTAACTTTGTTGTGTTTTGCAACACTGTTCAGTTTTGTCTTACATTCACTGACTAATTTCGAAGTGTAACGTGGGTTAGCAAGGGCTTTCAGTGCAGCTTGACTGTCACTACAAATTTCAATACTGCTACCCCGCCACTTTTTCTTCAGTATATCACGTTCAAGATGGCATAGAATTCCGTAAAGATTAGTGTGGCCATCTGCCTTGTGCCATAGGAGTATTTAGAGTCTTCGCCTAAGTACCATCCAGATGCGCTACCATCACTGGTTTTGGATCCGTCGGTGTAGAAAGTGTGCTGATATCCCGTTAATAGGTTCTCTGGTCTTAATCATTGATCTCTGTCTCACCAATAACAACTACTTTAAATCTTTTTTTAAAAGATTGTAACTTAGCTACAATGTTTTTATATAATTTGCTAATAATAACACAGACTCTTTTATCGATCCATCGAGTTTTGGGCCCTGGCAGCTAGTACTCGATCTTGTATTAGTTTTAACTCTATAAATTAATTATAATAAATAAATAAATAAAATAAGCTGATTTTGAATGATTCCAAAACCTCCAATTAGGAATAAAAAGAACCTCCCTAAAGGAATCAATTGAGCATTACTGAGTTGCATTTCTGGGTAGCTGAGTAAGTGAACTCATCTCGCTTTAATACTCAGGCAGTACTGACTTTTTTGAGAGGGACTGGGGACAAGAGGAACACTTTTTCGGGGCTTGAAATCGAGTGCTTTGAACTCAAATTGAGTAAGATTCTCAAATTAATGTATTGTGCATTTTCCAGCACGCAATATCTATACTTTCGGAAATCGAGTACTGCCGATTATTTTGAGAATCGAGTGTTTATTACTTTAATTATCGATTTTGTTCAACGCTAATAAATATTATATAAAATTAATATTCTATTATTCCAGCGTTTGCTAGGAATTTTGCTACTTGTGATTTCCTCTCCAGAAATGCATTTTCTTAGCTCGCTACTGTATCATCTTGCACGCACACGATCGGCGCTACCTTGGCATGAGGCGCACTTAGCATAATGGTCAGCCAATGAGCTGCCAAAAAAATATATTGTTAATATGGGGTGCTTCGATAAGACAACAAGTATGAACATTAGAAAAAAATACTCATTTCTTATTTAAAATGTTTTAGTAACACATTAAATATTTCGACATAGAATTTTCACAATTTTTATAATTATAAATTATGCATTCACGCAATTTATCATGTCTTAATCTCAATTTTAATACATGGCAGCTGTCAAAAAATAACGCTCCCGGGGCACCCCAGCAGTCATATTTCCATGCCTTTGCATATGCTATGCTTGCTAATATACATGTTTGTGTGCGTGTAAATATGTGTTAATTTGTTGTGCTTACAGCGTTTACATATAATAGACGACCTGCATGGCATACAAATAATAACAAAAGTTGTGCAATATTTGTGCTTTTTGTTTTTCAATAGAAACACCAATAAAAGCATGAAAAATAAAAAAAACGTTTGAAAAGTTTATTGGCTTCATTTACACTTCATTTCGGTCACGCACGCGTTTTGAGCAACATTCGCACGCTTATGAGAAATGGGCGCGCAGCGGATGGACAAGCAAGTTTTGAGTGAGTGGTATGAATTAATTGGCGGTCGCCGTAGCCGAATAGGTTGATGTGCGAACACAATTCGGAGGTAATAGGTTCGAATCGCCGTGAAGCACCAAAATGAAGAAAGAGATTTTTCTAATAGCGGTCGCCCTTCGGCGATGGCAGGCAATGGCAAACCTCCGAATGTATTTCTAGCATGAAAAATCACCTCATAAAAAATATCTGCCGTTCGGAGTCGGCTTAAAACTATAGGTCGATCCATTTGTGGAACAACATCAAGACGCACACGAGAAATAGGAGGAGGAGCTCGGCCAAACACCCAAAAAGGGTGTACGTGCCAATTATATACGGGTATGAATTAGCGTACATTTTTAGTTATGTAGGAAGCACGATTTCACACCAAAATCTTAAGCAAATTATACGCAGGCATAATCATTTGGATGGAGGCAAAACTTTTCAAACTTTGCGCATGACAAATAATAATTTTGGTAATATTCCATAAGCGCTTCTTATTGTCGGTTGGGCGGCTGCGTGAACCATCTGCTTGGTGAAAATCTCGGTTAAAAGCTGACAAAAAAATAATAACAATTTTGAGTGATGGATTCTTTATTTTGCCCTTTATGCATTTGACTGCTTTTCTGTTTGATTCCTGCAGCTGTCTAGTTCAAAAGTGTCAAATGTGATTGCCTGCGTTGTCATTTGCAAAAATGAAAAACTGTCCAGAGGAGATTTAATTTTCAGCGACTTTACTTAGAATATAAGTCAGCTTTGTTTTACCAAATTTCTTTTTAAGATAAAAATAAAGTTTTTTAACAAAAATATTTAAAAAATTTTAATACGTGCCTATTCCCATAACTTATTGCAATTATTGTTATCTTAAGGGAGTGACATACGTCAGAATTTTCAAAAAATCGATTTTTTTTACAGATTATTATTCTTTAAAGTTTTAGGAGTATTTCTGTGGAAGTCGGTTGCAAAAAATTCAGACAGCTATAAAGTTATGGTAGAAAATGTAACTGCCGGACGATAGTTTGATTCGCACAGCGAATTTCACTTGAAAGTTTAAACTCGATTTGTTCTCAACTACTTTTTCCGGCACGTTCTGCATGATAACTCATACAATTTTTAATATTTTTTGGTGTTTTTTTTTTTAATATTCAAAAATGTTTTCTTTATAGTGTGTCGAGCCGGAGTTTTGATATCTTTATTAAAAGATTTTAGAAACATAATTAAAGTGTGAAATTTATGAGGTAAAACGCATACTTTTTTTAAGTGCCGTAAATTGCAACATTTTTGTAAAGAAAAATTAAAATAATGTTTTTTATAAAGTTTAAGTCCAAAATAAACAATTTTTTTAATTTTTATTTCTATTGTTATCCCTTCTTCTGCTGGTCTATGCTTCTTTTTCTGCTATTCTGGTACCCATATCTACGAGTATATTCCTCCATATCCACAATACTCGTATTCGTTACTTTAAAGCCACATTTAACTCCTTCCATTTTCTCTGCCTGACAAAGATAAAATTGCTACTTCCAAAAGTGCGATAAGGCTGAAGGGAAAATCTTCAATTTTGTTCCACTATTTTCAAGGCCTCTGAAGCTAACGATGCGTTAGCTTTAGTTTATATAATTTTCTTGTCATGGAAGCTTTTATTATTACTTTATTATATCATTTATTACTATATTGTTTATTAATTACATTTTTAAATTTCCCACTTTAAACCTAACCACAAATTTCGTAGCGCAAACAAACAACTAACTAACTATAATTATATATCGACCCGCGGGTTTTAAGAAACATTTTCATATTTATAGGCGTTATAAAGTGTGCTATAATGTTAGAGGTTAACTAAAAAAATATCACCTTATCTTTGACAGAAAAGACGAATGTTTGTAAAAATGAAACTAGTAAAAAGTGCAAAGGTGTATTTGGGAAAACGTGAGGCCTTTCTCCTAGCAAGATCTTATTGATCAACACGTCTATGATAAGACCTATTATCAGCTATGCATCGGTGGTCTGGATGAGTAGACCCACTCTCGTTGGAGTCAGGAGGACCTTATCGAGACTATAGCGCACTATGACCATCTGTTACACCGGATCTTTTCCGACTACTTCAGGCCCGGCATTGGATACTCTGGCAAGTCTACCACCACTTGATGTTTTCATCCATGGAGAGGCCTTCAAGGCCATCTGCAGGCTGAAACACAATGAGAATTGGTACAGCCCCTGCCTAGCATTGGACAACAGAGAAGGCATGGACTTCGATCCAACGATCCTCGCCATGCCCTTTGACACCAGCCATCAAGAGTCGTACTTGAGAAGAGATACAGTCTGGTGCTGCCAGAAGCTCAATTGTGGTCAAATTTTGAGAATGAGTCCAGTAAGCAGTGTTTTCGCATTTTCACGGACGGCTCCAAGACCGAGCACGATTCCAGCTCTGGTGTCTAAGTGGAATCCAGTGGGGCAAAACTACACTTTGCACTTGCATCTGTTTTTCAAGCGGAGGTGTATGCTGTTCAAGAAGCAATGAACTTTGTTGTCTGCAGCTACAGCAAAGCTGCACTCATGGCCTTAGACATCCCTTCAACCAGTTCAAGGGTAGTTGAGTCCTGTAAATACGGGCTGACCTGTGTCGGTAGACATAACATCCTGACGCTAAGATGGGTTCCGGGACACTTGGGTATCGCGGGTAACGAGATCTCTGATTTTTTAGCTAGGATGAGCTCTGAGGCTAACTTCTTTGGCCTGAACACCTTTCTGTCACTCCCTTCGGCAGCCATCAAAGCCACGGTTAGCAAATGGGTTACTTTAACCCACAAGCGAGTCTGGCAGGCTGCAGATGGACAAAACTGATGTTATCTGTCATGTCCGACCGGCTGTCACAGATCCTCCTGTCACTGTAGAAGGGACTGTAGGCAGCTGGTTGCACAGATGCCGGGCCACTTTCTATAGGCAAATCACATAGTAAAGGTAGGTGGACCACTTTCTGTGCGCCTGCTTGGCAGTCGCGCGAATCAGACTTGAGGTCTTTGGCACTGATGGGTTAAGAAGCAAACACTTTAGCTACTTGGCACCACAAGACCTACTCAGATTTCTTCGGAGCGTGGGTAGATTTAAAAAAAATTAAAAAGGGATCCCGAGTTCAGTACAATGTACTTAACTGTGGGTAGCTCCTACGTTTAAAAACCGTTTTCTTATTGGTGACGTGCTTTTAATTCTAATATTGATAAAATTTGGCTGAATGTACTTTCCATATACTTAATAGAAATACATTTTTACGACACCAAATAAGTGTCGGCCATTGGGCACTTTACAGACACAAAATTATTATAAATACGTGTTTATTCAACGGAGGTTCGGTAAGTAACGTTTTCTAATATCCATGAAATTGTACGAGTACATGCAATCTTTGACCATTGACACAATATGCAAATATCTGTAGAACGGCTGTAGTCAGGGCATATCCGGGCCCCGGGGGAAAATTGCAAATGGTTTGGAAAGAGAAAGAATTTATGAAAAAGACAAAAAATCCTAAAAATCAACGGTGTTTATCACTCACTTGAAACTTGCACTCTGCTGTACTAAAATTCAATGGGCTATAAAACTGCATACCCAGAAAATCCAAAAATTCTGGTTAAAAAGTTGAGTTGGTTAAAAAGTGGTTGATGAAATTTTTAAAAATTTTGTACAAAGTTTGAAACTTTGCGTTATATGGTTTTTGTTGAGTATGAATTAAATTTTTATAAGAAAATTGTGGTATGTTTATAATTGTGCAAAGGGTTGGAAAAGAAATCGTAGGAGTGGAAATCAGTAGTGGCACGCAGGGTAAGTGAATATTAGGTATGTATTTACGGTACGGTTCTTCATTGATTGAAATTGAAGTCTCGACAGGAAAGTGTGGGGGTTTCTCACTCAACTGTGATTTGAAAGTTTAAGGTGTTGACGATGGTACAAACAAATCTAAATCTCAATCTGAGAGGATTTGCCGGATCATTTGCCCTCATTAAACAGATCGAACTGCAGCAAATGTAATTGTTAGCAAATGATTTTATATGGATCAAATTCTTGAATATCATCAGCATGAATGATAAGTCTGCATACCCTGCTCCCATTGAGAATTATCAGGTGACGGTGAACTTCTTGTGAAATTAACCTGTTTTCTATAGGGTGTGGTTAGGTTAAGTTAAATGGCTGCCCTTGCGAAGGAATCACTTGGCCAAATATTCAAAATTCGTCGGTTGACATACCATACAAGGGGAAGGCAGAAGTGAGGGAAGAAAAGGCTATGAGATTAGGGGATGATGAAACATGCCTTTAGGACGACGACGACGGTCGCTAATTAACGTTCGTAACTTCAACTTCGCTGATGAACTTCACTAGATGTACATATGATATTTAAACCCGCAATATCCAGAAGTGTAGCGAAAAAGTGGGATCCCAGATGTCTAAACCTTCGCTCGGTAAGAGCAGGACAGCTAAAAAGAAGGTGCTGAGATAATTCTACCTCGTCCTCCTGACAGCATCTGCAGAACGGATTTGAGGCAATCCCAAGTCCCACCGCACGGACAATGTCCGGTAAGGATACCCACCAAATTCGAGATCTGCTGCTTTGTTAGCTTTAGAAGTTTCCTCTAGTGCCCTCGATCTACCCGTGGCCAGAAGGATTTCACGACTTTGCACGTTTACGCCCTAGTCCAGCGCTCTCTGAGTTGGTGCGAACCCATCTTTCCAGGAGCAGACCACAGGTTTTCAAGGGAACCCCAATCCTCTCATTCTGTAGGGTATGAAAGTTTATGTCAAATATGTCTGCTGCGGATAGCGCTAACTTTTTTAGCGCGCGAGTTAAAGTTGAGTATAGAACGCGAAAACTACACTCAATGGACTATTGGCAGTCTGAGTGCGGTTTGGTGCATGAGATTTTTCGTGGTTTTGAATACAAAATTAGGTATAAAATTAAAAAAAAGAAATACATTTCAAACTATACATATATAGTTCTAAACTATTTATAAAGCGATATAGCGAAAGGAGAAGTAATACTTCTGAAGGAATTGCTAACAAACATTTATTTTTAGAAGGAGACCAACCTTAGTTGCAAATTCACTTAAAAAAACGAACAACACGCAAAAATACGAAGCAACTGATTTTCAGCGTCGCGTCCATGCCTCCATACATATATAAACAAATTGCTGGTATTTCGTCTGCGGTACCACCCATCCGCTTTGGAAGCGCCATCGTGGACGGCGACAGCAAAATCTATGTGAATCGCATACAAATTTGCATAGATATTAATGAGTTTAAAAAACTTAGATATACAAAAATGTGCATACCAATAATCACGATTCTAGCTCATAAACACACATACAAATACACTTACATATGCATATATGTTTTCAATAATCAACCTGTTTTTATTATTTGCACTCGACCAATGGCATATTTGCATGCAAACTTTGCCACCACAATTAATTCTTTTATGTATTTCAACGAATTGTCTACTCTACAGCATTAGCCGCATTACTGAATTCACAAGCAGCCAGTTGAATACGTTTACGAGGTGTGGCTATGAAGTAACAAGAGTGATGCTGAAAGAGATTTTATCTCGGTTTCAAATGAGTTCACTTATTATCGCCATTTAATACACACTCACTTTCCTGCTCCTTCAACACTTTACATGAATTTTGTATTACCTTTTCGTACCGGCTCCTTTAGGAGACTTGTCTGCTTTCTCTTTTCCAGATTAACGAATAACAGATAGCGGACTGACAACTGATTTCTTTTAATACAGATTTCTTTTTAGAAAATGTAGGAAAGTAGCTTCATGAAGGATTTGGTGACTAAGGCTGATGATCAAACACTTGGTTTGAAACCTCTTGGCGGTATGAGCCGCCGCATTGCCTTCATTGACTACGTGGAAAATCCATGGCTTGTTCGTTTTTTTTTAATACCTCATGGCGTTCACTAAAAACATGAATGTGGTCGTAGTAATGCTGACTAATATATTGAACTTTTCCCTCATCAATCGAGATTGGCTTTCTATTAGTACGGGGATTGGGATCATCCCCGTGCACTGTCTATGGAAACACACGGAAAACCTATGGGGTTTTCTTCAAATGATTTCTGTCGCAGCTGCAGGAACGAGGAGGAGGTGGAGAGCGTTGAACACTTCCTCTGCCTCTCTCCTGCTCTTGCGAGAAAGCGAGATCGGAGTCTGAACTCTTATATCTTTGGATTTTCAGCAGACTTGGAATTCGTGCCATTCACAGTATTTTATCGTTAATTCGAGAGACGAAGTGGTTTCATCACATTGCGAATTAGAGGGTAAGCGTGAGTCGAAACTAGTAGCATAACAAGGGGCCTCCAAGCCTAAGTGGGCACCTTCTACTTGTAGGTATTTTTTGGCTCATTTGCGGACAATCGTTTTTTTTTTTTCAGCGTCTTCAGACAGGTGAATCTTTTAGTTTGGACCTTGCTCTCCAAAATGGCTCAAAGAGAATAATCCATTGGATTCACGTCTAGTGAATTTGAAGGCCATAGTGTGGACGTTATGAAGTTCGCAACGTCGTTTTTTAGTCATTCTTGAATTAGTCGAGCTTTGTGAGACGGGGTCCTGTTGAAATGTCCATGGTCTGCCACGGCTTCAAAGCGACTTCCAGAATACTTTCCCGATAATATTTCGCATTGACCTTGACGCGAGGCTCGATAAAAACGATTGGAGACCGCCTATCTGCGGTTGCAGCTGGCCAAACCATTAGCTGTGGCGGGTGCTTCCTCCTGGTGGCCAATTGATGACTCAAATTGTCGTATGATCGGTCGGTTAAATAAACCCTATCGTTTTGGGAGTTAACAATTGCTCAATTTGAAAAATTTTTCCGCCAGAAAACATAATGTTCGGAACTCCTTCTGTCTCTCAAGTCTGACTTGTTACTGCTTTGGTGTGAGATCATGCGCATTTTGCATCTTGTAAGGCTTGACTTTGAGATTTGATTTGATTTTTTAGTATGTGGCGGATGCTACGGTCAGATATTTTCAGTTCTTTTGATGACCACCTCCATGACGTTTCGCGATGCTACCAGACGTTAGCCTCATTACTTAATAGGCACACCTCGTACATTAGAATTTATAGCGAAAATATTTGGTTGGCTCTACTGCGTTGTCGTCCGTTGTCGCCAGTGGTTTTCTCATTTGCGAATGAAAGTGAATGTAATGTTTGTAGTCGTTTTTATTTTAGAATAAATATAACTTTGCAATAAAAATATTCAAGCTACTCCGGGACGCACACGTGCGTGATTTTATTCTATGCACTGACACATGTCGACTATTAAAGCGAATTTATAATATCGAATAACTCATTCACATATAAATATACGAGTATGTATGTAGATATGTTAATGGCTGCGCTTTTTCGTTAAGACTCATAAATCTGCTAGATTAATTTTTTAATTAATTAATGGAATGGAAGCGACCCTAAATTTTGTATTAAAATACTCTTTTGGGTAAAATTTCTGAAAAAAATGTGAATAAATTTTAAATACCCTAAATTTCCTTGGGTCTAATGTTTTTTTTTTCAAAAATACCTAAAAAACAAAACAATGTAGTAGAATTAATATTATGGATATTAAAATTCTGTATACACATTTATTTTGGGTCAAAGTTCTGGAAAGAAAAAATTAAGTTGTGTTTGTACGAAAATGTATATTTGCCTTTAAAAAATATTAATGCTGGCGTTCCACAGAGAATCATTTTGGGTCTTCGGCTAAATACAAAATGCCCACACCAACTATGATATATACGAGGGCGGTTGAATAAGTGCCCGGGATTGATGACAGAGGGGATTCCTGAGGGAAGTCGGTATTAGCATCGTGTGCTGCCATCTATCACACGACTGATTGATAGGTTAGTTTGGATTTGGCAGCTATCGTTCGGTAATTCGCTTTTTGTTTTTGGACGGGAAAAAATGCGAGGTGATAAAAGCAAAGTTGGATGCTGTCTATGGGGACGCTTCGCCATCAATGACCACAGTTAGATATCCGTTTTTGATGAGGGCCGACCAGGATGCCAGGCAGACGTGTTTACCGAGGAAATCCTTTAAAAAGTCCGCGACATGATTCTCGCTGATCGACGAACGAAAGTGCGCGAAGTAACAGTGGCCATAGGTGTGTCATCCCGAACGGTAATTAATATTTTACATGATAAGTTGGCGATGAAAAAATTGTTGGCCGATGGGTGCTGGATGTGGCTGTTAACATCGAAGCAGTGTTTGGAGCAACTTAAGCGAGATTCAAATTAATTTTTGCATCGAGTTGTCACCGTTGATTAAACCTGGATTCATCATTACCAGAAACTAAGCAACAATCACAACAATGGATTTTTCCTGGTGAATCTTCCGGAAAGGTCATGGCCACGATTTTTCGGGATGCGAACGGCGTCATCATCATAGACTTTTTAGAACAAAGAAGAACGATCACTGGGCAATACCATAGTGAGTTATTGGACCGCTTTCACAACAAATTGAAGGAGACACGGCCGCATTAGGCGAAAAAGAAGCTGATGTTTCACTACGATAACGCGCCAGCACATTCATCCGGAGTTGTCGCCGCCAAACTGCACGAATTGCTTTGTAAATTGCTGCCGCACCCTCCGTATTCACCCGATCAGGCTCCCTGCGATCTTTTCTTGTTTCCTAACATGAAGAAATGGCTTGCGGGGAAAAAATTAGTTCAAACGAGTAAGTCATCGCCGCGACAGAGGCGTATTTTGGGGAGTTCGGCAAATCTTATTTTTTGGAGGATTTAAAAAAATACCCGAACGTTGAGAGAAGTGTATTTTTCTAAAAGGGGACTCTGTTAAAAAATAGAATGGATGAAAAAGGTGGCTTGAACACTACCATTTAGGGTACACCAGAGGTAGCAACAAACGAATAAGACGAGTCGAACGAGTCCTATTAGGAACATTGGAAGTTATCCATTTTAGGAATTGAGAGTGAAAGGCGAAATCCTCAAGTTTAGCTATCAATGTTGGATGAAACACTCTATCAAATGTCTTAGAAAAATCTGTATAGTATTCATTTAAAAACCCCTTTGAATGATATCCTAAAAATTCTCTGTAAATGCAGCTAAATTATGGGCCTGGGGAATAAGTTCGTAGCGTTTTTACCGAAGACTTTCATTTAAACAAAAAACAATAAATATATCATTAAGTTAATCAATTATACATTCGCCGTTGCTGTTTACAACCTCTTCCCACCTTTCAACCAATTTGTTGATGCCGTTCCGCCAAAAATCGCCAGGTCTGAACTTGTCAAGGAAGTTGTTGAGTCAGTTTTTAAGAACCTCTTTGTTATCGAAGGTAACACCCTTCATGTGGTTTGACAGGGAGCGAAAAAGATGGTAATCGGTCGGTGCAAGGTCCGGAAGGACCTTCCATTCGAGCTCTTGGAGTGCGGCTTTGACGACTTGTGAAACACGGAGTATGGTTTGACCATGTCGATCAGGTCTTTTCAGTCAAATAGCCTCATTCACGCAGTTAGCTGGGCAATGGGGCGCTCCTTGTTGACCATGCATTCTTTTCGAGCATTTCCCAGTGCACCACGCTCTCCCAGTCCCACCACACACATCTCATGATCTTCTTTGGATGAAGATCCGGCTTGATTCTCTTTGCCTTTGGCGTATCTCCTGGATGCACCCATTCCTTTCTTTGCTTCATATTGATGTATAGGCACCATTTCTCATCTTCCGTGACAATTCGGTAAAAAAGCGCTGTTTATGACCGCGTGTTGCGCGATGGCGGGTGAGATGCTGAGAAGCAATTTGAAGGCGACTTTCTTTTTTTGTTTTTTTTTTGTTGAGCTCGTGAGGCACCCAGGCTCGCAATTTTTCCAGAAATCTCATTGAATGGAGGTGTTTGAGAATCGTTTAACGATCGCAGCTCATTTTTTCCATCAATTCACGGCTGATTCGACGACTGTTCTCCTTCAGAAGATATTTGAGACGTTCTTCATTGAATTCTGACGGTCTTCCGCTGCGGGAGATGTCATCGACGTCAATGTCGCCATTTTCGAACTTTGTAAACCATTTCTGTGGTGTGGATTCCCTTATGACACTTTCTCCATACGCGTCACTTCTGCAGCTTTTTGACCTCGATGAAAAGCAAAGAAGAGCGGATGTCGAAAATGTTGACTTTTACCTCCTGGGTACTCCATTTCTAAACCCTAAAACTAATAAAATATAAAATAAATTAAATAATAAAACTATTAGTAAAGGATTAAATAATTTAAAAATACAATTAATATAGTTTTGTAGAGCAGAAAGAGTTCTATCAAATGAATATTTGCAATTTGCCAAACAGCAAAAAATCGTTGTAAAATAAAAGAAAATATAAAAACGCTATGAGCTTTTTCCCAACCCAATAGTTAATATAGATCTACCCAGCTCAAACCCATGTTGACTGGGACCTTACATATGTTTAACTACAAAGTAGGTATATTTTCGTATATATGAAACGTTTTCATTTGATCTTGCTCATGCATATACATAGAAGTGACTAAATTTCTGTAATATACACATTTGTGAACAGCTATGCAGTTCGAACTTGCCCTATTACAATGCACCCCACACAGTCATACATTTATATTTTCCCTTATAAAACTAACTGATTATTAACTATTTCCGGCCTACTACGTTTATTTTTGTTGCTTAAAAAAGTTTGCAAATTATTTTTTGCTATTTTTAAATATTAGAGAACAAAACTGGATTGCAAAGGCAAAGCTGAGTCAGAAAGCTTTAATTAATACAGTTTTAATTGGTCTGGTTTGAATACGTTTAATAAATAAATGGATTTTTAAAGGGGAAATTTTTGTAATGGGAAAATATTAATAAACTTAAGAACAACATTGTAATGACTTTATGAATTTTTAAATATAAATTATTTGAACATTTTTTAAATTTTTTTTAATTTTTAAAATATGTACTTATATAATAGTCTCAAAGGTGACGCAAAATGAATCATCAAATCAGATAGATCTTTTTACTAAATAAAAAAAAAAAAAATGATTTTGAGTGTTGGAAATCTTTTATTTTGCCCTTTACGCGCTCCCTTGCTTGTCTGCTCGTATACTGTAGATGTCTCGTCCATAACTGCCAAATATGATTGACGTACGACGCCATTTGCTAATATTATAACTCTTCCGAGAGGCTGGTTAATTTTGCGCTTAATCAAATTTACCGCAATATACACTTGCTAATTAATTGGCATCACGATTTAACAATTAAAAATCACTCTTCGAATTATTGGTTGGAGAAGTATGTACATGCGCATGTGTATACATACCTAGCTTAGTCCGCTTGTACGTGACATGCACTGTGGTTTTATACCTGCTGTAGGCGCTAATTATTAAGAAGTTGGAATGGTAAACCACCGACTGGCAAAACACCGGTGAAGCACCAGTATTTGTAAAGTATTTCTCAGAAAAGAAGTATTTGTCTTTTGGAGGTGGCTTTAAAGCTGTTGCTTGTGCTATTCGTGGAAAGACATCAAGCTACACAGCACACCTTGGTGGAGACATTCGGCTTCAACACACATTCACTTAATTCTCATTAATGCGAGACCCAAAATATATTGGAAAAACGCGCTCTTTCTCGTAGCTACTTCTGCTTCTTAAAAATACTTTCTAAATAACCTATAACTGGGGTTTTTGGAAATACGTCCGTGGAAAAGTTTCAAAATTGGGGTAAATCTTTATAATCTTTTTCCATTATGAGAACTAATATGACCTAATGGTTATTACCATCTTATTAGGCCAATCGTCGAAAATACTGATAAAATCATGAAAATCGATGAGTCGGACTGACATCTGAGTGTGTATTTCATTGCCCACAAATTTAAAAGATTTATCTTAATAGCTAAAGGTTAGAACTTATCTAATCTTTTAATCTATGTAGTTGGATTATTTTCTTGCTCACTACAGTAACCAGCTCGTTTTAGGAATTCCCTGCAATTTAAAAGTTAAATAAATGATAAAAGGGACCTCAATAATTGAATTAGACAAGGTAGCGCAAAATTATTCCTCAATCAATTGTATATTTGTGTTCCTAAACAATAAGAAAAAAGGGTTTTGAGTGATGGAAATCTTTATTCCGACTTTTACGAGCTCCATTGCTGCCAAATATGATTGACGTATTAAGCCATTTGCAAAAATTACATATCTTATGATAGGGTGATTATTTTTGCGCTACCTGTAAGAAAAAATAGCTATATGGATATGATTACAGGGTTATAAGGACTCAAATCAATACATTGAGCTACGGTACGCACAATTTTCTATTATTCGTAGGGTTTTTTTGGCTGCAAGCGAACTACCGATATCGATAACTATGGCTTAGCAGTTGGGAATGGCAAACTGTGTTGACATATCTGTTCAGTAAGGTTTGCCAAGTCATCATGAATCATTTAACGCTAAAGCAACGCTTCCAAATTGTGGAAATTTACTATGAAAAACAACTTTACCTTCAAAAACCAACGAACTGTTGAAGAAGACTGTGAAATATCGATTCATTGACGTTCTTGTTGGCCTTTGTGCTTTGACTACGTGGAAAATTTTCGTAAGGATCTTGGCTAAGGTGCCAATAAAATACAGCACGTGCAAGAATTGAAGCCACATAACCATCGTTTGGATTTATTATTCAGGTTTATTGGAAAAAGTAGTAAAAAATTGGCCTGATTGGTAAGATCATGTAGCTTGTAACCTTGGCGCACATATGCCGGATATCATATTCAAAAAATACAATAAATGCTATGAAATCATCTAGCGGGTTATAATAAAAAAACCAGTCCAACGATATTTCGTGTGTTATCATTTTAAGTTCTCAAGCTCTTAAAAAACACCCGATATAAATTTAACCAACGCGGCGCTAGATTCTGTGGTTTTCTTCTGGGTGATCTTATAACTATATACCATAACCTTCTATTATACCGTTAGGAGGACTTCGTTCGTATCTTGGCCAATAAATAATAACCACCTTTTTTCAACATTTTTATTATTTAAATACAGAAAAAAATGATGATTAGATTTAAACGACTTTCTAAGAGCAAAGCAGTTATTGCGCGATAATTTTTTTTTACAAGAAATAACTGTTCTTTCGGCGGCCGCTGTGGCCGAATGGGTTGTAGCGTGACTACCATTCGGAATTCAGAGAGAGAACATCGGTTCGAATCTCGGTGAAAAATCAAAAATTAAGAAAAAGTTTTTTCTAATAGCGGTCACCCCTCGGCAGGCTATGGCAAACCTCCGAGTGTATTTCTGCCATGAAAAAGCTCCCCATAAAAAAATATCTGCTGTTCGGAGTCGGCTTGAAACTGTAGGTACCTCCATTTGTGGAACAACATCAAGACGCACACCACAAATAGGAGGAGGAGCTCGGCCAAACACCCAAAAAAAGGGTGTACGCGCCAATTATTTATATATATAACTGTTCTTTCGACCATTTGAAAGCAAAGCTATTTAGTTTTATTGAAATGATTGAAACGTACGCTGACTCCGAACGGCAAATGGGTTTTTATGAGGAGCTTTTTCATGGCATATTTAATTTTAATGCATCTAAAATACAAGCACAATTTTTTCTATTTCACTATTCATACAGCATTTACGATGTTTCTCTTGTTACGCTGAGTGGTACTAATATTACAAAAAACAAAAAATCACGAGAAAGTTGTTAAAACCCTTGACTTCAAGCTGAATAAATTTTTAATGTCCGTCGACCATGTCAATATATCAAATTATAAGTCGTGTTCTGTACTGAGCTTTGAAAACAGCAGTTTACATCCCTAAGGGCATTAAACTTAAACTAAAATAAAGCACCATTAGTGTCTATTCACTCCCCTTTTTAATAATTCATCGCCTTCGCAGCTGTACTTAAAATTGCTGTTACAATTATCGAAAACGCATCCACGCTCTCTCATCATTGTTTTTATTGTTGTCGTTTCAATGGTCTTTGTTGGAGCTCTCGTTTACTTATCCCCATTATCTTTGCACTTTTCTCTCAGTATTGTTGCTGCTCAATAACTAATAACATAAGCATAATTTTGTCGGACTATTTTCGCTCATTACATTTTTCCTGCTATTTCAGAAAAGTACCGATATGTGACCTTAAAATTGTAAAAGGTGAAATAGCAGGACATTTCCATTGAATCATAAGCGCCTTAGCATATCGCACCCTAAATACAAAAGGGTCACAACTCAAAATGTACTTCTGCTCAAATATGAACTAGACGTTATCAATAAAACGGTCCGCGGATGACATATGGCAAAAATAAATTTTTTGTGTTTTTGGTACGACTGTTATAAGCTTACATGGCAAATTTCAGCGTGATATGTCACATAGTTTGTTTTCTGTGCTACTGTAAACAAGTCAAGCTCGAGTGTGGAAAATTTTGAGTTGTGACCCTTTTGTATTTAGGGTGCGATATGCAATATTTCATTTTAGTAATAAAATCATTCGATTGTCAGACGTCAAATAAAGAACAAGCGGGTGCTTAAATATTTTAAAAACATTATTTAAAATCGCGAAAAGGGCTTCACGATTCACCAGTGTCTATAATATGATATCCAGAGCTGGTATGTGGTTGCTCGGATAAATCTTCCATGAACAAATTACAAACAAATTTGACCACTTTTCTTAGTTATCCATACAAATGCTGGATTGTAGCTTATCTTAATTTTTTGACAGTCGCTTATTGCTGTTTGTACACAAGCTAAACTACACCCATTGAGCGAATTATATCTTATCGAAATTAACCTTTGCCCAGTCAACTCGCACATTCGTTGTTATATGTAGTACCACACTTTAGCTAATCAGCGACGTCAACTCTGCAAGATAGCTGAGTATCAAATACTTGTTTACATTATCATTCACATTCATTACAAAAGTGCGTAGAAAACTACTCATTTTTGTTCTAACTTCCGGGGAAAATTGGGTGCTTTCCCCTTGTTGCGCTAAAAAGGCAAGGCAACTAATAATTTTTAAGCTCACTGCTGACTAAACTAAACTTCTCATTGCTGTCATCACAATCACCTCAGTGCGTAAAGTACTCAGCAGTGTCTTGTAGGGAAGAATGTTTTTCTTTAGCCCTTTGCACTCGGAGACCATTTTCGCATTTCCTTCCAACAACTCACTATGAAAATTCTCATCTTCCAATAAATCATGCAATTCAGTGTCCATTTCACAGATATACTTATCAGAATCACTATCAAACTCAATATTTTGAACCACTCTCTGCTTTTTCTTATCCATTATTACAAGCAAAAATAAAAATAAAAATTGTAGGAAAATTAAACTGCTCACGTTGCCGAACAAAAGTTTAATGAATCTCAACATCCTTTGAAATTTAACATCATCTCATTGTACCTTATTACATCTAACCTAACTAATTACCCAATTCTTAGAAAAACTACCAAAAAGAATCTTTTTTTCTTTCATGTTATCGCCCGTTTTATTGTTTTATTACGCTCTGTCTCATCTTTTTCATGCCAGCAATGTCTGAATTTCGAATCACCGAACTACGAGTAAATGCTCATGCCAGCAGTGCTGGCATTCCGAGTTGCCAGAATAAAACTGCGAGTGCAAAGGGTTAGAGCTGTGCACTTGTGAGCCAGTTTAACTAATAAACTAAAATTTTAAACAAACCTAAAGCTCTTCATATTGGCTATTTATGCTATCTTCTCCAAATTTATTCCAAGTCCGAACACTTCTACATATTTTTACACACTTTTCTTTCTTTATATATTCCTTTTTAGATATGTTTGTTCATTAATTTTAAGAGCGTTTGTAGTAATTGAAATAATTGTTAAGAGCGATGGTAGTAATTGAAATAATTTGTTTAAGTAATTTTGGAGAATAAATATAACACGTCCTACTTGTGATCCAAATATTAAATTAAATATAATACGAGTATTAATACACAAGCTTGAGGAAATAATTGCCATAAATATATTATCTATTTAAGCCAAAACCCACAGCCCCCAGTGTTGTTAGTGACTTATTTAATCAATATTAGGTATGATATGAACAATTCTATAAAATTAAATACTTTAAAAAAATTTTTGTTTTTGCAAAAAATGGTACAGAAAATTTGCTAATAACT
The DNA here is from genome assembly GCF_028408465.1 of Anastrepha ludens. Lineage (NCBI taxonomy): Eukaryota > Metazoa > Arthropoda > Insecta > Diptera > Tephritidae > Anastrepha > Anastrepha ludens. The sequence continues at coordinate 91,243,192 of NC_071500.1, forward strand.
TGAAATTCTTTGACTAGAGTTAATAATTAATATTAATAGTTAATTCAAAAAAAGTTCTATCATGAAGCTGTTAATCAGTATGCTGAAGAAATGATTAGTAACATTGCAAAATCAAAAGCAAGCAAGTAAAGACTCTTACATTCATACATTTACCATAACATCATAAAGGCTTAATATTAAAGGCTTAACATTAAATGCTCAACATAAGGGCATAAAATACCATAACCATGTAAATGTGTTATATAAATACCTCAACAGTTATAGTATGCCTTTTAGAAGTATCTCATATCTGTTCGAGTATGCACTATGTGTAACAAAAAGCAAATAAGCTTAAGTTGCAAGTTAAAGTTATTTAAAATATGATTATCTTATAATTAGTTAGGCAAATATTAACATAAGATGCTTGTTGTTAAGTGGCTTATATTAACATGAATGCATTTTCAAGTATTTATTTAAATAATTTGGCTCAAACGCATTATTTACATAAGATGCTTTCCATTTCAATTCAACCGGGCTATTCGGGACATGTTCTTCGATTTCGATGAAACTCAAATATGTTGCTCTCTGGTCAAAATAATGAGTACCGTATTTTTTTGTTCGCCTGAAAAAAATTTTTTTCATTTATTTTTGACTAAGTTATGAGCAATTAAAAACAAAATTTTTCTTATATAATTAAAAAAAATCGATTTTGAGCCGAAAAACAAAAAAATACGTGTCTCATTATTTTGACCAGAGAGAAAAATATTTGAGTTACATCGTAATCGAAGAACATGTCCCGAATAGCCCGGTTGAATTGAAATGGAAAGCATCATAACTTATTCCATGCCTACGAACTATAAAAAATCCACTTAAACCTTCGTATTATTAACTTCGTTTCGCGAAAATGATTTAAATCGGCCATCGAAATCTAAACAATAACTAATTAAAAAATGTAATATCTGACAAGAGACGAGCGAAGAATAGTTCTACTCTTCAGTAGAAACAACTCTACAGTAGAAAAAAAACATTTGTTGCCAGTTTAGCCTAAAGAATAATGCGAAGTCCAGGTATATTTAGTGTAAATGAGCGTCTTGGCCAGGTACGAAGTGAAAGACTTATTGTCGATAGTTGAACACAAGCAATGCTACAATTTAAAATTACTGAGCAATTCGAAGAAACAAGTTTAGTAGTTGTTGGAATTTTCCTTTAAGAAGGCTCTGAAACAGTTCATGCAATGAGCTATAGCGGCATGTATGGTTTTTATAGATTGCTGCTTGCTCGACAATATTTTCAATTAGGTAATGAGCTCAGTAGGCCACATCTTTCAACTGCAAGCATAAGCTGTAGTCCAAAGGATTCAGGAGGACTTTCTGATAGCAAATATGCAGTAGGACAAAAACAAAAGGAATTTTCCGTCGTGGTCGCTTTTGCATTGTCTTAGCTTTCCATGTTGGCATAGTTCTAAGAATTAGTACCTTGGTTAGTGGTGAAATGACAGTCCGAGTGGATATTTTTGCACGTGGAAATAGTATTTCCAATTGAAATATACAACTTTTTATATACAATGTGGCTTCGCTCAAAATATAATATATTATATTTTGGCTCAGCAACATAATTTGGATGACTGTTGACATGCAATTATTTTTCGTTAAATGGCCTAAGGTGAGAGAAAAATGTGAATTTTAGTGACCTTTATTAAAAAAAAGGGTTGTCATGGAATCATTGCGTAGATTCACCGGGTAGTTCTTGTCAAGGTCCATAAAGATAATTCTGTTTCCAATATAATTTACTTGTGGAATAATAGATTTTCGCTAAAGTCTTCAGCTGATTCCATATTAGAGCGCTGTCAACTGCTTGAAATTCAGTTTGAATATATCTGCGCCAAGAACCTTTGGGTCCTTCTCATTCGCGTGAGCCTTGAGGATTCTACCCTAGTGCTATCCTACGAAGAGAATATTCAGATTTTCGAAATTTCAGATTAAATGCTGCTGAGTTTTTGCTTACTCCGTTTCATAAGTTATTCTTTGGTGATCCAATTTTGGCAGACCAAGGCAGGCCTGGCCTAAAATGAATGAAGACAGAACAAAGTCCCGCATTAAGCTAGACCGGCATTCCGTTCGAATCATATAATAGTTGAAATCATCAACAGACACTGCCTAATGTGAACAAGCGGGAAACGGCGAAATGGGATTTTCCCGTAATGACTTCTTTCACAGCTGCGGAAATGAGGAAGAAGGTCTCTGCCTTTGTCCCACTTCATTAAGATAATGGGCCACCAGACCTAAGTGGACACCTCTATAGGGTCCGGCACTCGAAGTGTAACCAATTAAAAAGGCCATAAATTTAGTTTGGAAAATTACTTTTACTTAATTGAAAATAAAAAATGTGTGAAAATAATTCAAAATTAAGAATCAGTTTACTTTTGCCTTGACTATGGCTTTCAGACGGTCTAGAAACGAATCGCGAGCTGCCCTAATGTGACTTGCAGGTATTTTGGCCCACCACTTTACACTTTCATGGAGAGTGGCCACCAACGTTACTTAACTCAACTTAATTTACTTGCATTTTATTGATAAATTTCAGGAACCTCCTTTTACTTTCATAAAAACGGCAAAGTGGTAAAGGCATTCCCACGGATAGCGGCTCTATATTGTCGGAACGACCTAGACATTATAGCCGAACAAAGACTGTTGCTGCAAGCATCCGCAAACAGTTATGTGTTATGTTTTATTATGTTAAAATAACAACAAAACTAATTATTGTATTATTATTATATTTCGCTTAAGCGCCGATTATGTGGCGCATAATGCCAAAGTTAATGATTCTCACTTATTTCTATCGTTTGAGTTTCGCCTCAATTGAGTTCAGGTACGAACATATTGAACGAATAACATGAGAGAAAGACTTGCTAGTGCAAAATAAATAAGTTTTATGAGTAGTCATTAAAGAAGTTGCCTCACATGCTTTATTATTATTATGTTATTAATATTAAAAAACATTATTTTTATTTAAATTACACAATTTTTTTTGAAATATAAGCCTTATGAAATCTCTAAAACAATATTTTTTTTTCCAAATCATATTCATCCTACTACGCCTTTAACTTGAGTGATTACTATGCAAACGCATGTGCTTCCTTATGGGGTATGCCCAAACACATAACACTTCATCACTATTTACCTAGTTCGTGCAAATCCACTGCCATAAATTTAATAAAATCTCATCACATCGTCGTTATCAAAGAATGTATGCTGTCACATGCACAAAGGAAAGCAAGAATAAAGTGGATTAAGAACGAACTCATGAACTGATATTGCACATTATTGTAGAACGAGTGCCTCTTTTAGATCGACAAGAATTGAAGATCAAGTGAGAAGAGCGTACGAGGCGGGGCGCCTTGTCAGATAAAACAGCTCGTTCGTTCGTAGGCGTTGATAAGAGTTGCAGATACGAATTTAGTTTAGTCAACACAACAGCGGGTAGTCGTAGTGACTAGAAGCCATTGTACAAGGTGGCGTAAAATGAATCAACCAAACGGAAGATTTATAAGTAGATAATTTAAATAGCGTCGTACGTCAAATATATTTGACATTTGTGAACTAGACAGCTGCAGGGAGCAAACAGACAAATTATAGAGCGCGTCCAGGGCAAACAAGAAATTTTCATCACTCAAAATAATATATATTTTTTTTTATTTAGTAAAGAAGTATTTTAAATTAAAAAAAATATTTAAAAACAAAACCGGTTCATTGAATTTGCGTTACCTTGTAAAGGGTGATCAACTTAGAGGCATCGGATTGAAATAAAGGAAAAAAATTCAAATTGATTGCATAACCCTAATTATTTTTGGGCAATATTTATTTCTTTTTTTATTAAAATAATTTCAAATTAAAAAAATATTTAAAAACATAACTGGCAAATTGAATCAGCGCCACTTTGGAATAAAACAACGTATAATTTCCAATAAAATAAAAAATATTCCAATATTGACTATTTTCGAATGGTCGAGAAAATTGGCATGTGGGCGGCTCGTTTTATGAATGAAAGTACATACTTTGCTCTTAGAAATATAAACACAAACTTATGAATTAAAGATTTGTTGTGATATACAATATTTGAGACTGTTCAGCGCGTCGCGACTAAAATAATCATGGCCGCCGCGACTGCGTCTACGAATGTAGATTCAAAAATTGGAATAAAACAACGAAAATTCAAATAGATTGGACATCTTTTATTATTTTTGCATAGCACCATTCCTGGCATTTATTTTTTAAAGATAGTTCCTTTGAACTGTTAGCCGCAAATCTGCCGTAATTCGGCCATGCGCAAACACCAATTTTGAATAACTCGCGGAGGATTTCGGTCGATATCTTGTGAAAAACTTTAGTAATGTTGACTTCCAATACCTCAATCAACTGTTGTGGTTTATCCAAAAAGCATTTAGACTTTACATATCCCCCCAAATAAAAGTCAAAAGGTGTGAAATCACACGATCTTGGTGGCCAATCCAAAGGTCTGAGATGAGAGATAAATTGCGCACTCAAACGACGACGCTGTAAGCCCATTGTCTCACGGACTCTTGCCAAATAGCGCCGTGCTGTTGGAACCAAATTTTGTGGAGATCACGGACTTTATTTTCCAGAATCCGGCATCAAAGAGCCATTTATCATCATGCGTTAGCGTTCGCTATTCACTGTTACATTGGTGCCTGTGTTGTCTTTGAATAAATAAGGGCCGATGATTCCTCCAGCTCATAGGCCGCACCAAACTGTGCATAATATAATTTTATGATTTGTAAACGTTTTTAAGGCGTAAGCCTTTCATTATGAAATGCCAATGAATAATGAAAAAAATTATGCATTTAGTTTGGCAGTAGTCGCGCGTGATTTGTCAAAAGAACCTTATGGAAAAAGTACCTCCAATCTGATTACCCTTTATAATTCAATTATTGAGGTCCTCTTTCTTATTTACATTCTGTCAAAAAAATATTGGGAATTGTTCATTTAAAAAGGTCGCGTTACACATCTGCCTATATTTTTTTGTTGGAATGTTGGTACAACTGTTCTTTATAGTGCCACAGAGTTTGAGCGTGATATGTTTATTAGCTTGTTTTTGGTATTTAATTATATCAGCCAACCGCAGGTGTGATCTGCGATTTTCATTATGGATAAAAGTATCCAACAAAGAATTTGACTTCAATTTGGTTTTTGAATGGGATTTCGTGTGCCGAATCGTTGAAAATGCTGCAGAAAGCCTATGGCAAGTGTGCTTTATCAAAAACATGCGTCTACGAGTGGTATAAGGCTTTTGCGGAGGCCCGAGAAGTCGTGGAAGATTTGCCCCGATTTGGTCGCCTATCCTCAACAGATGAAAACGTCGACAAAGTGAAGGCAATGGTGCTGGAAAAGCATCATTTAAATTTGAGATAGACAGCTCGTGATCTTAACGTGTTTCACAAATCAATTCGCAACATTTTACACCATAAATTAGGCATGAGATGCGTGGCTGCTCGATGCGTTCAAAAAAGAGTTGAATTTCTTTCAAAAAATTCATCAAAAGAAGGTGGCTGAAGACATGCTTGAGCAAGTGAATTCGAACACAACATTTATTCAGCCCATCATAACAGATGATGAGACGCGGGTATATGAGTTTGACATGCAAATCAGTCAACAGGCGGCTGAATGGCGCTATCCACCGGAGCCGCAAACCAAAAAACCACGTCAAAGTCGGTCAAAAGTGAAAGTCATGCTACTCGTTTTCTTTGATTATCTTGGTGCTGTGCACTCGGAATTCGTTCCAAGTGGTAAATGAAGTATATGTTTTGGAAGTTATGCGATTTTTGAGAGAGAATGTGCGTAGGAAACGGCCTAAACGGCCCAATTTGTGGAAAGACAACTCATGGATCATTTTGTGAATACTTTTTTGACCAAAAACTGGACAAATAATAGGACTATGAATAAGTTCGTGCGGTTTTACAACAGATGGCGTAACTTGATTATTATTCCATCGATCCACATTTCCAAACATTCATTGGAGAGCTACTGTCGTAAGGCACAAACGTCAGTATAAGTTTTTTATTTGAAGCGTAAACAACAATATTTTTACCACACTTGAAAATGTCGAATTTCGTGCCAAATAATGTGTTTTTGCGGGGAATTCTTCTTCATTATTTTAATATGAAGAAAAAAGCAGCCGAAAGTCATCGTATCTTGGTGGAAGTTTATGGTGAGCATGCTCTATCTGAGCGAACGTGCCAGAAGTGGTTTGCACGCTTTAAAAGTGGTGATTTTGGCTTGGAAGACGAAGAACGCGAGGGTGCGCCGCCAAAGTTCATGGATACCGAATTGGAGGAATTGCTCGATCAAGATCCGGCTCAAACGCAAGAAGAGGTTGCAAAAACTTTGGGAGTTGATCAATCAACCATTTCCAAACGTTTAAAAGCCATGGGAATGATCCGAAAGGTAGGCCATTGGGTGCCGTATAAATTGAAGCCAAGAGACGTTGAACGCCGTTTTATGGCATGCGAACAACTGCTTCAACGGCACAAAAGAAAGGGTTTTTTGCATCGAATTGTGACTGGCGATGAAAAGTGGGTCCATTACGACAATCCAAAACGTCGGGCAACGTATGGATACCCTGGCCATGCTTCAACATCGACGTCGGCGCAGAATATTCATGGCCTGAAGGTTATGCTGTGTATCTGGTGGGACCAGCTGGGTGTTGTGTATTATGAGCTACTGAAACCGAATGAAACGATTACGGGGGATGTCTACCGACGACAATTGATGCGTTTGAGCCGAGCACTGCGAGAAAAACGGCCGCAATACGCC